>NC_136067.1:179566691-180185908 GCF_964261635.1 Lissotriton helveticus
TCTAGCTTCCTTGGCTGGTTATGGCTTTCTCCACTAGGAAATGCATATAGTAGCCAGACAGTGCACTAAGGGGCTTGGGTGTAAAGGGAGTGTGTCTTTCTGACAGAATGGCTGGGAAAGACTTGGACCCTGCCCTGATTACACTTGAAAGGGACTTTACCTAGCACACACAAAGAGGCAGGACTACAGCTTTTTGTGTCACTAGCCTTGCTGGAGCCAAACCCAGGAAAGGGGAATAGTTAGACAAAAGGAAAATCCCCCACCATCCTGCTGGACAAGCCATAAAAGTGGCATCCCAGAACATGAAGAAGAGGTGGACCTGGACTCCGACAGACAACACTAAGGATAGTTATAAGGACAAACCCCCTGATGCATTGATGGACTGAGGACTCTGTAGCTAACCCCAGGACTAGTGGTTCTCTCCAAGGGCCAGTGCTGCCGGCCATCTTAAACCCCCTGAGAACCAAATATGGGAAGACTTGTACTCCACTGTCCCCCAGGTGTCCTGCAAGATGTCCAGAAGGCCATGGGGTCTGTGGAGAACACAGCAGAGGAGAAAGCTGGTGCAGGGAGACAGTTAAATCAGCTTCCAGCAGAGTGCAACCCTGGGGGCCTACTGGAAATGGTCGTGGTGGTTAGAGCTCGCCACTGGAGAGTAAAATGATGCCTAGATTATCAAAATCAGCACATCGGCCCCGAGTTACCGCCTTGTAAAGATCTTACCTTTGAGCACTTTTGTTGAAATGGACCATGTAGAGCTCTGCCGCTCTTCTAAGTATTTACCCCCAGGGTGGGCCAGTGCCCCGGGGGTTGGCCCAAAATGTATTTAACAATTTCTTCCAAAGAGGGGACCCATCCCCCTGGTCAGCATCAGCTTAAAGTGGGCCTGGGACTCTTATCATCGGACACGAAGAAAAAAATACTGGGTCCTGGGACCCAGAAGAATGGAAGCTGGTACCCACTGTGGGAGCACAAAGGAAGTGCTCCTATGCAGCAGGAGCAAGAAAAGATATGTTGCTGGCTCCCACCCAACAAAAAAGTTGTGCACGATTGGCTGGACGGGGTCAAGGGGCCTTGGGGCTCTCCCCACACAAAATTTGCCCTGGGGGTGTCCCGAGTGGGACTGGGTACCCCCATTTAAAAGATAACATTTAATAAAAGGCACATGGCTCTCCCGATCGCAGCGAGAGAGCTGCTAATCAAATATTTACTGTTCTGGAGGGAGCGCCCCATAATGCCCTGTGGGGCTTAATTTGCATGCGTTTATCTTGCTAGTGGTGACCCCAGGAGGACAGAGGCACCACCAACAGCCCTAAGGGTGTGTTTGGGGGGCTGTCTGGTTGCAGCAACCTCCCCCTTGCTAACTTTCAAAATTAACCCCATGTCTCCCAAGTCAAAGGATGCATGACCTGGGGAAACTTTTGCTTTGTTTTTGGTACCCGGCCTAAAAGTGTATAAAAAGACCCAGACACGTTATGTTGATTTTAAGTGATTTCTTAGGAGTATATTGTTGAGTGTTTTTTCACAAACATTGCAAATGATTTTTTGACAACAATGGTGGCATTGAAACATTGTTGGTAACTTTATGACGTGGTTATTGGTCTTCTAATGTGACCCCTTGACAAAGCCAATAGGCTTGCTTTATATTATTGATGTGTCCAAACTTTTACAAAGCCAATAGGCTTGCCTTATATGTTGTTGTGATGACCCTTTGACAAAGACAGTAGGCCGGCATTATTTATAGTCTCTCACACTTTCTGCAGTGAGAGCTACTTCTGATCAGTGAAAATCTTTGTGCGCCACTTAAGGATAAACCACTCACGCAATGTTACCAGACACCTCCAAGCCCAGCTTCATTGACTTTAAGGCTAATATTCATAGAGCCAGATACTATGGTATGAAAAAGAATAGCTGACTAGGGGGACTATGACAAGGCTGTCATGTGTGCCAGGGAGAGAGTGGTCTTTGGGGATGTATGAACATGTGTGCATATGAATGTGATATATGTGTATGAGTGACTGAGAGCCTAACATACCTTTTGCCATATATGGCACCATTACATGTCTAACACAAGCAGAGAACCATTTTTTGTAAAGTGCAGAAAGAAGTTCTGCAAAAATGTTCAAAATATAGAACATTTTTCTGTACTTTAAATTCCTCCCATTTAAAAAACAACTCTATGTTTCAGTTCTAAAAATGGCTGTGTCTCCTGGCCATTAGAAGCAATTACTTTGAAATAGTTAAAAAGTAAAATTAAGCATTAACTTAATCATGAAGGTTGCTTTTCATTTTAATTTTCTCCCATTAGAAGCTTCAGAAACATCACTTTGTTTTCACGCTCCAATATCGAGTTGACTAGGACTTTTATTTAACAGTTAAACACCTCAGTGCTCCAGTTCTTCACATCTGTGACTATGCCCCAGCCTGGGTGATAAATCTGACTGCAGACTGCTCATTATCAGGCCCTGCTATCTGTAGCCTGATGATAATAATGTAAATTAAAACCGAGCCTTCCCTTAACTTTAAAAGGAAAATGTGACCCAGTGTTTATTTAGATATTAACTCAAGGCTGTGAGCTACTCTGAAGGTGTCTGGGATCTACAGGTATCTCACAATGGACTGGTTGGAGACACCAAAGTGATTTCTCCCTATATTGTGATGTTTCATCTGGTATAGGTGGTGGGGAGGTACTGCGATATTTGGGGTCAAATGCGATTTAAGAATGTCACCAAAGGTATTTCTGTGTGCCTGATGCATATATTTGAAAATTATTGTGCAGTATTTCGTTGTGTGTGTGGAATAGGTGCACTATTCCCTTTTCAAATAAAAAACACTGTTTGAATAATAATCATTTCTTGAGTGTTAATATTGCATGCCAGTGAATAGTGATTACTAGCCCAAACTTCCTCTATTGATTAGGCCTTGGACTGCTCTGCATTGCTTCTCCCAGAGAGTCAAAAACTACAATGAGATACTTGTTTCCAAGTAACGAAAGGTTGTGGACCTGTTGCATGTGCAGGCCTCACATCCTGAACTATTAATAACCCAATTGATAACATAGGTAGATTACGCAAAAGCACACAGTTATGTAAGTTTCTTTTAACTAAACCTCAGAAAACGTTTTTAATTCACTGCTGCTTGAACGGAGCATGTTCTATCAGCATTAATGAATACCCCAAAGGATTCCTATTTATGTTTTTGGACAATCATGTCATGATAATGCAATGAAGAATAGTCATTAATGTACTGTTAGTAGCTCAGAGTCTTGCTTTACATATCTTTGCTATCATTTTTAACATTAGAGACAAGATCTTAAGGCTGTAATGGTGTAACCATAGACATCTGGAACCCCCACCTTCCCCCAAAGAATCTGAGTACTGGTATAAATCAGTAAAATTAGGTGAGCCAAAGTGTGGGCACTGCATATCAATCTTTGCATTATATTTGCACTAGCAATTACATTAATTTAGTGTTTCATATCAATGACAAGGGACTTTGTTTGGACAGGTAGCCACCACTCCATACATTGTGGACCATGAGCGAGAGAATATGGAGTTTTATTCTCTGTCCCATTAGCATAAAAAAGTTACTCCACTCCTCTTCTTGTCCAGTGATGTGAAGATATGTTTTCTTTAAAAGACTTTTTATTAGGTTTTTAAAACAAACAAAACCATACACAAATATCCGGCCACCAATGACAGCAGTGTCGTATAAATTGGTATACAAACTGATTATGGAAGTCAAAAGGTATTGGCCTGTGACCTATAATGACAACATTTTCATCAGGCAGAATGTATGGTCAAAACAAAAATACTAACAAGACAGCCTCTCAAAACACCACGTCATGGGTGAAACACCTTAGGTAGTGTTCCACATTTGCACACATCTCCCGCACCGTCCTCTTCCACACCACAGAAAGCGCAGTTATGCAGTGAAGGATCTCTGCCTCGAACGACGCCCAGGGCTCGGCCCCAAGTGGATCCCGCAGTAAGCCACCTATTTCTCACAGATGTTGTAATACTTCTGAGGACAACCTTGCACTATTTAAATAGGGCGTTCCAAACCTAAGCAATGGTCTAAACTTCCCTTCCACCGATCCAGCAAAGAAGGGCTGGCCTCTTTTCTGGTCAGTGCGATGTCCCATTTGGCTATTACCAGGCTCAGCCACAGCAGGGCCCGCAGATACCTCTTTCCGTTAATGTCGTCGGAGATATTTTGCAAAATGCACCTTGGTATCCATGGCAATGCCAGCTGCAGTACTCAAACCCCTCCAACCCCCCATTCAAAAACTCCCGTCCAAAAGGGTATCATGATAGCACAGCTATAGAATGTGTGGAAAAAGTCACCCCTGTCCTCCCGGCAGTGGAGGCATGGGGTGGACACAACAGCTTCCTCTTCCAGAGCCTCTACCTTGTATAGTATACTCTATGTAGGTACCACAGCTGAATGAGGCGGTACTGGCAAGCAATGGGCACTTCTCTGGGAGAGGCCAGCGCCTCCATCTAGTCTCTGTTCTCCATGGAGCCCACGTTGTGGGCCCATGCCTCCCGGTGGGGCCCAGATTTGAGGATAATTGGGTGTTTACTCCCAATCCGGCCCTGGGCATTATTGATTAGGGACCGGGATAAGGCAGAGATCTTGTCTGAAAAGTGTGTCAGCAGTATTTTACCTTCTAGAGGATTGAATTCTGGAATCTCCTCCAGACAGGCTGAGTATAGTGTGAGGGCATGGCAGAGTTGAAGGTATTTATAAAATTGAGTCTTGTGGAGTTGGAACTCTTCCTGCAGGTCGTCAAAAGTATTTAAAGAATTACCCAGGAGCAAACCCCCCCTCCCCCTGACCACCTCCCCCCCCTGTTGGGAGATACCGATAAGGTTCCAGGGTTGAAACACCTGTGATCCAGCCACCGGGCGTAGGGCTGTGCCGGCCCAAAGGGAGTCTTCTGGGTGATTCGTCTCCCCCAACCATGGTCGCCTCGGCCTCCCTCTAGGTAACATGCACTACCTTCATAGCCGGAGGGAGCCCCAGGGGGATTGCTCCCACTTACAGCAGGTGGAGGAGTGTATGCGGAGACATTTGAGTAGTTGTGGGGAAATATCATTAAAAGCAATTCCTATCAAATGATTCCTATGTTAAGATGCTCTTGAAACATGAATGTTTCACTCAGTATTGCTTGCTATTAAATGCTACTGGACATAAAGTTGTGTGGTATGTTTTGTCCCTAACTTTATTTTTTATTTCTTTCGAAATAGTTGTCTCTTGTGCCTGGTAAGCTCTGTTAACGTTAGGCATTCATACAGTGTATATTGCTTGATTTATTTTATCGTGAAATCCAGTAATTCAAAATATATAAACAAAACATATTTTTTAATGTAATTTGTCACTGGTGCACCTGAAATATCAAATCATTGCAATCCACACACATGCTGAAAAAGATTAACTAGATGATTATTGATTAAACCATGCATCCTTAAATTCACATTTCTCAGTGCATGTCACATTCTTCCGATTGTCTTCATCCTAACTGATTATTCACTTCACTTCCTAGCTTGCAAGTTTTCCTCTCCCTCACATATATGGTTCACCAATCCCGCAGATCCTTGTGTGGATGTGCTGCTTTTCACTTGCCTCTTTCTCCCATTCTTTCCGACAGGTCTTCACTGGTTGGTGATGTCCTTCTGGCTTGCATCTCAGCAGACTGACATTATTAATAAGGCCTGTTACTGGAAGGTTTTTAATATCCTAGTAGGCGCAGTGTATATTTTCTGCTACATAAACCTCCGTGATGGCACATCCAGATGCAGGGTCGTCATGTTTTACTCAGTAAGTTGGCCTTGGTGTTTTCTCTATATGGATACCATGTATGCGTTTTTTGAGACACTTGTGATTTTCATTTTCAAACACTGGCTTATTTCTAGTAGTATATACGCCAATAAGCACATGGGCTCCTTCAAGCATCGTAAGTAGTAAGTTGCTTAATCATTCAGAGATAAACAAATTTGCCCATATGACCGATAAAGTGTTATGCAGTCTTCTGAGTGCATGACACTTTAACGGTCATATGGGCCAAGTTTGTTAAAAAAAAAAAATGTATTCTTTTTATCTGTCACATTGATACAGATGCTAGATAAAGTACAATATAACAGAATATTTATGTTCCAATTTTGCAATTTTTTTGTATTTAAGACTATTAAATCTACTTGAATCATAAGAAAGGTGTTACATATGTGAACAGTGCAATACACAATGATGGTATGAGTCAAATGTGCAAGAAATAGTGGAATTCATTTGAACCACATATAAAATTAATGACTATCAAAATGATTGCAAGTGCATGTGAAGTGTTCCTCAGTTTAGGTCTATCCCTCTAGCTGTAATAATCAGGTAGGAGTTACAATAGTCCAAAGTTATAGTGGCGTCATTGTTTGAAACTAATTTTATGATTCATAAGATATCAACAACATTTTAAATGTAGCAGCCTTACAGAATGAGAAAGAAGTCATGAGTGGAAGTATCCAAGGGACTTGGGAACTACAGAAGTCAGGTCCACTTGTGAAGAAGACTAACTTTCTTAAAACTGGAACAAAGGTGTGACAGTTAATGTGAAGCACATGCTAATATGTGAGGCATATGGATGGAGTATCTGTGTAAGATAAATGATAGTGGATTGCTAAAGCTCCATAGGCAGATTAGTTCCATCTATATTTTCAGTAAGGTATGTCAAGAATAAAATCAACTTATTGATTCGGGATGAAAAAGGATTAAATCACTGACTGGCAGAGCCTGATAAACCATTTAATAGAAAACAAACTGGAATAATTTAGAGGCGGCTTAGTCTAGCTGGAAAAGGGGGTAAAAACATTGTGACTCACCAGGTGAAGGTCTGACACCAGGGTGCCACCCATTCAGGAGACAGCGGTATGTACGAGGACCTGGGTCCAAGTAAAAGCAAACAAGGATGCGTAAAATAAAATGATAAATTAGGGAGAAGCACTGGCAGAAAAAGCCACATTCTGTAGCGAGAACCAGAGTGGGGACAGCCGCACAGACCAGTCGTTGGCCTTCTGCATCCATGCTCGGCAAAGCAATCTTAGAGAAGAGAAAGCGTCAACAGATTGATACCAACACTGTCTATACAAGGCCTTGTGCCCTGAAACCCGCCCTCTTAAAAAGCAGGTGATGGCTGACAGGCGTCTTAAAACAGATACCACATACAGATATATTCTAGGGAATTACTGTATTCCAACATTTGATTCTTTAGATATTTTTTAGGTGGATAGCTTACTATCGAATTGGCTTTTCTGTACTTGTAAGTGTAGCATCCTTTCAGCAGGAGATCTTCTGTCGCCTTGGTACCAAGAGACTGGATACAGAGAAGGCTCTACCTCAGTGCTTAATTTGTAAACAATGAAGTGCCGGGGCTGAAAATGCTGCCAAGGAGGCTGCAGCCCACTTCTACCTCCGGTGTGCCCAACTTTCAACATCCGCACTGCCTCAGTCTCTATCCTGTAACCATTTTCTGTTGTCTGTCCCCTAAGACATGCGTTTTACTTCTTTACCTACACCGACAGATGAGTGCGAAAACAAAATGTACACCAAATGAAAATTCTCTTTTTGAACATTTTCATCAGTGTGGTCTGACTGGGTTTGTTGCAGGTCAGGAGGCTGCATGAGCACAGCAGGTCATGTCGCTGCTAGTGCTGCTGTAATTAGTTTGGTCCAGTTATGACGACGGCATAGGCATCCACTGCTCAGCTTGCTCTGACCCTGCCTGCCACAGCAGAAGCACTGTCCCAGCCACAATGCTGCAATGTCTGTGAGATGTGAGAATGCCTGTTGCACCTACTGGGCTCAAGCACACACAGCAATTAGCATGCTTGTAGGCAGCACACGGAAACTACAGGTGACTCCATAGCGCACAAAAGTTGCGGTGGGCCACCTCCACATCAAGCACGTTGAGAATAGTAGCAATGCAGGGCTGCAGGCCCCCACTACAATTATCCAATGGGAGGCTTAGGCTCAGGCAATGGCAGGGGACAGCAGACTCCGGGAATAGAATGCAAGCCATTCGTTGATGATGACTTCTTGGATTCATGACAGGTGTGACAACATCACTAAAGTGATGTTACATAATCATGCCTGCCTGAACAAATGTATGCCTGCCTATGAAAACATACCAGCCCTTCACCATGCAAGGTATGTGGTTCTTTTTTATTTTAAATTGGGCAATTAATATTGAGACCACCACCTGCATGACCAAAAATCGTAGCCCCGTCCCTGTGAAAGAAGTGCCGGTGCTGAGCACCTGAAAGCATTGCTCTACCTCCAGGGCGTAACTTCTTAAAACTTGGAACAATTGGAAGTTTGTGTTTGGAAAACATTAAAGTGGTGTTAAATTTTCAAGATAATAGCATCTACAAATGATGCAGTCTCTTGATACCCTAGTATAAATTATTCAATGCCTGGGGCAGACCGGATTGGGAGCAAAAGCCTAATTATCCTCAAATTCAAGACCCTAGTGTTAACTACATCAAATACAGCCAGCGTGTTAAGACTGCTCTCAAGATGACATGAGGATTGCAGACAATAATACATGCCAGTGGACATCTGCCATTTATGAATGCGGATACACAGCCCTACAGCACAGTCTCAGATGGCTTTCACATCTTACAATTATCCGTTTCTTTTTGCTCAGGTCAAGCTTCATCAAGCCTTTTTGGCCAGGCTGGCTCTTGGGTTTATGCAGCCACCAGAGGGTTTTCTTGCAATGAGACGTACATCTAATTGTTCCCAGCCTACAAGCAAAACTGCAAATCAAGCCTCAGTAATTGCACCCAGCAGACTGACTTTTGTTTTGAACAAAATGGGTGGCACCCTTCTTTTTTAGGTCTCGGACTAGGCAGCGCATGCGCTGTCTCGTCAGAGAGATGCTGTATACAGTATAGTGGGGGAAGCTCCACCCACCTTCCAGCCTTATTTTTTATTGGCTTGAATCAAAATTCCTGCATTCTCATTGGTGCTTGGCTTCTTAATCCCGCCTCCTGGCGGCCATGTCGTCATTTTTATCCTTACGAGGCTATCAGTCCCTTTACTAGAAAAACTGTTTTGTTCCCATGCCTCTCATCATTCCCTCCTGTAGTCTGTCACCACAACCAACCCTCCTCCTCCCGTTAGTGCCTTCTTTTACCCCCGCACTTTTGTGTAAAATGCAATAGGGCTTGCGTAAATACGAGCCCTATTGCATTTTCAGTGCTTGTTTGGCGTCTCATTGGTGGGCGAATTCGCCCTCATTGTCTCGCAAGCGCGCAGTGCCTTACATCGAGCGCATGTGAGACAGAGAGGCAGAGACCGCACAAGCAGTGAAGCAGGACGAGGTGAAGCGCAGCTTTGGTTCGTTTGCCTCTCCTGCTTCGTAGGTGGAGACAGAAGCAGCGCCCCAACAAGAAGCACTAAACGGATTCCATTTGCAAACCGTTCCTGCAGCGTTTCACATTATGCCATTCAGGCACCAAATGGGTACCTTTTTAATATCCAGGTTTGTGATGTTTTTACATTTCTGGGGGCTCGAGGATAGAGTGTGGATTTGGCCAGCCATATGGAAGCTCTGCCCTATTGGCCTCAAGCTAAGCCAGAGATAGGCACCTGGCTAGAGCTTTCGGTGACCCTCCCACTTGTAAGAAAAAGCCAGATACGTCCTATGGCTTTTGAGAAGGCACGAGTCTTACACATGTCTGGTTGGCTCAAGAGTATCACGAAATCTGCATAACTCCCGAGTCTGGACAAGGTGTCATTTCAAAGGCTGTACTGACTCTTTTCCATCGCTCCCACTGCAGAGACCTGATAGTTGGCTCACAAATAAGTGGAAGACACACAGTACCCCATCACGCCAGGAAGACACACAGTTCCCCACCACGCCAGGAAGACGCACAGTTCCCCACCACGCCAGGAAGACACACAGTTCCCCACCACGCCAGGAAGACACACAGTTCCCCACCACGCCAGGAAGTCACACAGTTCCCCACCACGCCAGGAAGACACACAGTTCCCCACCACGCCAGGAAGACACACAGTTCCCCACCACGCCAGGAAGTCACACAGTTCCCCACCACGCCAGGAAGACACACAGTTCCCCATCACGCCTCTCCGGCCCATCCTGGTCCTCCCTTTTGCCTTGCGGGGTCGTGGATCTTGCCACTGACTGACCCGTGGGGCCACAGGATACTACCATTACCTCGGCAATTTCATGTGGCCTCCTGGAGCGCGAGTCACCGATATATGTGCTACGTCACCGATTAACACTGCTCGGGTGATGTGGGAACTGAAGAGTAGTCATAGCGGGAGACAGAGGAGCTGTGCTGAAAGAAGGTACACACAACATACCATACCTTGTGGCCTCTAAACTGGCCGAGCCTACACCCATGTGCTTCGAAGCCGCATCTTGAAGCACCAGGTGCTGTCTTGATTCTTCACAATACCCGGGGCTTTTTGTGGGCCGGTTCCTGCCTGTGCTCAGTACCCCCCGTTTCTAAAAAGCAGATCCTGAAACGGGTCCCTGTCGGGCTCTCATTTTTGCCCTCATCCTTAGAGGGGAAAAAAAACTTTCCTCTGCAGCAAAATCACCCTTCACTGGGATGTAACTTCAAAGAGATGGTTATAGTTCGTTCACAGTCTCATCATTTTAGAACTGCAGCATTTTTCAATATTCTACACCGAAGCCCTAGTTGTTGCTTTTTTTTATCTTATGCAAATAACGGTCATTGACAAAGCCAATAGTCCTGGCTTACTGTAAGCGTAATGTTACTTGTATTGCATACCTGGATGCAATGACAGAAGCAGCAAACTGCCAGTCAGGCGGCACACTCTGCTACGCATATATATATATACCATCCTGGATAACTTAGTACAGGAACATTCTTCTCATACGCGAGTTTGAGCTATTGACATTGTAAACAACAATGCCTTTTATTTTTGTTTTGGATTTTAAAACATAAATAAAAGGCATTGCCGTTTACAATTGCCAATAGTTTAAACTCGCGTAAATCCGAGACCTATTGCATTGCAAATGCTTGTTTTGTTTCTTCCTTCTCAACCACCACGTGTCTACGATATAAAGAGTTTCCTCGATAGTAACCAAGTCCTCCATAGTTTTCTTCTAGTCCATAATAGAGACAGTCACTGTCTGAGCTCTGAGATCTGAGATCTTTGCTGTTTAGTTTGCTGACTCCAGTCCCATTATCTGTGATTTACTGTTTCACAAGCGATTAAAGCATAAACGATGCTTTTGGAAAGAAGGATCTGCAATGAGGTAATGCACACGACAAACAGCACGAAATGAAAGTAGTGTCTGTACCTATTAAGCAGTTTAACATTAACGTAAGGGGCCCAAGTCAAATACAGGCTTACTGATCTGTCGTGCAATAAGCACCCTGAGAATTTATTACGGTTCAGTGCTCAAAGTGCTTGTTGTTGTTTAATTTTTATATTAATTTAATCTGACTCCTTTTAGTGTAGTATGTTTGCTTGTTTGTAGGTATGAAACCTCCTTTCACGACCGGAGATCGGTTTAGTTTCCTAGGAAGTGCATCCTTTTCCGTATTTTTCTGTTACTCCTGTAAACTTAATTTTTAGGTCTCGCGACCTATCGATGCGCGCATGCGCATCGAGCGGAGCGAGAATTCAAGCGGCGAAAACATCATGAAACCACCAGCTTTTTTGCTGGCGTTTTCATGGCGTTTTCTTGCCGTTCATGTGAACCACGTGAGCAACATGCACGCGCATTCACGGCCAGGGCTTCTCCTCCCCTAATTATTCATGGCCGGCCGCAGGCCGGCCGTACTTTCACTTTCCCGCTTCTCCTCCCCTAATCATTCATTCCCGGCCGCTCACAGCACATCAAAGGGCTTCGCCCAGCGTGCGCTCTGCTTTCTCTCCCCAGCCAGCTTCCCCCATCCCTCGCACCCCCTCCTCCTTCAGGCCCCCACCATTTGCTTCCTGCCTCAGCAGTCGGTAAGCCAGCTGGCGCTTCATGCTTTTACTGTAATTTGCTTGCAGGTAAATAAATTTTTCACTTAAGGTGTGCGTTATTTTAGCAACAATTGCCTGACGGTGAAAGACTAACAAAAAAGAATATTTTTTTTCTTTTAGCCACACCTTTGATTCCCATCGCCGAGCTTACTGACCCCCGCCGCATGACGCTCTCAATCTGTTTCCATACTTTAATGCACTTCGAGCCCTGGTTACAATGAAGACAGGCACAATGAGCACAGAATGCAGAGACCGATGTAGCTTTCCATCGCTACTGTGCAGTGCAAGATGCAAATCAGAAATCGAAGGCAAATGTATCTCAAATACTTTCACACACTTTAAACGACACCCACTGCACACATCTTTCTATCGGCAGATTGACAGTCTTAACTGCAAAACAGCTTGACTCCATTTTCGGCGCACGTGGGTGGGATACGCGCCTTTCATAGAGTTCCCGCAGAAACATCGCTATTAGCATCACTGCCATTAGCACTCCTTCCCCTGCTCCGGAGTACGCGGTGGCTCTTAACATGGCACTGACAAAAGTCCCCTGTGGCTTTTCTGCCTCCGCCGCCCCCCAAGGTGGTTGCATGGATGTCTCTGAAGTGCAATCAGTGTGTTGGGACCCTGTTACAAACGCTCGATCCATTACCTAAATGCAAATCGTCATTAGTTCTTACTATATATCCAAGAGGATCCGTACATATCGTAGGAACACGATGAAAGACGGCAGCATCAACTCTTACTGCACTGCCTTGCTTCTCTGGCACCTAACAATAGAACGGAGGGCCATTTCCCTGCCCCACACCTTCATGCGAAAACCGATCCAAATTCCATCTGCACAAACATTTGTCGATGTGGGCACCAACAAACCTGATACAGCACTGTTAAAAATCAGACAGCAAGACACCACAGCTGTGACCTTTAAAGAGAAGGATCCCAACAGGTGGCAGTGGCAAACAAGCATTGGCATAGCCAATAGGTCTCGCTTGGGGACCTTATAAGTATTTAGTTACAAGGATATTGTGCTGCAAAACAAAATACTTATAAGGTCCCACAAGAGACCTATTGGCTATGCCAATGCTTGTTTTTAAAGGTGCAAAAGGATTGACATAGTTTCTGAAATAAAAGAACTTTCTGAAGAGTGCCCTTTTTATTTCACTGGTGGCAAAACAAAAAATTTGTGGGGGGAAGAGTGATTTGTACTCTGCAGTTTGCAAGGATTCATGTTTTACTTTCACACATGCATTGTTTTTTCGGCATGTGAATTTTTGCAGAATAGCCTGATAATTTTCACTCTAATGGAACCCAGCCAAGTTGGAAATGTTGACTTGCTCTCTCTAATCTTACTGCTTGCGTCGCTTTCTATGTACAATGGTATTGTACAGAAGAAGAACAAGAAAGGTGTGTGTTAAATTTACTTCTTCCAAAAACTGACTAAGTCCTGTCCAACCTCTTAGAATCACAGTGCAATTTCATTTTTCATTTTGGACATTTGTAAAGCGCCTGGAAGTACGCCCACCGGCGTGTCCCCGCGCTATGATAAGTGAGAGCTACAGTCCAACCACCCTCCAGAGACGCCTACCTACTGAACAAAAGAGTTTTAAGTTTTTTCCTGAAGATGGTTTCGGACGGTTCCAATCGCAGATTATGGGGTAAGGCGTTCCAGTACTTGGCAGCCAGGTATCTGAAAGACCTCCCTCCCATTCGTGCTTTTCTTACTCTTGGTACCATCAGAAGACCCGTGCATGAGGAGCGGAGATTACGCGTGGGCTCATACCAAGTCACCAGGCTCCTAAGCAAAGCAGGAGCTTTACCATTCAGAATACGATGGCATGTGGAAAGAGTTTTGAATTCCACCCTGCTTGCAACAGGAAGCCAGTGAAGTGCCTGGAGCGCTGCTTTGGAGGGAGATCTCCTAGGGAACCTCAGTACCAGGCAAGCAGCTGCATTCTGCAGCACCTGGAGGCCTTTCCCGTGGCACCCAGATACAGCAAATTGCCGTAATCAAGGCGGGATGTCACCAGGGCATGCACCAGCGTTCGGCGAGCAGTAATAGGGAGAAGATCTAACACCTTTTTTAAAATTTTCAGAACGCCGAAGCATACCCCAGCCACTCGGCCAATCTGGGTGTCAAAGGTCAGGCCAGCATCCAGCCACACTCCAAGATTCCTAGCCTCCTGACATGGAACTGGAGTTTCCCCCAAGCAGGGAGGCCACCAGGCCGACGACCAAGCAGCAGGCGTCCCTCCCACAACTAGCACCTCGGTCTTGCTACCGTTGAGTTTCAAACAGTTGGCGGACATCCAGGTTAGTTCTTTCATGCAATCCCTGAAATTGTCCGCCGCGAGACCGGGGGTACGCGAGAGGGAGATAGCCAGCTGCGTGTCGTCGGCATAGGACACTAAGCGCAGACCGTATTTTTCAACGATTGCTGCCAGAGGGGAGACATAGAGATTGAACAAAGGTTGGGCTCAGGGAGGAGCCCTGAGGCACGCCCTGGCCCAGCCCAATCTCCCTCGAATAACAATCACCCAAACGAACTTGGAAGCATCTGTCAGTCAGGAAAGATCTTATCCACCCAAGCACCGCTCCTGAGACTCCTCCTTCATTCAGACACTGTAGCAAGATGGAATGTGCCACAGTGTCGAATGCTGCGCTAAGGTCCAATAGGATCAAGGCCATAGTCTGGCCTTCATCCACACCCTGTCGCAGAGCCTCTACCGCCATAAGAAGAGCTGACTCCGTCGAATGCCGGGGGCGGAAGCCAAACTGAGAATCGTGGAGCAGGGAGGTTTCGTCCACGAATTTCATCAGTTGAAGGTTCGCTATTTTTTCCGCTACCTTCGCCATATATGGCAGGAGGGAGATCGGGCGCAAGTTCTCAAGTTTTTCAAAACTGACATTCGCTTTCTTTTGCAACGGGAGTACAATTGCTTGTTTCCAAGCAGCGGGAACAGTCTGCGTCTCGTAAGAGGTGTTTAATAGATGGTGTATGTAAGGTTCAAGAACATGCAGACTTCCCATCAGTCGTCTGGGCGTAGTAGGGTCCCTAGGTGAGCCAGATTGTATAGACCCGCAGATGCGGATGAGATCCTCAGTCGGGGGGGTGGAAAATCTGGACAACTGCTGTTTCCCCATTACCTTAGTTGTTCCAGAAGGCTTAAAATTCTGAATTGTCTGCTGAGGAAAGGTGGCGTAAATTGTTGCTACCTTTTTAGCAAAGAATTCTGCTATGCGGTCGCAACGCTCCACCGTACAGAGTTCTTCAGGCACCGCTGCAGGCTTCCCTACCGAGAGTGTTTTATAGATTAGGAACAATTCTTTAGTGGAATTTTCGGCTTCCTTAATCCTACTGCCAAAATACAAAGTTTTGGCTTTCCTAATCAATCTATGATAAATACGCCTTTTAGCTGTGTACTCTACTTTCGCATGCACAGTGAGGGCTTTCCTCCATTGTCTTTCTGCATGCTTACATACTACTTTGGCTGCTCGCACCTCATCATCATACCATGGTGCCGTGCTCTGCACCCGGCCACCCACTCTTGTTATGCCGAGTGGGGCCACCCGGTCCAGGGCCTCCGTGATAAGCTGATCAAAATTGGTGTTTATGGCTTCCACTCCCACTCCCCCTGGGTGACCTTTCTCAGTGAGCACCTGATTGAATTTGGTTTGAGAAAAGTTCATCCATCTCCGTCTGGGATGTTTAAAGACAGACGGTACCACCGGCAGAGCTCCCTGAGTATGAATCAGAAAGGGTATCAGGTGGTGATCTGACCAGGGGATGGGGACGGGGTCAAGAACTTCTACCTGTTCCCAATTAGCGAAAATGGGATCCAATAAGTGACCCAGTTGGTGAGTGGGCTTTTTAACTTTCTGCTCAAAGTGAAGTGCTTTCATGGCTTGATGGAATTCCCTGGCTGCTTTATCTACGGGATCATCTAAATGGAAATTGAGATCACCCAGTACCAGATATTTATCAACTCGCACTGCAGCCTCAGTGACGCCTTCGAGTAGGCTCTCACTGAATCTCGCTGCAGTGCCAGGTGGCCTATAGATCAGTAGGCCCTTCAGAGTGCAGTTGTGTGAGAAGTTGGCCTGATAGGTGATGTTTCCAATTCTGGAACCACCTATTATCAGACCAAACAATCCCTTATGGTGTCAGGTTGTAAGTCAACCTTGTTAGACAAGCTATCCTAGGGGTAGCATGGACTAAGCAGCCTAAAGGCTTAACTTAAGAGGTTGTGTTAAGCGAGCTGTTTTACCACATACAATCCTGTAATCTCAAATGAAAGGACACCACACAAGTATATATTATAAAAATATATGTGTTTATTACTAAAAACAATCCCCAGTATTCTTTATGAATAAAGGGGCACAAGCGTTAAATCAAAAGCACAGTTTAAACATACAAGTTGCACAATTATGGATGAGGGCGGGTGGCCACTCAAACCATATACTAAACAAGTGGTATAAGAGATACCAATCGAACAGTGGTTAGGCCTAGGGCCTAGGGAATCGCTGGGAGCAGTCAGGACAAGCAGTGCTGAAGTCGGGAGAGGCCCACGGGATTCGGGAGCAGTGCGGAAAGCGCACGCATGCACCAATGTTAACCAATGGTGCGTAAAAGTTACAAAGTTAAAGTTTAAGGACACTTCCGCTGAACCTAGAGGAACAAAACTTAAGACACAGACCCTAGAGATGTGTACCAGTGTGGGAACACCGGCGGAGCAAAGTTACCTCACCCACAGGAAGCGGGTGCACAGGGTCGAAGTTGAGTCGGGTTTCGTCACGCAGGCTCTTGGTGCTTGGAGCTGAAAGGGCTGCAGGCGGGGTGAAAGAGAAGTGTCCGGTGGAGTCCAAGGGTGGACTCGAGTCGAAAAGTACCTGAAAGCAGAGGGGACAGAGTCTGGGTCACTCAGCAGTGACCAGGGTGGAACCAGGACGGAACCAGGCACTGTCGGGCGCAATCAGGTCGCTGTCGAGGTGCTTCTCTCCGCTGTCACGTGGGCTCTGGGGCATCTACGACGTCCAGGAGCAGGTCACGATCTGTCCCACGCAGGCTCTCGCCGTCGGCGCTGTCGGCTTCAAGATTGGAGCAAACAACACTTGGCAAAAGCAATCCACGCGGAACCGGGAGATTGCTTCTCACTCGGTTCAGGAGGGTCAGAGTGGGGGCTCCTTTTCAGGGGAGCTGGTGCAGATCTGGAGCAACCAGATTCACAAGTCGATTTCAAGTTTTCGTCGGCACAGGGGCCACTAGCCGGCTGGCAAGTGACCAGGCCAACGCGTTGAGCCAAAAGTAGCAGAAGGGCCCCACGCAGCACTCGATGAGTGTAGAGGGGTGAGCTTCGGTGCAAGAGTGGCTCAGGGTTGGGGCTTCTCAAACCCCGGTGTACAGCTTCGAGGGTCACTCGTGGGCTGCACAGTCAGCGTCTCGTGGTCAATTCAAGATGGCGTGCCCCACGCTTCCGGTCGCCTCCACGGGTCTCAGCTCTGCAGGGACTGTGGATCGGGCTGTTGGAAAGCAGGCAGGCTTGATCTCGTCGATCTCTGTCGCTCGAGTTCCGGCGGGAACTGCAACAAAGTAGACGTCGATAGCTGGATGGTGCCTGTTTGCACAGGGTGGTCACTCCTTGACCACAAGGGAGATTCTTCGGGCTTCTACGTTGAGTAGGATGTCGAAGGGTCCAGAATTTCGTTTCTTATGTTTCTTCAGGCTAATCTGAAGTGCATTGGCACTGCTCCCACTCTTATTCGAATCTGGGGGGCGTGATTACCTGCTAGGTCCCCCCCTATGGGTGGGACCCAGGAAGGGGGTGGATACACCCCTTTCCTTTGATCCAGGCCGCCCTGGCACGAGGGCTGGAGTGCCCCAGAACCGGTTTGGCCGGATTATGCAAGGGGCAGCCTTGTGCGCCCCAGGCAGTGTCTGGTTTCTTTCAGACCTCCCTGCTACAATCCACTATCTCCTGTGTGGAGGGTGGTGACACCCTCCTGTGGCAGGAAACCCTTTGTCCAGGCCCCATTTGGCTGAGTTTCGGTCAGCTGCAGGGGTCCAGACTCTTGTCTGTGGCAGAGGCATCCATTTTGTGGATCTAAGGCCCTTTTAGAAATTAACCGCATTAAAGTAAAGGAACATGTCTTACCCCTCTAGAGGGGTGGAATGCTATCCCCGTCGCCAGAACTGGCGAGGGGATAGTATTCCAAATCGTATGACACCTTACACGACATGTTTTGATAAAGCCAAACCAGAGTTGCTATATAACCGCGAGGATTATAAGGCACTTAAGAGTATATGGTATGGCATTATCCTGAAACAGCTTAGGGAGTTGTTCCCGACAGCTGCAGACAGGCTCAGCTCATGCTAGAGCTCCATCTCACATTAAACCACGCACTCTGCCTCCAGGATTGATGAGGCCTTCCATAGGAGTGGCTCACAGGTTTATATGTGTCCAGATATAGGTTTAGATATAGGTATACTATATCTAAGTAAGGGGTGATTACACCACCTTACCCCAGCTGAGTGATCAGCCAGTTGTGTCAATTTAAGAACCAGCCAGGGGTGGCAAACGATATGCTGCAGCCCCTGGTAGGCCTTGGTGGCCCCTATGCCCTGGGCACCTATAGTGCATTATACAGGGGCTGACAAGGAGTCCATTTCCAATTGTGGTATGTACCTAGGGTACATGGAATCCATTTTACAGAGAGAGCAGATGGCCTGGGGCCCTGATTAGCAGGGAACCAGGTCAACTAAGTCAAAAAACCAGCTAAACACAGGCAAAAAATCTGGGGTAACCATAGTCAGGTAGCCACCTTCCTAAAAGTTGCCATTGACCGAGATGGAGAAGGCGCCGACTTCACCATCCACGATCTTGGCCTGCTCCAGTTGGCATTGGAGACAATTTAGAGGGTGGTAACTTATGTTGTTACCTGTATCGAGCAGGCACTAACTAGCACAGGGGACCATTTTGCTTGGTAGACCTGACTTCATGAAAGCTGGCTGAGCAGTATTTGCTCCATAAAGGATTGCTCTTTCAACTATATCTACCACAGTCTCTTCTGTCCCTGGTCATCATTGAAGCCATGGGTGTGCCGAAAATAAAAAAGTTCAAATGTCCTCCACTTGCTAGGAAAAAGAGTTCAGCACATCAGAGACATTTGTTATAAGAGTTCTAGAAACGCCCCCACTGTTTGGGACCTTCTCCCTGACACGGATACATGATAACAGTTCCTAGATTGTGGACTTGCTGTTGGGGGTATGTTTTTTCATGCCTCTGCAACAGTGACTTTAGGCATGCATGTGGGAGGCATTTGAGGGGGTAAAATGTATTTCAAAGCAGCAGACATCTTTCATTTTTGCGGTTGCTAGGCCACCAAACTTAAAACGAGGCAGTTTTTTAAAGTATATCTTATGCAGACCTGTTTTGTCATTTTGACCACTATATTATTGGGTTAACATCCAGTAGATTCCCCCTGGATCCAAAAGGAAATGTGCCCTGTTTAAAGAAAAGAGGAACTGGCAGGTGTCTCTCACTTCCAACTCGGGGTATTATGCCCTGTTGGACAGGGAGCTCTAGGAGTCATACAAATGTTTCTGAGAATCTCTTATCTTCAGGTGATGATAAAGTTGAGCCCTTGCACCCCAAAATCAGTGTGCACACATCAATGATGGCATTTTAATATATGATTATATTTTATGCAGTGTTTGATCAAAATGATCAGATTGTTATAAACAACTCAATCGATGATATGCGAATCAAGGCGAATGCTAGGCAAATCCTGATCATATTTCATCACACATCCCTATTCTACTAGTCTGTTCCCTACTAAGGGCCCGATTCTGATGAGGTTAGGAAAGCATTCCCACTTAGGGCCCGATTATGATGAGGTTAGGAAGGCCTCCTAAAGGCGTTTGCTCCTTCCGAATCGGATCAGGAACGTGTCTTCCCGACCGAGGGCCCTATTACGATGCGATCAGGAACATAGGCTTCCATTGAAGTCAATGGGAGCCCAACCAAATCGTATCTGGAAGCATCCGGATGCATCGTACTCAGTCGGTCGGACTCTCCCGATCCGAGTGGGTAGGAAACCATTTCCAAACTGATTTGATTGGGAAGATTTCGTAACCGGATCAGAATGGGACCTTAATATTCTAAATTCTGACTGCCATCTAGCATGCATCCATATGTAGTGTCCCTTCATATTTTATGCTGACACTGAGTCAGCAGTCTGAATACAGTCCTTCAGCATCACTTCAGCAACCAGTTCATGTGCCTATCCCTGTCCCTGCACTGGTACCTTATATACCTTTATTATCAGCGGTATCTTCTGGAGCAAGGAAGGGTCACTTATGCATGCTTATGCTTTGCAGAAGCCAATGGAAGCTAAAGAGGGAAATGCTGCTTCTTTTTTCTGTTTTCATCCTTTCACAATCATCTTCCATACACAGGAGAGAGAAGAAATTCCTTCCACTACTCTGGCGTGCTAGTTTGAACGTTGGCGAAAATATATGGAATATCTGGACAGAAAATATGGCATTCAAGCACCCACTGTTACCATTACCATTCAAGTGATTAGTCTGCTTTTCAAAGCCTTATGCTTAGTACACACATTTGTTCATATTAGATGCAGTCAGGTTTTATAATATCAGACCTGTCTTGCATTCAAAATGCATTATCCTATTAACACTCTGCCACAAGCAACAGTTTTGTTGGCGTTAAATAAGGATTTATGCGAGGAATTGTGTCGTAAAAGGCACATTTTATACATGGATGTTGCAAAACATAACATTTAGCAAAGTTGCATTCTTGTCTACAGACCTCTGCATACAGGGTACAAGTAGTACTTCGCACATCACTAGATGTCATGTGATAGAGTAGTCCACCAACTTCCACCCATATCGAAAGAATAACCCTAGAAGGAGGCAGTTTTAGCAGTAGCTTCATTCTTGTCAATTTGTTACACCGGAGGGTGATATCAGAGAGACCAATGAAATGGTCGGTGATGGAAGTCGTGAAAAGAATGTTTTATCTTAGATAAATTCAGTTTCGTGATCCATAAATATGACAATGAACTAGTTGCTTGTGGCACATGTAATACCTTAAATAGTTGTTTAAATACGTAACACTTAGACTCTAGATTTTGGATAACACAGATATGATTAAACTATCTGAAAGCATAGCTTTTGTATGTGGGGAAAAAAACATTTGGATTCAATAATAAAGAAAATGTTGCTTATCCATTTTGTAAGTGAAACTCCAATACCTAGGGACCCATTAAACTTCTAACAAATTACTAATTTCAAGCAAGATGCCCCCTCCAAGAAGGGACACCTCTTTCTACAATGCTGACTTTGAGAAGTTATAGTTCAAACAGTGTTGCAGTTATCATTCCTTATTGTGTAATCTGTCCAACTACATATAACTTAGGAACGCCAATTTACAGTATTTACACCCATAACTGATCTTGAAAGCGACCTGGATCGCCTCCTCATCAGACTGATGAACCTCCCTCTTCCTGAAGAATACTCTTTCCTACAACGAGACCAGGAAGAAGGTGCCTTGATCTGCAGAATCAGTTCACCATTGGGAAATATTATGAAATAGTGATTAACACTTGTGTAACTGTGTTTTACCTAATCGGAAAGAAACACGTTAGTGTTAGATTCCTTACCTTAGAATATCCCCAGGCATCAGACTGGATCCGGATGGTTTTCGTCAGCAGTAATCCTGCGCGTCGCTAGGCGTCGTCTGCGGCTCCGCGTCCGTCGTCGAAGTCGTGATCGCCGGGATGACGTCGTCAGAGTACTTAGAAGCCACCCTCGTGCGCTGACGTCAGTTCTTCTTTTTTCCGCGCCAGCAAGCGCAGATCCGGGAAGAGCAGTACTCTTAGTCATTTTTTTTACTAACTTTTTGATCACTTTTGATCGTTTCTCGAGTTGACCTTCGACTCACGGTGCCGGTAGGGATGCCTGGTTTTAAACCTTGCGAGGACCGTCACCGCTTGATGCCGATGACCGACCCCCACCGTCGCTGCCCTTACTGTCTCGGGGCCGATCACGATGACAAGTCATGCCCCGACTACTGGGTCTTGACCTCGTAGGCTAGACGGGAGCGGTCCTGTAAGCGACTCGAGCTCTGGCAGTCGGCTCCGCGCCGCTCGAGGTCCCAGTCTAGGAGGAGGTCGAGGGATCGGTCGCGGAGCCGTAGTCATTGCCGCTCAACGAGTCACCACTACTCGTCCGGCTCCAAGTCCTCAGGTAAGTCGAGGCACTCGAAAAAGAAGTCAAAGAGGCGTCATCGCTCTTCCGACTCCCCCCGATGCTTGCGCGACGCGGCCGGGGGTTCGGGCGACACCGCCAACGCGGCTCCGCCGGAGCCGCAAGCTCCACACCCCCTGGGCTGCATGCGACGCCGGAAGAGATACGTGACTTCCTCGTGGCCATGAGGACTCACTTCCCTTCGTCGGGCCCTTGTAGAGGCGCCTTCATGCCCCGCGGATCAGTCTGGGAGCCCTAGTGGGCCGGCGGCTTCGGCCCCGGTGCCGCCGAGTGCTTCGGCCCCGTGGTCGACTCCGGTCCCGACGCCGCAGGATCCAGGCCTGGATCCGGGGCGTCACCAGTCGACCTTACGACTCCTCCGCTGGCGCCGACCCCGAGGGTGTCGCCCACGATGACATCTTTCCTAGCCTCGGACCAGCACCGTCTCTGGCCCCGATGGGTGAGCAATTCACCTACGACCCGGCTCCATCATTTTTCCCTGACTATCAGGAGATGGATGACGAGGAGGACTGGGTCTGAGGACCCTCTGACACTGCAGTGCCATTTGAGCCAGGACTGGGCAGACGAGCTAGGGGAGGCCAGTGGTCTAGACTCTTCGCCTGACACTTGGATTCGTCGCTCCTCCCTCCGTAGCTACGGAGGCGGGGGCTGCTTACAGCGTGGTGTTGAACAGGGCGGCCAAGGCCTTGGCTCTTGAGCTCCCTGTCGCGGCCGTGAGGACTAACCTCCTCACTGAGGTGCTCAAACCGCAGGCAAGCTCTTCGGAGCCTCTACTGCCGTTTAACGAAGCCCTCATCGATGTTCTGTTGGGCACTTGGTCCTAGCCCTCCACAGGCCTCCCTCTGGATCGGAAAGTGGCCCGACGCCACCGCTCGGCTCCGGGCGACCCTAGATTCCTGTCCGTTCACCCCACCCCCGAGAGCCTGGGGATCCAGGCCTCAACATACCAGACCACATTCCCGACCACTCCTCTGGATCGGGAATCCAAAAGGTACGATCAGTTTGGGAAGAAACTGTTCTCCTCCTTGAGTTTGGGGCTGCGGTCTGTCAACACCGCCTGCCTTTTGGGCCGTTACACCCACTGTCTGTGGGATACGGTTGCGGAGGTGCTGCCACAGTGCCCGGAGGAGGCCCGGGCAAAGCTCGCCCAAGCCCTTGCGGAAGGGCGGGATGCAGCACGCTACTCGATACGGTATGGACTCAACACAACGGACTCGCTAGGTAGGGCGATTGCAACGACAGTGGCAGTTCGCAGCCACGCCTAGTTGAGGTCCGCCAACTTTTTGGGGGATGTCCAGGCCACCCTCATGGACATGACCTTTGATGGCCATTGCCTCTTTAGCGACAAGGCAGATAGTACGCTGGAGCGTTTCAAGGACACCAGGACTACGGCCAAGTCCTTGGGCCTAGGCCAACGCCAGCAAAATTCTGCTTTTCGCTCCTTTCGTGGCCAGGGAAGGGGCGCCCCCACACGTCCAGCCAGCCACAGACCGCATGCCCAGGCTCAGCGCGGACGTGGTTACTGCCGCGGCGGTACCGGGGGACACAGGCAGGGTCAGTCCACACCCACCCCTGCAGCATCTGCCTCTAAGCCTTCCTAGTCTGGCATTTCAGGCCCATTCATCGCCAGTGGGGGGCAGGGTCCCCCACTGGCGTACCATCACGTCGGACAGGTGGGTGCTGCAAATCGTCCGAAGGGGCTACTCCCTCCCCTTCGAGGCAACCCCTCCAGCCATGCCACCGCAGTACCACCGCATGTCGGGGAATCACTTGCCACTTCTGCAGGAGGAAGTTACGGCCCTCTTGGCCAAGGGGGCCAACGAGCGCGTTCCTGGGCCAGAAGTAGGACGTGGTTGCTATTCCCACTCCTTTCTGGTACCCAAGAAGGGCAAAGGAAGCCTGCGCCCTATCTTGGACCTACGGAGCGTCAACGGCTTCCTCCGGAAGGAGAAGTTCATGATGCTGACTTTGGCTCAGGTCCTACCTGCCCTGGACCCAGAAGACTGGATGGTAGTGTTGGACTTGCAGGACACGTATTTCCACATCCCCGTCCTGCCGGCCTACCGGCAATACCTGCGGTTCACGGTAGGCCACGAGCACTTTCAGTTTACTGTGCTCCCCTTCGGCCTTACCAGCGCCACACGGGTGTTCACGAAAGTGATGACGGTGGTCGCAGCTCATCTGTGCAGATTAGGGGTTTCAGTCTTCCCCTATCTCAACGATTGGTTGTTGAAGGCGGGCTCGCCCCAGCCACTCGTCTCCCACCTCCAGACTACGGCCGACCTCCTGCACTCGCTGGGGTACTCCATCAATGTGCCGAAGTCACACCTGTGCCCCTCTCAGAAGCTCCTTTTCATCGGAGCGGTTCTGGACACAGCGTAATTTCGGGTTTATCCCCCCCGAACAGCGGGTTCGGGATATTCAGCCTTTATCCCGCGTCTCGGTCAGGTCCACGCTGCGGCTCCTGGGGCTGATGGCCTCCTACATCCTTCTGGTGCATCACGCCAGGTGGCGGATGCGGGCTCTGCAGTGGGACCTGAAGTTTCAGTGGGCACAGCATCAGGGCAATCTGTCCGACCACGTCCTGATCTCGGAGGGCACTGCGAATCAGTTGCAGTGGTGGCTCACGAACCGCGATTGGGTCAGCGGCAGATTTCTCTCCCTACCCCAACCGGAGCACGTAGTGGTGACAGATGCGTCCCTCCTGGGATGGGGGGGGGGCACATGAGAGAGAGGGAGATCAGAGGCCTCTGGTCTCCGGCGGAGGCCCGGCTCCATATCTACCTTCTGGAGCTGCGGGCGATCCATCTTGCACTGAAGGCATTCCTTCCCTCTGACCGGGGAAGTGTAGTGCAGGTGTTCATGGACAACACCACCGCGATGTGGTACTGCAACAAACACGGCGGGGTGGGGTCATGGAGCCTCTGTCAGGAGGCTCTGCGCCTCTGGACATGGCTGGAGCACCAGGGCATCACCCTGGTGGTTCAACACCTGGCAGGTTCCCTGAACGCCAGGGCGGACAAACTCAGCCGCAGGTGCATGATGGATCACGGATGGCGTCTGAACTCTGACGTGGCGCAAGGTCTCTTTCAGCATTGGGGGGAGCCTTGGTTAGATCTATTTGCCACCGAAGAGAACGTGCAATGTCATCAGTTCTGCACGTTGGAATTTCCAAGGCAGCACTCGCTCTGCGACGCTTTTCATCGCGAGTGGAGCTGCGGTCTGTTATACGCCTTTCCGCCTATACCACTTCTGCCCAGAGTGCTGAAGAAGATCAGGCGAGACCCGGCCCAAGTCATCCTTGTGGCTCCGGACTAGGCACGGAGATACTGGTATTCCGAGCTACTACATGTCAGTCGATCCCCCGATTCGTCTGCCTCTTCAGGAGGACCTTCTGTCATAGCAGCGGGAGAGGGTCCTCCACCCGAACCTGTCCAGTCTCCACCTCCATACGTGGAGATTGAGAGGCAACAGTTGAGGTCATTTGACTTGCCTCCTGAAGTCTGTGGTGTGATTCTGGCAGCCAGGCGTTCCTCCACAAAAAACGGTATACGCCTGCAGGTGGAACACATTTGTGGCATGGTGCACAGCAAAGGCTGTGGATCCACTCTCTGCCCCCCTTTCAGAGGTTCTCCTCTTCCTTCTGTCTCTTGCCCAGCATGGCTCTGCTCTGGGCACTATCAAGGGCTACCTCTCGGCCATTTCAGCCTTCTTAAGGCTTCCTGATCAGCCTTCTCTTTTCAAGTCCCCTGTTGTAAATAGATTCTTGAAAGGCATCACACACATGTTCCCTCCTGTTCCCTTTGTGATGCCTCAGTGGGACTTGAACCTTGTACTGACTTATCTGATGTGCGCTCCCTTTGAGCCACTTCATAATTGTCCTCTTCGTCTTCTGACTCTTAAGACTGCATTCCTGGTTGCCATCACCTCTGCCAGGAGAGTGAGTGAGCTCCAGGCTCTATCTTCAAAACCTCCTTTCCTCTCTGTCCATCCGGACAAAGTTGTTCTGAGGACTCGTCCTTCTTTCCTGCCCATCAGTGTATCCGATAAGTGAAATCGACCCCCCAGAGTGACCAGGGAGTGTCATTTATCACTTTGAAAACACCTACCATTTGAGAGGAACAAAAGTATGTATTTTATTAGAAATGCATGCAAATAATATTGCCTTATCATTTTAATTATTCACTGTCCCCACTATTGGGATTTAGGAGTGGCATATGCAGGGCTGGTCCCTGCATGGTCCTGAAGAAATGCTAGGGGGTAGCATGAAACATGTCGACCATATTGATCACTGAGTAAACCCCATTATTGGTTGCCCTGACATCAACCCCACTTTTAATATACCTACATAGGAGCTCAATAAAACAGTTAGGCCCACTAAGTACGGTATTTTTAATACTCACACACACCCACTCCACTTATTTTTTCTTTTTGCACCACACATAGTCATTTCACACTAAAGTGCTCCTACGTAGTCCGTCAGTCGCAGCATGCCCCTTTTCGTAGAGAACTGGGAGGACCCCAATGATGAAGCATGTCACCGTGGGGAAACCCCGGTGAGTGAGGGGACACTAAAAAAAGAAATTTTTCTTTTTTCAAGAAATTTTTCTTTTTTCAAGGTATTATGATTTAATAGAACCATACACCTGAACTGAGCTAGGTCTCAGGGTCCCACGTTTGGAACCCGCTTTGTCTCTTACTGACTCTTAGGAGGACGACCTAGTCTCTGATATCCTCCTCTCCCCCCGTTTCTTTACAGTCACAGCCTTTCACATCAGGCAGTCCATCACCTTGCCCGTCTTCTTTCCCCCTCCGCATCCTTCGAAGGAGGAAATGAGGCTCCACCGTATGGACCCAAAACGTGTGCTATCCTTCTATCTAGATCGCACACGCCAGTTCCAGGTGGACGACCAGCTCTTTGTTGGTTATGTGGGCGCTAAGAAGGGAAGGGCGGTGCACAAGCGAACCATCTCTCGGTGGGTCGTCTTGTGCATCAAGGTTTGCTACTCCTTGGCGAAAAAGGAGCCTCCTGTTGGGCTGCGCGCCCATTCCACTCTGGCCACAGCGGCTACTACTGCCCTGGGTTGGGGAGTCCCCTTGCAGGACATCTGTCAGGCAGCTACGTGGGCCTCGCTGCACACGTTTGCCAAGCACTACTGCCTGGACAGCCAAGTCCAGAGAGATGGCTTTTTCGGAGGTTCTGTTCTCCAGGACTTTCTGGTGTGATCTTGGTTCGCAGACCCACCACCGGGGTTGGTATTGCTGGGGTATCTATTCTAAGGTAAGGAATCTAACACTAACGTGTTTCTTTCAGATGCACAAGTCTGTAAGAAACACTAGTTTGTGTTCGATTCCTTACCCCCCACCCATCCTCCCCGTTCTGCAAACCGATATCTAGGGTTAAGGACATCCCTTTCAGGGCACTAGTTTGAATGCACCAGTGTCGGTTTCTCTCATGGCTCTGCGTTACTGGTGCGGAAAACTATGTACAGAACTGACGTCAGCGCGCGAGGGCGGCATCTAAGTACTCCGACGTCATCCCGGCGATCAGGACGTCGACGACGGACGCGGAGCTGCAGACGGCGCCTAGCGACGCGCAGGGGTACTGCTGACGAAAATCCAGTCTGATGCCTGGGGATATTCTAAGGTAAGGAATCTAACACTAACTAATGTTTCTTACAGATATATCGTTACCGAAGGGAAGTAAATTGTGCCTCGTGCCATGTACATCCTTGCCCCCATTAGATGGTACTCCTAGTTGTGTGGGATTTGTTTGACATTAACTTGCACTGGAGCAGGCTCGCATAATTGTCTTCATGATTATTATGTGCTATAAGAATGCAGTTCTTCTGTGAAAAAAATAATTGGGCATGATTATGAGTGCCTGTAGGGATAGTCTGCAAATCGGACAACAGCAGTTATCAATTTGGCATCAGTTACATTACTGCTGTCTGCATTGGCTTGCCTTCCTGGAGAAACTACAATGTCAACGTCTTCCAGGGCCTCTTTACTCATGAGTGTCCTTGTGCTCTGTTCTACACTCCATCTATTACAGTCACACAGCTCCTATACGTCCAGCTGGCCACACCACCTACTGTACAAAGCGACAATGCTCTCTGTAGGGACCTGAATATGAGAATAAAAATGGCTTGGTTGGTCAGCAGTCGCGTTTTCATATGTTCGAGGCATGTGGGCTGCTAAATTCATATCTAGTGCATAGATCGCCGCCTAGTGTTGGGTCCGGATGATTGCACATTGTTGTCCTGGAAGAGTCTTCGAAGTATCACGAGATAGGTGGCTCCTCCCCTGGACTACAGTGCGCATGGGCATCGGCTCCATCCCCAGATTGTTTTTTTCCGCCATTGGGTTCGGATGTGATTTCGACGCCTCCTTGTCGTAATCGAACACTTACTTCATTAAGGCCAAAAGGCCTTCGATCCTCGCGTCGGTATTGTTGCGAACGGTCCCGAGCATCGTCCGACTCTTCGCGTCGGACTTCTGGGGAGTTGCTACTCTTCGGACATTGAGGCCCTGTACTCGCAGCGAGACACCGACGACGTCATCATGGAACGGAGTCCGTTCAAGCGCTGCCCCGTGTGTGGGTCCAAGTACCCACACATCGACGTGCATCCAGTTTGTAATAAATGTTTCTCGCCGGATCACGACGAGGACAACTGCATGGCCTGCTCCAAATTCAGGTCAAAGAAAACACTCAAGCATCGGCGCGCGGCGCGCCTCGAGGCCTTGCAGGCAGCACCGGCACCCGACGACATATTCGACGACCCCGCAGAAGACGGCCAAAGCCATCATCTTCAAATTTCACCGCCATCAACGGAGGTCGAGGCCGATCCAGACGAATACATCGAAGGACAGAGCCAAGACCTTGAATACGTCGATGAGGTAGGGGACGACGAAGAAGTCTATGGGGCCGCGGAAGATAGCTCAGGGGAAGAGCTATGCCCCGAAAGTTACTCGACTCAGGCTCAGGTCACGGGATCGCCACTCGGCCTTACCCACGACCCTGCACTGATATCCCCAGCCCCGCCTTCGGGCCCGGCCACGGATACACCGGAGGAGCCGTTGTTGCGCGTATCGAAACTGAAACCGCAACCAGTACAGTCGACAACATCTAAGATGGCCGACGTCACGCCTACACCGAAACCGAAACCTACGGTCTCGACAACATCTAAGATGGCCGAAGACACGTCGAAAACGAAACCGAAACAGACGGCTTCAACGACATCTAAAATGGCCGACGTCCCGTCCAAAATTACGAAGCCGGCTCCGTCTTCGACTCCGTCGCCCTTAGGCCCTAAGAAGCCAAAGAAGGCCGTCGAGTCACCGGCGCCACACGCGGTGGCCAAGGACACGTCCTCGAAGAAGGTAGTCCATCACGTCTCGACGGCTGGAGCGTCAACCTCCAAACAGACGGTCGAAGCGAAGACCACTAAAGGCCAAGATCCGAAAGCCGGAGCCATTACTCCTCGGCACAAAGACACCGGATCTGCATCAACGGCGTTGGCGCCTAAGACAGCTGCAGGGCAGCGAACCGTTGGAGTCGAGGATTCATCGGTGCCTTCTTCTGCCACGCCGAAGGCCTCCAAAGCGGGCGAACATGAAGCATCGGTCGTCAAACCCTCGGCTTCATTTACTAAACAGGTCACCGAGTCGCTCAAGAGGATTCAGGAGAAAGCCCTGCCGTCGACAAAGACTGCGCCATCGGATCCGAAACCGATGGAGCCACCTGCCAAAAAGTCGACAAAACTTATCTACACACTACCGCCAAAGGTGCCACCAAAGGCGTTTGCACCCCAAACGGTGCCGAGGACCTCGGGGACTTCGGAACATTCCACGTCCAGTGCTATTTTGCCTCGACAAACAGCATCTGAAGACGAACGTGAGCATTATATCGATGCCCACACAGGGATAATGACACTTTATAAGAGAAAGATCAGTTCCCAGCCACTGGAGTCATTTGTAATTCCACTGAAAAAAAAAAGGCAACCACAGGACATACCTGCCCTTGTTGAACCTCTGCTACCTCCCCCAAGGAGGAGTCCAACACCTTCCCCCAACCAATCAGGGGGTGAGGATGATGACCAAGATGAACAATACAACTTCCCTACTGGCAATGACCCTGATGTGAATCAGGACTCATATGACGACCCTGGGGACCAGGGAAGTCATCAGGTGGTGCAGGACCCACAAGGTTTTGGGGCACGTACATCACCAACTGAGGATTCAGCGGCTTTCAATGCTTTAATTGAGAGGGCAGCTGCAAATCATAATGTAGATATGCATGCTGACCCAGTGGAAGAGGATTTCCTGTCTGACACTTTCTCTGTCTCCGAAAGAACAGTCAAAACACTTCCTATGTTGAAAGGTGTCCTTAAACATGCGCCAGAGATCTTTAAAGAACCTACAAGAGCGAGAGTGGTAAACCCACGTATTGAAAAAAAATACAGGCCTGCGCCTGGGGACCCTGCCTATATTCGGGGACAGTTGCCTCTGGATTCGTTGGTGGTCGCAAATGCCCGCAAGAGGGCAAACTCACAAACCACTGGTGAAGCTCCTCCCCCAGACAAGGAGTCGAAAGTGCTTGAGGCATCTGGCAAGAGGGTGGCTGCGCAGGCTGCTAATGTATGGCGTATCGCAAACACACAGGCACTGTTAGCGCGTTACGATAGGGCGCATTACGACACCCTAGAACAGCTCCTTCAACATCTGCCTGATGAGTATAAAGAAGCTGGAGAAATGCTCATACAAGAGGGAAAGCTTATATCAAACGCTGCAATAAAATGCGCACTTGATGTAGCGGACACAGCGGCTAGAGGAATTAACACTAGCGTCCTGCTAAGGCGCCAAGCCTGGCTTCGTATATCTGGATTTAAGCCTGACATCCAAACTACAATCCTCAACCAGCCCGTCAATCCTGACAGACTGTTTGGTCCAGATGTAGACACCACACTTGAAAAGATTAAAAAGGACAACGAGACTGCTAAGTCCATGGGGGCACTTCAATCACAACAGTTCAGGGGCAACACTTTTCGTCGCTCAGGTGCGCGTAGTGTTACCAGAGGACACATGGGACAACAAACACAATTCACGAAAGGTGGTGCGCAATCCTCGTACCCTAAGCAAGGTAGAGGGGGTTACCGGGGTAACAGTGCCAAAGGCAGAGGCAGAGGGAACACCCACTCCCGTTCCTCTGCCGCAAACAAACAGTGACTCCCTGTCACTGCCCCCTGACCATCCAACACCTGTCGGGGGAAGACTCCAGCAGTTCCTGCCGGTTTGGTGGTCCATCACCACGGACAGGTGGGTGAGAAAACTAATCCAGTACGGGTATTGTTTGGAGTTAACATCCACTCCTCCCAACATTCCCCCAAGACACCGTCCTATGTCGGCAGAGCACTTGCACTTATTGCAGCAGGAAGTGCTAATAATGCTGCAAAAAGGAGCAATCGAACTCGTGCCAGTGGAGGAGGAAGGAACAGGGGTCTATTCCCTGTACTTCCTCATCCCAAAAAAGGACGGATCCCTCAGACCCATTCTGGATCTACGCCCTCTCAACATGTATATACTGTCAGAACATTTCCACATGCTGACACTGCAACAGATACTTCCCCTTCTAAACCAAGGGGACTTCCTAGCAACCTTAGACCTCAAGGATGCTTACTTCCACATCCCACTCCACCCGTCCCACAGAAAATACCTCAGGTTTACTATTCACAACAAGCACTATCAGTTCAAGGTGCTACCCTTCGGAGTGACTACTGCCCCCAGAGTGTTTACGAAGTGTCTGGCGGCGGTGGCGGCGCACCTCCGGAGACAGAACATACATGTATACCCGTACCTCGACGACTGGCTCGTACAAGCAAAGTCGGAAACACAGTGCGCCTCACACATGTCCCGCACTATTCAACTCCTTCACAGTCTGGGGTTCTCGCTGAATTACCCAAAGTCGCACCTTCAACCAGCCCATGTGCGGCAGTATCTGGGCACGACAATAAACACCCTGACGGCTATGGCTCAGCCAAACGCAGTCAGAATCAACAGCATTCAGTCACTAATCCAAAGATTCAGACCGCAACACTCCCTGCCAGCGAGAGTGTTCATGCAGTTGATAGGCATGATGGCCTCCTGCATCTTCATAGTCCCGCACGCAAGGTTGCACATGCGCCCCCTCCAAGAATGCCTAGCGAATCAATGGACACAGGCTCAGGGACAACTGACGGACCTAGTGTTGGTGACCAGTCGAGCATACAACTCTCTGCAGTGGTGGAATCCACACAACCTTTGCAAGGGACGACCGTTCCAAGAGCCTGTGCCACAGATTGTCCTAACAACGGACGCATCTCTCCAGGGGTGGGGAGCGCATGTGCTCCACTACACGGTGCAGGGACTGTGGTCAACCCAGCAACAACAATTGCACATCAACTACCTAGAATTGATGGCAATCTTCATGGCGCTCAAGTCCTTCAAAGTACATTTGTGCAACAAGGTCGTGTTGATCCGGACGGACAACATGACAGCCATGTACTACATCCAAAAGCAGGGAGGTACTCACTTGCCGCAGCTGTCTCATCTGGCTCAGAGCATGTGGAAGTGGGCCATTCAGAGGAACATCTTCCTCATGGCAGAACACCTCCCGGGCAAGGAAAATCAGATGGCGGATCTGCTCAGCAGGTACAGCCATCAAATGCACGAGTGGGAGATACATCCATCGGTGCTCCACCCGTACTTCCGGCAGTGGGGTCATCCAGAGATAGACCTATTTGCCACAAAGGAAAACGCAAAATGCCGAAGCTTTGCCGCCAGGTTCCCTCACCCGGAATCGCATGGGAATGCGATATGGATGAACTGGTCAGGCAAATTTGCGTACGCTTTTCCCCCAGCGCCTCTCATTCCGCTGGTGGCAAAAAAGCTAAAGCAACACTCGATGACTCTCATCCTGGTTGCTCCAACATGGGCACGCCAACCATGGTACACCACGTTTCTAGAACTTTCCGTGGTACCGCATCAAAGGCTACATCTCACATCCCGGCTCTTGACGCAGAACCATGGCGACATTCAGCATCCAGATCCGCAACAGCTCAATCTGACGATCTGGCTCCTGAGGTCTTAGAATTTGGCTACCTCAACCTGCCTCCAGAATGCATGGACATCATTCGGGAGGCAAGAAAGCCCACAACCAGGGCTTGCTATGCGGCAAAATGGAAGCGGTTTGTCATCTACTGTACTGACAACAATATCAACCCGCTAGATGCATCCATTCCTAACATCATCTGCTATTTGTTACATCTTTACAAATGCAATCTGGCTTACGCTTCCATTCGGATACATTTATCCGCCATAGCGGCTTATCTCCAAAATAGGCAGCACCTCTCCGTTTTCAGGGTGCCTGCCATTAAGGCCTTCCTGGAGGGACTGAAGCGAGTCATTCCTCCGAGAACACCACCAGCTCCGGTGTGGAACCTCAATGTGGTCCTCACGAGGCTGATGGGTCCACCCTTCGAGCCACTGCACTCCTGCGAAATTCAATTTCTAACATGGAAAGTGGCTTTCCTCATTGCTATTACATCGCTTGGGCGCGTTAGTGAGCTGCAGGCGCTCACAATCCAAGAGCCTTTCATCCAAATACATTCAAACAGGGTGGTGCTACGCACTAACCCCAAATTCCTTCCTAAGGTGGTGTCACAGTTTCATATCAATCAAACTATTGACCTACCCGCATTCTTCCAAAACCCACAAACGGTAGCTGAGCGAATGCTCCATACACTGGACGTTAGGAGGGCGTTGATGTACTACATTGACAGAACACAACACTTCAGGAAAACACAACAACTTTTTGTTGCCTTCTCAGCACAGCACAAAGGCAACCCCATTTCCAAAGCGGGAATAGCCAGATGGATTGTTAAGTGCATCCAAATCTGTTATCAAAAAGCTAAGCGCACTTTAACAATACCCCCAAGAGCGCACTCCACACGCAAGTTGGGAGCGTCCATGGCTTTCCTGGGGAACATTCCTTTAGAGGACATTTGCAGAGCAGCCACATGGGTCACACCGCACACGTTTACCAAACATTACTGTGTGGACGTGCATTCCAAGCAGCAAGCAGCTGTAGGGCAGGCTGTTCTCAAGACACTTTTTCAAGCTTCTGCAGCTGGCACGGGCAACCGCCCTTAATGGGGGGACTGCTATGTATTCTATGCACTAGATATGAATTTAGCAGCCCACATGCCTCGAACTGAATATGCTACTTACCAGTATGCATCTGTTCTCGGCATGTAGGGCTGCTAACATTCATATCGCCCTCCCTCCTCCCCGGTGCCCGTAGCGGCTGCAGACACTATCTTGCATTCATCATTAGCATGGACATCCTTTACACTATTTCACTCCATCTCTGCCACAATGGCTAAAAACAATCTGGGGATGGAGCCGATGCCCATGCGCACTGTAGTCCAGGGGAGGAGCCACCTATCTCGTGATACTTCGAAGACTCTTCCAGGACAACAATGTGCAATCATCCGGACCCAACACTAGGCGGCGATCTATGCACTAGATATGAATGTTAGCAGCCCTACATGCCAAGAACAGATGCATACTGGTAAGTAGCATATTCATTTTGGATTAGCTGTTGTGTTTTAGGTTATGATCTACATGCAAAAGTCCAGTAAATTTGAATTTGTCACAGCCTAGTTACTGGTGACCTTTCCCTTTGATCCCACAGGTCATGCTCTTGGAGAACCTCATTCTCCTGTTGCTCGCCACAGACTTTCTGCAAGAAGCGCTATGGAGTAGTGTTTGGATGACCCTGGTTGTCATGGCTGGATTCGTTATTGGTGAGGCTTATTATGTTAATTCGTTGGTTCTGTTCACTTAGCAAACCTACATCAGAGAGCCCTGTAAACTGAATCTGGAAGGAATTGGTACTTCAGAGCTGCATGGTAAAGCTGGAGAAATGTAGAGGGGATTGACATAATTATATATGTAGTATAGGTGATGGGGGGACAGCTTTGTGCGAAAATGAATCGGTGCATGCACAACATATGCAACCCCTCTTAATTTGTTCCATTTTCCCGCAGGTGCCCCCAGTGCAAGCCTTTTGCATGGGGGGACGGGGGGCTAGGCCAGAAATGGGGCAGGCATAGGTCTTGTTTGTTTTTGATTGATGGACTAATGTGGTGGGATGAGGACCTGCAGTATCTCTTACTCTTTCCTGTCTTTTAGCTTTGCTTTTCAGTCCTAGTTATTAATGCCGCCTTTGCTCAACCTCGACCCTACCTCCCCCTGCGCAGCATCACAATTCCCTTTCAAACAGTAACTAAAGTATTCAATGCTGTCCCCATTTTCATTGACTTGTAACTTAATTGTTATAAAATCCTGTATAGAACATTTCCCTTTGCCCCTAGAGATCTACTCAGTCTGTGTCCCCCTAGCTCCACAAGGGTACTTCGTAGTCATTAATTTAAAAGACCACTAAAAGACTCGCCATTCAGGGACGGGGAATTTCCTCTTTTTAATCATTTATGCCCACAAGGACCACTTCTGTCCCATCCTAGGACCTAAACCCTGATTTAAGATTGCCAATAAGTTTAACCTATGTTACCATAACCTACGAGCACGTTTGTGCAGTGGGGAGTTCTATCACTCCACAAATGTTAGCCCTTTCGTTACGGTTTATTAGGTAGTAGTCATGCAGCGATAGTATTTGGTATGAAAGTGCAGTGAATGGTTTTTTTTTTTCTCCTTAACTTAGACCCTGGTAAAAATTCAGTGTTTATTTCCATTCTTGTTGGCAGTGGTCATACCAGTTGCTTTCGGGCAACCAGCTAATGATTTCTAATGTGTGTTGGGTTTGACTAGTGTGAGTACAACCTCTTGGATAAGTATGACCCTTATTTAAAAAATAATAATAAATCAATCATACCCTTTAAAAAATATATATTAAATAAGGTCACTGCTGAATCCATTGGCCTGAATGAGTCCTTAACACACACTGAGCGCCAATGAGCCTTTTGTGTTTCTCTAAATGTTGTGACCTCATAAAAGAATCCGTGTTCGAGAACCATAACTTCCGATAACCCGGAAGTGTACATGGTGCACCGATTCATCAGTGTCACTGGTGCAGGTGCTTTCTGGTAGTCGGTTAACAATGTAATATAATGCTCAGAACCCATGGGTCTTTCTTCCAGGTTTGCATATTCCAATATTTAAGCTACTTGAATTTTACAAAATTGCTGCATTACTCACAAACCATTTCAATGATGTAGCTGTATAAAGTGAAGAAGAAAAAATGTTGTAGTATTTTGTAGGTAAGTCACATAGTCATTCACAATTCTGCTTCCTTTCCTATGTATTACTTTATCCAGAGGAATTCCAAACAAATAACTTGGTATGGAATGTTCCCACAGACTCTTTACTTATTTTGTTTACCTCATTATTATCAGTATTGCAAATCTTCCTATTGCAAGCTATAATACTATTTTCTACGAAATAGTCTACAGGTTTCAAGTAACACAAATTCTCATTTTTTACAGGTGTGGCGGCTTTGATTATATATTATAGTCTCTTGCATCCCAAATCCACTCAGATCTATCAGAATTTCAAAAGCAAGCTGTGCCAACCTCAAACGTGGAAAGAAACCGCTGACACGTCGTTTTTTCAGCCTAAACGAAAGAATGAGACCTCGGAGGGTGGCATTGAAACACTGGATGAAACGCACATTACTCACTCCGACGCTGGAGCGGCAGATCCCAACATCGACGGGCATACAACCTGGTTCGAAATGTATGGAGGCCACCACCACTGGCTGCTGTTAAAGCTTGCCTTAAAAACTGGAAATTTGCAGAAGATCTATGCTGCATTTGGAGACGGGGGCATTGATGATCTGTTTCCTTGTGAATGGCTGACATCTAATGCTGGTGCTCCGGTGCCTGTAGCTGCAACAGGTCGAAGGTACTTGGCCGGGAATATGGATGACAGTTTTAAAAAAAGAGATCTCTGGGGAACCTCAGACTACATCACTATAGAAAGTGTTCATGAAGGTACAAACTATATAAAAGCATTGCCGACTGTAAATGAAGAACATAACTCGTGTATTAAAGCAGCTGAGGTCTGTGTCAGTGGTCCAAGGAGCCATAGTGACATCCAGAAAGAGGATGGATTCCAAGGAATTGCCACCGCACCTACAGATGGCTCGTCTTCAAGTGGAGAGGAGATGGTTGGACTGTACACTAAAGGAATGGAGACCTGTAACAATTCCACGTTGTACTTTAGCGCGGATATGGAAGGTGCTTTGCCTTCAGGTGTTACGCGAGATACATATCAGAAGGTAAACAACGGTGCGCTGAGACTGGCGAATGAGAGCGCACTTGGAGCTCTACCAGAAAGTGAAGAGATTCAAGAAGCCCTCTTCCCGGTATCGGGCATCAGCCCAATTGTGTGTGGGGCATCACACAGCAACTTTAGAAGAAGTGCTGCCTTAGACTTGAGCAGCCAATGTGATGTGTCCACTGACGCCTCCGAACTAATGGAGAAAGAGGGTGTTGTGGGGGTGCAGTACAGTCATCTCAAGGTCCTTGGAAGTCTGGCGGCTTCCGTGCAGAGTAGGATAAAGCAAGAGGAGGAGCCATGCTTCACGTCCACACCTAAACCAGAACAGGTGGTTAAGAAGTTTGGAACATGTGACATGAAAGCTCGAAAAAAGCTCATAGAGCTGGAAGAGTTGAAAGCCGCAAAATAAGCACCAAGCTATGAAGAATGGTGCTAAAGTGCCTTGAATAGGCTTCACTCAAATGTTTTTTCCTTAATTGAATGCGTTCCTATTAGTTTATATCCTGCTGTGTGTAAAGCCGAGGCACCCACCCAGCACAATCCAAACACCTTCATAATCACCCTGGGCCCAAATCACAAAAGTAATCGTGAATCAACTCATCTAGATTTTTACCCACTTTTTTGTGGGGTTCATAAGCGCTCCCACAAGTAATCCTGGAAAGCTGAGACTGTTGCACTTTTTTGAGCAGCACTCTTTAAATCGTTTTGTGAATTCCACCTTTTAGGAGTACATGTATATTTGCCCAGTGTGATTTTTTTTTTTTCTCAATGGGGAAATATTTCCTCCTTCGGAATAATCCCTCTCAATTCCCATCCTGGACATGGATTTACTCCTACTTCAACATGAGTAAATCTTTTTCGGCATGGGTCATGGATGAATTTTGTGGCTCTCCGCATACAGGTATATTAATGAACATGTACTTTCAGGGCATTTCTCACGTACAAAAAGTCTATTTGCACGTGTTAGCTAAACGCACACATACAAATATTTGTGTGGATGATCCGTAACGATGGCAGAATATCGTCGTGTACTTACATTTTAATGTCCCTGTGCCCAGTGCAGAGAGATGATTCATTACGATGGTGTTTGGCATGCACGTCGTGTGCTTTAGTGTTGGATGTATTCTACTGTGGAATGGGTAAGGCAGGTCTCTTAAAGGAGCACAAGGTTCTTGGCATTTAATTTTGTTTACTCGAGGAGAACATGAATTTATTCAGGGGTTTCCTCATTTATTCATTACCTAACAATGTTATTTCCTAGTCCACATCACCGGGGAAGAGAGGGGTGGGTAAACACCTTTACTTGGCTCTATTTATTGTTCTCTGAACAAACCTTAGCCATACCCAGGGTCTTTTAAGGAGGCTGTATATTTGTCTTTGTCACTGGGACCACTTAATGGACGAGGAAGGGACCACTAGCCTACTTTAGGGGAGCGCCCAGTCACCCCAGCTTGATGAGAACAATGTCAGGCTTTACTACTTGCTTCATCTTGTACTTAAGTCGCATTGCTTTCATAAATGCAACTTAGTGCCCAAACATGCAGTGTCAACGCAGCAGCGTTTCTCCTGTTTTTGAACACCTAGACGGCAAAACCTATTTTGCAAAAAACTTCTGTTAAAAAATATAGACCGCTAAAATATCTCCCTTCTGAAATGAACCCAGTTTTCTTCACATTTTGCAGAAGGTTCTACCTAGGCCATAACAGATACGTTTTCTAATATGGGTGGAGCGTCTTGAGTCTCAGTTGTCAACACCATTTTGTGCAGGCGTGTCAAGCAAATGTGCTCTGCACGTCAATAACACACATTTGCATCCTTTATTTGATTAATGATGTTCAACAGACCAGACTAGCAACATATACGGTTATGTGAAGCAGGTGAGATTACTTCATGCCTTGCTCAGTCTTTTGAGCTAGATTAGAGTGCCACTGCATTGGGTAACAGGTAATCTATGGTCTTAGCATCACATGACGATCCTTCAGAGGTTTTATCACTACATACAAAGTTAAGAGCTGCAGATTACCAATAACGTACTCTCACACTAACAGTTTGTTAACATATGTATTTAAAATTTTGCAACTAACCAAATTTGAAAACTTCCCCAACTCGAGTCACAGTTGCCACAGCTCACACGTTTCGTTCAGTTCTTTATGACCAAAGCTCTCGAAGACATTAACTGTAGTAATCTATTTGGTACAAACTGAAGTATTTCGTCTGCAATAATAATAGTGCCTTAAAGATGGAAACCTGTAAATACAATGCAAGTGTGAGTTTATAAAATATAGTTAGCATGTGTTTATAGAGTTTTTTTATGATGATAATCAGATTTGTCCGTACTATTGTAACTAAGGTATTCAAACCTGTACCTATATAATATTTATTAATGAAGCAGTTTTTGTTGCTAATACTTAGCTGTCAATCCTAACTTTATCAATGCACTTAGCAGAGTTAATATTTGTCCACAAATATTTGTACTTGTGCCGAGATAACTTTCAGTCTGAAAGAAGTGTTCCCATTAGACGATCTGCATGGCTGGATCCATGCCAGATATCAGGATGTCCACAAAACATACATTTATGTCCAATGAATAGAAATGGAACTCATTCAAATGTTTAGTGGACATCCTGAAACTGCAGTATAGTTCTGGCCCTGTTGCACCAATGTCCATCGCCTATAACTATACTGATGCACTGATCAGCATTAACATTTTGGTATTTTTTTTTTTTATATGGAGTGAATTTATGGGATTTTGCATTGGATATTTAAGGTCTTCTTTTTTCCAGCATCTCCAAGACAAAGCCACAGGTATTCATGCAAATTTTATAGCAATTCACATAAAGTGTAGCCTTAAACAGGGAAATTCCCCAACAACAGATCCAAGTATGTAAATCCTGGCTTTTCAGTGTCTGGAAAGTATCTTTAAGAAGTTCATTTACTCAGGGCTGGACTGGCCATAGCGGGCACGGGGCAATCCCCCAAGTGTGCTGCACGAGTGGGGGGCGGTGTTGGGCCCCTGGGGGCCGTTTTTGTTACAGGGCCGATTTTGCAGCATAGCTGTAAAATCGGCCCTGTACCAAAATCGGCAGAAAACCGGCCCCGCCAAAGAGCTCAGCGGCACCTCCAACCCCTCCGAGTGTGGAGGGGGGTGGGGGGGGGGGGGGGGAGGTTGGGGAAGGGGGGGCGGCCGAGCACTTTGCCAGGGCCGGTTGTGGTTCCCAGTCCGGCCCTGCATTTACTTTTGAAATAAACTGTAATCCCCTCAAGGGCCTTTTCACACACTTTTAACATGAGCGGCAGTTTAAAGCTTTGTAAAACTGAAAATGCATTTATTTGCTTTTCGTTTTACTTCTGTACTGTAAAATAGTCTTTTTAGGTCTTGTTTACAAACAGCTCTAGATTGCTAGTGACTTCGTGCTACAAATATACTCTAATAGTACTATACAATATATCTTACAGATGGGTGGGCTTTGGAGCAGCTCCTTCAGCGACTGGCTCTAATGAAGTTTTCATACTTTGCAATTGGCTGGATAGACAGCTAGCCCATGACATTCTGCCGAAGGTTACATTATTGAAGTAGCCCTCCCTACTCACATCTACAATTCCCTCTTACTTTCCTATTCATTCCCAATTCCCGCTCTCACTCCCTATCATCCACCTCAGTTCCCTTCTCCTGATTACCACTCTTGTTGCTATGCTCGCACCACAGGTGTAAAACGAAAACCCTATAAAACATCTTTATTTCCCTATATGAGCATCAGAAGTGCTCCCAGTAAGCAACAACACTCAATGTCTTTACTTTAAAGAATCGACATAAGACCACATTAAAAGTGACTCCATAGACCTCTGGTTCATTATGATTGCACTCCTACTACTTGCAGCAGTGCAACCTGCAGAGAGCACACATACTAATACAGGCTTGTGTGCAGTGGGTAATTCTGTCCACGTTAGATCTCTTCCAGGGAAGAGATCATAACAGGAACTAGGAGCCCGGCCACAAACTGCCCGCTTCTCTGCTTTGCTCTCTATTAAGAAGACAGACTCGAGGATTATGCCTTCCCCCTATTTTGCATACTCGACTGCTATTTAAACACAATATTAAAATATCTGTGTAATAATAAAACTACAAGTCTCATGAGTCTTCTGTGAAGCATGACTTAAAACAAAATAACATGGCAGCCAATCAGGACGTAATGAAGCACGCAAAGGAAGCTTCTGCTACCCAGTCACCCTCTTTTAACTGCAAAACAGCTGAACAATGAAGTGACGACCCAAGTCACTCCTTTTTGTTGTCCATTCCCACAGCAGAACATAGTTGCTAAACCTGATGACCCAGTGTCAGCATGCAATTAGTAACTGAAAATGTACTGTTTAACAAGTTATTACAATCGCTGTGTTCGACAAAGCAAACGATATCACTTATCCTGATATGCCATGGGAGAGAATGAACCTGTAACAAGTGCAAGAACTCTTTGGTGCGATAATACTCACCTCCGTGTCCTTAATAGAACAAAAAACTTTAAAATGTGAAAACTATTACATTTTATATTTTTTGTTAGGACTGGAGAAGAGGAATGTGCCTTTTTAAAGCTTACTAATAATAAATTAGGCTGTAGCTGAAGCGGGCTTAAAGTAAAGGCACTTGAAAACAGACTCAGAGGTCCAGTCGACTCATTTCATAACCACCGCCAGTGGATAACAGTCGTTAAAGACTTCAAAGCAGTAGCCCTTCTTACTGAGTGCGCATCATAAACAGGAATATCGATCCATCCTATCCACCGGGACAGGGTGGCTGGCGACTGCTGATTTGCATTACCAGGGCTGTACTCATGATAGAGGGAAGCATATTTCTTCAAGCATTAACAACACAAAGGATTCATTGTTCGGGAAAGCACAGCTAAGGGATTGACCTAGAAGAAGTCTTTGTTCTTTCCCCAGTGTTGAAAGTCACTCCTTTGGAGTTAAAACCCTTCTAGAGATGTACAGGACGCTGACATCCGACACTCTCCTATAGAGATCAAATAAAGAAGCACCGCCAACTTGGCAGATAATTGTTTTCAGGACAAATCCTCAGTCGAGGGCCACTGTAGCAGGAATCTCAGCACACTGTTAGCATCCCAAAGTGTACTGGAGCTTGATGATGGGAGTGCCGTACACCTAACTTCCTTCAGAAGCTTAAATACCAATGGCTGTTTACCAATAAGGACACAAGTAATTGGAGTATGACCTACCTAAATGGCAGATATAAAGTTATATAAGGATCTGTATGCCATGTCTGATTCTGTCAGTTCTGACAGAAACAACACCAGCATCCCCATGATGAGTTGTAGTGTTTGCAAGTGTCCTAAATAAATTCTGATTCCTTTTCTGAAAGACCTGACATTTGCCATCAGTCTTGGACATCCTTTAGACGACCAGACTCAGCCTCCCCTCCAGAATCAAGGGTTTATTAATGTCAAGAAGATTTTGTGAGCAGGGCCCCAACTCTCAGCAGGGGGACTGAGCAGTCGCACCAGAATTCAAACATAATTGAAAAACGCTCTTGTGATAATCAAACCCTTTCAATCAGGACCAGCTCTGCTGCTTGTCTGTGAACTTGAGCTTTTACCCTTGGGGGGGGGGGGGCGGTGAAGGGCGGATGTACGTTGTTACCACGCGATGTATTACATCATGGTACATTACAACGCGTCTTTTACAATGCAAGTCGTTACCACGACTTGCGCTGTAGGGGTGCTGGACTTAGGAATAGTTAAATGTACTATTCCAACACCAGCCTACGTACAGTAGGGAAGGTGTTGGAGAGTAAATCTACTATTCCTTATCCTCGAGCGCCCTCCAGCGCAAGTCGTGGTTACGACTTGCGTTGTAAAAGACGCGGCGTAACTGCGCTGCGGGGTAACATCCGCGTTGTAAAGGATGTTCCCTGTGAAGGGCATAAAGGCATACTGCAGTGCTCCTGACCAGTGCTAGAGAAAGGCATCTGTTACTTTGGCTCCCAGATCAGGCTTCCACATGAAACATCTGCAGGAGACAAACAGTTCTAAGTGGCAATTAATTATATTTTAGAGTCAAGACGATCTTGGTCTTCAGCAGCTACTTTAACAAGAATCTGGAGTTCCAATCGGCAACTAGATTGGTGTTGCCCGGCAAATGCTCTAATCTGACTTCAAATTTGCAGTGAAGGCATTAATGCCAAAAATCCTTGGCCAGCATCTTAAGCTTTGTGTCCCTTAATTTGTTTAACTTCATGACTGCTGAAATGTTGCCTTTAGGATGACACAACACTTCGACCAGTCTTTTGTCAGGAATTTCACTGTAAAGGAGCCTTCTAGGTGCTCAGACAATTGAAATGCATTTCCATCTACTTTGATTACCATTTTTCTCCTGTGGAGAGCTTTCCACGCCTGGGGCCCCAGTCTTCTGTTGTCAAATTCTATCAACAACTCTGAGATAAACGAAAATTGCTCAGTTGGTCCTCGCCTCAATGTGAGTAAGCCCAAACCAACTCCTCTTTTGTGCCTTCTGACAGGAGAACCATGTCCCTGTAAGAAATACCTTTGTATAGAACAGCTATCTTCAACCACTGGAAGGCTCGATAGTGAAGGAGACTGGGAAAGACGGCCTACACTGAGTCTGAAAGAAGCCTTACTATCCCCGCAGTGTGTCTCAGAGAGGACTGACTGTTTGCTAAGACCTTCCATAGCTCCTTCTTTTTTACCCCAATGTAAACATTGGTGAAAGAAAGAGATATCCTCCCTGAATCAGTCTGGATCCCCAAGAAGATCAGCTGTCAGGTTGGAGACAACTGTGATTTCTGAACATTGATCAAGAACCAAGCTCGTATAATCAGCTGACTGTCATGGAAAGATCACTTTGGCTCTGAAAGCTGCAGTCGCCTGCTTTATCAGTTTGGTGAACCACAATGGGGAGAAAGGGAGTCGGAACGGGAGATGTATGAACTTGTAGGTCCGATTCCCTAAGTGAAACTGCGGGACTCTGCGATGAGGCTTGAAAAATTGGTATGGTCAAGGAAACATCTGTCAAATCGAAACAAAGCATCTTGATGAAAGATTTTTTTGAAGAGGCGAGTCACCTCTATTTTTGAAAGTTGATACTTTAACAAGGAGTTGCATTCCCTTCGCTTTATGCCCACTCTGTGGCCAGAGTTTCCTGAATAGCTCCTCTCTGATGGCGTTGACACTTCCTTTGAGATGACATCCTCCGGTGGTAGCAATCCTCGTAAACATCGGCGACCAGGACTGGTTTGGGAAACCAATGAACTCCATCCAAAACCTTGCATTGTCTGCACACCCCATGTATCTTTCATCAGTTTTCACCAATGATCAACAATCCTGGTCAGACTAACCCTCCAGCACTTCAAATATGTATAATTTCTCACCTGTAATTCCCAGTGTAGCCACAGCGGTTTGCTCCTCTGCAGTTCCTTCTTGGGAACTGGTCTCTGCTGTTCTTTACCCGGGAAGGGAAGAAGTCGTCACATCTTTTGTGATCGTCCCAGACATTTCTTCTCCCAAAGCCTGCCCTTTAAGTGACAATGGTGTTAGTAAGAGCGAACCAAGTATTCCCGATAATCGACAAGCCTTCTCAAAAACACCCTGATTGAAGAGCTGATCTTTATCCAGGGCTGTGGAAGTGTTCCCAAATGTACCCTTCATGAATGAGGTCTCTTAAAAGAAGCCCAGCCACTGCAAGACCACCTTTGGAGGACGGTATCAGTTTGAGACTGATGCTATTGACTATGCAATATCACCTTTCAGCGATAAAGACTCAATTTGAATTTAAGAGGAAGCGGGTGGCCCTCTGCCTAGTATCTTTGGTTTTATTCTTTGTCTTTCATCCTTTGCTGTAATGGCTTGACTCATGATCTTCGTAAAGGCACCTTCCTGATCAAGGAGCTGCTCTTGCCAGCCACACCATGCACTACTAATATCCTTCTTGGGTCTCTAGAAAATTCGCTATAAATGTAGACATTTTCAGGGCTACTTCAGGGGTCACTGCTACCTTCCCTGGTAAAGATAGTCTTGAACATTTTGCTTGAATGTTATTCCTAACATTCCTGCCCAGGATGTTCCTGAGACAAGACTTCACATATAGTGCCACCTTAGTAGAGGAGGTGCAGTCAGCAGAACCGGGGTGCACCAAGTCTCCAGGTGCATTCATTTCCAGGAGGGCATGTTAGGCTTTGTCCCTAGAAAATTCTCCCCCATCATGTGCTCCATTATCCAACAGTCCTTTATGAGATAGTTCTGATGGAGGGGGTTGCCAATATTTCCGGAGCCTTTTGTCGTATCCCAAACTATCAGCACCTTGGAAATGTAAGTATCCTTCATCTGAATATAAAGCAGGCTAAATTTTGACAGGAGAGGATTCAAATCTGGTTCCCATTAACCAATCTTATGTGGATGCACATCTTTAGATTTAGCTACAGAGGTTGCTTGTAACTTGTCATTCCTTGGAATCAGGGCTGGCTTTAGCACTGGTGGCACCTGATGCGTCAGCCTTTTTTGCACCCCCCCATACCGCCTTCTGAACGAATTCCCTCACTGCCACTTTCCAAAAGTTAAGTTGGAGAGTAGTAGTGCTACACATATTTCACTCACACTCAGTTTTGTGATCTGCATGCTACAAGTTATTTGCAGCAGACACATTAACCCTTTGCGCTACTTTATGATGAGTCAAAACTGCCACTAGACAGAATTCCATCTGTCACCAGCAGTAACATTAATCAACAGAGTTATCTTGACTTTTTCATTGTTGCCTGAAAACTGCTGAATGCACAATGAAGTTATATTGCTTATAAACCTATAAGTTATTTTCATAGACCGTGCCACCCCCCCCTCCCAAAGTTGGCGCCAGGTGTGGCTGCACTGGTCGCACCGCCCTAAAGCTGTCCCTGCTTGGAATTCACAGAGTGCTTAGATTTAGTTAAGACTTTGAAGTCTATGAGACTCAGCACCTTCCGCCCGCAACCCTCACAAGCGGGCTCAAACCTCCGTCCCCTTGTACAGGCAGAATATTCAAAAGCGCCCTAGATAGCCATGAAATTGTCCCTGATAGGTTTCAAGGCAGTGGAGGTAGCCGTGTGACCTGTGCAGAGGCACCAGTAGCCTCAGACAGGGGTTATCCAAAAAGTAGTTAAGCTCTTCCTCCTCAACCTTACCCTGCAATACACTAAAACGTGTTCTGGGAGACCTGAACAGACTAAACTGCGCCAGACACACTGGGGTAAATGACTGCTCACAGTGTGAGATGACCCTAAGGTATTCTCTGCCTACACTTACCATTAGATAGAGAGTAAGGCAATTGGTTCACTGCTTTGGTCTATGGAGGACGCAGGGCACACTCACTAGAGGGGCTTATTTTCCTGACTTCCAAAGCATGTAGGGATTAAGGGCCTGATTTAGATATCGGAAGACGGGACACTCCGTCACAAATGTGATGATTATCCCGTCCACCTTATTACAAGTGCTTTATAGTGGAGTGGTGTGGCTCACTGGTTAAAGTCGGCAGACCCGTAAGCAGAGAACGGCCCGGGACCAGGGTTCAATTCCCTACGCGGGAGGGTCGTGGACCAGAGTAAAAAAAAAAAAAAAAACAGACTCGATAATTCTCGCCTCGGTGCCTACTCTAACCAGGGAACACACTCGGCAACTCTGGGCATTAAGCTTGCCTCATCTCTACAACGGCCCCCCACAGACGCCAGGGATGCCTGGTTTCACCTTGGAGATACCCAGAAAGGGACCATCTCACAGGGAAAACCAGGACGGGTTCCCCAGCGGTCTTCAGCGCCAGGATACTCCATTGAGTCGCAGTGCGCTTTACAAGTACACCAACATTTACATTATATCCTATGGCACTTGTAATAGTTAGGATGGGATATCTGTTACTTTTGTGACCTGTCCGCCAAAATCTAAATCATGCCCCAAGTTAATTCTGTTTCCCTTCTAAATGAGATGGTTAACAATGCAATTGTATGACACTTTAAAATAGTTTATATGATAGTTTGATTCCTTGTTAACATTTCCTAATTGATAACGACCAATTCAGCAATTTGAAAATGTAAGCGTCTTATTTGGGAAATTTGTCATTTTCAGGCAAAAAGATCACATATTAGGCATTAACGGTTTAGTGGGTTACTTAAAAACAGAAACTGTCACACAAGATTTCATACCACTGACTGATTCTAATATGAAATTGAACCAGCCAGCGTTTCAAATTAATGGCCTCTGATTTTAACACTTTATTTAACAATGTACATTTTTTATTCGTAAATCCAAAGGTACACATCCTTCAGTGCTTTACATACCCCTTTCACTGAATTTGCCGTAGAGTCTGTCTACATCCACGGGAATGTGGGAGTGCTGTTTCTATCTATACTACTGGGAATGAAAAACAAAAAGGGATTTGCATTGTGTATTCTTCCTAAGAATCTACTGTTCCTTATGAAAGGAAACGCATTTAAATGTGATCCAATATGTGTATGTTTGAGAATTTCCACTCTTATTCAGAGCACCTCAAAACAGTTGCCTGTAGTGAGTTCCTGGGAGCACATCACCTCCTTACCTAGACCTTATCTAAGTCAGACAGCCTTCATGCTTGAACGGAAATCAGCTTGATTTCTCTCTTCACAGCCATCTGTGAACTTTCATCTCTTTGACAATTCTGCACTGTGTCACTCTGCCCAGTGGCTTAGCAAGGGTGCTATGGTCTATAGTGCAAGAAAAGAAAATGGGCCCCTGACTGCTATTTAGTAGCAAAATTCAGCAGTGTTTGGAATTCAGTACGCCTCTGAGGCTGCTGGGCACTTATGCCAATGCACTTGCTGCACCATTGATGGCAATACCCATGGCCCTGCCTTCGAAAGGAAAAAGGCGAATCAGTGGAAATCGCTTCAAGGCTCGGAGCAAGTGGTCTCAGTTCAAAAACATTTAGGATTTCTGTTTTGGACCAGAACACATAAAGAGTGCAGCAATGGTCAAACATAAGCAATGGAGGTATTTGTTCCTGATCAACCGTAGATGTTGTCTAAACAGAGTTATGCTGATCCATAGATCTAAACAAAGTTTGCCTTTGCGAATAAAGGAATCCTACATTTGATACTCGGCAAAGCTTTCGGTATGTTATTGAACCAACTTCTCTCTACCACATTCGACCTGGATGCTTAGAATTGAACTTTGTGAAAGGCATTTTGTTTTAGCATTTCAGAAAATACCTGCAACCCTTCCTTTTTCCTGAAAAATGCTACATTTAGTAAATATGGATAATTGGTCTTCATTTATTCATGTCATTTCTTGTGTTAACAAAAGTTGTGCGAGGAATTTAATGATTACTTTCTACCTAAACACTTTTAATAAAGGGTTTGACATCCCCGTAGGACATTCTTTGAATCCAATGCTCCTAGGTACCTTGCTGCTGCTGCTGCAGTTTCACCCTGCAGTGTAAACTTACATTTCTTATAAAAAAATAGAAAAGGTTTTGAAATGAGAATTCTACTGATATTCTTGTCGTCTTACCAGTTTTAAAATAAATGCTAAGGAAATCTTTGGGCATAGTCATGTTATGACTATGTACACCTAGTTAGCCATCTGTTCAGCAGCGTTTTGTTTGCTATTACTCGTTCACCTTCGGGGAATGTTCCAAAGGGTTCGAAGCGCAGACACATAGAGGTCTTTAGTCTTGTAAGAAAAAACAAGGCTACCAAGAAGTAACAGCTTCCATACAAAACCTACATACCTTACCTCCCATAACCTAACCTTACCTACCAACCATACCTGTCATTTCCTTCCATACCTACCTAGCATCCCTAGCTTACATAATCTTCCATACCGAACTTATTTTCACATTTGCACTGCTATATTTTATTCCTGCCCTAAATTGGCAGTTTTCAGAAAAAGGTGAATGTTTTGTCAAAGGGATTTCAAATAATGGCATAGGGTACTACAGTCTGCTACGGAAAGATTTTGTGTGTCGAATATGAGGCACCTCAAGTAACCCCCTTAGGTACTGCATAAGGAAAGTGCAGATTTGGAGATTTAGAGGAGCATGAAAATCTGAATGCGACTATGGCTTTAAAAATAGCTAGACCTATTGCATTTTTCAGTGCTTGTTTAAATGGCAGACAAATGTTATAACTTAATAGAACACCACTTTTACCACGTGGAGACATCTCAAAAGTATGCACAGGGAAAACATTATTTTTACTGACCAATAGTCTACTATGTAGGAGGACTTTGGGGCTTTGCTTATTCTGAACTTTCAAAGAGTGTAATAAAAAAGCCCATGTAATAAAAAAGCCCATGATAGAATGCAAGTGACTTGACAATTAGTTGTATTTTAAAAACCACTATACTTTCTCCTAAAAGGAGCTGCATTTCTAAGCCAGATGTGCGAAAACCAGTATTTTATTTCTCATATTTAATCGCTCATCAATTGCTTTAGTTTGATGCTGCTGTTATGATGTTTACATTCATATAAGTCTTTTACATAGCTGCCCTATATTCTGTGAAACACCTTTAATCAGTCCTGGATTTGTAGTCAGCTGCACTCTGAATGCTGAGATTGTAGGCCATTCCTAAAAGTAGAAAATATAAGTTTCAGATTATAAAGTGCTGCTGGCTAAAAAGATGTTTGGATGGGGCCATTTAGCTGCTATGCCCCAACATGGTTTATTATGAGGAGCTATAGATTTTGACCTTAACGGAAATAGTTTACTTTTGGCCCCGGAAGGCATCCTGATTAAGGGTATGAGCAAAATTCACAAACTTTGTTGAAGGTGTTGTTTCTTCAGCAGGACAGACAAAGTACTTTGTGCCAGCAAAGTAAAATTGCCTTTCGCAGAACTGTTATTAAATTCCTTTTACAAATGCATTTTCGTGTGTATGGTTTACTTTGTACAGTTCTTTTTGTTATAAAAATATAATTTGGTATTTTCTTACATACAGCTATGCATTCAATACTGTATCTGTGTAAAATTGAAATGTAGTTCCAGCGCCAGATTGTATGTGCAAGTATTTCATTTATACTGTCCCGATTTATAAGACCTAATATAAATAAGTAATTTTTTAAAGTGATTTACGTCTGTATGTTTTTTGACTGCAAGTTAAAAATATACTCATAATAGCATGTAGACCTATTGGATTTTGCAGTGCTTGTTTAAATGGCAGACAAATGTTATAACTTAATAGAACACACTTTTACCATGCGGAGACATCTCAAAAGTATGCGCAGGGAAAAATATCTTTACTGACCTATAATCTACTATGTAGGAGGGCTTTGGGGCTTTGCTTATTCTGAACTTTTAAAGAGTGTAATAAAAAAGTCCATGCTAGAATGCAAGTGACTTGACAATGAGTTGTATTTTAAAAACCACTATACTTTCTCCTAAAAGGAGCTGCATTTCTAAGCCAGGTATGCAAAAACCAGTATTTTACTTCTCATATTTAATCGCTCATCAATTGCTTTAAATTGATGCTGCTGTTATGATGTTTACATTCATATAATTCTTGTACATAGCTGCCCTATATTCTGTGAAACACCTTTTATCAGTCCTGGATTTGTAGTCAGCAGCTCTCTGAATACTGAGATTGTAGGCCCATTCCTAAAAGTAGAAAATATAAGTTTCAGTCTATAAAGTACTGCTGGCTAAAAAGATGTTTGGATGGTGCCATTTAGCTGCTATGCCTTAACATGGGTTATTATGAGGAGCTATAGATTTTGGCTTTAACGGAAATAGTTTACTTTTGGCACCGGAAGGCATCCTGATTAAGGGTATGAGCAAAATTCACAAACTTTGTTGAAGGTGTTGTTTCTTCAGCAGGACAGACAAAGTACTTTGTGCCAAAAAAGTAAATTGCCTTTCACAGAACTGCTGTTAAATTCGTTTTACAAATGCATTGTCATGTGTATGGTTTACATTGGACAATTCTTTTTGTTATAAAAATATAATTTGGTACTTTCTTACATACAGCTATGTATTCAATACTGTATCTGTGTAGAATTTAAATGTAGTTCCAGTGCCAGATTGTATGAGCAAATATTTCATTTATACTGTCCCGATTTATAAGACCTAATATAAAGAAGTAATGTTTTTTAAGTGATTTACGTCTGTGTGTTTTTTTACTGCAAGTTTAAAATATCATAATAGCATGTCGTTTTCTAGTTGTGATGGAAAAGGTGAGTATATCCCACAGTATTACCATTTCACCACTGTGAAATGCTAGCTTCTGATGCATCTCTTAAAATCACACAGTATACAGGATGTTTTGAGAAATATGCTTATGCAAAAAGGTTATAATTGTTCTTTTGTGTTACTGTGTAAATAAGTAATATGATCTAGTTCAAGACCTTTGGACCGGGAGACTGTACTCTTATCTTTGATTTGATACTTTACCAAAAATCCTATGATTCTGGACAGATCACTTTAACTTCCTACATTTTTGTTTTAGTGTAAGGAGGTTTTATTGAAAGGATAATCATAAATAGTAACAAAGTAACATACTCCGATTGAACACGTGAAAGATAATACAATAATGGTGCAAGTTACATCTGTATGAGCAAGAAAAAGGAAGTAAAATGTAAAACGAGTAGGCCAGAGTTTCAATAAGACAGAAAAAAAGAAGAGAGAGAAAAGAGAAGAACAATATAAAACTGAAAAGCGAGATATTGTGAGCACAATAAATAAGTATTACTAATTCTAGTACAGGATAAGCAGATAAGGGACAATTCAAGGAGGTTTGGAAACATCTAAAGCAAATATGTCGACCGATTTACTATTGTAACTTAAATTATTGAGAAACAATGTTAAGGGTGACCATATTCTTTCTCTTTTAAAAGCTAAGAAAATTGGGTGTACATAGGCCCTATCCAATCGACGATTGAAACATGTATATTATTTTTCCAGTTTCAGGTTATTTGTTGAAATGCTGTAGCAACAATTTAGCGCCTCTATCTCTCCATGTATTCCAAAAGAGGTCTGTATTATTTATTTTAAGATATTTATTATACCAAGCGCAGGAATTTACATAGTTAGTGCGAGGCAAGGATTTTAGATAAAGCAGAGGTTTAAAAAGTTTATATGAATGTGCTATAGAGGGATGAGATAGAAAACTGGCTTTAGACGAAAAGGGCAACAATTTCGTAAAAGAAAAGGGGGAAATAAATGAGGACTCAATGAAAAACCATAAAGGTTTACGAAATTCACTGTTGTGCTAAAGCCAGTGGGATAATTGTTTGAGACAAAAATCCATGGATTTTTTTTTAAATTGGGAAAATTTACCCTCCATGATTTTAGAAAGTTTTAACCATGCGGGGACATGAAAATAAGGTACATTACACGTCAAGAGAGCAATGTTGTAATATAACTCAACCATCCCCACCATGATAAAAAATAAGTGGTTCCATTTAGTACAATAATTACCAAATCTTTGTATTACTTCTTCCAAATGTAATGCAAGAGTTGTTTTAATAGACTTGGAAATCCACAAACCCAAATATTTGATAATTGTTAGACTCCACATGAAGCCCAAACCCTTAAAATATTTTCGTAGACGGAATTTATTAAGAGGCAAGATCTCAGATTTATCCAAATCTAGTTTATATCCACAAACACTGGCAAATTGGTGAACTTCAGATTGAAAGGCAGAAATAGAGTTAGATGGGTTAGAGAGATAATTTCACTGATAATTTGAAGTGAAAGTTTTTATATGAAAAAACAGATATATTTTTGTTTTGTTTGATATGTAGCAAAAATGGCTTCTGAGCTACTTTGTATAAAAGAGGGTACAAGGGAGATCCTTGGCAAACTCCTCGTTGTAGGGAAAAGAGCTCAGAGGTCTTTGGCGTTGGCAAGTATGGCTGCTTTGGGATTGGAAAGTAATAGCGATATTAGGTTAATGATTTTGGGACCAAAGCCGAACGACTGTAGAGTTTGAAACATAAACTTCCAACTAAATCGGTCTAAAGTATTCCCTGCTTCTAAGGCAATTGCAACTAGTTCATGAGAAAGTTTGAAAGCTTTTCCTAGAAAATTAAAAAGGCATCTCATGTTGTCAGAAGAAAAACAGCCTTTTATAAAGCCAACTTGTTCTGGGCTAATCATGTGGGAAAGTAAGGGATCCAATCTGAATGCTAAAATGTTGGAAACATTTTTGTAATACACATTTACCAAACAAATGGGACGGTAGTTTTTTACGTTGTTGGGGATCCTTGCCTTCCTTGACAATTAAACAGATAAGAGCTTTTTGAAAAGTACCAGCGGCAGCTTGTGAGTGAGCAAAAGAATGATAAAGTTTGAGGCGCAACGGAAATAAAGTTTAGAGGAATCAGAATAGAATGATCCTGGAGATATATTATTTTCAGTTTGTGACTGCCATGGAGATATCCTGAAGGGTAACATCAGCTTCCAAGGGGGAGAAGTCCACATCATGAAAATTAGGTTTAAGAATGGAGTTTAGCAGTTGTAGGTTTGAGCATTAGAGGGGGAGGTTTCTGGGGTTATAAGGATTTATAGAAGTTAGAGAATTCTTTCAGTATATCTTCATCCTTAAAAAGTAAATGGTTGCGTATGGTCCTAATGGTATTCGACTTTTACGCTCTTGTTTGGCTTTTAAAGAATTAGCTAAACGTGTACCTGTCTTATTTTGGCCTCCATAATATCTAGCACTTTGTCAGAGTAATGTTGAAGAACGTGTTCAGTTGATAACTTATTAAATTGAAATTTCACTTTTATAAGGTTTTGAAGAGATTCAGAAGATTTGGAATGATAGAATGTGTGCTCCAGCTTTTTGAATTCTGTCAATAGGGATTTAGATCACTTATGCAACAGAAATGGACAAAGAGCAGTTCTTGTTCTAGCACCCATGCTCCCAAATAAAGATAAAGTTTATAAATTGTGTATTAAATAAAGGGTCTCAAAGTAGGAAATTATTATTGAATCTCCATCATTTTGGGTGATGGCAAATTGGTAATAAATTAAAGTCAGCAATAGTGGGAGTGTGATTGGAAATCAAAATAGAACCAATTTCAGCATTTGTCATGTTTCGAGCTAGTGATATGGAGGCAAAAGTGCATTTAATTCTAGATTGAGTGCCATGTGCTGGGAAGAAGTGTATTCCCTTGTAGTTGGGTTGGCTGTTCTCCATGAATCAATCAAAGCTCCTTGCATTATGGCTGTACAAAAAGCTTTGTGCATTTTGGAAGGAATACATGTAATTTTGGAAAGTCTAAAATTGGATCAGCAAGTTGATTGCAATCACCTCCCAAGAAAATATTCAGCAGATATATTCATGAGTTATTTAGTAATATCAATCCAAAAAGAGTTGTTTACTACTGGAGGGACATACACATTAAACATTGAGAGAGGATTTCAGTCTATTAATAAATCAACTACATTCCATCTACCCTCTGTCTCTGCAGATTGGAAAATGGTGGTAACATTGTTTCATATTACAGTACAGTTTTTCTTCTTTCCCGCATGGGTGAAAAATATATTACCAACCCAGTTTGTTTTTAATTACAAGGCTTCCCTATATTTATAATGTATTTCCTGAAGGAGAGCCGTCTGTGTGCAACTTAGATAAATGCAAGATAACTCTTCGTATTTTAATTGGGTTGTTTAAACCTTTAACATTCAAGGAAGTTACTCTGAATGGTATCAGTACAGAATTGATTATATATAAAGTAGTGCTTCCAATGAGCAGACATTGGATTAGAATATGAAATACTCAACTTGAAAAAGACAGAGAAATCTTCTGGAATATACAAAATGCAAAAAAAGAGTGTGGTGTAAGAAAGGAAGAAAAATGAGAGAAATAGTTGAGAAAAGTAAGTAACGAAGAAAATGATAGTACAAATCATAAAACGGTTGATTGTAAGACAAACCATGTGTATATGGTGCGGGGAGACCATGAAAGATGAGACTAACACGAGACAACTCCAAACGATCAGAAGATCAGGGAAATACATCATGGCATGGAGAGATACTGTAAAGGAAAAAAAAATGTTAATCAAAGAAGTCAATAGTCACAAAACTGGTGGTGGAGGGTCTGAGGGAATTTTTAAGACCTGCCCAAGTTATCATCCCCTCATCAGCATACTTTTCAACACATGAAACTTGGGGGTCTAATAAGAGAATTAGATGAATATTCTCACCTTTTGCGGCTCTGAGCCCTACAGGTGCTCGTATTAAAAACTTACAGAGTCCTACATCAAATATAGTGTACTACCCAACGCATTTTCTTCCCAGCAAAAGTAGGTGAAGCCCAAGGTCCAGAGATGGATTCCCATCAATGTCTTGTAAGTGATCTTATGATATTATCATTTGGTCATCCAAAAGGTTAGGATGGAGCATCTCTAGATCATTGAGATACTTTACACCCTACCTTCAAGGACAGGGAACAATACCCATCATTACTCGGTAGACCATACGTGGGATCACTCAATGGGATTGAAGTGCAGTGAAGTAATGTGAAACAGATGTGAGATTAAAATAGGAATAGAAAACATACAGTGAAAACCTTTAATAACCGTATGTTTCTTTCGTTTTAAAAGACCAGAACAGTGCAAAACGCTGCAGTTTGAACAAATAACTGCAAATGGGCCGACATGTTTCTGCCAAAAATGGGGAACAAAAAACCTCCTATGGCTTCATCAGGGCCTCTGTTCTTAGAAAATATCTTTGTCACTGCATGTACGTGCTACAAATAAATTTTACCATCAAAAAAGTGATCAAATTAAATCATAAAGGATATATATTCTCATCTCTATTCCTCCATGTCAGATGGTGTAATTTTCACCTATAACATAAAGCAGGGAAAGAGTAAACATGTCAGGCAGTATTAAAATGAATAGTGTGTCAAACTTACAGGGACTACAAAGGTCCCTTACTCACCCTTAGTGACAGGGGATAGTGCCTCACCTCGCCTGGACCAAGCTCAGTATTAGGGAGGCCACGCTCTATGAAGGTAAGTAAAGAGAGGGATTTCTTATAGTGGACGAAAAAGTGTAAATTGGCACTAGTTCAGAACATCAAGAACCTCACTGCTTCTTAACTTCATATTTAATCCTTCCACATTTTCCGGGAAACCATAAATTCAGAGGTTGTTTCTATTTTCAAGATCTTCAGACTGTCTCTTTAAATAGTTTATTTCCAGTTGCAGTTTGTGAATTGTGGATGCGGAATCTTAGATATCACTGACCCGTTGCTCTAAATCTGAAACACGGTTTGTCCACAAACTAACAATTTTTCTTCTAGGTTATGAAGTGACTTGGCAGTATCCTCCATGAAAGGTTTAAATGCTTATATTGCTTCCTGTATTAGTTCCATAGATATGGGAAAAGGTTTTACTGGAGATGGAGGGTCTTTCTTCGATCGCTTATTTGAAAAGTAAGGCAAAGATTGGTAGTAATTTGAGACTTAGGAATCACCACCGTAGGCATTGGGTAAGCCACGTTGATCTCTGCTTCTGCCATAGATAATGTGGATGTATTTCTCGACAGAAAATGGCAACGATCCAGCGACAAGACAGTGGAATATATATTTGGAGGGCACGCTACCCATAAAATGGATCATCAAGGTAAACTTGGGTATACGAGCTTTACCAAAAGTGATAGTATTTAGTGATAAAACCTTCCTGAGGGGAAAGCAGCGCACTATGAAGGGGTTAAGCAGCGTGCTGAGAGGGAGACAAAATGGCAGCTGTTCACAGGAACAGTAAACTACAATGCCAGACGTTCCACAGAGGAGGATACTGAAGCGGCTTCCATTAAATTAAGAACTCCATTAGCCTCTTTCAGAGTTACAACCAAGTGCTTCCTGAGGGGAAGGGTTAATCAGCACACTGAGAGTGAGACAAAAGGGCGGCCGTTACTTAAAGAAAACTTCGCGAAAAGCCGAAATATAATCTAAAACATGCAAGCAGTGCATTCAAACACTCACCAATGTCTTTAAAGGTCAAATTCCTGCAAAGTTAGGTAGGGAGCGAGACACTCTCCATCCAAATGGGCGTCCAAGCCACGCCCCAACCTGCATTTTAAATTGTGTAAGTTGTGGTGTTTCCTCCATAATAAGTAGATCTAGGTTATTTGGCATGATCAAGTCATAAATCTATAAATTGTGTTTCACCCCAACATGAAATTATAGATAGGGTGGGTTGGGTGCTCCTACTTATAGTAGCAATTGCTTTCATTTGCATCATGTTAGCAAATTTGTTGGGTTTGAGTGTTCCTTTTTTCCTTGTATTCTTAACAGTAGGAATATTAGAGATAAATATGGGCTTGCCTATGAATTACAAGTTGTGGAATATACAAGCACAGGTGACTCTTTGTTCTGATGATACAGTAACTCCAATTCATTCACAAAAGAAGCTTCATCCATCAGCCAGCAGAGCAAAACACAAACTCGTTAATGCAAAGCTATACCTAAATATTGCACCAAACATTCAAATGCAGAACATTTAATAACTTTGAGGGGTGTGCTGTAACTGGAAACGCCCCATTGATTAACATGTGATTTCACATTGATCAAGCCCTTTCCCATGACTTTTATATCTGCCTCCTTTGCTCACATCGTTATTCACCTTTCTTTTCAATTGTTCAGTAGCTTCTTTCCTCAAACATGCATCTCTAATCCTTTCAATTCGCCCCAGTCACTCCCTGCACCATCACCACACTTGTTAACCAACAAATTGCTATATATAGTCTTCTTTTCCCCAAAATTTCAAAAAGGCGTTGCACCCAGGATAGCATGCAATTTGAACCTATAAGCTTCCACCTGTTCTAAATACCACCTTACCGGTCGTTTCCAACACTTTTCGGCATCTGTATGCATTCATGTAACGTCCTGTAAAATCCTACCACCGTTCCATTTGTTTGAGGGTGATGGAGGGAGCATTATTTTTTGTACAACAACCCTTTTCTTAAAGGTTTTCATCTCCTTAGAGGTCAGCTGGACGTCAATGTTGGCCAAATTAATTTTCAGATTACTCTCCGAACAAAACACCTCTAGAAATTTGATCACAGAACACATGGTGATCTCACTTACCAGTGGTTATTTCAGGCCACCTAAAGTGTATTTCCATTAACACAAATAGCTAAATGGGAACCATACCAAGAGGCAAAGGGCCCAGAAAGTTCAATGCAAACTCACCCCAAGTCTGCACCTTCCTAATCCTATCACTTTAATAGCACTCTAAACGCTCCCTCACTTTGCACATCAATCTGAAGAAATATACTTACCCACCAATAACTGCTCTTCAACATTTCTTTTGTTTTGCGCACTCCCAGATATCCTTTGTGTACTAATTCAGTGAGGCATGCCCTCAGACTATCAGGTGGCACTAATTGGTAGCCTCTAAAATCAAATTGGTTTTGCACTGACAATTCTTTGATTCTCTCTTCCTTATTACTTCCTGACAAATAATTGCCTTGTTGAACTTTCTCATAGACACTTTTGTAAGGGCCAAATCGTGGTCCAATTCCTGAACTGAAAAGTACCAAAATGCATAATAAACAAAGTTAAATTCTCATCGGTCAACATAACCTGTTGATGTTACGGGTGTGAGATCAAGTGTGGAAAAGTTATTGCCACTGACAGCATGAACCTAATTTCAACTGTGTGAGGCTAAGGAATTTTACTGTCCCCAACAACTCTTATTTGAGTTACCCAAATCTACACAAAGCCTTATCTGAACATAGGCTATTTGCGCTCTCACAACCTGTCAGCCACTCGGTAGCTTCAACGTCCTCCATGACATGCTCTGTACTCAAGCGATCCAGTTCTGTCTTGAGGGCATCTCTAACACAATAAGGAATATTCCACACTTTACAAGAAAGAACTGCACCTTCTTTGTGGCTGATTTGATACATATTAATCCGCAAACATCCAGTTTTTCAGAAAAAACGTCAGGAACGTTTGAGGTCAATTTAATTTTGTACCGAGCAGATACTGATGACTTGTAGTGTGACATTACGGTTAAGAGATATGAATAACAGTTTTTTGATGTGACCAACTTGTGACCGTTTCACTTAGACCTATACCTTCCCTTGAGCTTTATTTCCTCTAAACTTAAACTTCCAATAAATAACCAGTCATATCGCTTGGTTTGCCACCATAGTCCCAGGGGTTCACATAAGGCTCACTTAATATGCTTTGCCGTCAAATTGTTTTTGATAAACATTATCTGATATCAACATGACATATGTTTCCGAATACATCATTCTAGTGCCAATCCCACTCACAGAAGGCACGCCAGAGGGTACTCATCACCATTGTTAGCTACACCATTCACAGTCTCACTAACACTTGCCAAAATGTCCCTTTGTCCCAAATAGCTTGCAAACACACTTAATGGCAGGGCATTGTTTGCCGTTGGCCATCGTCCATAGTTTCCACGCTTGAAGAAAATCCCTCTGAATTGCTGTAGATTCTTAGGTTTGTTTGTTGATTTAAGTCCAGATCAATAGTTTGGATGCATTCAACTAAGGCTTTCTTTTTTGTTCAGTTATAACACACATGTTAATAAATGCTCTAACTGCTTCACAATGAACATAATTTATTGTAACTTAGGGTCCCCTCGAAGCCACAGCCCTTCTCTATACTATCATTTTATTCCTCAACATGAGCTGATCTCTGATTTGCTCATCAGTATTCTCCCAAAGTTGTGTCAATGCTAGTTTTTACAGTGCTTAGAAATAATATTCAAGAGATTTACCATCCCATTGAATGCCCATTACAAAATTATGTCTCTCTAGAACTGTGGAGACCTTAGGGCGATATTGCTTATCTAGTCTTGTTATGTTTTTTTACATAGAATTCATACTCGTTCAACCTTGCAGTGACATTATCCTCATTGTGATCCTTTAAGTCTGGTAGATTTTCAAAAAAATCCTGCCTCTCTTGGCCCTAACAATGTACTAGCAGAGATGCTTCCTTTTCAGCTGTAATATTTGATTGGCATACTTTCAATGATTAAAAAACACTTTCTTCCATTTCGACCACCTTAAAATAGGCTCACTAGATGGAATCAAGAAAAACGGAGGTGATGAGATAGTTTGCATTGTGCAAATATGGCTATGGACCAATCAATTGGAGACACAATACTTTTGCCTTTCAAAGTACACCTAAGTACACATAGACCCCCTCGAGACCACACTGCAAAAAACTTAAAAAGAAAACACTGGTACATGATTTTGTACCTGAGATTGCCACTGTAAAATAATGCTGATATCTAATGTGATACGCAACTACACAACCTGTAAAGAAGAATTTCAACAATATTTGAATCTAAATATTTTTGGAGATATGCCATGTGGCAATGGAGAACAGTACAGTACACGGTATGTTCTTCATGGTCACATGGTTTAGTCCTAGTGTAAAGAAACATGATGATAGCGATCTCAGAGTCTGAAGATGATGGCGTTTCAGAGGTGGTCCATGGCAGCGCAAAATAGAATTTGTTAAAGCTGGTTAGTTTTGCTTGATGGTGCAGAGCAGTCCAAGCCATGTGAAATTCAGCAATCCCTGGTGTAGCGAGATGAGGACAGGTAGCGTTAGCCAGAAGGTTGGAAGGAGATGTTCCATAAGTTGTGCAGGGAGCGAGTAGCAAGTGGCAAGTTACGTTCAGATGAAAGCTCATTGCATCTGATGAAGATGCAGAGTTTTCCTTCAATGTCCTCCTTCTATCAAATGCCTTCCTATAATGGACTGCACCCCAATTTTATTGTTTTTCACTACTTCAGGGGACCATTGAACAATTTTGGTCTCCAACACCCAACTTTCTTTTTCCCTAGTAAAAGGAGTCCTCCTTTTCCTGATGGAAAATGGGCAAACGATCAACTACAATATTCCCAAACCATTTTTCTCCACTTCATTCCTCCAGTTAAAATTCCTACTTGTCACTAACTGTGGTGTTACCTTTATTTACTCTGTTGAATCTTTCAATTTCACCATTACCCTCATGATGATATACTGCGGTAAATTTATTATCAATACCATTTCTTTTTTTTTTTTTTAAAGTAAACACTACAACAGTAAATTGCAGACCATTAGCAGAAATAATAATTCTTGGAAGCCCTTCCCTATGGAACAATCCATCCAAAAATTGCACTGATAGAAAAACATCAGCAGATTCACAAAATTAATTTTGAAAAATAATCAATAAGTGCCTCTACACATACCTTTCTGCCATCTTTCTGAACCACAGGGCCTATTTTATCAATCCCCACAGTTTCCTAAACCATCTTAGGACACTCAGCAGGGTGAAGAGGTGGTCTTAACGTAGACTGATTGATCAGCCACCTCCCACTCAACACATGACCGTACGAGAATTTTCACTTCTTATCCAACCCTGCCCACCAATTAAATTCGTTCACTCTTTTCTTACACTTCACAATGCCCAGGTGTACTTCATGACAGATCTTCAAAATCTTTACTCTCAAACTTACTGGAGGTACAACTCTCTCTAGTTTAGAATCTTCCAATGAAAGTACGTGTCTCACTTCCCGAATATTCATGCTACAAGTAATTCTTAGTCCCAGAGCATTTAATAGGCCAACCACCCTGTACATGCTCTCAAACCTACATCAAAATTTGTTCTTCCAAACTCTTCCTGTCCCATTCTTCAAAATACTCTTCCCCACTTCCTTGTGCAGACAAGCCAAATTTAAATCCTCAGACGTTTCTACATGGCTCTCTTCCACCGGTAAAGGTAATCTGTTCAGACAATCTGCTGTTCTATTTTTATACCGTAATCCACCCAAGGACCTTATTCTGCAACATATAACTTCCCATATGCTAGTCTGTTTTTGAATTCAAAGGAAACTCTTCTATAACCCATCATAGGTATAGGGTCACTATTGAAATGTTCTGGTCTTACATCTGGTGGTGACAAGCCTTTATCTAAAACTTTTACACATTTGTCTTTCCAGGTATCTATATCAACAATGGTATACTGGGACCCTGAATCAGAAACAATCAACATTTCCACACCTTGCAACACCTTGCAATTTGATCTTACAAACATGTTTGCTCCTAGACATAGTACTAAGGGGCTGATGACGATGGCGGACCAACTTCAGTCCGTCTGCCATCGTATCAGGGATTGGGACCACCTGACATGCTGCCGGTGGACCCATAGTAGGCGTTACAATGTGAGCTTCTAAAAACATGGGTATTTCAACAAACATTTTCTTAAACTTATCGGTCTCTCTACTCAGCTGTTTAGCGCTGGGATGCCCGAGGGTAGCCATGCGCTCTACAAATGTTTAAAAAAACAACCAAAAATAAACGCCACCACTGCGGTCGTAATGCCTATACTTTACATTGCGGCAGGTGCTGCTGGCTGCAGCACCCACCACAATGTAAAAACGGGACACTGCACATATCCCTGCTCTACGTGGCAGGGATATGGTGCCCGCCAACACCCACAACCAAGGGGAAGGGAGGCCAGCTATGGGCCCCCAGTGTCCCTTTCCACCAGCCTTTTCATGGCGGGTAAACCGGTGGAAAGGGACATCGTAATCCCTACGGCGGTGCCAGCATTGTAGGGACTATGAGCTCCTCCGACTGTGTTAATGAGCTCAGCGGATGCGTGGCGGTCAGCCTTTACAACTGCCAAACGTCACCCGCCATTATAATATGGCGGGCGGAAAAGTTGGTTATGATGGCGAGGAGACCGACAGCCTGAGCGGGCGGTCTCCCTGCCATTGTAATCAGCCCTTAAGTTCTTACACTTTTTCATTACCAATACTGAGCAAACAGTCAGAAGGTGATTCACATTTTTTTACTACTTTCACTTTGCCCTGGTTACGCTTACAAACCCTGGCAAAATTACCTCTGATACCACAAAATGAACATTTCTATTTTAAAATCGGGCAATTTTTTGAATAAGAAATGTGTTCTTTGCCTAGAACATTTTTCTCATCATTTCTCTGTACAGATTTTTACATCCATCTAGTTTCTTGCCTTCCTATCTTTTGCTCCGCTAGCACTGGGACGCCCTATTGCCAGGGCAGCCATGCGCTCTATAGGTCTCTATAACATAACATAACATATTTGCCTTTCCTTAAAGTTTGTTTAGACACACTTTCTGCTTTTATCATTTCCTTGCACCTACTGTTTTACGCCCAACTTTGCTAACAACATCTTTGCCTTTGTCATTTACAATAGCGGCTGTACACTTGCTTGAAACTTCAGCTTTGTGTACCACAGCTATCACATATTTTAATTCTTCTTCTCCATAAACTCATAACCTCTCTTGAAGTTCATTAGCGATATACATAATAATTTGGTCTTCTACAACTTTGTCTTGTAAAGTTCCACATATACTGATAATGGACTTTTTTAAGTGAAGATACATAATCTACATAATACATGGATAATACACAAAGCTTTCCCCACATTCTTATTTCCTGTAGAAGAAATGATGTATTTCAATAGCTATACACAAACGCTGTGCAATAGATGTACAGTCTAACAAGGCATGTGAAAACACTCCCTTCACCCATTGTTTTCCTTCCATGCTATTATACATTTTAAGCCCTTCTGGATCCAACAAATGCAACAGGATCTTTTTCTTCTTCTCAGGTGAAATCATCAATTGTGTCAATGTAATTTATAACCTATTCCTTCTACTCTAGCCATTTAATAGCCGGTTCTCCCTTTGTTGGCATAAAATGCAGTTGTGGAGTCAAAAAGAAAGTTTGCACAGTACATATCTCTGAGGTGTAAAACACACCCACAATAACCAGTAGAATCAATTATATAATTCAAGAGCAGGTATCTTGAAAGTTAATGTTCCAAGGAGAAGTTCAATGAAGGACAAGGTTTCTTACTGCTGTGAAGCATACTTCGATGTGAAGGACCATTAACTTTTGATCACGTTACCAACTTACATAGCTCTTCCCTGACTTTATTAAGGCTGCTGAGTTAGACAACATTGACTCCCGTAAAGAGGGGTGCTACGTACGAGTGATGAGTCATTCGTGAGCATCCATCATCATGTGCAACTTCCCTATACTTGTGTCATATAAGTAGCGACGATATGCGCTCACCTCCAAAAGACGTTTCCTCAATATGATCGCTGCGCGTACATTGTCGCATCCAGTACAGATCCGGAGCAGAAATGTGGAGGCGGCAGACGGATCAACCGCAGAAACAGCCTGAGCTGCAGCTGTGATAAACTCTGGCTGGTTCTCTCAAAACACCAACAGTCTCCACAGCCACTATGTGGAATGTACACAAGGAAATGACTCCTTGTTCTGATAAATTAACTCCTGTTTATTCACAAGAAAAGAGACTCAATCCATTAGCCAGAAGAGCAGTACACACACTGATTAAGGCAGAACTCTACCCAACCTTGAACCCAAGCATTCCAAGTCAGAACTCCCAAAACGTTCAGAGCATTATCTAGAGCACTAAGCGAGATACCATATAACTATTACAGCTTCCTTGAAGTATTTAAGAAAGTATCTCATGCCAATATTTCAATTCTACATTTAAAGAAACATGGCACTATTGGTCTTTAAATATTCTGTAAAATTAATTTAATAAAATTATATGGACATGATAGGTAAACTATTTTATTGCATATTTAACATGAAATATTTCATATCCCGTAAGATGTTTTTCTCCCATATTTCTGTCTATTGAAAGTTTTAGTATAGATAATTCTTCAGAAGTTTGATTTTCCTATATTTGGATCTGACTTTCTATAATTATATTTCTTTAAAAAACTTCACTTATAGAAGACCATTTGTTTATGATTGTTCCATTTTTCATCTTACATGCAAGGTATTCTTACTTTTCTCTAGTTGTCAGAGTCTTTGAGCAAGTATTTTTCTAACCTTTTCACTGTCTTTCTAAAATGATTATTTGATTTCAAGACCAGCAGTCCCTCTCCCTCTAATCAACTAATTTATTTCAGGACTCTCTGTATTCTACTTTCTGGTACATTATAAATTAAACGGAAATACATTTTTGACTTATTACAAGAAGATATAGCTAAAGTAAAATTCTTGTATTTACTTTCTATGTATCTCAAAATACAAATAGTTATGTATAGAATTAATTAAAATTATTTTTTAAATAAAAACGTTATTTAAATATTTTATCATGAAATAATTGTACGTTTTTGAATATATGTTTTTTATCATTCAGTTTAATATATAATATGTATTTAAAAAGGCAATCAATTATTTTATATATTTTATATAGGAGGGGTTGCAGTATCAGTGGTTGGCCATGTCTGGTGCTGAACTTGCTGCTGCTCCTTTTTGGTTGCAGTAACTTGCACTGATAAATTTGGCTACATCTCCAATTCCATGCAGTGGAGACTTGTAAGTTGAAACCTTTGAGCAATTTTACACTTGTAAATGGTGAGTATTACACTTATAAATGGTTAATAGCCGACAGTAGTTAAGTTACCCAAAAGTATAAGCGTAAAAATACATGTTTAAGCTACTCACAAATGTGAGCTATCTTTTGTAAATATCCCCAAAAATGCCTAAATACACAATACAAAAAATGCAAAAAAAAGCAGAAGAAATACAAAATATAAAATTCAGGTAAATAAAAACAAATAATCAGCTGACCTAATAGTTCAGTCACAAATACAACTGGAAATATGCTGTATTTTAGGGTTAAGCTAGGAAGTTCTAAGTAGGGGGCACAAGCAAATAATATGTCTACCTCTGAATTATGGGATACAAATAAAAGACACCAACAGATGAGGACTGAGTGAAGCGTGACCATTAAGACTAGTTTGATGCTGCGCATAACTTTAAGAACTGTATGACCGCTGTCTCCTCATGGATGGTTCAAAAAATTACCTCAAACTTAACGGTGAGAAGACGGAGGTCTTGATCCTCAGGGACAGCTCTGACATCTGGTCCAGTAAATGGTGGCCCATCTCCCTGGGTTCCTGTCCCACTCCTGTCTCCCAGGGGAAAAATCTTGGAGTGGTGCTTGATGACGGCCTTTCCATTTCTCGCCAGGTCTCCAAAACAGTTTCCACTTGTTTTGGAAGCCCGAAACAGCGAGTCAGGGCGTTTGCGACCACTTAAATGGCCTGTAGAATGTATCAACCCTATTTTGCGAGTCGGTAACGTGTTACCAACCCCCAAAATAGGGTTTGCGAGTTGCTATTAGCAAGGGGTGTGCCAAGGGCATCCCTTCCTAATAGCGAGTCGCAGGGGGGAATACGATTGTTTTGCAACTGAAATGCAGTCGCAAAACAATCACAGTTTACCACCTACTTCCAGTAGGTGGTAAGCCAGTTGCAAACGGGAAGGGATCCTTAAGGGACCCCTTCTTGCTGATTGGCAGCAAAAACATTTTTAAAGAGCAGGCAGTGGTTCCACAGACCACTATCTACTCTTAAAAAAATGAAACGGAAACGTTTCATTTTTTGTTTTTAAATGCATCCTGTTATCCTTTAAGGAAAACGGGCTGCATTTAAAAAAATAAATGTTGCATATTCTGCTGCTACAGTCTACCCCTGACCCAGGCAGGTTGTACCTTACCGGCACAAACACAGCTCCTTCTTTTTCAAATACCACTGACGTGCAGTTGGTACCCCTGAGGCACAGAAATCCCATACACCAATGATTGCACGCATAGTATTGAGCATATACATGCATATGTACACTCTATACAATTACTGATACATTTTGTAGACTGTGCAGTGCTTTTAGGTCACTTAAAGCAGTTTTAACCCTGCCATGGCTGAGTGGTGATTTGGGGAGTATGTTTGGCTCCCAAAAAATAAAGCACTTACCTTTTAATTAGACACCCAAAATGTATGCATCCTTACTGAATAATGAGTGTGGAAGAGTTTGCCACCTTAAATTAAATGGCAGACACATGTGAGGAACTGAATGTTATGTCTTTTACAGAATCCAGTGTCTCCTAAAGATCTATAAATGCAGCACACACTGACCACTTATGAGCCTTGGTGAAGGCAGAGGGCTCATCAATATGTAATGCTGTGTAAAAGTGTCCTATTGAGCCCGCTTCGCCTCCCCATTTTTGACAGAGTTTTTATCCTGACTTGGGGCATCCGGACTGTCGTCCATCTTTCAGTGGTACCTAACATGACTGGCTGTGAGGCCATCTTCGGACTAGGCGCTTTGAAGCAAAATACAAATTTGATACCCTGTTGACTCTGATCCACAGGGGGGAAAATGTATAAATGTATGTTTTTTGGGGGGTTTTTTACCCCTGCCACTAACGTGACACACAATCCTTTTTCCAGCACTCCTTCCAAGTGCCCCACTTTTCACAGTACAAAAAGGTTTTGAACTTTGGGTAATTATTATTTTTATTCTCCAGTTTCAGACAGTCGAAAATCCAAATGTGCGGTCACCCATCATGCTCACAAGGGGTACAAGTAAAAGAGGGACGAACTTCACCTCAGTGAGGAACACGATATCTTTCTAATTTCTGTGCTCACTTCAGTGGGTAATCATGCGTTTGTGATCAGCTCATCATCAATTTTTTATTCACATAATTGGAAGTCTTGAGTGTACACGTCCTAAACACTTCCGACATGAGTTTGTAGCATTACCGCATACTTACTAGCGCCAAGTGGAAAGAAATCCAATGTTCGAGGCCTATGAGCTGCAGATCACACACTATGTATAGATCGCCATCTGGTGTTGGGCCCGGATGTTTGCAGTGTGTTATTGTCTTGGAACAAGTCTTTGGCAGTCACGAGATAGGTGACTCCTCCTTTGGACAATAGTGCGCATGGGCATCGACTCCATCTTCAGATCGTTTTTTTCCGCCATCGGGCTCGGATGTGTTCGACGCGTTCCAGTTCGGTGTTGTTACTTTCAACTCTTCAGTTCCGGTCGTCGACGCAGGCCGTCGAGCCTATCTGCGCCATCTGGCCCTTTGGCTCATGGAAAGGACTCCTTTTAAAAAGTGTCCTCGATGTGGATCCAAGTTTCCACACACTGATCTTCATGAGGTGTGTAACCTCTGCCTTTCACCTGAGCACGAGGCCAATGACTGTCCAGCTTGTGCCTCTTTCCGCTCCAAGACAGCCATACGAGATCGTCGAGCTCGAAGAAGCATGGCTCGATCATCAACATTGATACCGGACGATATCTTCCAAGAAGGCATCATTGTACTGGAGCAGATGGAAGAGGGCACCTTTAGTGCCTCCGAAGCTGAAGAATCCGACCTCAAAGACATCACTCCGGGGCAACAGGTTGTAAGTACTGACGTTGACCTCTCCCCCCCCCCCCACCCATCCTTGCAAAAGCTTCGGTAGCACCTTCACCTTCGGGCCTAGGTGCACACCGGGATAAAACTTCCCACACCCCGCCTTCGGGCCCAGCAAATAAGTCAATATATAAGCCTTCAGGCCACTCGGGATCGAGCCAGTCTACCGTCGGTGCCAAAACCCCATCCTCGGCACCGACAGCAAAAGAGAAACCATTGTCCTCATCTGCACCGAAGCCTGGTTCCACATCGGCGCCCTCGGCACTGAAATCCACGGAGACTGAACCTTCGTATCCGAAAAAATCATCAGAAACAACCGGTTCCGAAAACCACTACCAATCAACCTTCGGGAAGGAAAAAATCACTGGAACCAAAAAAAACACTGGTTCCGAAGACCACTGGCACTCACCTTTCGGATCCGAAAAAATCATCAGAACCGAACAAACAACCGGTTCCAAAGACCCCAAGCAAACCTTCGGAAACCCAAGAAAACTCCTGATTCCAAACCTAAGGAGCATAAGACCACTCCAAAAACTGTGCCACACAAACACTCAGAGGAGGAGCTTTTTCGGCCTGATTCAACCCAGAAAACTCTGGAAATAGACGCAGAAACAGGTCATCTTAGAATTAGTCCTTCCAACAAAAGGAAAATGGACAAACCTACACCACCTCCACTTCCTTTAAAGAAAAGGAACATTGCTACTTCTCCTTTAAAGGATTGCCTCTCCACCTCCTCCTCCACAATACATCTCTCCTATCCCATCTCCAGTACCCTCACAATCTCCTCCATCTCCAGATGATGAGGGCACCACTAGGGATGAAGGGGATGATGAACCTCTAGGAGAGCCTAGTCATCCTTATATAATTTGGTTACCTCAATCTCCCACCTGATTGTATGAACGTCATCAAAGAAGCTAGGCGTTCCACCACTAAAGCCTGCTATGCAGCCAAGTAGAAAAGATTTGTGATATACTGTACCAATAACACAATCAATTCTCTTGATGCGTCCATTCAACACATCATGTTACCTGCTGTATCTTCAAAGATGTAGTCTAGCATACACATCAATCCGATTACATCTCACTGCCATAGCAGCCTACCTGCAAATAGACAACTTTTGTCATTGTTCAGGGTACCTGCCATTTAAGCTTTTATGGAAGACATCAAAAGAATAAGTCCTCCCAGGGTACCACCCTCTCCAGTGTGGAATCTAAACATCGTCCTCACTAGGTTAATGGGTCCTCCATTCGAACCTCTACATAAATGTGAGCTACAATTTCTTAAATGGAAAGTCGCTTTCATTGTGGCTATTACATCTCTCAGAAGAGTCAGTGAGCTACAGGCACTAACTATTCAAGAACCGTTATTACAACTCCATCATAACAAGGTGGTTCTCAGAACAAATCCCAAATTCCTTCCAAAAGTTATTACTCCCTTCCATCTCAACCAATCTGTAGAGATGCCAGTCTTCTTCTCGCAACCACAAACAGTAGCAGAAAGAGCTCTTCATACACTGGACGTAAAAAGAGCACTCTTTACTATATTGACAGAACAAAAGCTTTTCACAAAACAAAACAGCTTTTTGTTTCCTTTTCACCACCACATAAAGGCAATCCCATATCAAAGTCAGGAATTGCAAGGTGGATTGTCAAATGCATATAAATTTGCTATCGCAAAGCAAAACGTACACTTTCTATTCCCCCTCAAGCCCATTCTACTCGCACAATAGGGGCTTCCATGGCATTTTTACGAAACATTCCCTTAGATGATATCTGCAAAGCAGCTACATAGTCTATACCGCACACATTCACAAAACACTATTGTGTAGATGTGCAAGAAAAACAACAAGCTAGTGTGGGCCAGGCTGTTCTCAAAACACTATTTCCGACTACTGCAACAGATACTGGTGGTCGCCACCAAAGGCACAGTACTGCTATGCAATCTATGCATAGTGTGTGATCTGCAGCTCATATGCCTCGAACGGAAAATGCTACTTACCAATATGCATTTGTTCTTGGCAAGTAGAGCTGCAGATTCACACACGCCCACCCACCTCTCCGGCTACCTTTATCTGTTCCAGTATTATCTTAATTAGATGCACCATACATGGACAACTCTTTCTGTTTCTCACAAAACTCCATCATTTCCCTTCTTGGCGAAAAAACAATCTGAAGATGGAGTTGATGCCCATGCGCACTATTGTCCAAAGGAGGAGTCACCTATCTCGTGACTTCCAAAGACTTGTTCCAAGACAATAACATTCTGCAAACATCCGGGCCCAACACCAGATGGCGATCTATGCATAGTGTGTGAATCTGCAGCTCTACATGCCAAGAACAGATGCAAACTGGTAAGTAGCTTTTTCCTTGTACTGAATGAGCTATAAAAAAATAATTGTTGTCGATATAATTATAATATGTTTATGTAACGCTGCATATGTCTCTTCTGCAGTTTCTAAACGCAGTAAATCACAGAGCCTACCTTTACTCTTTTTAGAGGTACTCAATTTACCAGCCTTAGTAGAATAAAAGACTGAATTGGCCTTGCCAGCAGAGAAACAAACTCTTGACCATCCTCAGAGACGCTATAAGCACTACACAAGAAAACGACATAAGATAGGCAAGCATAAAGTCACTGAGCCATACTGGTGATTATAGAAGGAAATTATTTCTCAGCTCTATCAAAAAGTAACTGCAAAAGCGACTGATCACTTCTTCAGGAGGTACAATCCCTTTTTTCTCAAATTTCTGTGTGGGAAGGTTCTGGAATCTGCGTGGATCCACAAATTTCCTTCTACACAGCATTCCCCCAGGTCTCCCGATAATGTTACCACACTTATGTGGGTGGGACAAGTACCCGCGGCAGGCAAGGGCCCAAAACGTATTGAGACATCAAAATGACCTATCACAAAACAACCTGGTTTTGCAAGGGGGTTCACCTGGGCTTTTGTCCCCGGGGAGTCCAGCAAGGTATGTCTTGCGTGGGTCCCCCAACATTTCCCTCCCCGAATCCCCTGCAAACCTCAAATTCTGTTGAAAAAAATCTATTTTTTCTCACATTTCTGTGAGTCCAGCAAGACATACCTTGCTGGACTCCCCCGGGTGTTTAGTTTTCAGAATTGTGCGAGTTTGGTAGGTTTCCCTGGATGGCCGCCGAGCCCGGGGCCAAAAACTCATGGGACCCCCCCCTTGCAAAAAGAGGTTTTTTTTATAGGTCATTTTGATGTCCCCGCAGATTTCAGAACTGTCCACCACAGAAATGTGAGAAAAATTAATTTTTCTGACAGATTTTTAGGTTTGCAAGAGATTCTTGGTAACAGATCCTGGTGAGAGGCACACAAGTCACCCCATCCTGGATTCCCCTTGGTGTTTAGTATAAAAAACATGTACAGGTTTGCTAGGTTTCTCTATGTGCCAGTTGCACTAGGGTCAAAAATCCACAGGTAGGCACAAAGCTAAAACAAGTCTGTGCCCAGTGCGATTTCTGCCACCCGGGGGGGGATTGGGGGAGGAGGTTGCCCTGATATGCCCCCAAGAGGGGCAGAAAAACTGTGGCTATTTTGTGGGGGGTGGGGGCTGCCCACGCATAAAAAAAGCCAACGTAATCGTTAGCGCCTAGTGGGCTCACTGCCCCCATCCGCGGCTGGGTCAGAAAGACTGTGGCATTTTTTGGGGAGGTACATATATATTTCCTGAAGCCTACTGGGCTTTCTGCCCCCCCCCCCCCCTTCCCGGGGGGGGGGGGGGCAGATAAGGGGGTTAGTGCCCCAATATTCCTCCGGGGAGGGGCAGAAAGACAGTGGTAATTGTTCTTGGGGTAGGGGCATTATCATGCCCATTCTGGGCAGCCCCCACCCCTACATTAAACAAGCATTAGCATAGCCAATAGGTCTCGCATTTGGGACCCTATAAGTGTTTAGCCATGCAACAGTTGGTGTTGTTGCACCAAGGATATTCTGCTGCATAACTAAATACTTATAAGGTCCCAAAAGCGAGACCTATTGGCTATGCCAATGCTTGTCTATGTATACATTGGCAAGGCCAGACTTATTTATTTTTATAGTGCTTGAAAAAGGGGACACATGTCGAGAACCATTCAAGGAATCACCTGGGAGTAGATTCCATGAGTTTGGGAATATTGAGGCAGCGTGAAGATGGCTCAGTGCAATATTCTGTACTCTGGGCAGTTAAGCGTTTTAGTGAAGATGATGACATGGTAGGGTGTTCAAGCGCTGCACTAGATATGAAATTGACAGACCAGATGTGCGTGTTGTCATTTTCTGCATCGCTTTTTCTGTGGCTTTATCTGGATAGCTCAGTGAGTCGATGCTGAACGCTGAATATATGCTGATCTGCAAGTCAGGAGTTCGTATGCTGGCAAACGCGTACTTAAATTGTATGGTAATAGTACCCTTCGTTATTTGAAGCACCTAGAAGTGCACTGTGAAATGTAATAAAATAAGGACTTATCAATGTGTTCTTAAACAGCGTGTCCTCTGATGGGAATTCATCAGCCGAGCTGTGCAGATGCGCTCTCTTGGTGACTTGTTCATTTGCACATTTATGTAGATGCAATATTTCAGCAGTAGCTCTGTAATAGAGGTGCATTGGCTGGCGAGCATAGCCGCATTCTGGAGTGAAGTGCACTGTAATGGAAATCCATTGTTAGTGATTTGCACTTGTAGTCTTCATTATAATTGTGACTGGTGTTAGCCGAAGTTTTTTTCCATTTTGCTAAAATTGTATGGTATTAAAATTACTTGTAGGGGCTTACAGCCAGCCCTCTTCATCCATGGGCCTGTTAGAGTCATTCATATTTTTAACATGCAGCATGGGGCAGCCCACTTCGGCCATTGGCTAACTTCACTCAATGCGGGCTTTTGTAAACCCCAAAAAGTATTTTTACTCTAAACCTATTTTTTTTCTAAGATTGATGAGTGCCCGGCAACTTTCACGACGTAAAGTTTGCAAAAATCATGACAACACAACCACCATTGGCAAACTTTAATGGCTCATGGCCAACACCAGGCCTACTGGCTTTACCAATGCTTATTAATCATATTGTGACTGTGTTGTAACAGAGATATATCAGCTTGCTTTCGCCGCAGTGTAAAGGAGACTGTTTTGGGAGTGGGTACAGGCTGCAGTCGGCCGCTGCCTGACAGAAGTGCTTCGATTGACCTGTTTTACAGATGCTAGATTTGATTGGCAGCTGGGTGGCAGATGTACGAGGTAGAGGCCGAGACTGGCCCAATACTGTCTGAATTATAGAGCCCCGCAAGGAAGGCGCATCAACAGATGTGTCACTGATGCATAACCGCTTCTGTGTGCGTCAGTGGTCAGGGGATAGCCGTAGCCTTGGGGAATAAGACAAACATAACAAGCACAAGCGCGGCAGGCTGCCGGCAGCAGGGGGAGGCGTGCGCGCGCGCCTCGCGTGGCAGCAGGGGGGAGGGGCGCTGCGCGATTCCCTTGCGAGACCGATAATTGCTACTATATGCGGCGCTCGCTCCCGCAAGTGAATCGCCAGATATGCCCGCGTTGCGATTGAAGGCAATGGAACGCATGCACGTTTTTGGCTGAAAAGCGATAGCCAAAGGTCTTTTTGCCTATTCAGCGCATGGGCGCTGCGTAGGCGAGACCTAAAAATAAAAATAAATCCCTGGTGCCTAGTGGGCTTTCTGCCCGCCCTCCCCCTCCCCGGGGGCAGATCAGGGGCTATTGCCCCCATCTGCCCCGGGGAGCAGAAAACTTGCATTTTGGGGGGGAGGGGGGTGGGCATTGCCCTTCCCATCTTGGGCAGCCCCCACCCCTACATCAACAAAAAAAGACCCTGGTTTCTAGTGGCCTTTCTGCCCCCCCTTTCCCCCAGGGGCAGTCAGGCCACTCACTTGGATATACAAGTTCCAGTGCCTTGGGGCGATGACCTGAATAGTTCACAGAGACTGCCCAGCACACTTAGGCAGTGAATCGGTTTTTCCAACAAAGCTGTTGAAATCAATTGGTTGCAAGTCTGTCTTGGATGGACCACTGCATTAGGGCCAGTTGCTTCAGCCCCTTACACAGCCCGCTGCTCATAGAGAGTTGATGCTTTCCTTCCCTTCTCGCTCATGCAGAGCTCGTTGGGTCCCAGGACAAGTCAGCAATTCTTCCTTCAGATCGAACTGCAGGTGTCCCTTTCAGGCAGACACCAGCCCCTGGTTGGGCTGTGGTCCTCTGAGTATCCTGCAAAATACTTCTTCATGGAAGAAAACTTGGAACTGGAACCAGCTGTTTCCCCTTTTTGTACAGCATTGGCAAACAGGGTGTGTGCACTCCTAAACAGCCTTTTCAGAACCAATTTGGTTTCCTTTTTATATGTCATTAACACTGTGCTCTAGAATAAGCCTTTGTCTTCAATTATGCTCCACACAGCAGAGTTGTCTCAAGGCTGGAGCACCCACAACAGAGGCAAGAAGAGGTGTGAGCAGTCTGCACCCCTGCCATCCACTAAAAGGAAGTTCCAGGAAGACTAATCAGCCTCCCTCTGTATCAGATATGCCCTAGTGATAATTTCAAAGGGGAAGCCTGCCTCCTCTTTCCACACTTGTCTGTGTTCCCTCCCTCCAGTGCCACTCAGGTACACTCAGACACCCAAGTACTGCACACCATTCCACTGGCATACACACGTAATCTTTGCGCTAGGATTTCAGGTTCACCTTGAGCAGCAGAACTTTGGGCAAGAGGGCCAGTAGGCTCTCACTCACACAACACATGTAAAAACGTCCGGTCGTACTATAACCATTGTACAACTAGAGATGTGCGACATTCACGTAATTTGCAAGATTACACATAATTATGCAAATCTGTCATTATGTGCTATATTTTTACCATGAAATGTCTTTGTGTCAATTTTTGACACGAGGACCCATTTAATAGGAGCACCGTGAAAGACAGTCGCACCCTGTTTGTTGTTTGTGGTAAATGTTTACTGCAAATGGTTCATTTTGCTATAAATGTTTCTTGCGAACGCTATGTATCTGAAAGAGACACGTTAGTGATAGATTCCTTACCTTAGAATATCCCCAGGCGTCAGACTGGATCCGGAAAGCTTTCGTCAGCAGTACCCCTGCGCTTCAATAGGAGTCGTCATACGGCTCCGCGTGCATCGTTGGCGTCGTATTCGCCGAGATGACGTTACTGGAGCTACTTAGACACATCAGTTCTTTCTTTTTCCGCGCCAGCAAGCGCAGATCCGGAGAGAGCGGTAACCCGTCAACTTATTGACTCAAGTGTTTGTTTGATTAAATTATAAGTAAATCTAACTCCTGGTGCATAGGGATGCCCGGTTTCAAGCTTTGCAAGGCCTGTCCGCGCACGATGTCGCTGACGGACCCACACCGTGAGTGTCTCTTCTGCCTGGGGCGTGACCATGGCACTGAGTCGTGTTCCTGCTGCCGAGCCATGGCCCCAAAAACTTTGGGAGAGTGGTCCCGAAAGTGGCTGGAGGCCCGGGAGCCCCACGTCGTTCCAGGTCCCGGTCTTGTGGGAGGTCGAGTGCCCGGTCGCAGAGCAAGCACCATCATTCGAAGTCTTCGCACTTGGAGTCAGGTAAGGCGAAGCACAAAAAGTCAAAGAAACGTCGTCACTCTTTGTCATCTGCTCGCGGGACGCGGCTGAGGGGGCAGGTGGTTCACAATTCCCTTCAGCTACTATGGAGGAGAGTGGTTCCTTTTCCAAGGTGCTGCATAGGGCGGCCGAGGCTCTTGACCTCGAGCTCCCTACAGTGGCTGTCAGGACCAACCTACTGACTGATGTGCTTTGGCCAGCTTCTTCGTCTACAGTACCGCTGTTGCTGTTTAATGAGGCACTTTCTGATGTGCTTTTGGGCACTTGGTCCCGGCCCAACACAGGGGCTCCTGTGGATAAGGGTGTGGGTCGACGTCATCGCCCAGCTCGGGGCAACCCTGCCTTCCTCACCAAGCCCTCCACACCTGAAAGTTTGGTGGTTCAGGCCTCTGCGTCCCCAAGTGCGTTTCCTTCTGCTCCACCAGACCAGGAATCCAAGAAATTGGAGCAGTTTGGACACTGCCTGTCTCTTGGGCCGCTATTCCAATTCTGTATGGGATGCGGTTGAGCAGGTGCTACCTCAGTGTCCATAGGAGGCTCGGAAGGTTCTCTCCCGAGCTCTTATGGAGGGAAGAGATGCGGCCAAGTTCTCTATACGTTGTGGTCTTGATACCGCTGATTCGCTGGGTAGGGCGATTTCCATATCGCTGGCGTTACATTGTCATGCCTGGTTGAGGACGACTGGCTTTTCTGCAGATGTCTAGAATACTTTGATGGACATGCCCTTCGATGGCACCCGCCTCTTTGGTGATGAGGCGGATTCCACATTGGACCGTTTTAAGGACTCCCGGGCCACGGCGAAGTCCTTAGGCTTTTTGGCTGCACGTACTCCTTCCAGTTCCAACTTTCATTCCTTTCGAAGCTCCGGAAGAGGCATGCACACACGTTCCTTTCAGAATAAACCTGTGCAGCAACAGTCCCAGTGCAGCCGCGGATGTGGGGCTCGCAGAGGTGGGTCACGGGGACAGCATGCGGGTCAGTCCACCAACACCCCTGCTGCCAGTGCCTTCACACCTTCCTAGTCTGGTGTTTCAGGCCCACCAGACGCCAGTGGGGGGCAGGATTCGTCATCACCTCCCCCACTGGCGCACCATTACATCAGACAGGTGGGTTCTGGAGATTGTTCGAAGGGGCTACCTCCTCCCCTTCGAGTCTACCCCCAGCCATGCCACCGCAGTTTCACCGCATGTCGGGGGATCATTTGGCACTTCTCCAACAGAAAGTTGCGGCCCTCTTGGCCAAGAGGGCCATCGAGCACGTTCCGATGCCAGAAGTAGGTCGTGGTTGATACTCCCACTACTTCTTAGTTCCAAAGAAGGACAACGGTCTACGTCCCATCTTAGACCTTCAGAACGTCAATCGCTTCCTCCGAAAGGAGAAGTTCAAGATGCTCACTCTGGCTCAGGTCTTGTCTGCTCTAGACCCACAAGACTGGATGGTGGCAATATAAATGCAGGATGCTTATTTTCATATTCCCGTTCTGCCGGCCCATCGGCGTTAACTACGATTCACGGTGGGCCGGGAGCATTTTCAGTTTACCCTTGCTCCCCTTTGGCCTTACCAGCACCCCTCGGGTGTTCACAAAGGTGATGGCGGTGGTCGCAGCTCATCTGCGCAGATCAGGGGTTTCAGTCTTCCCCCTATCTCGACGACTGGTTGTTCAAGGCGGGCTCGCCTCAGACAGTCGTCTCCCACCTCCGGACTACGGCCAACGTCCTGCATTTGCTGGGATTTTGCATCAACGTGCCGAAGTCGCACCTGATTCCTTCTCAGAAGCTCCTCTTCATCTGAGCGGTTCTGGACATGGTGCAGTTTTGGGTTTATCCTCTCGAACAGGGAGTCCAGGACATTCAGACTATGATTTAAATCCTTCACGCCTTGTCCTGGGTTTCGGTCTCATGGCCTCCTGCATCCTGCTGACCACCCCGGCCAGGTGGCATATGCAGGCTCTGAAGTGGGACCTAAAGTTCCAGTGGGCGCAGCATCAGGGAAACCTGTCCGAATGTCCAGATCTAGGAGGGCGCTGCACAACAATTGCAGTGGTTGCTCACAAATCAGCATTGGGTCAGCGGCAGATCACTCTCCCTTCCCCAACCGGAGCACACGGTAGTGACAGATGCGTCACTCCAGGGTTGGGGCAGCCACATGGGAGAGGCGGAGATCAGAGGCCTCTGGTCTCCGGCGGAGTCCTGACTCCATATCAACCTTCTGGAGCTTCGGGCGATTCTTGCACTGAAGGCATTCCTCCCCTCTGTCAGGGGGAAGGTAGTGCAGGTGTTCACGGACAACACCACCGCCATGTGGTATTGCAACAAACAGGGCGGGTGGGGTCGTGGGCCCTATGTCAGGAGCCTCTGTGCCTCTGGACATGGCTGGAACGTCATGGCATTTCCTTGCCTGTTCAACACCTGGCAGGTTCTTTGAACGCCAGGGCGGATGAACTCCGCCGCCAGTGTCTGATGGATCACGAATGGAGTCTTCACTCGGAGGTGGCGCAAGGTCTCTTTCAACAGTGGGGAGAGTCTTGGTTAGATCTATTCGCCACCGAAGAGAATGTGCAATGTCATCAGTTCTGCGCGTTGGAATTTCCAAGGCGGCACTCGCACGGGGACGTTTTTCGTTACGAGTGGAGTTGCAGTCTGTTGTACGCCTTTCCGCCTATACCACTTCTGCCCAGAGTTCTGAAGAAGATCAGACGTGACCGGGTCCAAGTCATCCTTGTGGCTCCAGGCTGGGCTCGAAGAGTTTGGTATCCCGAGCTACTCAATATGAGCAAGGATCCCCCGATCCGACTGCCTGTGCGGAAGGATCTTCTGTCGCAGCAGCAGGGGACGGTTCTCCACCTGACCCTGCCCAGCCTCCACCTAAAATGCGTGGAGATTGAGCGGTGACAGTTGATTCCATTTGACTTGCCTCCTGAAGTCTGTGATGTCATTCTGGCAGCCAGGCGTCCCTCCACTAAATCGGTATATACCTGCAGGTGGAACAAATTTGTGGCATGGTGCGCAGCCAAGACTGTGGATCCCCTTTCTGTCCCTCTTCATGAGGTCCTTTTGTTCCTTCTTTCTCTGGCCCGGCAGGGCTCTGCTCTGGGCACTATCAAGGGCTACCTTTCGGCCATTTCAGCCTTTCTGAGGCTTCCAGATCAGCCTTCTCTTTTCAAGTCCCCTGTTGTACAGAGATTCTTAAAAGGCATTACGCATAGGTTCCCTCCTGTTCCTTTCATAATGCCTCAGTAGGACTTGAATCTTGTTTTGACCTACCTCATGTGCGCTCCCTTTGAACCGCTTCACAATTGTCCCTTACGTCTTCTGACTTTAAAAACTGCCTTCCTGGTGGCTATCACCTCGGCCAGGAGAGTGAGTGAGCTTCAGGCTCTTTCTTGTAAGCCTCCTTTTCTGTCGGTTCATCCGGACAAGGTTGTGCTTCGCACTCGTCCTTCCTTCTTACCAAAGGTTGTCACTGCCTTCCACATTGGGCAGGCTATCACTTTGCCCACTTTCTTTCCGCCTCTGCATCCTTCCAGAGAGGAAGAGAGGCTCCACCATCTGGACCCAAAACGTGCGCTCTCCTTTTACCTGAATCGCACACAAGCATTCCCGGTAGATGACCAGCTCTTTGTTGGCTACGCAGGCGTCAAGAAAGGCCAGGCTGTTCACAAGAGGACTATCTCCCGCTGGGTCGTCTTGTGTATCAAGGCCTGTTATTCTATGGCTAAAAAGGAACCTCCGGTGGGGCTGCACGCCCATTCTACCAGGGCAACAGCAGCCACTACGGCATTAGGATGTGGTGTTCCCCTGCAGGACATCTGTCAGGCTGCCACGTGGGCTTCACTGCACACCTTTACAAAGCATTATTTCCTTGACAGTCAGGCCCGGAGGGACGGCTTCTTTGGCCGTTCTGTTCTCCGCGACTTTCTGGTGTGATCTTATTCGCAGACCCACCACCGGGGTTGGTATTGCTGGGGTATCTATTCTAAGGTAAGGAGTCTATCACTAACGTGTCTCTTTCAGATGCACAAGTTACTACTTTTGTAACAATATATCTGTAAGAGACATTAGTTAGTGATAGATTCCTTACCGCCCCTCCCATCCTTCCCGTTCTGCGAACTGATTAGTGGGGTTAAGGTCATCCTTTTGGGCCCTAGTTTCTATGCACCAGTGGTCAGTATCTTACATGGTCCTGCGTTCCTGCCGCGGAAAGTTGTGTACAGAACGGACGTCAGCGCGTGTTGGGCGCGCCTAAGTAGCTCCAGTGACGTTATCTCGGCGAATACGACGCCAACGACACACGTGGAGCCGTACGATGACGCCTATCGATGCACAGGGGTACTGCTGACGAAAGCTTTCCAGATCCAGCCTGATGCCTAGGGATATACTAAGGTAAGGAATCTATCACTAACTAATGACTCTTACAGATATATCGTTTGTGCAATTACTCAAAGTGGCATAAGGGTGTAATTCTGGGAGTTTTGTGTAACAAGCGTAACATAAAATTCCCAAAATTACCTCATTGTAACACAAATGTAGCCCAGGCCTATAAAAACACTAAGCTGCACCATCACAGGGTCAGTAGTCCCTGGCACTATGAGGGGTTAGCTTGGTGCAATCCTCCAAGGCTAGGACAAGTCCTGAATCTTAACAGTAGGCCTAGGCCACATTGGATTAGGTTGCAGCTGGAGCGAAATCCAAACAACAAGGATAACAGATACTCCAAGACCGGGCAGGCAGGGTAGGGGACTGTGTACCATGCAGGGCGCATTCCCATGCCAACAGTAAGGAAATGGAATATGAGCAGAGCGTTTGACTTGGAGGCGCGAGCGGAGCCTGCACGAGCTCCCGCTACGCACTTTTCAGAAGCAAAAGTGAAGTGGTCTCTCAGCAAGCAGGATTCCCGGGGGTGCCGCTCGCTGAGAGGAGCTGGACTTTTGTGTTTGCCTGCCACCTTTGGACCCTGCTGAGCAATCACCGCTGTTAAGGTGAAACCGCGCTAGGGGAGGAGGTTGCTGTACGGAGGACGGGACTGCGAGGCCCACCAGGCTGTGCGTGAGTCACCTGGCACACCTGCCGCCTCTTCCCGTGTCTCCGCCCCCCTTGCTCTGCGCACTTGAAAACTCCTCGCGGCCCCCGCTTTGCGGGAGCCGCTCGCTGAGAGGAGCTGGACTTTTGTGTTTGCCTGCCACCTTTGGACCCTGCTGAGCAATCACCGCTGTTAAGGTGAAACCGCGCTAGGGGAGGAGGTTGCTGTACGGAGGACGGGACTGCGAGGCCCACCAGGCTGTGCGTGAGTCACCTGGCACACCTGCCGCCTCTTCCCGTGTCTCCGCCCCCCTTGCTCTGCGCACTTCAAAACTCCTCGCGGCCCCCGCTTCGCGGGAGCCGCTCGCTGAGAGGAGCTGGACTTTTGTGTTTGCCTGCCACCTTTGGACCCTGCTGAGCAATCACCGCTGTTAAGGTGAAACCGCGCTAGGGGAGGAGGTTGCTGTACGGAGGACGGGACTGCGAGGCCCACCAGGCTGTGCGTGAGTCACCTGGCACACCTGCCGCCTCTTCCCGTGTCTCCGCCCCCAATCAACGTTCCGTGTAAGAATAGTCGAAACAACGCGTGAGCGGGACGCGTGAGCGGGACACGTGAGCGGGACGCGTGAGCGGGACACATCCCGGGACAAAGCCCGGACTAAGGGCGGACCCTCTGAGACCCTCCGAGAACCGAGGAAACCGGACCGGGCATATCTCTTTGTCCTACAGGTACTGATTGCTCTGCCATTGCCCACTACCGCCTTGACCTTTTTGCTTTGTCAATTCTGCTTTGGAAATGTCTTCTTTAAACATAGACCAGCCTACGTTTGACAAACAGGGTGTGTTGTTAAATGGAACCTTGGATAATTACTTTTCCAAATCATCCCCTGATATTGCAAGGGAGATCATCTTGGCGGAGCGGCGGGCGGACCGACGCCGTTCCGTGGAAAGTATAAAAAATGGGTCAGCTTTATTGCCACTATCTCCCGTCACTGGTTTGACTGACACTGACACTGAATTAATACCTAATGAGTTGATTAATTTACCAGATAACCAGCACTTGGAAGCAAATGTGGTTGTGCTCACACCAAATATGTTATCCAAGACAGACGGGAACGGGTTACCCTCTACTTCTCAAGCAAACAGTCCTAGTACATCGAAGGGAGATGTTCTGCCACCAGTGATAATACCCCGTAATAGGGCTACAAAACAGATACCCTCCCAAAAAATCTATGGACCACCACCGACTAAAAAACAGCGGAAAAGGGGGGACCCGCTACAACCTAAGTTGAGCTGTCGTGATTTTGGTAAAAAGGCGATTAACGTTGTGAAGGAATCCTGTACTCTACAAGTAGAATCCGAGGGGATCCCTATATTACCTTCATCCTCAGCCCAGTCAAATCTGCTGACAGACAAGGAGGACAGTATGGACACTAGTGGGGTTGTCAACGTACCAATTGAGATCAAGGGTTCTGTGACACTATTTGATATAGAGAGTTTAATTAAATCCTACTCTGCAAGTATTTTGGAGAGGTTGATGGAAGTGGAATGTAGGTTGTGTAAAATTGAGCATGTACTAGGAAGTAAGGACCTTGTAATTGACTCCGGTCCAAACGATGTAGTTAATACAACTTCAAACAATGTATTAAAAAACACACCAATTCCAGCTCAAGCACCCAAACTAATTCCAAATTCCATACCTATTCCTCCCTCAACTGCATCTACCTTCAAACCTATGGGGAATACGGTGATAGCGACTGTTCAACAACACCCACCTCCTAAACCTCCACAACAAAAAATTGTTGACCAACCACCTTCAAATGTTACAAACAAAACCCATGGTAACATATCTAATACACTTTTGGGGAAACCAACAAGGGAGGTGGGGGAAAACAGACATACTTGGGGGAAGCCTAGAATGACTCCTCTGCCCGAACTTCCACCAGAGGCTGTACCCTACGTGGTAGTTCTAACAGGGGTGCCTGTGCTTGGTCACAATAAGAGGGAGGGTTTCGCCCAATTAAAAAATAAGATTATGCATTGGCTGAGTATGTATAGGCCAATTGCAAATCATATTAATGGTGAAATTGCCCACGTTCGTCGTCTCCAATGGTTGGGGGGCAGAACCAAAGACATTGAAGGTGACATAGTGGTGGTGAATTTTAGAGACCCTAATGCTGTCCAATTCATATTGAATTGGCAGACAGGAAGCTCCAATAATATAATAATCCCTAAACCACTAACATACTTTTACCCTAGGTCAGTGGTGTTTCCATCTCAGCACCACCCGCCCCAGTACCATCCCTTACAGCATACACTTCAAACCCAGTCAAATAACCATTTTAGTGGTCAGAATGCTGGGAGCAATCAATATGCTCTGTATCCCTCTTCACTACAGAATGCTAACAATATATGTTATGCACCCTACCCTGTGGAAGCCCCAGACTCTATGGGATGGAATTACGCAATGGCTAAAACATACAATTCCCAGAAAGGAAGGATGGATCACCTAAAACCCTTCACCCCTCTAGAAACCTTTAATAGGTTTGACATCTTTAGCGGCTTAGATGATTGCGATTGATGCTATTTGATTCGGGGGGATGAGGGGCCAGATACAACGTTTTTTGGTGATGTGGGCATTGTTAATACGCCTGACGTACTGGTTAACACTGTGTCTTCTTGTTTGGGTAAAACTGTACTTCATGATGTTAATGTATTCCATGATGTAAATATTCTAGAAGAGCAGGTATTACCCACAATTATCTTGAGTAACAACCCAACCGTAGAAGTACTGCCCTTGGCAATTCAACCTGTGCTTCCCACTAATCATGAAGAGATGCCTAGGGCTCTTTCTGAGAGGCCACTAACTCCTAAGAAGCCGATTAAAATGGTCTGCTGGAATATAGCTGGAGTTGCAAAAAATTTGAGGGATCCGGAGTGGGCAAACTTTATAGAGTCTTTCGACCTCTGTTTCTTTCAGGAAACCTGGGCAGTGGAGACGCCCCATAGGGTGGGCTACAAGACCTATGGAATTGGCGCGACACCCTCTAGAAGTGGAAGGCCGTCAGGGGGACTTTTGATATGGGTGAAAATAAACTTAAAGGTAAAAATTGAGGAGATACCCACAAATTCTGTAGACATATTAGCTTTAAAAGCTACAGTATGTAACGGGAAGAACTTATTTCTTGTAAATGTCTATAATAGGCCTTTACCCTCTTCTGGAGAATCGCCAACTATTGCAAAATTAGATTGCTTCTTGAGTAGATTAGATTCCAGGGATGATTTCGTTATCCTGGCTGGCGATTTAAATTGTAATTTTGAGCCAGTTTTCGGTCTCAGCAAAATCTTTGATGAGGAAGACCAGGCAAACAAAATCCCTATTCTGGAGAATGTTAAATCGGTTAAATGCTCAACATTGGGACTTCAACTGATTAGTTTATGTACGGAACACTCTCTTAGGGCTTGCAATGGAAGGCTACCATCTGATAGCTCTAAGAAACCAACATTTACCAGGAATAACTATAAAAGTAACTTAGATTTTGTTATTGCTTCTATTCCTCTCTGGCCAAATCTCCTGGATCTTGAAGTAATTGAACGGTTTGAAAGTGATCATTTCCCCCTAATTTTGACGTTAGATGTCTCACTTTTTAATAATATGGTCGAGCAATGTACAACTGAGGAAAGTGGCGTTAATACTGGACCATAGTGACATCCTTAGTGAAATATATTCACTTCTGGCTGGGACCTTTGGACCCTATTTAGCGGCAATGGGTGAGGATGAAACCAAAACTTCATTCCTGCCAATACATCAAAATTTTTTTGCTGACTTACGGTTACTAGTCACCAAAATGCCCAAAAAAACCCAACAGAAGATACAGAATATGTCCCATAGTAAGCCATGGTATGACAGATCCTGTAGAGAGTCAAAGAGGGAATTATTAATCGCAATCAAGGCCAAATCTCCATTAGATGTAAAAAAGCAAGGAATAATTATAAATCTGTTCAAAGGGCCTCAAAGATGGCATGGGAGGAAGACAAATGGGCCGATTTGTTGTTAGCCGCCAGATCGCGTGATAATGTGGCTTTCTGGAGGCTGGTCACAAACGGGAATTACGTAGGTAGGGTGGTCAAGGACGTTTTTTTGGACGAGCAAACTTGGGTCACTCATTTTACGAATCTATATAAAAAATATGATGACCCAAATATGGACACGGACGTGGCAAACTACGAAATTCCAGTAGACCAGCTGGTTTTTACTTTAGGCGAAACAGAGCTGGCAATAACCCACATTAAATCAGGAAAAGCCCCAGGCTTGGATAAGATCCCGGGGGATTTATACAAGCATGACTTAGGAGTATGGGCACCCTATATTAATTATTTGTGCAATACATTCTCTTGCACTCTAGAATTTCCTGAAAGTTGGAAGGGAGCGGAAATTGTTTTAATCTTTAAAAAAGGAGATAGGATGGACCCATGTAATTATCGGCCAATAAGTTTAATGGACATTCTACAGAAAATTTACTCACGACATATTTTATTACGCGTGAGTAACTGGCTAGATGAAAATACAATTTTGACCAAATTCCAAGCTGGATTCAGATCTAAAGTCAGCACAATAGATCAGATTTTTAGATTCTGCTGCCTCTATTGGAAGTACGTGGTGATTAAAAGGTGTCATTTATATGTTGCCTTTGTTGATTTAAGGGCAGCATTTGATCTGGTGCCTCGCAATCTCTTATGGAAAACCTTGAGTGCAGCAGGCATGCCAAATAATCTTGTCACTCAGATTAAAGAGCTGCATGTAGGGAATTTCGCGAGAATTAGATGGGGCCCAAATGGTGAACTAACTCAAAAGATACCCATCGAGCGTGGAGTCCGCCAGGGCTGTGTCCTGGCTCCTACGCTCTTCTCCCTGTTTGTAAATGACATTCCCTCTTTTTTAGAGAGATGCAAAAATGACTCTCCTAAATTGAACGGCGAAAAGGTGACATCGCTACTATTTGCTGATGATACCATTTTGATTTCCCAAACGAAAAATGGCTTACAGACATTATTAGATACTTTTAATGAATATTGTAGCCAAAAGGGGTTGGAAATCAATGGGAAGAAGACCAAATGTATGGCCCTAAATCCGATAAAACCAGACAAGGGCTGTTTAACATTAAATGGTGAAAAGTTGGAATCAGTACCTCATTTTTTATACCTGGGGGTGACCCTGGATTCAAACTTTACCTGAAAAGCCCAAATGGATAAAAGTAAATTAATCTTTGCTCAGAATGCTAAACCAATTCTTAGGGAGCAAAGTTTGAGCACTAGCAAAGCGGTGTCCCCAGTGATGGAATTATTTAAATCTAAGGTCCAATCATCAGTCCGTTACGGGGCAGAAATATGGGGTCCCGGTTCCAAGGAAACTTTTAGTGTCCTAGACAATAACTTTATGCGAAGTTTGGTAAGGGTTCCGAGAGGTACTCCACTAGTGCCCTTGGAACTGGACCTAAACTTCAAAAGAACCGATCACCAAGTCTTGATTCGACCCTTAATGCTGTAGGTTAGATTATGGCAAGACCCTGAACTTCAAGATTATAGAGACGGGCTAAAAGAAGTTATGATACTTGACAGCCAGGCTGCCACCCCATGGCTAAGGCATATTAAGACCTGGTTGAGTAATATAGGACTGAAACATTTTTGGGAGAACCCTGAGCAATTACCCGTCAACCCCAAATTAATTTTAAAAAGGGCCTTTTGGAGCTTCATAATAAACAGGACTGTTAGTAATAGAACTAGTGGGACCTTAGTTTCAAAGTTCCTAAATTTTAAGGACGAACCTCTGTACGAGATTTTTATGGATGAAATAGAGCCCCCACTTGCCAAAACCTTATTTTTAAAGTTTAGATATGGAAACTTATTAATTAAAACTACTTTGGCTCGTTGGGCTAGGAAACGTGATGTAGCAACCCCAGTAATGGATGAAAATTGCTCCATGTGTGATCATAACCAGATTGAAAACGAGCAACATATCCTCCTTTTTTGCCCTTTTTACGCTCAGGCAAGAAAGAGATGGATTAAACCTATTTGCCTACTTTTAGGCTTGAGGTCATGTTCACAGGCTCTGAGAATCCTAACAACAAACACATCTCAACAGATATTTAGTGTCAGTAGATTCTTACTTTCTATTTTTTATCTAAGGAAAAAAATGGGGCATCAATTGTAACTGAACTGATTTGCTTGGAATTGATAAGATTTCCCAACTTGAATTGCACTTTTTAACTAATGTTCTAATGTAATGATATGTTTTATCTCAATGAAATGTAATGTAAACTATGCATTGCTCTTTTATGGCATTTATGCCGAAATAAAGATTTAAAGAAGAAGAATATGAACAACTATAACAGGGCCCTATTCAAGAATGTGGATGATGCTTCCAGGCATTTGAAACAGATATAGGGAAGAGGTTCCCACATAAAGTAGTTAATGCAAAGAATGATGGTCAACTGGAGAGCCCTGAGAAATCACACGCATTGTTGGTCAGTAGCGAGAAAGGGACCACATGGTATCCATATTATCAGGGAGGATGGTCAATGTTTAAGAGTTCTCTAGAAAGCAAAAAGTCTACATCAATCAATATCTTTCCCAGGATTACCTGCCAGGGGCACAATCCACGGGGTGCTAATTAAAAGATACTGTGCGTCACAATCCATTGCTCAAAGACAATAGTGGATACCCAAAAGCGTCTTCAACTGAGTTTTATGTACCGCTAATGTTTTATTGTTCCCAAGATATAATGATTAAAGTTTTAATAAGAATTGTGGGCACACAATTGAAAAAGTATTTGTGTTGTATGGCACGTGCACTCCTTTCTGCAACAATTTAAATTCAAAACTTGATCTTTACACTACTGGGTGGTTGTGTGGCTCTGTCCTTGGCAAACTGCTGAGTCCTCTATCATTTAAAATGAAATTGTGACTTTCCAGGTAGCAAGGCTCTCGGCTCGAATGTTTTAAAAATAATATATAGGTTTACTCAGAATATAACTTGAGAAACTCGGCCAAATGGACTTCCACCCTGAAAGGCATGAAGTAGTAGTCAGTTTCAAGCATATATAAAAGTGCAGGGCAATCAGTATCAAACAGGTGCAATGTTAATCTCACTTTCCTGAAACCCCTGACAACCATGCCAAGGATATTATGCTGGTCAGGAGCTGACCCAGAGAAAGGGAGACTGGGACAAGAAGGAGAAACAGAGAGAAATTTCAACCTGCCTGTTCTTACAGGTGGGCTCAACCTGCACTCCTGGAGCACTTTTATCCAATAGAGGAGAGACCTTGTTTAGTAATTCACCATTGAAGTACAAAAGTCACTGATCCCATTGTGACCTAGCTAAACATTGTAACAATCTCTTTATTATCATCTCTCTATAGGTGGTTGAAACTCTACTACTTTCTAGAGCTGAAATACAAATGAAACCTCTATATAGAAGCAAGGAGACACCTGAGCTACAACGTGTTTATATTGATAACTACCTTTAGAGATTTATAGAGTACGTCTGTGTTCTGATTATTAATGTAACAAGTTAATCAGCTGTAATATAATAATACATTATAACTGTACCTTTTCCTTAGCAACAGATAATCCCTTCAGCATGCTGCAAATACCTTAGTATTATATGTGAGTGAAATGGCAATATAAGAAATCATTGCAAGTGGAGTGTCCTTCTAGAATAGTATGTGCCATTAATCTGTGAAGGAATGACTCCTTTAACCCCTTCGGCGAATTGTGCCGCTCGCACGCTGATGACAAGCTCAGCTCGTCATGTAACGCGGCTTTTTGAAAAAAGCCGCGTAGCGCAAAAATAGCCGCCGCACGCATGCGGTTAATAATGTGCGAATATCAAAGTCTAAATCTGTGAGCTGAAAGTACTATTCAGAATACCTTTCTTTATCCAGAAAGTATGTGAACACTCCAGACTATTTGCTTTGAATTTCAAACTTTGACAACAAGGGCTCAGCTGCAGCAGCTAAGTATCTTGATTGCCTAGCAAAGAATGTATTGAAACACAATGGAAACTTGTACACCATGAAGCTAACATGGCCACCACCATTGACAGTTCTGTGGCAACCTGGCTCTTTTAATCTGTCTTAATGCTAGCTATGTGTTTCATGCAGTGTGTGTGTCGCAGATGCAAAGCCTTGCTTAAAGCAGCTCCCTCACTGTGCATCCCACTTACCAAGCACAGGGGAGTGGGTCTCCTTCCCTGTCCAGCATATACAGGTGAGCATGAGTTGTGAAGTGTGCTTGAAAGTCTTTTCTGTAATGATTGCAAATTGTCTCTTCAGATCATCTCCACATGAATACATAATGATCAAAGCCGTACTGAAAGAAGGAAAGGTGTTTAATACCCAGTATAGGACATTTTTTGGGACTGTCCAATGGACTGTCTTGCAAGCGTATTATGTGTCAGGTTAATTTGGACCTATGAGCACAGTACATATCAATGGGATGTAGCCTGTATGTACTTGTGTGACCAGTCGAGGATGCCCTCTTTCCCCTGGATTTTTTTCCCTAAAAATTGAACTACTACTGGCAATACTTATTACCAGGCTCTGTGTAAGAGGTTTACTGCTGCATTGAGTTTTAATGATTATATCATTATAGGAAGGTGATATGGTATTGTATGCGGGAGAACAAGAAATGAATATACCTATTATTATTTCAGCGATATATTGATTTTCGTCTGTGTACTGGTTTAAACTCATTCAGGATACATCTAAGCTGTTCCCTATGACCCTGGGTGTGTCTAAATTGTGACATTCATTCCAGTTTAGATGGAATCCTGCACTGTTAAAATACATACGGGTCAATTTAAGAAGAAACTCTGAATTACTGTATAATTCAGAACAATGTTCAGAGTGCTCCAAAAATGATTAGTCGGTGGAAGTCTGGATGACTTTTGAAGAGGAAAAGCACTGCAATCAAGACAATGTTTTGTGAAACATAGGAAAAACAAAATCTCTGGCAAATTTGTGTGGTGCCAAATTTATAAATACTAAAATCCACTGAATTTCAGAATTTATGGAAGCACTTAAAATGCATAGTATCATTTCCAAAAAATAAACAAAGTAAACAGGAAAGCCTAATTAAATTCTATGGGGACAGGGGAGCTGGGGTTCCGGGTTCGCGTTTTGCCATCAGCTCAACATCCTTTGATTCTGGGCCAATCACTCAATATTTCTGTGCCCATGTACAGCACCTGGATATCCTCACGGGCAATAAGCAGCGCTATATAAAATCTGCAAATTATGCTATATAAAATCTGCAAATTATGGTGAGTGTTTTAATATATGAAGGTAAGTGTATTTGAATATGATGCAGCAGTGTGGGTCTAGAATGGTGGGTATTTCTAAACTTGATGAGGGGTGTTTAGGCATCTGTTGATACGTATGAATATGGTTGTAGGATTATTGCTGTGTGTTAAACATTTGTTGTTATGTACTCATATAATGTGTGTGTTTAATATTTGAAGGTAAGTGAAAGGCTGTATTTAAATGTACTGTCATGAGTGGATGAATGCAAACATAAAGGTGGGTTTGTTTATCTATTTTATGAGTTCATTAATGCACGATGTTCATTGTGTGGCTATACATATACATTATCGTGGTGTGCAGCACAACTAATGTAGTATATATCAACCTCAAGCGGACAGCAAAATACTGCCCAATACAATAATCCATTTGAAATCAAAATCTTTTATTTATAATTCATCAAAGTGCAGCCACTGCGTTTCGCTCTAGCCAGAGAGAGCTTCTTCAGTTCTATTAAAGTTCAGGAGTTTCATGACAATTATTCAGTATTCTGATTAAGTCCCAACAACAGATAATACAAGGTCAAGAGTACAATAATTGTTTCAAGATGTGTGTGTAGCCGAAGTAAATGATGACATCATCACAGTGTGCTGTGGTTGAAGTCATGTTGTTGAATTATTGTATTTTGTCTTTCTTATTTTGTTAATGTGCATACACAAAACAAGAAATGACATTGAAAAATTGTCTTATCTAGTTTTAAAACCCAAGAAAACAACAGAAGAACGAATGATAATGAAATTGTAATCATGGCAGTCAGAACAGCACAAAACAATAAAAAGAAGATGCAGCTTATTACTAATTATACATTTTCCACTTGATGTTATTGAATGATAAAATGCCATCGCGGCTTTGCCCATCACTGTGATATGAATCTGCCACAATGATCACAAAGAAAAAACACAAGAGTGCCAATAAGTATTGCTACAATTTTTTACTACATTGTTGCAGTGGCAGCGGCATATGATGCCTACACTACTAAAGGGGATTCTTCAAAGTCTAAACCTCGAGCAGTCTGCTTCCTATCCATTGCATTCTGATGTTCATGACTGAACTGCTTCAATAAGGCCAGTCGGCTGTTGTCTAAGATCTGCAGTTAGCTCCAGGTGTATTTATTAAGAAATTCTGACATACTAGTAGGTTTTCAGATGGCGTACCATTGTGATGGTGCCTAAATTGTACTGACTGAAGTTTACCACATATAACAATATGATCATATTGTTGATGCACTATACGAACGGCACCATTTAAATGTTACAAAAAACTACGGTAAAGCCTAGGGACCAACTGCCCCTACTTGCTGGGTACTTTGGTGCTGTGTCGATCAGATATCAAAAGTACATATTCTGCAGTGTTACCCTCATTTATTTGCCTATTGTGAGAACATAATGAAATCGGATTAAAGTGAGTTCCTCAGCTTTCACCAGCTGTGACTATTTCCTTGCTGTCCATCTATAAGGAAAAAAAAAAGTGAGAGAATATATAAGTGATTATTTTGGCAAATATTAATGCACCCAAGGCAGTACCAATGCCAACCGTACCTCACGAGTGGCCGACCGACCTGGCTCAAATGGCGCAACCACATCTTCCCCTTACCCTCCATGCTGCTCATCTGCACCCGAAAATGCACTATCGCACCGCCAGACGGGTCAAACAGTCACGAACCGGCGAACCAGCTCCTTAAGGGGTGTGGAAGAGTGATGAAAGGCCCCGAACTCACTGGACAGTGTGTCCAACGGGGAACTGACTGAGCAGTTTGTAGCAGGATGCGCTACTACATTTGGACCGCAGCAATTAGCATTTGGCGTTCGAAGTACCACAAGGCAAACGGTCAGGAAGGCTCCGCGACACTCCACCCCTGCGCCCTGGAGAGCCACGGATACAACAAACCTTATTGCGATTTCTAGATTTCTAACAGCCTGGACGCATCTCTCAGAAAAACAAATACAGCGCCCCTAAGTCGTGGCAAGTTGAGTACTGATGGGCAGCCGTCCATCTCATTGCATGCAAACGGAGGCACCCACTACCACACTGTGAAACTTTAACCACCGCTCCCCAAGGGGGGGAGGCCCAGACTCACCAGGATTCCCAACGCATTGGAGCCACCGCCGGGCTCAGGCGAAACACAACACCAAACGGCAAGACATGGACATGGGGTATGCAGCGGGGAACAAAGAGGATGGGCAATGGGGCCTTACATAGGCGGGACTCCCGTGGGAAGGTGTCCCGGCAGCTGGTCCCTGGGGATGTGCCCAATGCAGCACTAAGGGGTTCAATCGACCTTTTATCCTTCCCAGGTTGTAAAAATGAGTATCAGTGACTGGGTAGCAAACATCTGTTATTCAGCACTGACATGCCTACGGGGAGCACGCGTGCTTACATAATTGTTATGCTCCAACAAGCACTATACACAGATAATTGAAGAGTAAGGTGGGCTGGATGTAACTCTTACTTCTACCTTCACTGGCATATTGTCGGGAGTTGCTTGGGCAAAGGTATTGCACTATAGCCAGGCAACATTGACAACCAATCCACACTGAGCCGATTGTTTAAGTTCTTCCAGGGCCACATATACACAGCCCTGCAATAGGCCACTGCTGTTGTCAGCGCCATGAATTACTTTAATTACAACTGACAAGGAGCAGATGGGTTAGCACAGCTAGCAGAGGTGTCACAAGGTGGACCTATGGGCACATGATGGATTTTCATGCAGCACGGCCCTTGCTGTTATAACATCATGGGTTGATTACAAATGACCACTCAGAGGGAGCAATTTAGGTATTCCAGCTAGCAGATCAAGTTAGATATCTCAGCTGTGGAGGTCGAATTGGAGGACAGCCCTGGACAAATCTGCTTTAAATTTCAATTAATTTTAACACTGAGACTGGTGCCACAAGCTTCTTTCGGCGCAGTTGGAGAAGTAATAGAAAGTGGAAAGAAACTACAAGATTTTTATACGGTTTAACCAAGTTAGAGACTGCCTTGGTGGTGCACAAAAGACAAGTACCCACTGGTCCTGGATTATGATGCAATATTGGTTCAATAGAGTTCCATAAAAAAACAGGTGCGGTACAAACTTAGTGGCCAGTTAACGGGAATGTGCTCTCAGCAAAACAAGAGTGTGTACCAGAGGAAGCTTCACTTAAAGTTAGAGATTGCCTGCCCTATGACTGGTACAGCCAGGTGGTGTAAGAGTGGGTGCCTGGAAAGAGGACAGGGTTCTCAAGGTGTGATGAACACTTGTTTGGAGGACAATGGCTGACAAAGTGCATTAAAGCAATTCACATCTCCATAATTTAGGCGAGGGCAGGCAAGATTTGCAGCTAAAGATTGCTGTCAAACGAGGAGGGGCTTGCAGGCAATAAGGCCATGTAATTGAAGCAGAATCTAGGGGTACAGACCCCTCCCCCTCCCGATCGCACTAAGATGTTAGGGAGGTGGGATTCGCAATGCTACAGGCATTATATTCACCCATACAGGAGCAAAGGGCTACAGTGCAGGAATCTGTGTAAATAGAGTGGGGGCCATCCCTATGGAATACTCCGCGATACTCAACCTCCGCGTCCTGGAGAGCCACGGATACAACAAACTGTATTGCGATTTCTAGATTTCTAACAGCCTGGACGCATCTCTCAGAAAAACAAACACAACGCGTCTAAATCTTGGCAATTTGTGGACTGATGGGCAGCCGTCCATCTCATTGCATGCGAACCGAGGATTCGCAATGCAACAGGAGTTATATTCACCCATACAGGGGAAAAAGGGTACTGTGCAGGAATCTGTGTAAATAGAGTGGGGGCCTGTCCTTTAGAAGGCTCAGCGACACTCCACCCCGCGCCCTGGCGAGCCATGGATACAACAAACCTTATTGCGATTTCTAGATTTCTAACAGCCTAGACGCATCTCTCAGAAAAACAAACATGAGAGTATGGTGAACAGATCCTGATTTTAAAAAGTAAAAAATCACCGGCCAGTCAGCAAGTGGGTTGCCTACATTTGTTATGCCAGAAAGTGTGCCATGGCTCCAATAGTGTCGAAAAATATTGGTTTGGAGCACAACTGCTGACAATTCCAGAGCACATAATGCACTCCTATCAAAGAAGGTGCAGATAAATATGCTCATATAATTTAATCCATGTTCTCACAATCCAAAAGCTTTGCCATCTTTTTTGGCATCTGGGATACCTGAAGCAAAACCTGGCTATAGGCCATTTATGCTTGGTGGGGTCACTAGCATGGCGACAAAGCATCTGATGTTCGAAGTCAGTCAGACTGATGGGTGGTGCAGACAAGAAGGACATGTGATGTTGCAGGATATTTGGAGTTTCCTTAGGGGACCTCAGGACCCCCCCCCCGTGGTTAGATCCACCTTTGTCTGGGTTAGGTGGGGAGGTCCACCTGCCATCTTAGGAAGGCATGACAAAGCATAAATTTGATATATGTCATGTTTCAGATGGATGAGAAGGTCATGCCAAGGTGCTTGTTCAGGCGGGGAAGAGTACCATTGGTCAGAAGACTCTACCCTGTCCTCGCCCAATGACCCTCTCTGAAGGTCCATAATGCACTTGCATGTTCAGCATATGGTTATCAGTCTGAACCCTCAGATTTGTAACTCACCAAGTAGGGGGGGTGGGGGTGTGAACAAGGGCTTAGTCAACCCCCAAATGTAAATACATATACACACAGTGCACAATGGGTTATATCACACAGGACTGTGTTTACAAAGAGATCAGTAGTTTTTTAATGCTCTTGGGGTCCTGTCTCCTGTTGGCACTGCGTTCCCATACAATTGGAGGTAAGTGGTAGAGATAAGGGTATTGGTTGGCCCCAAACAATAACTTGAAGCGTAAACAAAGCTGTGGTTAAAGAAGAGAACTGTAGTTCCCAACTTCCGGGGAGGCCATTGAACAGTCATACAGAAGGGTAATTAAAGTCATGTACAAGCCCACCAAGCAGGTGGGCTTGGTTCAACTCAAATTCAAATCAAGTAGAAGGGCTTGGTAAAACAGGTGTGGCCTCTTTTGTGCAAACACCACACAGTACCCCAATAGGGACGGGGCACACCTATCAGAGGTAGATAGGGAAATGGTCCAGCTAGAAGTACTAGTAACTGCAGGTTGCAGGAGGTTATGGAGCCTGCAATAACTTGAAGGGTAATACAACTTTGGTTAAAGATGAGAACAGTAGATCCCCCTTCCGGGGAGGCCATCACATTCCTATAGAAAGGAAAATAAAGCCATGGACAAGCCTACCAAACAGGAGGGCATAGTTCAACTCAAATTCAATATAAAATAAGAAGGGCTGAGTAAATTAGGCAAGGCTTCTTTTTGTAACACCACATGGTACCCCGATAGGGTCGAGGCACACTTGTCAGAGGTAGATAGGAAAATAGTCTACTGAGAAGGACTAACGGCAGTTTGCGGTTATGGAGCATCCCATGGTGAGGGGACCCCGGATATGGTGGTCGCCACATTATGGGCATTGGCGGAGTTACAGGGTGATCCGGAGGCTGATTGGTACAAAGGGGTACACTTTCAGGAGCAGAGTTGTGCCTTATGCCAAACCCCAGGAGTCTTTACCGCAGGACCCTGGATGAAAACGTCGGAGTCCCTCTAGTCCTTCGGGCGGTTATAAGCCTGAGCAACTGGGGGCTGGCCTTGCAATGCTCTGCCCCTAAAAGGCATGAGTAAAGTTATGGACTGGTGGTCCATGGATGTAAGGGGGATAATCCCCACATAAATCGTAGCACTGATTTGGTTGGCCACGGTGCAGTATGGCTCATCAGACTGGCAGGGCAGATTAGGTTAGTCACTGCTGCCTGCCCTTGGATCGCCAGTGAGTTAACCCACCATGTTGCCATACTTCTTGATTGAAATAAACATGCAGCAAACTATTTTCCAACAAAATTTGTGTGGACTGATTATTTTGTGCAGCGCGACCAATTATTGTTAAGTGGGGGTAGGTGGGGGGAGGGGGCACTGATAGTACATTGCATAACTGTGCTTGTAGGGATTTTCAGTCTTTGATAACTGCCGTCCATAGCGACGCCATCGCTGCTTGGGGAGAGGGTGGTGTTCACGCAGACACATGAAAAGGAACCTTGAATCGACGCCTTGGCGAAAAAGTTAATATTAATAGACTGAGTCTGTCAGACCCCATGCTCCATCAGCGTCCTCAATATAGAATCTGAGGTCGAAAGGGAAAACATATAAACTCATTTTCTAGAATTATACCACTAGATGTCAGCAGTGCCAAAAAAATGAAGAAGGAATACTAGACGAACTATTTATTCCTGAAAATCTAACTTTCTTTATGCCCCTAGAAAATGGTAAAATCGACCCTGAGGTTCTGGTGTCTGAGGGAGCAGGCATGGCAGCACACTCAAGGAACAAACATACAGCCTTTGGAATTAATTTACAAGACTGAAATATATTTTTAAGCACGTGCCCAGTATAAATAATGCCGACGCTGGATCACTAAGTTAGAAACAAAGGCAGCTTTCAGAAAATCAATTAAATACAGCTCTAATTTGTGTTTTAAGAATAATGCATACAACATCAACAATATCTAAGATATTAAACAGTTTATGAAAATACATCACTCATTTTTGTGTTTAATACTGCCAGATTCAGAGTCTTGAAACTGTATATAATGTGATCCCTACACAATGAAGACGTAGTGCCCTTCTTTAAAATTTAAATTTTTAAATAGGCTCTTGCGAATATGTTAAATGTTTTCTACCAAGTTTTATCTGTGCTTATTCAAACCAATAAACTAGCTGCAAAGAGTCCTGATTATTTTCACAACATTACTTGCAAAATAGGTCTCGTAGGCCAATAGTACTAAAAGAATAAGTGAAACTACACTTCCCAGAATGCATAGTTATTTCCTAAAGCATTTTTCCCAAGAAGTTACACATAAATGTCAGTATTTGAGATCAATGGAAGGAAAAGCAAAAACATGCATGCACCTAAGGCAAGTGAGGGAGATAAGTGATGTATAGAAGGGGAGAATATCTATGAGAGGGTGTGCATACTAAATATTGAAGTCAGAATAGCGATGGTACTAAATACTGAGGACAAAATATCAGAAAAAAAGTAAGTCTAGATATTCTATACTTAACTCCCCATATATGTACCTCAGCGGTACATATATCTTCAAGGTGGGTTGTTGTGGAGTTAGGAAAAGTACATCTATATTTCTCTATATGCACTTACCTTTCAACATTTTTGTGCTCGATATTCTGTTCCTGCTGTCCATGATATTATTGTATGTCGATATTCTTCATGTCGATAATCAGTAGTACAATCCTATAGAACCAGGTCTATCGATGTCAGAATGCCAGTTAATAATTGTGAGGCAACCTAATGTTCAGCAGTATCCCTAACCCAGGCACAACTATAGGGGCCTATTCACGAAGGTAAATTTACACATAAATAAATCTATACCTGGAAATTTACTCTTACACTTTGTAGTAAATATAGTAAATATACTAATTTTGGCTAGTCACCATTTCCGAGAGTAAATTTACTACAGAGCGTAGACCATAATAAGAACTCTAGAGTAATATTTACATGCTAAAAAAAAGTACACCTTGGAAATAAGCAATTCCTATTTAACCTGAAAATAATTCAGATAAATAAACTCTCTGCGACTGTCAAACACCATCAGTGCAGCAAGACAACAAGAATTCAGGAAAGCATGCTAACAATCTCTTTCTTGCGCATGCTCATGTGTCATGTGCCTGTTGCTTGACTAATGGACCAATCTGCAGTTTCCTCTGCTCAGCCTAGTAGTTGGACAGTGCAGGAAGTGGCAAAGAGTTTTGTTCCCCAGAAATAGGTACCGGTGATGCTCACCAACAACCACTGGCACACATTAACCATTGAATTAGATTTCAATTGCCTCTAGGCGCTCTCCATATGATAAGTGAACTGAGGCATCAGGAGGAAAAGTGATATGATAAGTGAACTGAGGCATAAGGTGGAAAAGTGATTAGCTCATGTTCACACTGTTTTTTCAAGTTTGGAAGCTCGGATAGGTCTGTAATTTAGCTATAAGATCACGTCTCTGCTTGTTCCCGTGTCCTTGCATTCCTGTACCGAACTCAAGTGGTTGGCTGTGTTTAGCCTCCAAACTTCTCAAGGGTTACCTCTTCCAAAGTCACTTGAGGAGTTGTTCGGGCAAGTGGACAGTGGCACTGAGTGGGATTCCTCAGGCATTAACACCATCCGCGCGGCGCATTTTCCCGCTGTGCGCTGAACTTTTTAAAAAAACGCGGTTCATGACGAGCTCAGCTCGTCATGAGCGTACGAGAGGTGTACCTCATGACGAGCTGAGCTCATCATGAGCGTCGAAGGGGTTAATTAGAAGTTAAGCAGGGCACAAGAAGTGGGATGGCTAACCTGGTTAGGCAGTATGCAAGTGAAATCGTGACGCGTGACATCACAGCACGTGATGTCACGATGCGTGACATTGCAGGTGACATAACAGGAAGTGATCTCACTGGATGTGACTACAAGAAGTGACATCAGACATTAAGACCTCATACATGTTTATCAGGTATATAATGAGTACATTTCAGCACATTATGAGATTTCAAAAATGGGATTTGGCATCCGGGTTTTGCCCAAAAAGTGGCGCAACCTCAACGCAAAATCTGGCCCTCAACTAATATATTTATTTTTTAAAACCCTATCACAAAAAAATTGGCAGCAAAGAGAAGCATGGCAGTAGATCTGTTCTGCTCAATTGGTTGCAAAGTCTGCATTTAAAAATATTTTATGGGTTAAGGCATCTGCTGTAAAGGAATAGTAATAATGGTCAGATAGCTCTGGAGGTGAACACTTTTGTTGAAGAGATCTGTTTTGTAAAGTCCCAGATTTGAATCAAAGTAGCACAGTGGGTAAATGTGTCTCCTGCAAAGCACATCAAATAACATGCAGATGACAATTTCTTTTTTTATGTAGGTAGTAAAGTGGGTTACTGCTTTTAACACAGAGATCCTTTTGTTACCTGCAGCTCATAAATTGTTACTCCTACACCTCGTAACCCTGTCTTATTTAACTTATCTTGTACTTTGATTTACACATGTACATGATTTAGTGTCAATGTATAATGTGTATGTTACGTACAGAGCTCTGACACCCTGCATTGGGTTGAATAGCTCTATAAAAGTAATAAAACAGTGCTATTGAAATTGTTATTTGTGTAAATACTGGGACAGACCAACACACCTGACATTCTTACAGTGCATGCATTTCTTATATACAAGGACTGAACAAAGGCAAAAGTGTGCCTCTTTTAAGTACCTGGGAAGAAATAACAAGCTGTGTGACTTTGTTTTCCCTCCATTGCATTTACAATTAAATGTGAGGTTCCAGGCTGCCTCCAGTCAAGATATTCAAACAAAAGGAGGCCTGATGGCCCCTTCGGCCCAGCTGAAGGTGAAAAAAAACACCCTCACTGCCTGCACGTTGCTGCTGGGAATGGAATTTAGCCAATGTACAGGGCTACAGAACGTGTAGAAACCTCCTTTTTTGTTTATTTCTAGGAACACCCCTGTTCAACTCTGTAAACCTAGCCTTTTCAGTTCCTGGGTTAACGAGCAGTGTTTAAACTGAGTGGGGGGCAGGAGTGAAATCACAGCAGGGACGAATCTGCTGTTATCACACACTTCATTTACAATTCCATGAAAAGAAAGACTCAAATGGCAATTAAAACAGAGGGAGGGGAATGTGCCAGAAGGAAATGTAGACAAATATACAAAGCCAGTGGGCCCCAAGTGGAGGGCTTAGACGACCCCCATGGAATGCCTGACAATGTGGCACTTCTGCCAGACGTCTAGAGAGGCCCAAGAAACACAAATTGGGGAAATGCGCTCTGAGGTGGCTCTCATCCAAGAAGATCTGCAAAATGTGTCGGAAAGAGCGACCACTGACAGTCCAAATCCTCTCACAAAAGGTCACAACAGTCACAGTGTTCACAAAGGATCGTGGCCGTTCATAGCCCCCTTCTTACATTTTCAAAATGGGGACATGATCCTGAGGGAGGCCAGACAGAAAGGGGTTATTAAGTATAATACCTCCATGAACATGATTTTCCCTCACTACTCCAGAGAGGTGCAGAAGCAAAGGTGAACCTAGGATGCGATCAAAGCCAAATTCTGGACCATACAGCTGCAATACAGGCTATTATTCACTGTCAAGCCTAAAGTATTTTTCAGTCCCTGGAGGAGGCCTGGTAGTGGCTAGAGGAAAGACATCAATTGAAACCAATGAGGGAGCAGCCTGGCCTAGTTGACGGTAGGAGAGACAAGGGGCTCGCTTCAAGAACTGGCACACAGTTAAACGAAAGAAGACGCAAACTCGCTTGACTAGCAGGGAAACAGTACCGCTGCTGGGCTGACCAGGCGGGGGAGGGACAACGGATTTGGAGGGGCCTCACCCCCGCGGGTGTGACACATGCACTTGGAGTAGGGCAAAGTGGTTGAGGCCCTCTGCAATGTAGATCATGGAGATGACCAACGTTTGGATGCTGCTCCCTTGATCCTGGAAGCAGAAGATGGAACGTTGCACGAGCAGGTTGATCTCAAGCTGACAAATGGTGCTGGATGGGTACTTGGTGGCAGACTTGAATGTTAGTCTGGGGGTTCCATGATGGGGCTTGTCGCCCCCCACCCCCACTCGTAGTGACACTTGAAGAGCTCTTGGCACATGCTGGTAACATCTGGTGAGCAAGCCTTTGCAGCAGTGCCCGAGGGCTCTTGGCTGCATCTGTGTTGCTGTTTTTGTGGGTGGGATTGGTGACAGACCTCTCAAGCTCGTCTCCAGAGGAGTTGTTTGTGGAATGGGGTTGTATGCTCGAGGAGGGGTGGTGGAGGGTGGTGTGGGGATAACGGGAAAGCTTCCGTTTAATGATGAGTGTGTTGCTACATTATCCAAGAAAGGCAGACTAGAACAGGCACATCACCACGGAATTCACCATAGGCATACATAGGAATACTGTCATACATCTTACCAATGGTACATATTAGGCCCTTAGCCGAATCACAATGTGCTGTTTTAATGTGGAATGTTAATAGGCTGGTGAGCAAGATCAAACGTGGGCTGGTGACACAATATTTCTGTCCTCACTGGCTGGACATTGTCCTCCTTCAGATAATGCACCTCCTGGGGTCGCAGTATCGATTCCTGAGTAGGGGTGCATACACTACCCTGGTGTATGCAGGGTTAACTTCTGGTTCTAGGGGCGTAGCCATAATAATAAAAAAGACTCCACCAATTCATGTGCTGTGTATATGGATCAACCCTCGGGGAAGATTTGCAGGGGTCCAGGGCCTCTAGGGGAGAACGAATATTACTCTGCTCAGTGTTTATGCACCCCCTCTGCTGAAGGCGCCCACACTAGAGAAGTTAGCATCTATATTACTGGAGACTAGTTCTTCTTTACAAATTATAGGCGGGGACTTCAATGATGTTGTGACGCCCAAACTAAATGACTCTCGGACCTCCACGGCACCCAATAGGACTAATCCATTTACTAGATTTGTGGCCATGCTGGGGCTGTTGGACATGTGGTGATGACCCCACCCTGCAGAGAGAGGCTATTCATACTTCTTGGGCTCCCATGGCGTCTTCTTCAGGTTGGACTGTATAACATTTATAGGGTGGAATATCTGATGATGGGTGGTCTGTCAGATCACTCTCCTCTGTGGGTCTCCATGGGCAGACGGCAGATACAATCCGGCGGTAGCTGGAGACTTAGCCCATGAGAGCTGAGAGATGCAGTGGTGGCATTGAGGCTTCGGCAGGACACAAAATTGTATTTTAAAGAGAACAAGGGTTCAGAGGGCTCCATGATAGTCCTTTGGGAAGGGTACAAAATGGTCCTATGGGATCAGGCCCATAATGTTATAGTGCAAAAGAAGAGTAACGAGGTTGCGGAGATAGAAGCGATAGAGCACCAACTCCTACAATTGGTGGGGTCCCCGGAGCACTGGTTGCACCACTTGTTCTTCGGCAGACTGAACTGCTACGTACTGAATACCATACCCAGCTGATTCACTTCGCCTCCACCCGGTAGGTGTTCGAGGCCACTATTGTCCGCTCCGGTGCTGTGCCCATTCCAGCCTGGTCAGTGCCCCTGCCGTGCCTTGTGATCCAATTGTTGCCTAGTTTTCCCTTTGTTTTCTCTGTTTAATCATTGTTTAGTTTGCCCTTCGGCTCACTGTATTAACTGTCGCTGTTTCATTGTATTTATTCCTTGTTAGTTGGCTCCTAGTTTCCATTGAAATTCATTGTATTTATATCTGCTGTATAGTCTGCACCTCGTCTTCTTTTTACCTAATGTGCTGCCTGTTGCCTTGTTTTTGCCCTGTACTTAATTGTATTGTGCCCTGCACTGCTGCTGCCACTGCGGCCCCTCCCGCCGATTCCCGTTCCCGCCTCCTAGCTGCACGTCCTTCCCCCTACCCTACTTAATGGCGGCCGCTGTGCACACCAAAGGCAAGCCCGTCTGCACCCGTCCACGACCCGACCGTGGCCAGCGCCAGGGACCCTGGATCTCCGACCTTCCACCGCTGTGACTCAGCTGCCCTCCTCACACTCAACCCCGGAAGGAACAACAACTGCCAGCGGTCCATACCAAACACCACCCACGGCCAGGTCTCCTACCGCCACTGCTGTCAGACCTTCACCACTGCACCAGCCGCCGACGCCCTGAGGTGCATCCTCCTCAATGTACGATCCATGCACAGACGCGTAGTAGAGATCTGGAACATCCTGGACACCCTCTCATCAGACGTCGCTTTCTCTACAGAAACTTGGACCAACACTGCCTCCAGCCCGACATCCCTGATGGATACAAGATCCGGAGGAAGGACCACCCCAACCACTCAGGAGGAGAGGAGGACTCGCCATCGCACACAAGAACTCCATTCTCCTCTCCACCTCGAGCGACGCCTTCCCCGCCGCCGAACCCCATCACTTGCAGGTCCAGACCAGCCCAAGGACAACACTCTTCAGCACCCTCGCCTACAGGACCCCACGTCCCTTTCGCCACCACTATCACCAACCTCTTCGCACAACACGCCATCGCCTCCTTGGACTACGCACTCATCGGAGACCTGAACTTCCACCTCAACAACCCCAGCGACCCCCAACTCCACCAGCCTCCTGGACAACCTGGCCAACATTGGACTGACACAGCTCGTCACCACACTTACCCACAAGGCAGGATACACCCTCCACCCCATCTTCGCAGGAGGAGACACCATCCACTTCAGCGACACCACGTATCCTCCATGGAGGGACCACCACTGCTTAGACTTCCTCGTCAACAAACCCATGCCATCGAGACCTGCCCCCGCGCCTTCCGCGAAGAAACTGGAGCAAAGTCACAGAGGATCAGCTCAACTCCAACCTCAATCGCAACACCCCCACCAACGCTACAGATGTCAACCTCGCAGCCAAAGAACTGCACAAGTGGATCTCGAACTGCGCAGACAAGCTCGCACCGCTATGCAACCCCAACAGACAGCTCCCCAGAAAGGCTACCTGGTTCAACACTGAACTCCAAGAAGCCCGACGCACCTACAGACATCTCGAAAAGAACTGGCGAAACAGCAAAACATCTGTGGACCACACCACCTAAAGGAACGCCATGACGGAATACCACCAACGCATCAGAACCACCAAAACGACCTTCATCCACAACAAAATCATCGCCAACTCCAGCAACTCCAAGGAACTCTTCAGCATCATCCAGGAATTCACCAAGCCCACCAGCGAAACCACGGACATCACCCCTTCCAAGGACCTCTGCGACAAGCTCGGATCGTACTTTCACCTGAAAATCAAGAACCTCTATGACAACTTCAATGACCAGACACCGGACTCCACTACCACTCCCGCCGTGGACAACGACAGCCAGCACACCATCTCCTTCTGGACACTGGTCACAACCGAAGAAACCCCCTCGACCATGAATAGCTTGCACCCGGGGGCTCCCACAGAACCCTGCCCACCGCACATCTACCACATAGCCACCATCAGACCAGAACTACGTCGCACCAATCAACAACACCTTTAAGACTGGCACTTTCCCCGATGACTGGAAACACGCAGAAGTGAGACCCCTGCTCAAGGAGCCCTCAGCAGACCCCAGGGACCTCAAAAACTACCATCTGTCCTCCTCTTCGCAGCAAAAGTCACAGAGAAGATCATCAAAGCACAACTAACAAGGTTCACCGAAGACAACTCAGTCCTCGACCCCTCCCAATCCAGATTCCGCAGCAACCACAGCAGGCAGTGTTGCCCCCTGTTCCCCCTCTTGTTTCCTCTCACCACTGAACCATTGGGCTGTTTAATATGTGTCCAACCTGAGGTAAGGGGCTTTAAGCTAAACGGTATCTGAGCATAGGAGGAAGAAATCTTGTTCTATGCTGATGATATCCTGCTGTACATCACGGCCCGACATTAACGATTCAGATTATTTGAACAATATGGTAGCTACTCTGGCTACAAAATAAACTGGGGAAAGTAAGTACTCTACCAGTCAAGTGCAGTGATGGACCAGAGGGTCCTCCCGCAAAGACTGACGTGGGGACAGATACTTTAACTACCTCGGAATATATGTGACCCAGCATAGACATCGGTGTTTGCATGAAACCTGGGGCAGGTAATACAGAGTCTCCAAGACGATGTAGAACCCTAGCATGAGCTGCACCTGAACCCTACTGGTTAAAGCTGCTGTCTTTAGAATTATTATGCTTCCAAACGTATCTATGCCCTCCAGAATACGTACTATTGGGTGCCAGAAGGGGAGTTGATGGCCATGTTGTGGAATAATGGGCACCCTAGGTTGGCATTAAAGACATCGCAGCACAACCCATACAATGGCAGGATAATGCTTCCTAACATTAGGGACTACTATTGGAAATCTCATTTGGTAGCAATCAATGATTGGGTATTTGCTTCACATGACATTCAACGTACCGGCTGGAGCAGGCCAGCCAGGTCTGGTGGTATAGTGGACAAATGCATCCATTGTAGGGGCCTGTGTTCAACCTCGGTCACAGGTTCAAATCCAAGCGAGTCCACTCAGCATTTCAGCCTTCTAAAGTCGATAAAATGAGTACCATTGAGTTGAGTAACAATAAACTGTTATTCAGCGCCAAGAGGCCTGATAGTGCGCTTTACAAATACACATGTTATGTACATACCTGCATTATAGGTATTTAGAAAAGGAGAAAAGGAGTCTGACAGCTGTTGCTGGCCACTCCAGTGGCACTGGAGGCTTGGGCAAATCGACCAGTAAGATAGCATGGGCCAATAGAGTCACCCGGGCAACACCACTATGGGTGGTTGTAATGCTTTGTGAAATGAGGAAACTGGGGGGCTTTTAAGCCTGGGATATCATTGGGGTTTAATGCCGTTCCCCTAACTTCAAAGGGAATATCACTTGAGCCTGACCCAATGCTTACAGTATTCATGATTGTGACATGCATGGCAGGCGGAGGGGCTGGCTGAGCTGGATATATTGGTGTATGCCGCTCTAGAAGGTCGACTGCAGAGGGGTGCAATCTAATGTACATATAAAACCTTGAACAATAACATTCCTGAGCAAATTAAGATGCAGATGGGAGAGAGACACAAGGGAGATGGATAATGTCAACTGGGCGGCAGCCCTGATACACCCACAGGGGGAGACAGCCATGACAACGCGGCCTTTACACCGCGCTGCCATTACGACGCTGCCATCACAACGCAAGCTTGATGGCGCTAGATACTAAGGAATAGTAGATTTACTATTCCAACACCTTCCCTACTGTTGCGTAGGCTGGAGTTGGAATAGTAAGTCATACTATTCCAAAATCCAGCGCCTACAGCGCAAGTCGTTGTAACATCATCCAAACATCCTGGTGTGCAGAACTGAGAGCCATTTTGAACGTTGCTATTCCTCTTGACTCAAAATACATCCACGTGGGCATTTCTCGTGATCTAGATGTTCCACAGGTAACTCTCCTATTTAGCAATCTTGGGTTGGTGGTGGTCAAGGGGGGTGTTGCATGGCATTTGGGAGTGCTCGAGGTCCCTACAGTGCAGATATGGAGGACTGGAATGAACTTGTATATGGCAGGGGAAGAAGTGACCTATAAAAGTAGGGGATGACCCCGGTAATTCTATAAAGTGTTGGGAAACTGGATAAAATACTATGATCTGGGACTGCTGGATGGGGATATGGGACCTGGAATGCGCTAGTCTGCACAATAATGCTTTGGTAATGTACTGCTTGATGTGGATCTTTAAAAAGGTGTCTGGTGTGCCGTTGGCTGGGCTCCATGGTGAACTCTAATAGAAGGTTGCCTTCCTCTTCCTGGAGTTCTGCAGTTATTGGTACAGGTGCTCTGTTGGACGACACTGTGTCCTTGATTTGTTTTGAAAAATAAAAAGCAACATTTAAAAAAAAAAAAAATAGCAAAGAAAATCTAGCCTCAGTTTATAATGTGGCTAGTCAGGAAATATCATCCATCTATGCCCTCAGCTTACTGAAGACTCCTCTGATGCGTATCCATCAATCCAGATCAAGTGTTTCTGTCAGCGAAGCGTCATGTGACAGAGGGGTCCTATTCTACTCTGAAGTTACCCATTTCTATCCTGTCATTTAAAAACATGTTAATAACATTTTTCATTGATTTTCAACAATCACATCATACAGCAAGATAACATACATATCCCACTTATATCCATCTAGATTACAGCTAAAATAGGTATAGATTAACACAGTACAATTTTTTTAATCATCCTTTAAGCCTTAGTGGTGATGCCGGAACTTATGCATGCTCAAATGAATCAGGGAAATACCTGGAGTGATTAACCCCTTCGCTGCTAGGCCTTTTCCCCTCCAGTGCTAAGGCTTTTTTTGGCGTTTTGGGGTAGTGCGCGCTTAGGCCCTTGTAACTTTTTGACCACATAAGGTATCCACGCCAAATTTGCGTCCTTTTCTTCCAACATCATGTGGATTCTAAAGGCGCCCAGGGTTTGTGGATTCCCTTGGAGGGGCCCCAGAAATTAACCAAAATATAGTGAAATTTTTGTTTTTTTCAGAAAAATTGGAAAAACGGGCTGCAAATGAAAGCCTCTGGGTTTTTCCCTGAAAATGTTATCAAAAAAGGGTTTGTGGGGCTGAAATCTCCATTTCCTCAGCTTTTAGGGAATGGCAGTCTTTTGTCAGAGAACCAACATTTTTCACACAGTTTTGGCATTTTTCTGGGACATAGCCTATTTTTGCTATTTTTAGAGCTTTCCACCTTCTTCCAGTTAATGGTAGGAATGAGTTTAAAAGCAATAATGGATCCTGGAAAGCTGTACATTTTCGAAACGTAGACAAAAGTCTGAATTCAGAAAGGGGTCATTTGTCTAAATCCATGAAGGTTTCTTTATAGAAACTAACAGTTAAATATTGGAATAATTGAAAATTTGTTGAAAAAAACAGCCTTTTGTCGCAACGTTTTCACCTATAACTTTTTCCAATTTTGACAGCTCTTGGAAAGCAATATACCGTTACATCCGTTAGACCTTCCTGGTTGTGGGGATATATAGGACTTGTAGTTTCACCAAGAACCCGACGAACCCAGATCCAAAAACTGAGCAGCAACTTGCAATGGTATTTTTTCATTTACTGGGTATATAGCACTTTGTCTTGGAAAATGTATACATAGAAAAATCTGTATGAAAGACACCTATGTATTTCTGAATTGGGAACAAATTATAGAGTTCAGAAACAGTATATAATTGCACATTTTCAAAATTGGGAATACTCATACTAGCATGAGAATTATTGGTCATTTTTCAAAAAGATTATTTTTTTACACAATGTCTTTCATTGAAAGGGAGAAATGCATGAAAGCTCAATTGGTAATAACAGTTGATTTACAAATCTGAATTACCCCAAGTCTCCCGAAAAAAACGGTACCTCACTTGTGTGGGTCGGCCTTGTGCCTGCGACAGGAAACGGCGCAAAATGCAACGTGGTCGCACCTCAATTTCCCAGTGAAATTTTCCGCTCTTTGGACAAAGAGACTACCTTTTGTTTTTGAGCCCTAGCACTGCCAGCACCTAGGGAAACCTAGCAAACCTATACATTTTTGAAAAGTAGACACCCAGGGGAATTCAGGATGGGGTGACTCGACTGCCTACCACCAGGTTTTGTTACCCAGAATCCCTTGCAAAGCTAAGAATTTGACAAAAAAAACACATTTTCCTCATATTTCTGTGGTGGAAAGTTCTGGAATCTGCGTGGATCAACAAATTTCCACCCACCCAGCGTTCCCCCAGGTCTCCCGATAAAAACGGTACCTCACTTGTGTGGGTAGGCATAGTGGCTGCGACACGAAACGGCGCAAAATGCAACGTGGTCGCACCTCAATTTCCCAGTGAAATATTGCGCTCTTGGACAAAGAGACTACCTTTTGTTTTTGAGCCCTAGCTCTGCCAGCACCTAGGGAAACCTAGCAAACCTATACATTTTTGGAAAGTAGACACCCAGGGGAATTCAGGATGGGGTGACTCGACTGCCTACCACCAGGTTTTGTTACCCAGAATCCCTTGCAAAGCTAAGAATTTGACAAAAACCACACATTTTCCTCACATTTCTGTGGTGGAAAGTTCTGGAATCTGCGTGGATCAACAAATTTCCACCCACCCAGCGTTCCCCCAGGTCTCCCGATACAAACGGTACCTCACTTGTGTGGGTCGGCCTTGTGCCTGCGACAGGAAACGGCGCAAAATGCAACGTGGTCGCACCTCAATTTCCCAGTGAAATCTTGTGCTCTTTGGACAAAGAGACTACCTTTTGTTTTTGAGCCCTAGCTCTGCCAGCACCTAGGGAAACCTAGCAAACCTATACATTTTTGAAAAGTAGACACCCAGGGGAATTCAGGATGGGGTGACTCGACTGCCTACCACCAGGTTTTGTTACCCAGAATCCCTTGCAAAGCTAAGAATTTGACAAACAAAAAACACATTTTCCTCACATTTCTGTGGTGAAAAGTTCTGGAATCTGTGTGGATCAACAAATTTCCACTCACCCAGCGTTCCCCCAGGTCTCCCCAAAAAAATGGTACCTCACTTGCGTGGGTAGGCATAGTGGCTGCGACATGAAACAGCGCAAAACGCAACATGGTCGCATCTCAATTTCCCAGTGAAATCTAGCACTTTTTGGACAAAAAGACTACCTTTTGTTTTTGCGCCGTAGCTCTGCCAGCACCTAGGGAAACCTAGCAAACCTATACATTTTTGAAAACTAGACACCCAGGGGAATTCATGATGGGGTGACTCGTCTGCATACCCCCAGGTTTTGTTACCCAGAATCCCTTGCAAACCTAAACATTTGACAAAAAAAACACATTTTCCTCACATTTTTGTGGTGGAAAGTTCTGGAATCTGCGTGGATCAACAAATTTCCACCCACCCAGTGTTCCCACAGGTCTCCCAAAAAAAATGGTACCTCACTTGCGTGGGTAGGCATAGTGGCTGCGACATGAAACAGCGCAAAACGCAACATGGTCGCACCTCAATTTCCCAGGGAAATCTTGCACTTTTCGGACAAAAAGACTACCTTTTGTTTTTGCGCCCTAGCTCTGCCAGCACCTAGGGAAACCTAGCAAACCTATACATTTTTAAAATCTAGACACCCAGGGGAATTCAGGATGGGGTGACTCGTCTGCCTACCCCCAGGTTTTGTTACCCAGATTCCCTTGCAAACCTAAAAATCTGACCAAAAAAACACATTTTCCGCACATTTCTGTGGTGGAAAGTTCTGGAATCTGCGTGGATCAACAAATGTCCACCCACTTAGCGTTCCTCCAGGTCTGCCGAAAAAAATGGTACCTCACTTGCATTGGTAGGCATAGTGGCTGCGACATGAAACAGCGCAAAACGCAACATGGTCGCACCTCAATTTCCCAGTGAAATCTAGCCTTTTTTGGACAAAAAGACTACCTTTTGTTTTTGCGCCGTAGCTCTGCCAGCACCTAGGGAAACCTAGCAAACCTATACATTTTTTAAAACTAGACACCATGGGGAATTCAGGATGGGGTGACTCGTCTGCCTACCCCCAGGTTTTGTTACCCAGAATCCCTTGCAAACCTAAAAATTTGACAAAAAAAACACATTTTCCGCACATTTCTGTGGTGGAAAGTTCTGGAATCTGCGTGGATCAACAAATTTCCACCCACTTAGCGTTCCCCCAGTTCTGCCGAAAAAAATGGTACCTCACTTGCGTGGGTAGGCATAGTGGCTGCGACATGAAACAGCGCAAAACGCAACATGGTCGCACCTCAATTTCCCAGTGAAATCTAGCACTTTTTGGACAAAAAGACTACCTTTTGTTTTTGCGCCGTAGCTCTGCCAGCACCTAGGGAAACCTAGCAAACCTATACATTTTTGAAAACTAGACACCCAGGGGAATTCAGGATGGGGTAACTCGTCTGCCTACCCCCAGGTTTTGTTACCCAGAATCCCTTGCAAACCTAAAACTTTGACAAAAAAAACACATTTTCCTCACATTTCTGTTGTGGAAAGTTCTGGAATCTGCGTGGATCAACAAATTTCCACCCACCCAGCGTTCCCCCAGGTCTCCCAAAAAAAATGGTACCTCACTTGCGTGGGTAGGCATAGTGGCTGCGACATGAAACAGCGCAAAACACAACATGGTCGCACCTCAATTTCCCAGTGAAATCTTGCACTTTTCGGACAAAAAGACTACCTTTTGTTTTTGCGCCCTAGCTCTGCCAGCACCTAGGGAAACCTCGCAAAACTATACATTTTTGAAAACTAGATACCCAGGGGAATTCAGGATGGGGTGACTCGTCTGCCTACCCCCAGGTTTTGTTACCCAGAATCCCTTGCAAACCTAACAATTTGACAAAAAAAACACATTTTCCTCACATTTCTGTGGTGGAAAGTTCTGAAATCTGCGTGGATCAACAAATTTCCACCCACCCAGCGTTCCCCCAGGTCTCCCGAAAAAAATGGTACCTCACTTGCGTGGGTAGGCATAGTGGCTGCGACATGAAACAGCGCAAAACGCAACATGGTCGCACCTCAATTTCCCAGTGAAATCTAGCACTTTTTGGACAAAAAGACTACCTTTTGTTTTTGCGCCGTAGCTCTGCCAGCACCTAGGGAAACCTAGCAAACCTATACATTTTTGAAAACTAAACACCCAGGGGAATTCAGGATGGGGTAACTCGTCTGCCTACCCCCAGGTTTTGTTACCCAGAATCCCTTGCAAACCTAAAAATTTGACAAAAAAACACATTTTCCTCACATTTCTGTGGTGGAAAGTTCTGGAATCTGCGTGGATCAACGAATTTCCACCCACCCAGCGTTCCCCCAGGTCTCCCGAAAAAAATGGTACCTCACTTGCGTGGGTAGGCATAGTGGCTGTGAAATGAAACAGCGCAAAACGCAACATGGTCGCACCTCAATTTCCCAGTGAAATCTTGCTTTTTTCGGACAAAAAGACTGCCTTTTGTTTTTGCGCCCTAGCTCTGCCAGCACCTAGGGAAACCTAGCAAACCTATACATTTTTGAAAACTAGACACCCAGGGGAATTCAGGATGGGGTGACTCGTCTGCCTACCCCCAAGTTTTGTAACCCAGAATCCCTTGCAAACCTAACAATTTGACAAAAAAAACACATTTTCCGCACATTTCTGTGGTGGAAAGTTCTGAAATCTGCGTGGATCAACAAATTTCCACCCACCCAGCGTTCCCCCAGGTCTCCCGAAAAAAATGGTACCTCACTTGCGTGGGTAGGCATAGTGGCTGCGACATGAAACAGCGCAAAACGCAACATGGTCGCACCTCAATTTCCCAGTGAAATCTAGCACTTTTTGGACAAAAAGACTACCTTTTGTTTTTGCGCCGTAGCTCTGCCAGCACCTAGGGAAACCTAGCAAACCTATACATTTTTGAAAACTAAACACCCAGGGGAATTCAGGATGGGGTAACTCGTCTGCCTACCCCCAGGTTTTGTTACCCAGAATCCCTTGCAAACCTAAAAATTTGACAAAAAAACACATTTTCCTCACATTTCTGTGGTGGAAAGTTCTGGAATCTGCGTGGATCAACGAATTTCCACCCACCCAGCGTTCCCCCAGGTCTCCCGAAAAAAATGGTACCTCACTTGCGTGGGTAGGCATAGTGGCTGTGAAATGAAACAGCGCAAAACGCAACATGGTCGCACCTCAATTTCCCAGTGAAATCTTGCTTTTTTCGGACAAAAAGACTGCCTTTTGTTTTTGCGCCCTAGCTCTGCCAGCACCTAGGGAAACCTAGCAAACCTATACATTTTTGAAAACTAGACACCCAGGGGAATTCAGGATGGGGTGACTCGTCTGCCTACCCCCAAGTTTTGTAACCCAGAATCCCTTGCAAACCTAAAACTTTGACAAAAAAAACACATTTTCCTCACATTTCTGTGGTGGAAAGTTCTGGAATCTGCGTGGATCAACAAATTTCCACCCACCCAGCGTTCCCCCAGGTCTCCCAAAAAAAGATGGTACCTCACTTGCGTGGGTAGGCATAGTGGCTGCGACATGAAACAGCGCAAAACACAACATGGTCGCACCTCAATTTCCCAGTGAAATCTTGCACTTTTTGGACAAAAAGACTACCTTTTGTTTTTGCGCCCTAGCTCTGCCAGCACCAAGGGAAACCTCGCAAACCTATACATTTTTGAAAACTAGATACCCAGGGGAATTCAGGATGGGGTGACTCGTCTGCCTACCCCCAGGTTTTGTTACCCAGAATCCCTTGCAAACCTAACAATTTGACAAAAAAAACACATTTTCCTCACATTTCTGTGGTGGAAAGTTCTGGAATCTGCGTGGATCAACAAATTTCCACCCACCCAGCGTTCCTCCAGGTCTCCCGAAAAAAATGGTACCTCACTTGCGTGGGTAGGCATAGTGGCTGCGACATGAAACAGCGCAAAACGCAACATGGTCGCACCTCAATTTACCAGTGAAATCTTGCACTTTTCGGATAAAAAGACTACCGTTTGTTTTTGCGCTCTAGCTCTGCCAGCACCTAGGGAAACCTAGCAAACCTATACATTTTTGAAAACTAGACACCCAGGGGAATTCAGGATGGGGTGACTCGTCTGCCTACCCCCAGGTTTTGTTACCCAGAATCCCTTGCAAACCTAAACATTTGACCAAAAAAACACATTTTCCTCACATTTCTGTGGTGGAAAGTCCTGGAATCTGCGTGGATCAACAAATTTCCACCCACCCAGCGTTACCCCAGGTCTCCCGAAAAAAATGGTACCTCACTTGCGTGGGTAGGCATAGTGGCTGCGACATGAAACAGCGCAAAACGCAACATGGTCGCACCTCAATTTCCCAGTGAAATCTTGCACTTTTCGGACAAAAAGACTACCTTTTGTTTTTGTGCCCTAGCTCTGCCAGCACCTAGGGAAACCTAGCAAACCTATACATTTTTAAAATCTAGACACCATGGGGAATTCAGGATGGGGTGACTCGTCTGCCTACCCCCAGGTTTTGTTACCCAGAATCCCTTGCAAACCTAAAAATTTGACAAAAAAAACACATTTTCCGCACATTTCTATGGTGGAAAGTTCTGGAATCTGCGTGGATCAACAAATTTCCACCCACTTAGCGTTCCCCCAGTTCTGCCGAAAAAAATGGTACCTCACTTGCGTGGGTAGGCATAGTGGCTGCGACATGAAACAGCGCAAAACGCAACATGGTCGCACCTCAATTTCCCAGTGAAATCTAGCACTTTTTGGACAAAAAGACTACCTTTTGTTTTTGCGCCGTAGCTCTGCCAGCACCTAGGGAAACCTAGCAAACCTATACATTTTTGAAAACTAAACACCCAGGGGAATTCAGGATGGGGTAACTCGTCTGCCTACCCACAGGTTTTGTTACCCAGAATCCCTTGCAAACCTAAAAATTTGACAAAAAAACACATTTTCCTCACATTTCTGTGGTGGAAAGTTCTGGAATCTGCGTGGATCAACAAATTTCCACCCACCCATCGTTCCCCCAGGTCTCCCGAAAAAAAATGGTACCTCACTTGCGTGGGTAGGCATAGTGGCTGCGACATGAAACAGCGCTAAACGCAACATGGTCGCACCTCAATTTCCCAGTGAAATCTTGCACTTTTCGGACAAAAAGACTGCCTTTTGTTTTTGCGCCCTAGCTCTGCCAGCACCTAGGAAAACCTAGCAAACCTATACATTTTTGAAAACTAGACACCCAGGGGAATTTAGGATGGGGTGACTCGTCTGCCTACCCCCAAGTTTTGTAACCCAGAATCCCTTGCAAACCTAAAACTTTGACAAAAAAACACATTTTCCTCACATTTCTGTGGTGGAAAGTTCTGGAATCTGCGTGGATCAACAAATTTCCACCCACCCAGCGTTCCCCCAGGTCTCCCAAAAAAAATGGTACCTCACTTGCGTGGGTAGGCATAGTGGCTGCGACATGAAACAGCGCAAAACACAACATGGTCGCACCTCAATTTCCCAGTGAAATCTTGCACTTTTCGGACAAAAAGACTACCTTTTGTTTTTGCGCCCTAGCTCTGCCAGCACCTAGGGAAACCTCGCAAACCTATACATTTTTGAAAACTAGATACCCAGGGGAATTCAGGATGGGGTGACTCGTCTGCCTACCCCCAGGTTTTGTTACCCAGAATCCCTTGCAAACCTAACAATTTGACAAAAAAAACACATTTTCCTCACATTTCTGTGGTGGAAAGTTCTGGAATCTGCGTGGATCAACAAATTTCCACCCACCCAGCGTTCCTCCAGGTCTCCCGAAAAAAATGGTACCTCACTTGCGTGGGTAGGCATAGTGGCTGCGACATGAAACAGCGCAAAACGCAACATGGTCGCACCTCAATTTCCCAGTGAAATCTTGCACTTTTCGGACAAAAAGACTACCTTTTGTTTTTGTGCCCTAGCTCTGCCAGCACCTAGGGAAACCTAGCAAACCTATACATTTTTAAAATCTAGACACCATGGGGAATTCAGGATGGGGTGACTCGTCTGCCTACCCCCAGGTTTTGTTACCCAGAATCCCTTGCAAACCTAAAAATTTGACAAAAAAAACACATTTTCCGCACATTTCTGTGGTGGAAAGTTCTGGAATCTGCGTGGATCAACAAATTTCCACCCACTTAGCGTTCCCCCAGTTCTGCCGAAAAAAATGGTACCTCACTTGCGTGGGTAGGCATAGTGGCTGCGACATGAAACAGCGCAAAACGCAACATGGTCGCACCTCAATTTCCCAGTGAAATCTAGCACTTTTTGGACAAAAAGACTACCTTTTGTTTTTGCGCCGTAGCTCTGCCAGCACCTAGGGAAACCTAGCAAACCTATACATTTTTGAAAACTAAACACCCAGGGGAATTCAGGATGGGGTAACTCGTCTGCCTACCCACAGGTTTTGTTACCCAGAATCCCTTGCAAACCTAAAAATTTGACAAAAAAACACATTTTCCTCACATTTCTGTGGTGGAAAGTTCTGGAATCTGCGTGGATCAACAAATTTCCACCCACCCATCATTCCCCCAGGTCTCCCGAAAAAAAATGGTACCTCACTTGCGTGGGTAGGCATAGTGGCTGCGACATGAAACAGCGCAAAACGCAACATGGTCGCACCTCAATTTCCCAGTGAAATCTTGCACTTTTCGGACAAAAAGACTGCCTTTTGTTTTTGCGCCCTAGCTCTGCCAGCACCTAGGAAAACCTAGCAAACCTATACATTTTTGAAAACTAGACACCCAGGGGAATTTAGGATGGGGTGACTCGTCTGCCTACCCCCAAGTTTTGTAACCCAGAATCCCTTGCAAACCTAAAACTTTGACAAAAAAAACACATTTTCCTCACATTTCTGTGGTGGAAAGTTCTGGAATCTGCGTGGATCAACAAATTTCCACCCACCCAGCGTTCCCCCAGGTCTCCCAAAAAAAATGGTACCTCACTTGCGTGGGTAGGCATAGTGGCTGCGACATGAAACAGCGCAAAACACAACATGGTCGCACCTCAATTTCCCAGTGAAATCTTGCACTTTTCGGACAAAAAGACTACCTTTTGTTTTTGCGCCCTAGCTCTGCCAGCACCTAGGGAAACCTCGCAAACCTATACATTTTTGAAAACTAGATACCCAGGGGAATTCAGGATGGGGTGACTCGTCTGCCTACCCCCAGGTTTTGTTACCCAGAATCCCTTGCAAACCTAACAATTTGACAAAAAAAACACATTTTCCTCACATTTCTGTGGTGGAAAGTTCTGGAATCTGCGTGGATCAACAAATTTCCACCCACCCAGCGTTCCTCCAGGTCTCCCGAAAAAAATGGTACCTCACTTGCGTGGGTAGGCATAGTGGCTGCGACATGAAACAGCGCAAAACGCAACATGGTCGCACCTCAATTTCCCAGTGAAATCTTGCACTTTTCGGACAAAAAGACTACCTTTTGTTTTTGCGCTCTAGCTCTGCCAGCTCCTAGGGAAACCTAGCAAACCTATACATTTTTGAAAACTAGACACCCAGGGGAATTCAGGATGGGGTGACTCGTCTGCCTACCCCCAGGTTTTGTTACCCAGAATCCCTTGCAAACCTAAAGATTTGACAAAAAAAAAACATTTTCCGCACATTTCTGTGGTGGAAAGTTCTGGAATCTGCGTGGATCAACAAATTTCCACCCACCCAGCGTTCCCCCAGGTCTCCCGAAAAAAATGGTACCTCACTTGCGTGGGTAGGCATAGTGGCTGCGACATGAAACAGCGCAAAACGCAACATGGTCGCACCTCAATTTCCCAGTGAAATCTAGCACTTCTTGGACAAAAAGACTACCTTTTGTTTTTGCGCCGTAGCTCTGCCAGCACCTAGGGAAACCTAGCAAACCTATACATTTTTGAAAACTAAACACCCAGGGGAATTCAGGATGGGGTAACTCGTCTGCCTACCCCCAGGTTTTGTTACCCAGAATCCCTTGCAAACCTAAAAATTTGACAAAAAAACACATTTTCCTCACATTTCTGTGGTGGAAAGTTCTGGAATCTGCGTGGATCAACAAATTTCCACCCACCCAGCGTTCCCCCAGGTCTCCCGAAAAAAATGGTACCTCACTTGCGTGGGTAGGCATAGTGGCTGCGAAATGAAACAGCGCAAAACGCAACATGGTCGCACCTCAATTTCCCAGTGATATCTTGCTTTTTTCGGACAAAAAGACTGCCTTTTGTTTTTGCGCCCTAGCTCTGCCAGCACCTAGGGAAACCTAGCAAACCTATACATTTTTGAAAACTAGACACCCAGGGGAATTCAGGATGGGGTGACTCGTCTGCCTACCCCCAAGTTTTGTAACCCAGAATCCCTTGCAAACCTAAAACTTTGACAAAAAAAACACATTTTCCTCACATTTCTGTGGTGGAAAGTTCTGGAATCTGCGTGGATCAACAAATTTCCACCCACCCAGCGTTCCTCCAGGTCTCCCGAAAAAAATGGTACCTCACTTGCGTGGGTAGGCATAGTGGCTGCGACATGAAACAGCGCAAAACGCAACATGGTCGCACCTCAATTTCCCAGTGAAATCTTGCACTTTTCGGATAAAAAGACTACCGTTTGTTTTTGCGCTCTAGCTCTGCCAGCACCTAGGGAAACCTAGCAAACCTATACATTTTTGAAAACTAGATACCCAGGGGAATTCAGGATGGGGTGACTCGTCCGCCTACCCCCAGGTTTTGTTACCCAGAATCCCTTGCAAACCTAAAAATGTGACAAAAAAAACACATTTTCCGCACATTTCTGTGGTGGAAAGTTCTGGAATCTGCATGGATCAACAAATTTCCACCCACCCAGCGTTCCCCCAGGTCTCCCGAAAAAATGGTACCTCACTTGCATGGATAGGCATAGTGGCTGCAACAGGAAACGGTTCAAATCGTACGGTGGTGAATTTACAATACCCTATTGCAAAACTACCTTGATTTTGGGGGGGGGCACCTGAGTTTTTGGCCCGGGGCTCGGTGGCCATCTTTGGAAACTACCAAACCCAAACAGTTCTGAAAACTAGATACCCGGGGGAGTCCAGGGAGGTATGGCATGCGTGGGTCCCCCAATGTTTTCCTACCCAGAACTCCTTGCAAACCTTAAAATTAGGTAAAAATATCACTTTTCCAAACTTTTGTGCGTGGGATCTCCGTGCCGGCAAAAATGTCCTACCACCCAGCGTTCTCCTCGTTCTCCCGAGTAAAAGGATACCTCACTTGTGTGGGTGCCCCAAAGCAGAACAGGCCAAAAATGAATTTTGAAAAAAGTAGTATTTAAGTTTTACAAATTAAGCCCCCCTGCCTTAGTCACACGCCTTTGGCCCACCCACACAAGTGAGGTATCATTTTACTCGGGAGAACAAGGGGATCACTGGGTGGTAGGACATTTGTGCCTGCAGCGAGATCCCACCCAAAAAAGTAAGGAAAAGTTGGTTTTTTAACCTAAATTTAAGGTTTGCAGGGGTTTCTGGGTAGGAAAACATTGGGGGACCCACGCATGCCATACCTCCCTGGACTCCCCCGGGTGTCTAGTTTTCAGAACTGTTTGGGTTTGGTAGTTTCCAAAGATGCCCGCCAAGCCCCGGGCCAAAAGCTCAGGTGAGCCCCTCAAAAAATAAGATAGTTTTGCTAAAGGTAATTTTTAGGTCTCCACCGTACGAATTGGGCCTTTTCCTGTTGCAGCCACTATGCCTACCCACGCAAGTGAGGTACCATTTTTATCGGGAGACCTGGGGGAACGCTGGGTGGGAGGTAATTTGTGTGAGCCCAGTGATGCCACGCTTTCCCACACAAAAAAGTGTGAAAAAACTGATTTTTTTCCAGCTAAAATTGAGGTTTGCAAGGGATTCTGGGTAAAGGAACATTGGAGGATCCACGCAAGCCATACCTCCTTGGAAGCCCCCGGGTGTCTACTTTTCAGAAATGTGTGGGTTTGGTAGGTTTCCCTAGATGGCCGTCTAGCACGGGGCCAAAAACCCAGGTAACCCCCCTTGCAAAAGCTGGTGGATTTGACAATGGTGACAATGTCAAGTCCACCAGCTTTTGCAAGAGGTGTTACCTGGGTTTTTGGCCCCGTGCTAGACGGCCATCTAGGGAAACCTACCAAACCCACACATTTCTGAAAAGTAGACACCCGGGGGCTTCCAAGGAGGTATGGCTTGCGTGGATCCTCCAACGTTCCTTTACCCAGAATCCCTTGCAAATCTCAATTTTAGCTGAATAAAATCTGTTTTTTCACACTTTTTTGTGTGGGAAAGCGTGGCATCACTGGGCTCACACAAATTACCTCCCACCCAGCGTTCCTCCAGGTCTCCCGATAAAAACGGTACCTCACTTGCGTGGGTAGGCATAGTGGCTGCAACAGGAAAAGGTCCAAATCGTACGGTGGTGAATTTAAAATACCCTGAAGCAAAATAACCTTGATTTTTTTGGGGGGGCACCTGAGTTTTTGGCCCGGGGCTCGGTGGTATTCTTTGGAAAGTACCAAACCCAAACAGTTCTGAAAACTAGACACCCGGGGGAGTCCAGGGAGGTATGGCATGCGTGGGTCCCCCAATGTTTTCCTACCCAGAACTCCTTGCAAACCTTAAAATTAGGTAAAAATATCCCTTTTCCAAACATTTGTGCATGGGATCTCCATGCCGGCAAAAATGTCCTACCACCCAGCGTTCCCCTTGTTCTCCCGAGTAAAAGGATACCTCACTTGTGTGGGTGCCCCAAAGCAGAACAGGCCAAAAATGAATTTTGAAAAAAGTAGTATTTAAGTTTTACAAATTAAGCCCCCCTGCCTTAGTCACAGGCCTTTGGCCCACCCACACAAGTGAGGTATCATTTTACTCGGGAGAACAAGGGGAACGCTGGGTGGTAGGAAATTTGTGCCGGCGGCGAGATCCCACCCAAAAAAGTACGGAAAAGTGTTTTTTTTAACCTAAATTTAAGGTTTGCAGGGGTTTCTGGGTAGGAAAACATTGGGGGACCCACGCATGCCATACCTCCCTGGACTCCCCCGGGTGTCTAGTTTTCAGAACTGTTTGGGTTTGGTAGTTTCCAAAGATGCCCGCCAAGCCCCGGGCCAAAAGCTCAGGTGACCCCCGCAAAAAAGAAGATTGTTTTGCTAAAGGTAATTTTTGGGTCTCCACAGTACGAATTGGGCCTTTTCCTGTTGCAGCCACTATGCCTACCCATGCAAGTGAAGTACCATTTTTATTGGGAGACCTTGGGGAACGCTGGGTGGGAGGTAATTTGTGTGAGCCCAGTGATGCCACGCTTTCCCACACAAAAAAGTGTGAAAAAACTGATTGTTTTCAGCTAAAATTGAGGTTTGCAAGGGATTCTGGGTAAAGGAACGTTGGAGGATCCACGCAAGCCATACCTCCCTGGACTCCCCCGGGTGTCTAGTTCTCAGAACTGTTTGGCAGTTTCCAAAGATGCCCGCCAAGCCCCGGGCCAAAAACTCATGGGAACCCCCTTGCAAAACCAAATTGTTTTGAATGAATTAAGTTTTCAGATGGAGAACGTGCGATTCAGGGGACAATATCGCATGAAAATTGTGACAGACAATTTCAAGTTTGCAAGAGATTGTGGACAAAAAACAACAATAGAATTCACCAGAAAGACATGACCATATACTACCATGAATTACCAATAATATCTAAATTTAGAAAGTTATTTATAGCTATAATATACACCATAACTGAGTTACTCAAAAGACAAAGAATCAAGCACGGCTATCTATTCCTCAAAGACACACACATACAGGTTGGATTTGGCACGAGGGCGAGTGATGGTTCAGTACATAAAATTTTATTAACATGATATTTCAAAAAAATGAAATGCTCTGTTAATAAATAAATGCATAAAAACCGAACCAGTGACTCGCAACTCGTGAGCTGTAAAGCCACGACAAGGCACCAACCGTTTTACAGGCCATTCACGCACCTTTCATACCTGATACAAACCAGACCACTGACACCATCTGGAAGGAAAAGCAACACATTACAACAATCACAATAAGCGACAAGGTACACCCTACTGCAGAAAGAGAAAAAAAAATGTACTGCACAGCCATCTAATCCGCAAGCACACACGGATTGGTGTCACTACAACGCATGCTTTTACCACGCATGCCTTTACAACGCGGTTTTTACCACGCAGTCCATTACAACGCATAATGCTTTTAGGCGCTGGATAGTGAATTATTTAATTTACTATTCCAACTCCAGTCCCCGTGGATAGCAGGGAAGGTGTTGGATAGTATATTAAATACATTCCCTATCCTAGAGCGCCCCCCAGCGCATTGCGTTGTAATGGTTTGCGTGGTAAAAGTTGCGATGTAATGGTAGTGCGTTGTAAAAAATTCGTTGTAACCGTGCTACACCGCACACACACATACTGGTTGGATTTGGCACGAGGGTGAGTGATGATTCAGTACATACAATTGTATTCGCAAGTAATTTCACAAAAAAAGAAATACACTGTGTATAATTGAAAGTATGATTAACTGAACCACTGACTCACAGCTCGTGAGCTGTAAAGCCACGTCAAGGCACCAACCTCTTTACAGGCCATTCATACACCTTTCGTATGTGTGACACATTCAAAACATTCACACCGCCAGCCGCGGACCCATCACATTTCAACACTCACACCAGCAAACAGCGCCATTCAAGGGCCCATCACTTTCACACGCCCACATTTCTGACACTGCAACTACACAAAATGATGAACTGCGTGGAGTGTCACTCAACTAGCAGTGTGTGTAGTGACCAACAGAAAGTAACTACTCACACCGCCAGCCGAGCGCCAGTCCAACAAACACCACCATCCAAGCACCAGACCATGCACACCGCCAGCCAAACACCACTCAGCGCACACCGCCAGCCAAGCACAACTCCGTGCACAGACAGCCAAGTACCACTCCACACACACCACCAGCCAAGCGCCACTCCACACACACCGCCAGCCAAGCACCACTCCGTGCACAGACAGCTAAGCACCGCTCCATGCACACCATCCAGCCAAGTACCACTCCACACACACCGCCAGCCAAACACCACTCCACACACACCACCAGCCAAACACCACTCCATGCACAGACAGCCAAGTACCACTCCACGAACTCCACCAGCCAAGCGCCACTCCACACACACCACCAGCCAAGCACCACTCCGTGCACAGACAGCCAAGTACTACTCCACAAACACCACCAGCCAAGCGCAACTCCACACACACCGCCAGCCAAGCACCACTCCACACACACCACCAGCCAAACACCACTCCATGCACAGACAGCCAAGTACCACTCCACGAACACCACCAGCCAAGCGCCACTCCACACACACCGCCAGCCAAGCACCAGTCCGTGCACAGACAGCCAAGTACCACTCCACGCACACCACCAGCCAAGCGCAACTCCACACACACCGCCAGCCAAGCACCAGCCAGCACACACCACAAACACATTTAGAATTCTTTTTTTGAAAATAACACTAAACAAATGGAAATACCTACAAATCAGCTAACACAAATTCTTAAAATAAAAACTTTGCACTAATGCCAATCCTTGAAACAAACACATTTTTTTTTACAGAATGCAGACCAGGCAATTCACTTTACAGCTCATTCAAACTCCCAAAACTTCTTTTGTGTGTGGTACGATTTAAAACAAGCTGACAGACACAATGCAGGCTTAGAAGGACAGTCAGGACAGTATATACGAGACTCCTTCCGCACGCCTCTTCGCCAACAGACTCTGCATCTTCTAGTCCCAAAGTCTCTTCAGGTAGTGGAAGGAATAGATTCAGGAAAGTGGCGATCTTTCAATCTAGCCACTTCCTCCACCACTCCAAATCTAGGAACACTTGCCTGCTCCACAAGTACAAGGCTGCCTATTATAGACTCCTGAAACTTAACAAAAGACATCTTCTTCTCAGGACAAGACTTCTGGTACACAACGAAAGCATTAAAGGATGCCAAGTGGAACAGATGGATAGCCAACTTCTTGTACCAAACGTAAGCCTTTCGAAGAGCAGCATAAGGTTCCAACCTCTGATCTACTCTGTCAACACCACCCATGAACTTATTGTAAGCTAAAATGCACACAGGTTTGCGCACTTCAGCACCCTGACCCCAAACAGGCACAGGTTCTGTACTTTCATCGTGGATAGTAGTCAGCATGTACACATCTCTCTTGTCTGCAAACTTCACAGCTAGAAGCTCCCCACATCGCAATGCCGTAGACTGTCCCCGCACAAGCCTTTTGCAAACAAGTTCCTTTGGGAAACCTTTACGGTTACTGCGCATTGTGCCACAAGCAACAGTGCTCACTTTGGCCAACTCCTGGAACAACCGCACACCAGTGTAGAAGTTATCTACATATAAATGATGGCCTTTGTTAAATAATCCTCTACCTAGTTCCCACACAATTGTCTCAGTCACTCCAAAAGTAGAAGGACCACCAGGAGGGTTAATGCTGGACTCCTTACCAGTGTACACCCTGAAATTGTAGACATATCCAGTCTCACTGTCACACAGCATATACAGTTTGATTCCATAGCGTGCCCTCTTACTAGGAATGTATTGCCTAAAAACCAAGCGGCCCTTGAATAACAGCAAAGACTCATCCACTGCAATTTCTTTACCAGGGACAAAGATCTCAGAAAAACGATCAACAAAGTGATCAAGGACAGGCCGAATTTTAAACAAACGGTCACAATCAGGGTGATCGCGTGACAACGCTAAACTATTATCAACAAAATGCATCATCCGAAGAAGAAACATATACCGATCACGACTTATGACTGCTGGAAATATAGCTGTTGCCATCAAGGGACTAGTGGACCAATATGAAGTCATTGATGGCTTCCTTAGCAAGCCCATCAAAAAAGTTAATCCCAAAAACTTCTTCATCTCTTCAGCATTTGTGGGAGTCCACCGGATTGCTCTAGAATAGGGCTTAAGGCTGGCACTGTTGGCCCTCAAAAATTGTTCTGCATACAAATTGGTTTGCTCAACAATCTCTTGCAAAAACACATCGTCAAAAAACAACTGAAAAAAATGTATTGGCAGAAAATTCTCAGTATTCACTCTACACCCAGGAACACCAGTGAACTCTGGCAATGCCGGCTGCACCAAGCCAGGGGGAACCCAGAGGCCATCCCTATCAACGGGGGAGCAGCCACCCCAGCCTGCAGCCCAGAAGCCTCTTGCTGCTGTACCACTCCACGCACACCATCCAGCCAAGCGCCACTCCCCACACACCGCCAGCCAAGCACCACTCCGTGCACAGACAGCCAAGTACCACTCCACGCACACCACCAGCCAAGCGCCACTCCACGCACACCGCCAGCCAAGCACCACTCCGTGCACAGACAGCAAAGTAGCACTCCACGCACACCACCAGCCAAGCGCCACTCCACACACACCGCCAGCCAAGCAGCACTCCATGCACAGACAGCCAAGTACCACTCCACACACACCACCAGCCAAGCGCCACTCCACACACACCGCCAGCCAAGCACCACTCCGTGCATAGATAGCCAAGTACCCCTCCACGCACACCGCCAGCCAAACACCACTCAGCGCACACCGCCAGCCAAGTACCACTCCACAAACACCGCCAGCCAAGCACCACTCCACGCACACCTCAAGCCAAGTGCCACTCACCGCCAGCCAAGCACCGCTCCACGCACACCATCCAGCCAAATACCACTCCACACACACCGCCAGCAAAACACCACTCCACACACACCACCAGCCAAACACCACTCCGTGCACAGACAACCAAGTACCACTCCACGCACACCACCAGCCAAGCGCCACTCCACACACACCACCAGCCAAGCAGCACTCCGTGCACAGACAGCAAAGTAGCACTCCACGCACACCACCAGCCAAGCGCCACTCCACACACACCGCCAGCCAAGCACCACTCCGTGCACAGACAGCAAAGTAGCAATCCACACACACCACCAGCCAAGCGCCACTCCACACACACCGCCAGCCAAGCAGCACTCCGTGCACAGACAGCAAATGACCACTCCACACACACCACCAGCCAAGCGCCACTCCACACACACCGCCAGCCAAGCACCACTCCGTGCATAGATAGCCAAGTACCCCTCCACGCACACCGCCAGCCAAACACCACTCAGCGCACACCGACAGCCAAGTACCACTCCACACACACCGCCAGCCAAGCACCACTCCACGCACACCGCAAGCCAAGCGCCACTCACCGCCAGCCAAGCACCGCTCCACGCACACCATCCAGCCAAGTACCACTCCACACACACCGCCAGCCAAACACCACTCCACACACACCACCAGCCAAACACCACTCCGTGCACAGACAACCAAGTACCACTCCACGCACACCACCAGCCAAGCACCACTCCACACACACCGCCAGCCAAGCAGCACTCCGTGCACAGACAGCAAAGTAGCACTCCACGCACACCACCAGCCAAGCACCACTCCACACACACCGCCAGCCAAGCACCACTCCGTGCACAGACAGCAAAGTAGCACTCCACGCACACCACCCGCCAAGCGCCACTCCACAAACACCACCAGCCAAGCACCACTCCGTGCACAGACAGCAAAGTAGCACTCCACGCACACCACCAGCCAAGCGCCACTCCACAAACACCACCAGCCAAGCACCACTCCGTGCACAGACAGCCAAGTACCACTCCACACACACCACCAGCCAAGCGCCACTCCACACACACCGCCAGCCAAGCACCACTCCGTGCATAGATAGCCAAGTACCCCTCCACGCACACCACCAGCCAAACACCACTCAGCGCACACCGACAGCCAAGTACCACTCCACACACACCGCCTGCCAAGCACCACTCCACGCACACCGCAAGCCAAGCGCCACTCACCGCCAGCCTAGCACCGCTCCACGCACACCATCCAGCCAAGTACCACTCCACACACACCGCCAGCCAAACACCACTCCACACACACCACCACCCAAACACCACTCCGTGCACAGACAACCAAGTACCACTCCACGCACACCATCCAGCCAAGCACCACTCCACACACACCACCAGCCAAACACCACTCCGTGCACAGACAACCAAGTACCACTCCACGCACACCACCAGCCAAGCACCACTCCACACACACCGCCAGCCAAGCAGCACTCCGTGCACAGACAGCAAAGTAGCACTCCACGCACACCACCAGCCAAGCGCCACTCCACACACACCGCCAGCCAAGCACCACTCCATGCACAGACAGCAAAGTAGCACTCCACGCACACCACCAGCCAAGCGCCACTCCATAAACACCACCAGCCAAGCACCACTCCGTGCACAGACAGCCAAGTACCACTCCACACACACCTCCAGCCAAGCGCCACTCCACACACACCGCCAGCCAAGCACCACTCCGTGCATAGATAGCCAAGTACCCCTCCACGCACACCGCCAGCCAAACACCACTCGGCGCACACCGACAGCCAAGTACCACTCCACACACACCGCCTGCCAAGCACCACTCCACGCACACCGCAAGCGAAGCGCCACTCACCACCAGCCTAGCACCGCTCCACACACACCATCCAGCCAAGTACCACTCCACACACACCGCCAGCCAAACACCACTCCACACACACCACCAGCCAAACACCACTCCGTGCACAGACAACCAAGTACCACTCCACGCACACCATCCAGCCAAGCACCACTCCACACACACCGCCAGCAAAGCAGCACTCCGTGCACAGACAGCCAAGTACCACTGCACGCACACCATCCAGCCAAGCGCCACTCCACACACACCGCCAGCCAAGCACTACTCCTTGCCCAAGGGGTCGCTTCCTAAAAACTAAATTTAAATTCCCTGGTGCTAGTGGGCATTTTCTGCCCCCCCTGGGGGCAAAATGGCAAAAAAAAACAGGGCGATTTGCCCCCGATGTGGCCAGAAAAACAAAAACACAATCATGGCCACCTGGAAGCGACCCTTTCCCAAGGGGTCGCTTCCCAAAACAAACACATTGCCCCAACAAAAATCCCTGGTGCTAGTGGGAAATTTCTGCCCCCCCGGGGGCAAAACGGCCGAAAAACGGGACGATTTGCCCCCAGGGGGGCAGAAAACAAAAAGTTAAGTGTGAGGCCACCTGGAAGCGACCCTTGCCCAAGGGGTCGCTTCCTAAAAGCTAAAAACAAAATCCCTGCTGCTAGTGGGCATTTTCTGTCCCCCCTGGGGGCAAAACGGCAAAAAAAACGGGCCGATTTGCCCCCAGGGGGGACAGAAAAACGTAAACAAAAAACATGTCCGCCATCTTGGCTCCAAAAAACAACCCTGGTGCTAGTGGGGAATTTCTGCCCCCCCTGGGGGGGGCAGAAAATCAAAAATGTTATGGCTGCCCACCTGGAAGCGACCCTTGCCCAAGGGGTCGCTTCTGAAAAGCTAAATAAACAATCCCTGGTGCTAGTGGGGGCATTTCCGCCGCACGATCGCGACGCTGTGCGCGATTGTGAGGCAGAAATGCCCTGCAAAGAGACATCAGGGGAGAGGAAAATCTCTTTCCTCTCCCCTGATGCCTCTTCGCTGCCCCCAAACCCCCGCCAGCCACGAGAAACCCACCTTCTTCCGAAGCGCGCAGGAAGCAAATGGCTTCCCGAGCGCTGGGAATCCCTGATGATGTCAGCGCGCGCTGTGCACGCTGACGTCATCAGGGATTCCCATGGGGGGGCGGCAGCGGAAGCTCTTCGGCTGCCGCCCCCAGCAAAACAACGAAGATCGGAGACCCTCGGGGGGAGCGCCAGCGCTTCCCCTGAGGGTGGGGCTGATGACGAGCTGGCCTTGTCATCCGGGCACGACCGGTGTGCGCCATGACGAGCCCAGCTCGTCATTAGCCCCGAAGGGGTTAACAGCACCCTCCATGCACGGGTCACTCACCACATTTTGTGAGGTAATAGGGGAAGGTGCCCCTATGTGGCTAGTGTCTGAGAGCAGTCCACCAAACGGTATACAGTCAAAATATCGAGTTATTAATATCGATTTGCATTAATATCGATTAAAAAATATAGAATGGACAAAATATCGACTGGACAGAATATAGACTACAAAAATATCAAATAGGATAGCATTAATATCGAATCAAAAATATAGAATGGACATAATATCGATTGGACAGAATATAGACTACAAAAATATATAATGGACACAATATAGAATACAAAAATATCGAAATTGAGGTAAGTAAGTTAATATCAATTTTTAAAGTGTTTTATATGTTAGTATATGTTTGAAAAGTGTTTATTTATTTTATTATTTATATTAATTAATTATTTTTATGGTATATAATTCTGTAGCGGGTTGTGGGTTTATAGGGAAATAGGGTGGGAAGTAATTTAATTATAAATAATTAAATATGTTAATTTATTTCTTGGTATGCATTTTGAATTAATTGTTAATTAATTATTGATTGGTAATTAAAATATAATTGGTAATTATTTTAATTAATTGATTAATTGATAATTATGATAATTTTAGTAATTTATTTTCTGTAGCAGGTTGTTGGTTTATAGGGGAATAGGGTGGGAAGTAATTTAATTAAATATGTTAATTTATTGATTGGTATTTATTTTGAATTAATTGTTAATTAATTATTAATTGGTAATTAATTTAAATATAATTGTAATTAATTTTAATTAATAGATTAATTGATAAATATGTTAATTTTAGTAATTTATTTTCTGTAGCGGGTTGTGGGTTTATAGGGGAATAGAGTGGGAAGTTATTTAATTATAAATTATTAAATATGTTAATTTATTTATTTGTATTTATTTTTAATTAATTGTTAATTAATTTCTAATTGGTAATTAATTAAAATATAATGGGTAATTTATTTTAATTAATTTATTAATTGATAATTATGTTAATTTTACTAATTTATTTTCTGTAGTGGGTTGTGGGTTTATAGGGCAATAGGGTGGGGAGTAATTTAATTGTAAGTAATTCTATTTTTAAATTCTTTTTTATCTAATTTTTAATTATTTTTTAATTGTTAATTAGTTTATTGTTAATTGGTAATTAATTTGTATTAGTAGGTAATTATTTTTATTAATTAATTTGTATTTGTATTTTTAATTGATTAATTAATATATTATATAAAAGTGTTAATTATTTTAATTAATTTGTAATTGGTATTAATATTTATTTTATTTTTATTTATATATGAAGTATTTACTTTCCCTACTGTTGCACTCACTGGAGTGGGAATAGTAATTTTTACCCTCCTGCTATCCAACGCTTTCCCTACTGTTGCACTCACTGGAGTGGGAATAGTAATTTGTACCCCTACGCTATCCAACGCTTTCTCTACTGTTGCACTCTCTGGAGTGGGAATAGTAATTTTTACCCCTACGCTATCCAACACTTTCCCTACTGTTGCACTCAATGGAGTGGGAATAGTAATTTTTACCCCTACGCTATCCAACGCTTTCCCTACTGTTGCACTCTCTGCAGTGGGAATAGTAATTTTTACCCCTACGCTATCCAGCGCTTTCCCTACTGTTGCTCTCTCTGGAGTTGGAATAGTAATTTTTACCCCTACGCTATCCAACGCTTTCCCTACTGTTGCACTCTCTGGAGTGGGGATAGTAATTTTTACCCCTACGCTATCCAACGCTTTCCCTACTGTTGCACTCTCTGGAGTGGGAATAGTAATTTTTACACCTACGCTATCCAACGCTTTCCCTACTGTTGCACTCTCTGGAGTGGGAATAGTAATTTTTACCCCTACGCTATTCAACGCTTTCCCTACTGTTGCACTCTCTGGAGTGGGAATAGTACTTTTTACCCCTACGCTATCCAACGCTTTCCCTACTGTTGAACTCTCTGGAGTGGGAATAGTAATTTTTACCCCTACCCTATCCAACACTTTCCCTACTGTTGCACTCTATGGAGTGGAAATAGTAATTTTTACCCCTACGCTATCCAACGGTTGCACTCTCTGCAGTGGGAATAGTAATTTTTACCCCTACGCTATCCAGCGCTTTCCCTACTGTTGCACTCTCTGGAGTGGGAATAGTAATTTTTACCCCTACGCTATCCAACGCTTTCCCTACTGTTGCACTCTCTGGAGTGGGAATAGTAATTTTTACACCTACGCTATCCAACGCTTTCCCTACTGTTGCACTCTCTGGAGTGGGAATAGTAATTTTTACCCCTACGCTATTCAACGCTTTCCCTACTGTTGCGCTCTCTGGAGTGGGAATAGTAATGTTTACCCCTACGCTATCCAACGCTTTCACTACTGTTGCACTCACTGGAGTGGTAATAGTAATTTTTACCCCTACGCTATCCAACGGTTGCACTCTCTGCAGTGGGAATAGTAATTTTTACCCCTACGCTATCCAGCGCTTTCCCTACTGTTGCACTCTCTGGAGTGGGAATAGTAATTTTTACCCCCACGCTATCCAACGCTTTCCCTACTGTTGCACTCTCTGGAGTGGGAATAGTAATTTTTACACCTACGCTATCCAACGCTTTCCCTACTGTTGCACTCTCTGGAGTGGGAATAGTAATTTTTACCCCTACGCTATTCAACGCTTTCCCTACTGTTGCGCTCTCTGGAGTGGGAATAGTAATGTTTACCCCTACGCTATCCAACGCTTTCACTACTGTTGCACTCACTGGAGTGGTAATAGTAAATTTTACCCTTTCCGCTATCCTACGGTAAAAATATTGTAAATTTTTTATTAATATTACGTTTATATATATGTATTAACAAATCAATTTGTATGGTTTTTTTTAACTTACAAAAATTATTTATTAATTTTAAGGTTATTTAAGTATTTTAAGTATGTTTAAGTTAATTATATTTATCATTTCATTAATTTTTAATTAATTTAAAGCATTTTAAAAAATTCGATATTTTGACTAACTATATTTTTTACATCGATATTTTTGATTCGATATTTTTGTACTTACCTGTTTGGAGATAGGAGGTCGATATTTTGGTATTCTATATTTTTACCTCGATATGTTGGTAGGTCGATATTTTGGCATTCTATATTATGTCAGTGATCCCCACCAAACACTTCAAATATTGTGATATTTGTGGGGGGAAGCTTCTGCCCCTAATGGAACAGTGATCCATAGTCTTTCTTCACTCTCGAATGGATGACACCTTTATAGAGCTCCACCTGTGCAATATGTCTCTTTAAGAAAATATACAGCCTATCCCATGGAGTAGGTGGTTGCCTCTAGCCCTCCTCCCACACTCCTCCAGCAAACCCAGCAGGGCCATCATAGGAAAGACCTGGAAGGATGTACCCAAAACCGTCCCCAAGGAGCATTCTACCTTGGACCAGGCTTGTTGAATAATTGGGCATTCCCAGACCATGTTGAAGAAGGTACCGTCACACATAAGCATCTCGGATCAGATCTGCAAAACCATGTTCCAACGCCTCTCAGGTATATTGTAGACCCTATGGAGATATCTGAATTAAATTTATATGAAGGTGAGCAAAGACAGCCAGAACACTCCTGGACATCCCATCATCACCTCAACTCGTTCTCATCCAGGTCTCCTTGGTCGCACAGTCACTGACCGCGCCAGGTGACTAGAGCGTTAGGTATGCTGGTTATGAGGGAGTGATACCATCTCCATATGCCACGGTCACCTACAGCTCTCAGTGGGTTGAATTCTGTCAGGACCTCGGGATGGTTGGAAGTGACTCAAGCATATGTTTTAGTTTCAAAAAGCAAAAAAATTGGGAGTTGTGTAAGTCAAGTTCCTGCCTGAGTACATCAGATACCTTCATGTGATGACCTTACTAGATGTCCTTCAACTTTGAGAGACCTATATAATCCAATCTTTTAAAGTCTTGACCCTTATCAGAGCTTCTCAGCCAGTCTCCCATCAAGAACGGGGTCTCATGAGTGAGCTTCTTTTACCATTTAATGTGGCACCGGGCATTCTTCCGTGCCCCCAGAGTAGTTGTTGTAACATTGGCTAGTGTATAAGGAACTTTGGAGCTGTCCAAGAAATGAAGTGCCACCTGTTCCCCAAACATCCCTAACACCAGCGGTGGGCCAGGTCCTTCCCTGTCTCCAAAAAGCCAATCACTGATTAAAGTCTTGTGTGCCGCCTAGTAATAAGACTGGCTATCCATAGCTTCTAGTCCCCCCACAAAAGGATGTATTGTGCACTTGGAGAAAAACACCTTAGGTTGAACTACCCCTCACGGAAAATCTCAGTATGCTGCCCATCTGCTATGAAGAGTATGGTTTATGACCTCAAAAGGAAAGCTTTGTAAAATGTACACAACTGAGGTAGTGTCCTTATCTTGTATAAGGCAATTCTGCCCATGATCAAAAGTGGCAGGTACATCCACCTCTTGAAACCTTAGCATGTTTTCTTGAGCATAGGGGTTATGTTAGCCTCCCAACATGTGTGTGAGGATAGGGAAATATATATCCCCCAACTACTTGAGTGTATTTGTATGGATATGTATCAAGAAAAGCCTCCCACTGAATAGCCACTTCAACCTTAATTGAGACTAGGGTCATCTTATTCAAGTTAACTCTTAGGGCTCGAGACTGAACCAAACATTTTAAGGATTTACATGTTCCGGTCGCCGGTGTTGGGTGATCTTGGAGAAAGAGTAGCATATCATGCACATAGAGTGACATGTGGTCCTCTGAGCCTCCTTCAATCCAAAGGCTCACTCCAATGCATCTCTCCTAACCCATTGCGCCAAGGGCAAAAAATAGAGGGGACAGTGGAAAGCCCTGACCCCAAACTGTCATTAACTGAATATGGGGTCTCTGGATGCCTCATGGATTGCACCTATGGCCAAAAGAAAAGGGTGAAAGCATACATAAGGTGTGTGTATATATTTTATTTATTGTTTTGTCTGACAGTCTTACAGTGTATTAAAAAAAGAAAAACCTGCAATAAAAGGACAATTGAATAAAAATATGTGCACATCAATCTATCAATAAATTCATTAAAAAAACTGTAAAATACAAAAGACGGTAAAGTGCCAGAAATGTGTCTTTTCTTCAAAGGCATACGACCTGAGAAGAAAAGCATGTTTGAATTCTTCAAACTCAGTAAAGTGCAAGTGCAATGGCAAAGGTATCTATTACCGGCAGAGGCTACCTCCTAAATACAAACATATACATCACTGTTGGTTAAAAAAAAAACATAAAAAGTTAAGAATTTAGTTTTTTCCAGTTGTAAACATTTTTTCCCCCACCTAAAAAGTAAAAGTGTAGTGCAATGAAATAGTCCAACATTATTCGACTTATACATACAATTATGATGTGTTCCTTGAGTTCTTCGGGCATAATAAGGTGCAAGTGCATTGGGAAAGGTACATATTGCCATCGAAAGTTACCTCGTGAATAGAAACTTATACAACACTACTAGTTATGGAAACCTAGGGAGTTAAGAATTGTCTTTTTCCAGTTGTAAACAGTTTGTCCATCCACCTAGGAAGTAAGGGTGCAGTACATTAAAGTAGTACAAAGTTATTCAACTGACACATACAATTATACTGTGTTCCGTGATAGAAACAATCAAGCTCATAACGCTTACCTTATTGAGCATAATCCTAGAGTGGAGGGCAACCCTTTCAAGCAGGGCCACATAATTCATAATTATGACCCTACACAGGTAACCACGTTCACATGTTCTGATTTAATACATACAGCCATTGCTGGTTTAACACATCTGACCCCATAGTGTTTGAAGAGGGTTGAAAAGCCATCTCCACCGGGTGTCTACATATTTATTGCAAAGGTGAATAAAGTGGGTTAGATTATCCAGACCATCAACAATACACACACAGCAATCGAATCGGCCATCAAACATATGTATACAAATCAGGAGCTCCCTAGTTGGGAGGATACCTAGCCAGGATCTTAAATACAATGTTCGCTTTAATGCAGGGAATCCATGTATTCTAGACATGAAAGACCATAGGTGTTATTGAAGTAATTACTCGTCAAAAATCCCGGCTTTAGCTCCCAGCAGTGTTTTATCTTCATATAATCATGGTACCGTTCTTTCATCATAGCTGCAGTATCCTGTCTAACACTTCCAGGAGCATCCCACAGAGATATCAACTGTAATTCCTTCAACATTTTTTGTACATTTGACAACCATGTATGTCCTTGACGGGAGCAACTGGCTGTGACTTTCTCAGGAGTTTCTAAAAAAACTGTGGTCTTAAGGTTTATTACCAATTTCACCCAATAGAGGATTGGCCTGAGAGCAATAGTTTCTGATATAAGGATCAAATTAAGCTCTGTGTACACTGCCACTAGGGGGATACCTGGCCCAAGCCCCAGCAAATTACAGAGGAAATTATTCTCAGCAACTTGCACTGGGCGGACATTCCCGAATCCCCATAATTTGGCACCATAAAGTGCGGCCGCCACTGCCCTTTGCTTATATATTTGTAAAATAACACTAATACGTCTGGCACCAGCCTGATGTCTAAACTTTAAAAGTGCTGCAGCCAATTGTCTCAGCACTAGCGTGGCCTTCTGTATTTGGCTGTCCCATCACAAATTCTCTGTAAATGGAATACCCAAATAGTCAAACTGCTTGACAATATCCACTGGGATACCTTCGACCAAAGGCTTTCGCTTAAAACAAGGGGAGGGCCTCAATACCATTCACTTTGTTTTACTACCATTGATGGTTAATGACTTCTTGTAACAATACTCCACAAAACGTGTTAGTAGCCTGTAGGAAAGTGGGTTTCTGTTGCAGTAACCCCCTCACTATTTGCCAGACTACTGATTAACTTTTAAATCTGTGACCAACGGTAAGGGCTATACCAGGTATGCACTGGTGAGATATACACAAATAATTCAAGGTTATATGTAATGATTCCGGCGCTCCTCTTCCAATGGTCTACCGTCAAGACTCAACTGTTCGTAAATATGAAGATGAATGGAAGGAGCCTCAAGTTCAAAATAAAATCATCAGTCCAATACTGTAGTCCATGTTTTTTTATTTTTCCTAAACTTTTTCCAAAATTCAAGTTCCAACAGAAAATATCCAATCCAACGTGAAATATTCAATCCAGTACAGGAAAATGTTCTATCGAAATAAGTACTTCCTTGTCCACGAATGAACTCATCTCGGTCACTTTAGATGTGGTAGGATTGTATACATGTATTCAAAATGAGCAAGTTATACAAGCTTTAAATCACTTCCTAGGAAGCCGTAGTGCGAGCTTGAGGGACCATTCCAAGATGCTGGTGTAAATGAGCTTGTTAATTCTGAACAATAACTTTTTTCTTTTCGAAAATGAATGGTACCATCAGATCAGGGGAACTGCAATGGGCTCCAGGTTTGCTCCTTCTTACGCCAACCTTTTTTGGGCTGGTTTGAGAGGGAGCATGCCTGGAACCGCAAGGCATGCAAATGGACAGACCATATTTTATTCTGGGTCCGTTTCATTGACGACATTCTAAAGGTATGGGGCGGCACTCAAATTGAATTGTCTGAATATTTTGATTATTTGAATGTTAAGGATTGTAAAGTGGCTTTCACTATGATTCAGAATGCAAAAAGCATTAACTTTTTAGAAGTAGAACTGTTTGTAGAAGGAGAGATGATCATGAGTAAATTATACAGGAAAATTACTGCCACCAATTCGATACTCCGAGCTGATAATGCCCATCCGGCGTCAGTTATTCGGGGAATCCCTTATGGGGAAATGATTAGGACACACAGGAATTGTAACACGGATGAGGACTTCAACATTGAATTAGACCAATCTAGGTTACAACAGAGGGGTTACAGACAGCAGGACTTATTGAAAGCTAGAGGAAGGGTAATGAATGTCAGAAGAAAGTCTACTCTTGAACAAAAACAGAAAGACCATTCCAGAGAAAGACTAGCATTTGTAACCACATTTGTGGTCAAAAGGATCAAATTTTCAAGGCTTTGGGGAAAAATTGGAACTTGTTAAAGGGGGTAAGAGGTTTGATGCACCTCATAAAGGACAAACCCGAGGTTACCTTCAGGAGAAGCCCAACAATTAAGCAGATGGTCACCAGGAATTATTTAGAGCGTATTGCAGCTAGTGATTCAAACTGACTTCCGAAACCTCCAAATTAATTTTATGTTTGTGGAGCTTGCAATATATGCATTTTAGGATTAAATAGGACTAAGGATTTTTCATACAATTCGAAACGTAGATACATCATTAATGAGTTTATCAATTGGAATAGCAGAGGTGTAATTTAAGCTATTATATGTGATTGTAATAAAGTGTATATTGGCAGCACGAAACGCATGCTTAAATTAAGAATACAAGAACACAAACGGGCGATCACTAACCGAGACAACAGATCACCTTTGTTTCAGCATATTAGAGATAATCATAACACGCTGAACAATATTAAGTTTCATTGTATTCAAAAGATCACTCCTAGAAAACGAGGAGACTGGGAACTTAGTATAAGACAACAGGAGGCCAGATGGATTAGCAGGTGCAGGACAGTGACGGCAGGATTGAACAGTGATACTAAGCTTCATTATTTTTTTTAATTTCATTGCATTTAGTGAATGAGTGTTGGATTATATGGAATCGTGGCAACTGTAGTTGATGTGGTGTATAAATAATCATGCCCGCTAGGTGCTAAGCTTCTGAAAGAGATTAAAACAATTTTGATTATGATGGAATATCGGTCTATTTGATGTGAAACTGGATATGATCATTCCAGTAATAATTCCCAAAGATCTGAGATTCCTACATGGTTAGATAATAGACATTCTCACTTGACATTCAGGGGAATTTGTTAGATTCTTTTCTTAGCTCTACTTTACATATTTACACACGCCGACATAATTGAGTGGCATTATTTGGCGTATGTGAAGTTCTCGCGTACACACCAGTGGACTAAAAGGTTATTTTAGATATTGTGCTTGTTTGGTCGTATGATGCTTTATGGTTTGGCGTATGTCAAGTTCCTGCGTGCACACTAGCGGATTAAATAGTCATTTTAATATTATGTTTATTTGACTGTATTAGTCTTTATGATGAATCGTTTCTCCATGAACAATACTCCTTGGACTGAATTACATAGGCCTCAGTTAACAGTTAAGAGCCACCTTATACCTTTTATATATATTCTTTGCAACATATTTTTTGCAACATATTTGTCATGTCGAGTGAGTTACTGCAACCAATCATGCTTAGACCGCGCAATAAGCGCAGGCCGAATTGTAGGCAACGAACGGGGAGTTACTGTAATCATCACCGAGTCAAGAGAGGTACAACAGTGTAGATTTTTATTTGAAGAAATACAAGCGGGCTCTCTCCTTCATGCAGTGGAGAGGCACGGCGCGGCGTGATGTCGGAAAAGTGAGTCATAGAAATCAGTCCGCACTTAGACTGTTGCATGGGTACACCACATAGATGGTGTTGAACCGAGAGCATGCCGAGAGTTATTGTAATTACCACCAAGTCAAGAACGGCATGATAATATATTTATTTAATTTAGAGAAACACTGGCAGGCTCTCTTCTTTATGTAATAGAGCGATGCGGCAGTTTACAATTGAGAAACACTAACGTGTACACAGCAATCCCGGCGTGGTGACATTCACAGGGAGGCTGTGCATGTTGATTGGACAATGGACTATTTCTGGATTAGAAAGGAATACTCACGCATACACAGCAATCCTGGCGTTGTGACGTCCAAGGGGAGGCTGTGCATGCTGATTGGATAATGGACTATTTCCAGATAGGGAAGGAACTAGTCAGTGTTAAGGTAGCGGACCTGATGGGGGACCGAAGCAGGGTACGAATGAGGTGCTGTTATTGGCTAACAAAGACTTGGTGGGGAATTGAGTAAGTGCACTTTCCTGATTGGACGAGGACATAGAGGACCACGAAGAGCACTTCACAAGGTGCTAATGAGGTAGGAACACGCTGAATTGTGATTGGTGCAGGGACGTATAAAAAGCAAGAGTAGTGGAGACTGCGGTGCACAGCGGATTTATCATGACCTGTTGTCGCCGGTTTGGAATTTTGGACACTATATATTGATTCGCTTGACAAGGTGAGACTAAGGTCTAAATAAGGGGGGAACTTTTCTAGCAAGAGACCGTAGTGAACATTCTTTTTGTTAAAAATTCTTTTATGGAGGCTGGTACTCAGTGTGCATTTTCTATATTTTGGTCATCACAGATTGTAGAATTGGAATAAGCTTGAAGACATTTGTTTGGACCAGAACATGTCAGGAAACAAGACGTTTTTTGTGGTGAGAATTTTCACTTTTGAAAAGTATTCAGTGCTGAGGCTGAATCAGCCTACATTTTTGGGAATAGGGACTGATACACTTCTTTATGTTATGTTATGTTATGTTACGAGCATTTATTACGCGCACAGCTGCTCCAGCAAAGGAGCGTCCCGGCGCCTGACAAGGAAGCAACATAACACAACTTTAAAAGAGTGGACTGATAAAAAGGAACAAACTAAGGAAACAGAAAAGTCTTAACAGCCCTGCGGAATGAGAACAGGTCAGGAAGGGTACGTATTTCGAATGGAAGGGCATTCCACAGAACAGCAGCACGTACACGAAAAGAGCGTCCCCCAGCCCGACTACGCTTAAACCGTGGAACTACTGCTAGTTCAAGGTCCGATGAGCGTAGTGAGCGACATGGGATGTAGGGAGACAAAAGGTTCTGGAGAATCTGAGCAGGGGAACCTTTAAGGATCCTGTGGGACATACAAAACACTTTAAACTGGATCCTCTGCCTAATCGGTAGCCAGTGAAAAGAGCGCAAGGTGTTGGAGACGGAGCAGAACCTGGGTAAGCCTACGACTGCTCTGGCGGCTGCATTTTGTACGCGTTGGAGACGAGTGAGTTCGGCCTGGTTTATCCCTATCAAGAGGGAGCTGGCATAATCAAGCCGAGACATCACCGTCGCCTGTACCACGAGCTGTCTAGTCGAGGCGCCAAAAAATTTAAGTACAGGTCTCATACTGCGCAGGATGCCAAAGCAGCAGGCCGCAGTGCGTTTAGTGTGGCAGACAAAGCTTGGGTGGGATTTAGCCACACCCCTAGGTTTTTTATCTCCGAAACCGGAGTAGGGGTGGGACCTAGCTCTGAGGGCCACCATGCATCGCCCCAGAGTTCCGCTTGTTTGCCGAAGACCATGATTTCCGTCTTTTTTGCGTTTAGTTGGAGACAGTTGGAAGTCATCCAACTGGCCACCGCCCGTAGTCCATCCTGGAATCTTGGGGCCTCCACCACAGAATCCCCGCTGATCGTGACCGCTAGCTGAGTGTCGTCAGCGTATGACGCCATGGTCATACCCCACTGCTTGACGACCTCAGCCAGCGGCCTCATGTAAAGATTGAACAACGTGGGACTCAGCGAGGATCCCTGCGGGACCCCAAGAGCCAGGGGATGTAATTTGGACTGATGGGGCGGGACGGCCACGCAAAGAGATCTATCAGCAAGGAAAGAGCGGAACCACTGAAGAGCGGAGCCAACCACGCCCGCTTCCTCCAGGCGCTGCAGAAGAATCCCGTGCGAAACGGTGTCAAAGGCGGCGCTCAGGTCTAATAGAACAAGCGCCGCCGTTTGACCCGCATCGAGCACAGCACGAAGATGCTCCACCATGAATAGGAGGGCTGTCTCCGTGCTGTGACCAGCTCGGAATCCATTCTGCGTGTCATCTAGGATGTTAGAACGCGAGAGATGGTCTTTAAGGGCGATATTAACATGCGCCTCCGCGACTTTAGCCGGCCAAGGAAGGAGCGATATCGGCCGATAATTCTCCGGTTTGCTGGTATCGAGAGACGGCTTCTTTAGAATGGGCATTACCACTGCCTGTTTCCACTTCAGAGGTACCAGACCAGATGTGAGCGAGCTATTGATCAGAGAGCAAACTGGCAAAAGATTAGAAAATGCCAGGTCTCTAAACACCGCAGGCTTTAACGGATCTACCGGAGACCCCAACTTAACTTGAAGGGCCAGTGTCTTAAACCTATCCGGTATAAGGCAGGGGAGAGAATCTAAAACAGCCTGCCTTGGAGGGCTTTGGAACCCCCCCCCCAGAGGGCGTGGCTGTAGGAAAGGCTCTGTAGATGGTATGGACCTTTTCCAAAAAGAAAGCCGCCAGAGTTTCGCAGTGTGCGGTGGAACCAATAGCATCCGCAGAAGCCTTTTTAGACACAAGGTCCTTGAGGGCTTTAAAGATGGTTTTTGATGGGTTTGTGCTGTTGCGAAACTCGAGAGCATAAAATGCCGCCCGAGTTCTGCAGACAGCACGGTGATAGAATTTGACGGTAGCCAAATACATGGCTTTTTTACTGATATCATACGTTTTCCGCCATTCTCTCTCTGCGCGTCTACAAGAGCTTTTCAGCGCACGCAGAGATCCATCATACCAAGGACTAGGGTCTCGGAGTCCACAGTTGCTCGAGGTCATTGGAATAAGAGAATCAAGGGCTCTGGTAACCCATTCGCAAAAACGGTCGTAACCAGACTCCACATTCTCCACCGAGCCCAGAGGGTCCTCAGATAGAAGACGAAGGAGGTCTTCAAGTTTTAATTTATTCCAACGCCGTCTAAGAGAAACGCGCGTCGTGGACTTAAAGGGAGACTCAAACAATGGACACTGGATCATCACCAGAGAGTGATCCGTCCAGGCCATGGGGACAGGAACAGGAAGAGCAACCTTTACCTCTGCTAGAACTGGGATTTTAGTTTAAGAATATTAGACTCCTTCCTGATACAAGTGATTCTTGAACCTGGGCAGAATATAGGAGTTCTGGGAAGGGAAGGGGTAGTACTTATTAAATAATATTAAAACTTTTTTCTTTTGAATTTCAATTGATAGGACAGGTGAATACACAGGCCCCCGGTGTAGGGGGATTGCGGCGAAGAATTGATTCTATCCCAATTCAAATAGGAATCAGGCACCAGCATATTATAGTGGGTATATTTATTTTTATGGGGTATGTCGACATATATATATATATATATATATATATATTGTTAGAATTGGGGGTCTCTGGTTGGCGCAAGTATTCACTTGTGACAAGCAGGGACCCTCTCCTCTAAGTCAGGGCGAAGGATAACCCCTTAGAATGACCCTTGCTCACCCTCTAGGCGCGTGGCGTGAGCAGCCAAGGCTATTCTCCAGGCGTTGTTAGTTAAGCATTTGTAATAACACACACAGTAAAAATACCAATCCCCCACAAATGGACACCAGGTTGTTGTTATATAAAAATACGTCTTCTTTATGTAAAAATATATATGCAGGCAAGTATTTATCACAAGACCATAAGTAACGCTTCTCTTAGCCACAAGGTTGTAAATAGGCAAGTGTTGTCTTTGTTGCAATTCAAATGTATAGGTTCAGTTCTCTGTAGATGCCACAGTTCTCTAAATGCACTCTTTTAGGCACCTTCACACAGTTCTCGTCTATCTAGGCGCTTCCTAGCGCTCCTGTACGCTACCGGCTCGAGATACGGGCCCGACCTGCCAAAACTCACGCTTCTCGCGTATGGCACGGCCGGGTCTGGCAGAAAGTAAGAGTTGTACCGCTGTGTGCGACTCGCACGGGAGGCAGCGCAGGCTACGGAGCTACCAGGGGCCCAGGTGACAAGGAGCGGTGCGAGCCTCGTTGGAAGGGCGGCTCGTACCGCGGCTCGAGGCACACGCTGCGGGGCCCACAGGGGCTGCAGCTGGACACAGAGCGCTACCTACGGGCTGAAGAGGCTGTCAGTTCAGAACTTTTCCGAACACGAAAGCAGCGCCTTGCTCCAGATGCATATATTCCTGCTTGTCTCCCTCTGCAACTCACTCAGAGTTTTAAATGGACTTTAAATTTGGAAATTGAAGGCACACTCGAGAATACTGCAAGGAAATCTACCTGCATACAGCACTACAAACCCCACAAGCCCTGAGGACAATCAGCGAATCACATGACCAGGGTAGGCGGGGATGCTGCTCAATAAAGCCAAATGTATGCAGTTACCACGTGTGTGTTTGTCCGAGCCCATGAAGAAGGGGCGTGGTGCCCAGAAACGCGTTGGCTAAACTTACTTATTTCAAGAAAGGCGACAGTAGGAAGCACTTTATAGCCGGATGGCAGAGCATTGCAGGTTGCCTTCCTAATGCAAAGGGCGAGTTGTATCTCATTAATTGCGCGGCGGCCCGGCCGTGGGGAAGAGCACCATCGGAAGCCTGAGGATACGCTACCTACGGGCTGAAGAGGCTGTCAGTTCAGAACTTTTCCGAACACGAAAGCAGCGCCTTGCTCCAGATGCATATATTCCTGCTTGTCTCCCTCTGCAACTCACTCAGAGTTTTAAATGGACTTTAAATTTGGAAATTGAAGGCACACTCGAGAATACTGCAAGGAAATCTACCTGCATGCAGCACTACAAACCCCACAAGCCCTGAGGACAATCAGCGAATCACATGACCAGGGTAGGCGGGGATGCTGCTCAATAAAGCCAAATGTATGCAGTTACCACGTGTGTGTTTGTCCGAGCCCATGAAGAAGGGGCGTGGTGCCCAGAAACGCGTTGGCTAAACTTACTTATTTCAAGAAAGGCGACAGTAGGAAGCACTTTATAGCCGGATGGCAGAGCATTGCAGGTTGCCTTCCTAATGCAAAGGGCGAGTTGTATCTCATTAATTGCGCGGCGGCCCGGCCGTGGGGAAGAGCACCATCGGAAGCCTGAGGATACGCTACCTACGGGCTGAAGAGGCTGTCAGTTCAGAACTTTTCCGAACACGAAAGCAGCGCCTTGCTCCAGATGCATATATTCCTGCTTGTCTCCCTCTGCAACTCACTCAGAGTTTTAAATGGACTTTAAATTTGGAAATTGAAGGCACACTCGAGAATACTGCAAGGAAATCTACCTGCATGCAGCACTACAAACCCCACAAGCCCTGAGGACAATCAGCGAATCACATGACCAGGGTAGGCGGGGATGCTGCTCAATAAAGCCAAATGTATGCAGTTACCACGTGTGTGTTTGTCCGAGCCCATGAAGAAGGGGCGTGGTGCCCAGAAACGCGTTGGCTAAACTTACTTATTTCAAGAAAGGCGACAGTAGGAAGCACTTTATAGCCGGATGGCAGAGCATTGCAGGTTGCCTTCCTAATGCAAAGGGCGAGTTGTATCTCATTAATTGCGTGGCGGCCCGGCCGTGGGGAAGAGCACCATCGGAAGCCTGAGGATACGCTACCTACGGGCTGAAGAGGCTGTCAGTTCAGAACTTTTCCGAACACGAAAGCAGCGCCTTGCTCCAGATGCATATATTCCTGCTTGTCTCCCTCTGCAACTCACTCAGAGTTTTAAATGGACTTTAAATTTGGAAATTGAAGGCACACTCGAGAATACTGCAAGGAAATCTACCTGCATGCAGCACTACAAACCCCACAAGCCCTGAGGACAATCAGCGAATCACATGACCAGGGTAGGCGGGGATGCTGCTCAATAAAGCCAAATGTATGCAGTTACCACGTGTGTGTTTGTCCGAGCCCATGAAGAAGGGGCGTGGTGCCCAGAAACGCGTTGGCTAAACTTACTTATTTCAAGAAAGGCGACAGTAGGAAGCACTTTATAGCCGGATGGCAGAGCATTGCAGGTTGCCTTCCTAATGCAAAGGGCGAGTTGTATCTCATTAATTGCGCGGCGGCCCGGCCGTGGGGAAGAGCACCATCGGAAGCCTGAGGATACGCTACCTACGGGCTGAAGAGGCTGTCAGTTCAGAACTTTTCCGAACACGAAAGCAGCGCCTTGCTCCAGATGCATATATTCCTGCTTGTCTCCCTCTGCAACTCACTCAGAGTTTTAAATGGACTTTAAATTTGGAAATTGAAGGCGCACTCGAGAATACTGCAAGGAAATCTACCTGCATGCAGCACTACAAACCCCACAAGCCCTGAGGACAATCAGCGAATCACATGACCAGGGTAGGCGGGGATGCTGCTCAATAAAGCCAAATGTATGCAGTTACCACGTGTGTGTTTGTCCGAGCCCATGAAGAAGGGGCGTGGTGCCCAGAAACGCGTTGGCTAAACTTACTTATTTCAAGAAAGGCGACAGTAGGAAGCACTTTATAGCCGGATGGCAGAGCATTGCAGGTTGCCTTCCTAATGCAAAGGGCGAGTTGTATCTCATTAATTGCGCGGCGGCCCGGCCGTGGGGAAGAGCACCATCGGAAGCCTGAGGATACGCTACCTACGGGCTGAAGAGGCTGTCAGTTCAGAACTTTTCCGAACACGAAAGCAGCGCCTTGCTCCAGATGCATATATTCCTGCTTGTCTCCCTCTGCAACTCACTCAGAGTTTTAAATGGACTTTAAATTTGGAAATTGAAGGCACACTCGAGAATACTGCTAGGAAATCTACCTGCATGCAGCACTACAAACCCCACAAGCCCTGAGGACAATCAGCGAATCACATGACCAGGGTAGGCGGGGATGCTGCTCAATAAAGCCAAATGTATGCAGTTACCACGTGTGTGTTTGTCCGAGCCCATGAAGAAGGGGCGTGGTGCCCAGAAACGCGTTGGCTAAACTTACTTATTTCAAGAAAGGCGACAGTAGGAAGCACTTTATAGCCGGATGGCAGAGCATTGCAGGTTGCCTTCCTAATGCAAAGGGCGAGTTGTATCTCATATATATATATATATATATATATATATATTCATTCTATTTCGTAGTTATGACATTTGTTAGATGCCGGAATGTGGCACGTTATGTTGAGTGGGGTGGATTCTGTCTTATCAATCTACATGTTAGAATGGAATATGTGCAGGATGGTTGCTTTAGCACATTACAATATGAGTGACACAATGTTAGCACCATTGTTGATTTTATAAATGTGTATAAGACATATATATGTATCAAACAGATATTTTGCACCAAGAACCGGATTATGATTTTTTTGTTTTATTATTTCACAGCCCTGATGATGTCCTAGATATCAAACTTCTAAGCACAATAAACCCACACTGATGCCAGTGTGAGATTTAATGAAAAATGCACACAGAGGACATCTCAGAGATGCCTACTGAAAACTAGCCGACCTCTAGTGTCCCGACTGAGTGGCTGCTTAGCTGCCATCAACAGACATGTTTCAGGACCCATGGTTCGAGAGCCTGCTGCTCTCGGGGGCCTGAAACAATGCACATCCTGGGACGAGGTGCCAAGTTTCCTCCCCCAGGATGGGCAGGGTTCACGAAGTGGAAGCTTCAAAGGCATGCCGCCTTTGTGAGCTTCCCCAGACCACTAGCTGCTTTCAGCAACTAGTATCCACTGGTTCTACCCCCCACTTTGGGTGGGACAACCGGCGGGAAAAACAAGTGAGGGAGAGAGGTGTGCCTACCTCTGCCAACTCCATCCCTCAGTTGGGGGAGGCAAGGTGAAGACTCCTAGTCCCCGCCATCTTGAGGATGGGGGGACCCAACCAACCAGGGACAGGCTCCTGCCCCCTCTCACTGGAGGGTGGCACAATTGGGGCTGTGAACAACAGACAGGAACCTAGGAGGTCTATAAGCCAAGCCACTTGCTGGCCAAGAACTGGCAAAACAACTATGTCAGTTGGTGCTGCAGTCACCATATAACAGTGTCAAGGTAATAGAGAGAGAAAGAGAGACACATGTGTGAAAAAAGAAAGAGCCAGAGTCGTGATATCTAAGACTCAATTGGAAAGTCTGGTCAAACCAAATCCAGCACACATAGTTTGTGGATAACCATCAAACAAACCAGGTGATCGGTCCTTTCATTTGGCCGTCCACACTGTGACCAGGCGGGTCCTTCGATCATCTGGACCTCATGCCACACAGTCGTAGTAAGTACTGGATACGGTCTACAGTAAGAATGAACCTCCAATTGTTGGTCTGGCTGTGATAGTTAGTGAAAAGTAATGAAAAAACAGTGCAACATACAAAAAATGTGGTGAAGCTTAAAATAGGGTGATATGTCTAAACAAACACTTTAATAGGAACCAGGCACATCCCCTAATTAAAACATAGGAACAGCGCAAACGATAGTGTGGAACAAATAGCTGTCGCAATTAGGGCCAACATGTTTCTGCCTACCGGGCAACTCGTCCCTTGGCATTCATCAGGGCCACTGCTCTAAGAAAGTTGCTTCTGTTATGTGTAAGTGAAAAAAAGATATAAGTAGGAACGATACAACCTGTACCTACAGTTATATACACATCCTCCTAGTCAGTGGACGTTCAACGTGATTCAGCATGACAGGGGACTGGACCTCACCTCACCTGGACCGTGCTCAGGTATATGAGGCCCCGCACTCTCCGTCGGTGCCACCAAACTCGCCTGAGGCAATTGGGGCTGTACCCACCACAGGGAAGGGACCCATTGGTCCCTGCCCTCTACCTACCTGTAACACCCCTAAATCTAGTATTTAGGGGACACCCTGAACCTTGCTTCCTCAGATCCAGAAAGAACAAGAAGAAAAGAAGAAGAAGGACCGAACAGCCGTGCAGCCAGCTAATAAGAGGAAGACACCCACTGACTTGGCCCCAGCCCTACAGGCCTGTCTCCCCTCGAACCTGCTCCTGCGAAATCCCGGTGTGTCCTGCAGCCAGCAACCTTGAAAACCTCGGAGGACCTGCCTGTCTTCACTTCCAAAGACTGCTTCTCCCGTGAACAACGGATTTGTTCAACTGCAATCTCTGACAACAGCCAGAGACCGCGAATCCAGCCCACTCTGTACCCGCTGAAACTGGCCCGAGCTCGAGTGGAAAAACACCAGGAGGAGGTCACCCTGGCGATCCTGACCCGGGATCCGGCGACCCCTGACCTGCCTCAAACCTCCAGCCGACGCCTGCAGTCTAAATCCAGAAGGACCCCCTAACCGCGACCAGGAGCTGGTAAGAAGATCCGACCCCAAAAGGCACCCCTGCACACGACGCCACACGCCTTGTGTGCCCAAACCAATAGTGCAGAGGTCTTCAAACTTTTGGATGCCGAGACCCCCCTGTCAACATCTTGAGGCATAAGGACCCCCTCCTGACAAAAATGTCTAAACCTGTAGGCAGGGCTACTAGAATTATGAGGCAGGTGAGGACCAAATTACACGACAGGCTTGACTAAAATGTGTGGGAAGAAAATGTAAGTGATGTTATGCCGCGTATTTTGGGATACCATTGCTTCATTATTTTGACATTTTTTACACATGGTAACACTGAGGAAAGATTTCACCCCATCAGTACCCATTTGTAACCAGAATACAGCAATTAACATCAGAAAGATTTCTAGTCAACCTTTGAAAAGGGCCTTCCACTCCGCAGGAATATGTGCTGCCACATTAGAAGCTCAGCTGGCCCGGAGAAGCAGGGGTCCCTTAAAAACCTGGTGGTTTTGTGCAGAGTTAAGCAGTTTACCCATGCAGCTTTCCTCTCGCCCTTCCCTTCCATTCCCTCTCTCCTCTCCTAACCCCGGATCCCTCTCTCACTTTGCAGGCCATTTTCTTTCACCCCTTTTTACAACTTCCGAACTCTCCCCATTCAACCTCTCACTTCACCTTTAATCACCTCTTGCATTCTCTCTTTTCACTGCCTTCATCTCTTACAGTCTTTCGCATTTATCTCATGGCCTCTCTGGTCCCATCACCTCCTGTGCCCCTCAGCACTTCTCATTCACCTAGTCTCTCCATTCAATTTTTGCCTATTTGTATCTTACACCTCTACAGTCCCCCCCTTCAACTTTCACATCTCCCCTTTGTTCTAACAGAAGCCCTCACCTTTGGCTCACACTCACTTCTTGTGTGTCAACACTTCTCTTCGGCAAATCACATTTCTCCTCATCCCGGACCTCTTCAATCGAATTCTCTCACTCCCTTGCTGTCCTCTCTCATCCTCTAATCTCTCCTCACCAAGCATATGGGTCGGACCCATATGGTCCTCTCGGCCTGTGCCATTCTGTTTATAGTTCCCTAATTCAACAAGGCATGAGTTGTCTGTCTCGATGTTTTGGTGCAGGCCACACAGTTATGGAACTTGCACCCTCCTTAGCTTCGCTCCACTAAGAATCTATTATCCTTTAGGAAGATATAAAAACCTTTCACTCTGCTCTGTAGGTTACCCCATTTGTCTGGTTCTCCTTCTCCTTCTGTGTGTTTCTCATTTGCCTACAGGCAGCAGATGGTTATTAGCCCCAGGACATCTTTTGGTAACAGTAGCGCACTACAAATGTAAATAATAATAATAGCCAGAAGCAGGGGAGTCACTAGACCAGAAATTCGGAGAGGACTAACACTCCCAGCCAGGGCTGGTCCTAACACTGGTCGCACACGGTGCAACAGTCTTTTTTGGTGCCCCACCCCCGTTTCTTCCTCCTCCATGAATTCCTTCACTGCCACTCACCAACAATGCACCTCATCTCTCTATAGCACCTTTCTGATAAACATTTCATTTTTTATAGCGCTACTCATAGTTTACTCACACTCAGTTCTGTGATCTGCATGGTACACGTTCTTTGCAGCAGGCACATTAACCCTCTGCACACTGTGTGGATGACAAGAGTGCCCATGTGAGTGCACAGTGAGTGATGCAACAGTACAAGAGTAGGGTATGAGGAGTGACTGCAGGGTGAGTGAGGTGGCGTATGAATTTATGAATTTGGGTGCGAATGCAAGTTCAGAATGGGACGAATTAATGTAGGATTACTGATGGGCTTGTTTGAGTGAGTTGCATATTGAGCAGTGAGGGGACAGGTGAGTGAAGTGTCACATGAGTGCAGGATGAGTAGTGTACTCGTGTGCCTGCAGGGTGAGATATAGGGTGAACAGCGCAAGTGCATTGTGAGTGCAGAGTGATCACTGTGAGTGCAGGGTGAGTGGGTGAATGGTGTGAGTGCATGGTGATCAGTGTGAGTGCAGGGTGAGCGTGAAAGTGAAGGGCGAGAATGAGGAGCGAGGTGTCTGAATGCAGGATGCATTCCCAGACACTTGAAGCAACTCAGCATGTTATTGATGGAGGCGTAGAGTTTAAGATCTAAGTTAAACTATTGCGGCAATAATCTGGGATTTAGGGTGGAGGAAATAAACAATGTGCTGATCCTGCAACAAACTTACAGTCCTATGGTTAGCATTGCCAGCAGATTATTTTGATTGCCCAGTCGGTACAAGAATAAGCAGTCACCTAAAGCTGTATTTTCAGCACTTATCTGTGCATACTTTGAACAGCAAATATAAATAGAAAACACTTTTGTGTTCTAGGGCTGCCTCAATGATCAATGACTGACAAAGAGAAAAAAGACAGAAAAGTCACATAAAGAATGCATACATACTTTTGTAATTATAAGTCTATTTAGTGTCAAGAGGAGGTCTTTCCAGACTCTTTAAACAAAACAGGCAGGCATTTTTCTTTTGGCAACCCTTCTTTATATTCCTTTTCATTAAATGAATTCACACAGTACAACAGTAATTATGAAATACAAATGTAAGGATCAGGGAGAGTGGGGGCCCAGGGGGTACTGGAACCAGGAAAAAAACTAAGCCTCTTTAACCAGTTTACAAAGCCATGTAAATATACAAATGGTCTTTAAAGACCTGTGAAAAACTCAGGCTGCTGGAGATGTCTCCAGACACTGCCCAGCCAAGCCCCCAGCAGCTCGAGTTTCACTGCAGCAGCAACCAGGCTGAGACACACGATGAGGGAGGAGGGGGGCTGAAGCCCTTGGGCCTGGGCAGAAGTGTGAAAGTGAAGGTGCGACCCCCTTTGCATCGCTCCACGGCCCCCCTGGGGGTCGCGCCCCACAGTTTGAAAACCCTTGCAATAGTGCCTAACCAACCCTTAACTTTCCAACTTACCTCTCGAAGTGGTGGTCACACCCAGAAGTCCTTTGTCTTCCTTCCTGCAGTGCTTTTGCAAACCGGAGGTTCTCCACAGAAAACAACAGGGCGCCCGACGTCGAAACAGCACACTGCACCCGGCCGCCCCAATGCCGCTGAGGGTGCACCTTTTGTGCTACTTTGTTTCCCCATTTGCCCTGACCTAAACCCTAGGAGCTTTGCTCCTGGAACACAGTGGCCTGCTTGTCAGCAGCCACCAACCGGAGGTCCCCTATCCCCCATTGGATAACATTGGTTCTCAACACTCCGCACCCGGCGCCCTAGTGCCACTGAGGGTGTTACAAGAGTGCATCACTGACCCTGGGGGACCCCTGAGTCTAACCCCAGAATCTTAACTCCCACAGTTGATTACTTACCTGTAAACCGATAACATGTTTTTCCTCCTTAGGATAACATTGACAATGTTCTTCCAAAAAGTTTCCAAGTGTGGAGTTTTGAAATCTAAATATATTCTTTAAAAATCGCACAAATAACCAAAACTTATTTACTTACCTGGTTGCAGGAAATGTCCCAGTGTTGAATCTAGGTATACAGCACCAAGTTAGAAAAGTAACGTAAAAAGCAACGTACCTGTAATTTATTGAAAAAGCCTATTCATTTCAATGTACTGTATTTACTAAGTGTTGCAAGCTGCTGCATCCACTATAAATCAAACAAAGTACAATTTCTATTGCATTTTACAACTGTTCTATATTCAGCAACATAATCCTGAAAAGTATTTAATGCTTACCTGTGCCAGGCTTGCTTGGTGCTAAAAATAAAACAACAGTATATTTTTATACAAAAACAATTGGCCTAGAGTTCAGTTCTTGAGTGTGTGAATTCATTTGCTGACTGAGTGTGTACATCAAATGTTTAACACTGTCCTCTGATACTGTCTTACTGCTTGACCATTCTACCACAAATAGAGAGTAAGGTTCTATCTAACTTTAACCTCTGCCTACCTCTGGGGTCAACTGGACTCTATACACACTGTACCTCATTTTGGTGTAGTATATATAGAGCCAGTTTCCTATAAAAGCCTATGGGCGGCGTTTTCTGTTTGTGCCATCGATACTGCGTCATCAGCGTATAGTAGTATTGGCACCTGCTTCCCAGCTACAGTTTGAATATCTATGGGGTCTACCATCAAATGGTCAGCTGCATAATTTAAAAAGAGGCTAAATAGCAAGGAAGCCAACACGCACCCCTTCTTGACACCTTTTTTTGACCTGGAAGGGTGCGGTGCACACCCCGCCCGACCCATAACCCGTGGCCGTGTTATTAATATGCAGAGCCTATATGGTCATCATTGGCGAAGAGTCAACACCCAAATCCTCCAATGATCTCCACAGCTTCTCTCTATCTACTAAATCAAAAGCTGCTTTCAAGTCCATAAATATTAGGTACAGCGATGACTTCCTCACCATCGTAAACTTATAGGAGATCATATACAACCGGAGAGTGTAGTGAAGGCAGGGCCCTGCTTGCGCACATTGCAATGTTAGCATAGGCTTATTAGGAGTTTAAACGCCATTTTACCTTTCTGCTCCTTTTGCACATAACACTGCATATAACTGTTCTTGTAAGTTAGGCTACGTGAATGTCTTCACATGAGAATGGCTTGTTTTCAACGTCCCTAGACTTACATCCCGACCTTAGTCTGCACAGTGAGTGCTGAAGCCTCCAAGGTTATCATAACAATGTTAGCTGTTATTTGGCCTGATCGGCCCACGCTTAGACACAACATACACGCAGCTGCAGCTAACTGAAATTCTGGCGCCTTTAATATTTCACTGCATGCATGATTTTGACACTTGGAGAAAATCTGTTTCCAGAGAAAGATCTTTTGCAGATCCTGATGTGATTCACCTTTACTGATCTTGGAGGTATGGGGGTCCCCATTCAAGCCTAAGAGACCTTCTATATTATATAAAACATAGTTCCTAGCTAGGGAGGGTGGTACATCAGGCACTATAGGTCCTATTTCCACTATCATTATATTATGATTTCTCCCTTTGTGTTTTATGGAATTGTAACAATAGGGATCGTATTATTTTTAATCATATGCCTGCTTATCTTAGCAAAAATACTGCATCTTGGAGCACGTCGTTAAAAAAACATTTTAAACTCACATTGTGGACTGGTATGAGAATAACAAACGAAAGAGTATTCTTGATTCCCACCATTCCTGAGAGTAACCGAAGTCGCATGTTCTGGGTTGTCTAATCATTGGTACCTCTGCTATAGGACGAAGAGCTAATGTGATGCTAGTCGGTTAGGGGTTCTAGGTACTGAGGTGAGTTTTTTGGTCCACCACAATTCACTGAGGTCCTGGGTCTCTGTGCACAGGTCTGTGTAAGAGCAGAATCCCTGCAACAAGAGCCTGATCAATGGTCCCAATGCAAGGCCGAAACCCAGCTTGCACTTCAGTTAAGATGTTATGAGCAGCAACTCACCACTGAAGGCAGTTGAGCGGAACTTTTCCCAGACTTTTTCCTGCACCATCTAGAAGGTAGATCAGACGGTAGTTGGATAGACTGGATCGGTCACCTTTCTTATGGGTCGGCACAATTATGTCCGAACGCCATGAAGGGGGAACAGCATTTCCAGCAAGTGCATAATTACCCACTTTACTAAGGATGCTGCCCCACATGGCTCTTCGCAATATATGTTGGCGGGCACCATATCAAGGCCAGGGGCTTTGCGTTTCTTTACATCAGTCAGGACTCTCACCACCTTTAGTACTAAAATATCAATAACACAAGGCCCAGAGCCGACGTTCTCTCGGGCTGTCAGGGGTGTTATGTGGTTGACACTATATAAATTACTAAAGTGGACAGACCAGACAGATGGCCCAATAGGAGTTTCAATAGTGTGCACTGAGCCCCTCTAAGCCTGTGATTCCAATTCCCAGAATTTGTTTCAGTTTTTTTCCTGTGCAGTCTCCTTTAATTCCACCCAGATATTCAGTTGATACTGCAATTCCTTAGTTTTCAGGAGGCATTTATAATTGGCCCTGCACTCTCAGAATAGTAATTTGCTGTGTAGGCTATGGTATCGTTGTACTAAGGCAGATGCATACATCAGGTATTGATGGGGGAAATATACCTTTTATCTTTTTATTGATGATGACTTCCAAGAACTGTTGGACACCTAAGTGGTTTTCTATTTAGAAAACATGTCAATCTTTTCACCATCACTGCAATTACACCATCAAAATGTTAGATGAATTTTAAGAAGTCTATAACGATATTCCTTCTATGCTGAGTTCGATAAATGAACGTTTGATGACACCGAAATTACCATTTCGAGTTTTCTGAGCTCAGGGAATTCTTATATATGCAGGGAAAATATCTGTGGCATTACAATGGCCCAGTCCAAAGAATCTAACAAAAAGAGGGTTCCTTCTCCTGGGAGTAAATAATGCTTAAGATCCCAACTGGGGGATGATTTGCAATAAAGGAATGGGTTGCAGTGTTACGCTGGTTACCAAATTTACAACTCAATATGTATGGACCATAAAGATATCATTAAAACCAACCTTGGGAGGAGGAGGACGCCACGCAGATCAGCTACCAGCTATAAAGTGAACAGCTAATTTTAAAAAAAGCTTAAAGAAAGTGACCCTTGATTCCATGATGAATACATGCAAGAGTTAACCGCTCAAAAGATTCCTGTCTACACAGAGTGAAAGTGGTGGACGGAAGAGCATAAGGTAGCTCCCAGAGGCGTCCCCCCTACTACTACAAACAAGGAAATAGGATCGGATTGAAGTTGGTCCATTTTCTTCAAAACCCGAGGAAAGTTTTTCAACACATCACAGAAACAAGTAGTAAAGAATGAAAGCAACATGAGCAGAGGGATACGTGCTCAGAAATACCTATAACAACGAAACCAGGAAAGACTAAACATGGAAAATATTAAGCTGTGAACGAGTCCTTGAAGAAGGTGCAGAATAGAAAAAAAGCACCGAAACGCCGCGTCGACAATTTCGTTCTTGTAACAATTTTTTGTTTTATGAATATGATTATGTAATGTTTATGTTTAAGTACCAAATTAGTGAAGTTTTAAATGTTTTTTAATTATTCCTTGAATAACCCTTTTTAAATGTGTGAATAAAATTGTGTATATGATTTGTACATACTACTACCTAAGATTACTTATTCTAATAAATGTATGAAAATGTTTTAACTAACAAGTATGCCTCATGGTTTTAATGATATCTTTATGGTCCATACATATTGAGTTGTAAATTTGGTAACCAGCGTAACACTGCAACCCATTCCTTTATTGCAAATCATCCCCCAGTTGGGATCTTAAGCATTATTTACTCCCAGGAGAAGGAACACTCTTTTTGTTAGATTGTTGACCCAATCCTTTTCCTGCCAGAAAGGGTAACTCCCTATACACATTGTTGAATCCAGTCCAAGAATACAATAGAAATGCACCAGTGTTTGGGTCTCCCACGTTTTTAGTGGCACATTATTCAAGATTGCTCTGCCTTGTTCCTTCCATTAATCAAACTAATCCAGTGGTGGATTGCTTTTAGAGGATTAATTGAGCAGAAAAGAAGCTCTGGAGTGTTTCAAAAATACTTTCACCCCTCTCCATTCTTCGGCTTGTAAATCCTTCTTCAAATGTCATCGTTTATGCAGATTCATCAGCATGGAGTTATGATTTCTTAATGACATACCATAACTGAAGCTGTTCACCCAGTGGCCTTTTATTCCAGGACACTAGGAACAGGCTAATATGAATTGGAATAGAGAGATGCAGGCATTAAAGAAGGGCTTCTCCAGCTGGAGACATCATTTGGAAGGAGGAGCACATAAGGTCATTGTTAGGTCAAATAATAAAAAACTAGACTTCTTGAAGGCAACAAAATGATCATTCCAACTGGTCACAAGAAGACATTGCTAGCTGCAGTATGAGAGGGTTGATTTTGTTTTAGGAGAACTGACTGTATATCCCAGAGGGACTAATGCCTCTTGTTGTTTTGTCTTGATTTTCGACAACGATAGTTCTGTTGGCCATCGCAAAAAAAGACATCAGAAATTACATTTAGGCTTGCGCCGTCAAAAGCATCTTGAACTGTTAAATCCTTTACCAACCCTTTATTTATAGAATTAATTGTGGATTAGCTACTCTCAGATGAGTATAACACCATCTTGGAGGTCATTGATTATTAAACTAAATTTGCCCAAGGTCTTCTGTTATGTAGAGTACCAACAGTCCGATGTTTGGCTGAGGTCTTTTAAAAAAAACTTTGATCACATGGCCTTTCTGACATTAGAATTACTGATCAACGACCTCATTTATAATACATTTTTATACCTTGCTATTAAAGAGGGTGGGCATAGATAATCACAAATCCAATAGCCTCCATCCTCAGGTTTTGGTACTAAACTATTGTGTGCTAACTATCTGTCTGACAAAAAGTTTGTGCGCTAATATAGTTCAAACAAAAATCCCCCGTTAAGTTAATAACAGAAAATCAACACCCAACTAAATGATATTTGTGTATGTTTGTTAAACATTTCACAGCAGATAGTGGGTGAATTTCAATAAATCTTTGTAACCTGACATGAGAGAGTTGTGTTACTTCTACAGCACACACACCGAAAGAACACTAACACTATTGACGCAAATGCTTTTTGTGAATGCTTTTCAATGATGATAGGGTTTTCTTCTAACAGAGTCACCAATAAAAATATCATATGTGGTGTGCATGTTTTTTTTCTCCTTCAGCTAATCACAACACCAGCACGTCCATCTACTAAGCCCTTGTAACATTATTTTTGCATTATCTCTGAAAGTATTCTGTATTGAAATGTTTCTTCTCCATATACTCTAAGCCAAACCTAAAATAATACACAACAGTTGTCCTGTGTATTATGGTATAATAAAACATGGGATTCTGCAATCCCTGTAAAAATGGCATTCACTAATTTCTATATATCAGCGACTTGTAACACACCAAAATACAGATTATAAAGAAAAAACGTCAGAACTCAACTACTATATAAGAGATTTGGCCCCTGCCGTACATTATAAAGATATTGCAAGTCACTGAGGAGTTCGATAGCCATATAGAGGAACGAGGCCGAAGGCGGAGTTTCTTTATAATGTTATGGAACTCTGAGGTGACTTGCAAACTCCTTACATGTAGCCAGGGAGCACTTTACTCTCTTATGTGTTTCTTTTTTACACTTCTTAGATAGAGAAAAGCTTGAATCTTTCTGCATGTTTACATGTTTCGAGCTACTGCAGCTTTTTTTATTTTTAAATGGCTTGTTTTGAACTGTTTCTAATATCTGTTTGCAGCAAATATAGAACAGGTTTTTGATGTGTTTACTTTTGAACTAGAGTTTTTATTTGTATTCTTCATGTATGCAAGCATGCTCGTTCTTTCATAGGAAAGAGCTATGCACCAAGGTTTTAGGAGTTTTCAGGTCTCGCCTACGCAGCGCGCATGCGCTGAATAGGCAAAACGACCTATTGCTATCGCTTCGGCTTTTCAGCCAAACACGTGCACGCGTTCCATTGCCTTCAATGGCAATGCGTGCACGTCTTGCGATTCACTTGCGGGAGCGAGCGCTGCCATATGGTAGCAATTATCGCTCCCGCAAGTGAATCGCCCAGACCCCCGCCTGCCCCCTGCTGAAGCGCGAGGCGCGCGCCTCCTCCTTCTGCCGCGCGAGGCTCGCGTGCGTGCTTGTTGCGACATGTGACTAAGGTCATTGTTGATGACATGGTGCCTTTGCTGATCACATTTCAGTACATGCTGCCAAACGGGAGGCGCAGAGCAAGGCGTCCTGCGAAAGAAATTAAGGAAAAGTGTGATTTAGAACATGCGCAGGCCATTATGTATACATTCCCTTCTGTGCCCTTGTCCATAAATGGTAATACCCCATGTAAATCACCAGCACAGTAACTTATGTTTTTTGATTACCAATTCCACGCTCATGATACACTTCACCGCAGCCGCCTTTTAATGCTGTTTACATAATTTTTCCATTAAGGACTGCCTAGCATCAATAATGTGTGTGTAAAGGAGGGAGCAGGAGGGACGAGCGCATGCGCAGAACCCTCAAACTGTAAGTGGAAAAAATTTAATTTCCGCGGCCCTGCTAGAGTTTTCATGTAAGTGCTGAATGCGCCGCAGTGCCTGCTAGCTCTGTACATGCACAAAAAAAGATGAACCCCTGATGAACAGACTTGTCACACGCGCTTATAGATATGGAACAACTGCTATCATTACCCTGAAGATCAGAATTGTCCCCACTTGTTAAATTTGTGTCATGTTGAACTTCAATATTTCATTCAGTGGGCCAAGACACCTCTCGGATTGTGAACAATACATTTTGAAAAAACACCAGGAGATATTATGTTGTTTCATGCTTTACATATTTCTGTATGTAGCATTCTTTTATATGTCTGTCATGCTTTTTTAAGCGTTATGATGCAGTCTCTCTTTGGTACCTAAACAACAGGTCCCATTACTAGTACAGGTTTCTGAAAAACAGCACCCTACAGAACCCTACAACAATGTAATAGAATGCATCACCCTCCAAATTCAGGCCTGCCTGTGACCGAGGAGTGAGGCTCTCTTGTGCCTTCATTTAGACTCGCTCAGAAATTGGCAAAGCAGAATAATTATTTTCACCAACTTGCATTTCAGAGACTGCATATTTATTGGCTAGAAAAGCCTGCCTTAAGGTTCACATTAACTTTGTCTCCAGAATTTCAACCGAAAAATTACGAACCAAGGAGAATCCCCCCATTAGTGGTGACACGTTCTGCACCTCCTCTAGTCCCTACTCGCGCTTACTACACTTGCCATCTTCCTGTTTTACACATAACTCTGAAAAAATGTATAACGAAATTGAAAAACAAGCCCCTGATTAAATATGTTACTTGAAGTAAATGCCATCAACTAGAAAGGTTTACCTATTCAATATGAACATCGTTAGAATACCACAGCTAAAAAGCAAGTTTACAAATACAAAACTTAAATGACAAAGGGACTACTGTAGCCATAGATTTTCTTTTTAAGATGTAAGGCACAAAGTGGGGAACACTTGAGCTACTACTTTCTTTTCTCTTTTTTTTTCTTCCTGCCACCACTTACACCGTGTCTCTATTTTTTAGACGTAAGGGGGGACTAGAAAGTGAATTCGACATGCACAGAGATGTAAGTTTAAATAATTAGGTAGTAAATTCAGATGCCATAGGCAGTAGCGAGATCATGAGGCTTAGAACAAGTAAGGATCAATTGCAAGGAGGGAGGGCAGACGTGGTAGGAAAACCACAGGTGTTCAACTAATGAGAAGGAACTGGTTTAGTCATCCATGTGTGCACATCATGCTGTGTGCACTAAAAAAACATAAAAACAAGGGGGAGCCTTGCCACAATCCAAGATGGTGGTGTCTGGCCCAATCCAAGATGGCGGCACCCCAAGATCTCTCACAAGACTGATTTCCATGGAAGCGAAATAAACAAGCATTGACATAGCCGTTAGTCTCGCTTTTGGGTCCTTATAAGTATTTAGTTATGCAGCACAATATCCTTGGTGCAACAACATCAACTGTTGCATGGCCAAGCACTTATAAGGTCCCAAAGGCGAGACCTATTACCTATGCCAATGCTTGTTGGGAAAGGTGATGGTGTGACCATGTATTATATGGATAAATTACCCCGTGGCGTACATGATAAGAATATTGCAAATCACCTCTGAATTACGTAACCTTATAAGGAAACTCGATCTTCTGCCTCGTTCCTCTATATGGTTATGGAACTCCTCTGAGACTTGCAGTATCTTTATAATATGTGGCAGGGGCTAATTTATCCCTAATTTAATGCCCTTTTAACGCTCTGGTGATGGATGCAACCAGAACACTACTATAAATCATAGTGACCTGCCATGTCATCACTTGACTATTTCCCACTAAGGGATGCTAGACTGCATAGTCTAGCTACCATCTCTGTGTTGATGTCCCTATGTTATTATACCCCTGTTTCTTTGCTTGCAGCTGAGTTATAGAGATTGCACCTGTACTGGAGTCATTTCATTTGAAATGATAAAATGATGGCCTTTTGGTAATATTTGCTTTAATGTTGCAAGTACCAATAAAGGTAAGGAGCAGAGAACTGCACCATCTGTTCTCGCCGCCTGCATGTACCCGCTTTTTCTTAAACGTTTCCTCATATTTTATTACATTCTGGAATACAACATAGAATTCCCCAATTTTGAACAAACATTACCATGCTGATAGACCTGTCATCCTTGAGGTGGCCTTCCCCCAAACATTTTGCCTTCACCTCTCATGTTTTCAGAATTTTGATTTTGTTAGGGTTTTTGGACATTTTATTTCAACTACTTGTCAATCACCCCACCCATCTGGTAAGGGATTTGGATGAATTTGTTTCAGATTACTTTATGAGACATCCGAATAAGGAGGCCATTCTTTGGATGGGTGATTTTAACATCTCCACCTGTCCTATCAGGAGTGAGCGTGTGTGTGCGGGGTTCATGATGGGTCAGATGATAACTCAACACATTTTTTTCATACCCTGTACAGGAATATCCTGAATCAAAGCATCATAAAGTTTAATTTACTTTTTAGCTCCGATTTCTCTAAATGAAAGTGGATCTCCCGCCTACGTTCACTGGCAAAGGAAGAGGTTCTATGATCAACTTCAGCACACTTTCCTCCCACATAGTCCCATATATACTTACCTCTCACATTTTCTCCTCTACCCTAAGTAATCATAATCCTATTGTTTTAGTTTAATCATGTCCTTAAAAGAGGCCCTTAAAGTGTCCTCACGAAACATGGCACAAGTCAGACTGCTTAGGTCTGCGTATAAAGCCACCATGGAAACCAGAAAACTGGAGGGTAGGAAACAGGCCTGGGAAGACTTACAAGTAGCATCTGCACTTAGAGACACGAGGGCTTTTTGGGAAGTTATCAATAGGCCTTATTTTACTGACCACAATCTTCCCAAGGTAGAGTGTCTTATTCCAGTTGATGAGTGGCTTAGCCTTTTTTCTAGAATTTTTACCAGTGATTGTTCACCTCAACATGTCCAAGAGGCACTATCTCCTTCCACTGTTGAAACCGCAGCCCAAAGTAACACTATTGATGTTAATACAGTAAGGAAAGCAATACTTAAATATTCCCCCAGAAAGCTGCAAGGGCCAGATGAGTTTTCATTTATATCTACAGTCAAAACCTCTCTTTCTGGGCTCCTCTGCTCAAAAATATTTTGTGTAACGTAGAGGCACGATTCGTATTTCTTGGAAGAATTCCATCATAGTTCCATTTTTTTAAAAGAATAACAGGGCCTGCCCTCCTGTTATAGACCTATTTCCCTCCTGGACTCCCTGTAACAAATTTGGGGAGGGCAATCCTTCAATTACTAGATGATTGGGCTACTGATAACAAGTTTTTTTCAGAGGCTCAATATGGTTTCCGTCCAGGAGTGGGCACTGTGGAATAAACCCTGAACCTCCTCATGATTTCGGGCAAATACATCTACACCAGGGGTGGGGCTCTCCATATGGCCTTTAAGGACTTATTCAATGCCTTCGATCTGATAGACAGGGATAAGCTGTGGCTCCTGATGGGAAAAGTTGGGATCGACCCTGCCCTGATAGATCTCCTGAAATGGCTGCAGTTGGGGAAAAAGCCTCCGTTCAATTGCGATACAGAGAATGTACTCCATTTTTCTTATCAACCAAGGGCGTAAGACAGGGCTCGAATTTCGCTCCCTTTTTATTTATTTTTTTATATAAATGCACTCAAGGGAGAATTGATGACCAGAAGTTAAGACCTTCTCCAAATTAAGAACGGCGCCGTTCCCGTCTTTCTTTCCGGATGACGCAGTCATAATGGCACGAACATCCTGTAGCCTTCAGTTGTCACTACAAATTGTTAATGATTTTATGGGGGAGCTTAACTTGAAAATCAACCACTCAAAATCATAAATCATGATCTGTGGCCCTAAAAAGACTTGCTCATGCCTCCATAATATAGCAGGGATTCCCATCACAAAGGTACACAATATTATCTTGGGGTTCTGGTGTTGTGTGATCTGAGTTGGGACAAACTTTTGAGCCACAGGGCCTGTAAATTTGGGGACAGAATGGATGCAATTTTTATATTCACCAAGAAGCTGTGACATAAGCCCATCAAAGAACTTATTACTTTGTATAAGAGCAAATGCCTTTCTTAGGGAATTTACGGGGTAGGTGTTTGGGTCTACATTTCGCCTGATAAACTCGAGGTGATAGAAAATAAATTATTGTGTTCTCTCCCTAAAGCATGGTACATAATGGCTTATTTCATTTACTTTTAAGTCCCTAGTATATAGTACTATCTGTACCTAGAGCCTGTAAATTAAATGCTATTAGTGGGCCTGCAGTACTAATTGTGGCACCCACTTACGTAACACTTATTGTTGCAGCCTGCAGTGCAGTTTTAAAATTGCCAATTAGACCTAGAAAAAGAAACCTTTTGCTAGACCTAAACCTTTCTTTAAAAAAAAATATGTCGCCCCTAAGGTGACATATTTCTTGTGGGAGCTCAGAAGATTTCATTGGTGCTTGAGGCCTTCTCCGTGCTTGAGGCCTTCTCCCACTGTCTGCTCTGTCGTGTTCTGATTGCCTTGCCTGCTGATCGCACTGATCGTAGCCCGTCCCTGCCTCCGTCTCCGCCCCAGAGACAGCCCTCCTCGCATCTTGCGTCTGACGTAGACGGTGACAGTGACGGTGCACACAGGCTGGGAGGGTGCCGAAGGAGCTGTAGGCGCCGAGAATTATGAGCCTAAGGGAAACGGCCCTAAGGAAAGGAACCAGCCCTAACGCGACGAGGCTGCAACGTGAAGAAGAGGAATAAAATCAGAAAGTCCGAAAAACGTAAAAACAGAAATATAAAGCAGCGTGGAAAATAAAACGAGAAGAGGAGGACAGAGAACGGTGGGGTGGAGGGGGCTCCCAGTGCAAAGCAGGCAGAGGGGCCGGGCACGAGGTGCACCAGGAAGTCCAGACACACAGAGGTAAGTGGGGGAGTAGAGAGGAGAAAAGGAGTACGTCTGCTTTATAAGCGCATGCTTTCTTTGACCGCATTTGGCAGGCGCCTGTGAGATCAGGGGGAAAGGTGGAAGGTGGAAACATTACAGTCAGCAATTGGTGGCTGAACCCGCACCACCAATGAAGAATTCCTGAGAACGCATAGCGCAACCAGGGAGACAAACTATTAAGGACTGTGATATAGGACAAACTGGTAGCAACTTATAACATTTCCCTCTTCTAATAACCGGGAAGAGAAAGCAGAGAAAGCGGCGCCGGCTAACATAACAGGGGAAGTACCAGGATGGTCTCAAAAAAAGGGAAAAAGCTGGCAGAATATAACCTGAGGCCAAAACTGAGCGTGACAAACGCAGTAAGCCTGGGCTCCCTGGAAGGCACCAGTGGGAGTATAGAGCTATCCCCTGTGAAAGGGAAAGGGAAAGGAAAAGGAGCAAAAAGGCCGAAAGCACCAGTTAAAACCCCTGGCAGAGGCATAGCAAACCCAATAAAGGAATTTGTGGGGAGACATTTTAAAAAAGGAGTTACACCAGTACAAGTGCACGACCAAGAACCAGAGCAAGATCAAGAAAAAGCTATAAGCAAACTAGAATCTCTGAATGGGAGCTTAGAAAGGGGAGAGCATGCATGTGCCTCCTTACCAGTACAGGTACACAGGTCCGACTCCCTTAATATGATTAATCACTCGCTACAGCTATTACTGGATCAGAGGGGCCTACCATCGCCACGGTTGTCGTCATCATCGCACGATCTCTTTTCCTATGACCTGGAGAGAGGCTCCCTGGACAGCCAGATCCAACTGAACAGCCCTATTCTTATGGTAGGGATGGAGAGGGTAACAGAAACCTCCTCGAGCAGTAGGACAAGCCAGAAAAGAGATGGAAATAGAAGTCCGCTGGAAACTCGAGATACCTCTTTTAATCAGGATGATGAACTGGAAAAAACTCCTGAGTTAAACCCGGAATTAAATTGTGACCTCTCATCATTGTCTACTGCTTCTATGTTGGATTTAATGCTGATACTACAAAAGACTTTGAAAGGACTGCTTGAAATAACTCTGTCTAATAATGCTGTTTTAAAAAATCAGAAAATGTATCTAGCAAAAATAGAGGGGGAACTGCAGGGGACAAGATCCCATATGCCAGATATGGTAAGGCAAGTCCCTGACTGTGAGTCCCAACTACAGGCACAGGGGGAGGGCAACGAACCTCTAATAGGAAGAGAACACATGGTAAAGATGGTAGATAAAACTCCAAACCCAGACCCGGATACTCGGGGGAAAGGGCAGTTCCAAAAAGATACACAATCCAAAGAGAGCCATCAGGTATATATATCAAAGTGGCCAATGAGGATAATAAGGAGAGTAGAGCAAACTAGACATGTGCAAATAAGTAGAGCAAGAGGCGCAGGGAAAAAAGCAGCAAGGAAAGAGAGGCAAACCACCGAGGAGGAACCAGGGGTGGAAAAGGAAATAAGTACGAAGGATAAGGAAACAAAGGGACCCAACCACCTATGAGCATATTAAGGGAGAAAACTCCAAAATGGCAGGTAAAATCTGCGCCCCCAAACAAGAACATGAAAACCCAGAGGAACCTAGATAGTATCAAACCCATAGCTCAGCCCAAGGTGGCGGGGAGACAACTGGGAGGAAATTTGCAGTCCTGGGTTACAAGGGAAGCACGACCTATTAGCTTAAACAATCAATTAGAGAAGGCCAAGATGAATGAACCACTGTTAGTAAGCAGGACAAGGAAAGAGAAGAATGAGAATATGGGTTTATACTTTGAACAAATCCCTATAAGAAATGGGGGAAAGAAGCTAGGAAAGAGGCCGCCCTTAAATAGGTCACAATTGCTGCAAGAATTTGCAAAATGCCAGAACCTGAAAGCAATAGGAACAAACGACCTAAGGGTAGTGGGTTTTAGACAAGCAAGAGAAGGGAATGAGGTCACAAGAATCACACTGTACTCCAATTTGGTAAAAGATACGATTGAGAAAGCAGCTAACGAACTCCAGGAGGAGGGAATTAGACTACTAGATGAGAACGAGGTGTTTGCAGAGGTAGATGAGAAGGGATGACAGGGAAAAAACTTCCTAAAATATCACGCAGGGTTAGGAAAGAGTCAGGTCAGGATATGTGAACTTGACGAAGAGGATGGAGCACCGCTAGGTAACATCCAAATAGTAGCAAACAACTCAAATATTGACCATTGGTGGGGAAACTGGAGTATTGAGTCAGGCCAGGCGGGCCCCTCATCGAAATTCGTTGAAGAACAGGGGGAGGAAGGTTGGTTAGATGACATCGAATAGGAAAAAGGTACACCACTGTAGTGTAGTTCCTATTATCCCAATAGGCTCTGCGCATTGGAATAATATCTTCAATAGTATAGACCTAGGGCAGAGGTTAACTAGGTCTTCTACCGACGATATTAGACTTAAAGTTTTGTGTTTGCCAGCTAGCTCAGAGTTCACTAGAAACTTTCTCGAATAGGCAAGGAGGATTTTAACCTCCCTGGATAGACAAGAAGGGATTTAGTTTCTGACAACCATAGAACATGACAACTTTGCTCTCCCCTAATCAAGAGTGTATCTCTAGAGTCGTGTGAAAACAAAAGACAACTTATTTTACTCAGTCAGTTCAGTGCATTCTTAGTTTCACCAGATTGTAGAGAAAAGGAAGAGACGGGCGTGTTCAATAAAAGATGTTATTTATTGATCAGTCTCCTTTCTCATACAAGAGAAATGAATCGCTACTATTGTAATACTTATAGTTAAGTAAAGTGCATACAGTAAAGACAGAATTATAAAATAATACTGTAAAAGCATTGATATGGTTTCTAAGCCATATGATACTTTAAAATGGATAAAATAGATACATACATATATACATTTGACTAATCATACTCAACTGGTGCTTCTAACCACGCCTACCCCAGTGTACCTGACCTAAGCCTAATACGTGGGCGGGAGTAGATAAGTAGCAGTTTAAGTTAAATTTGTTTGCCAAGGGACTGATTCGAGAATTCTCTGCAAGGGGTTATTCAGTTCTGTACCTGAGATCTAGAATGATGGAGGGCTGGTATCTCTTATCCCAGGTCTTGATATTCCAGCTGCCTGCGAGGGCTGCTTGGAAGCGCCGGAGCTGGATTTCTCAGCAGGAGAAAGGCAGCGTCTCGTTCTCAGCGCGTCAGGAAGGCTGGGCAGCGCCTGTGGGCTTCGCTCTCTGCTGGGCTCCTCGGCACGTCTCGCTGCTCCGATCTCGTCACCACCGCATGTGTTTGCTTAAGGCAATGTCGGTAATATTTATACCTGAAAGGTGCCGAGATTGACGTAAGGATGGACATATATACGTCAGCGGACGCGTGCAGCGGGCGCGCCGGAAGCGCCGGAAGCGCGCCGAAGTCGAGCCAAAGTCTAGCCCGTCTGCGCCCGTCCGCGGCCGGACTGGGCGCGGGGCCTTACACCCTGGTCTACCGAAGCCCATGCACATACGGTATGATAAACAATCCCTGTTGAAACTTCGTCCTGCTATAACTCTACCATGTTTACACTCTATGGAGGCTCTATCAATACACAACTGCCCTATGTGCCCTTTTACTCCAGAAACTGGCTCCATAAAAGTACCCCCCAAAAGTCTGATGAAAGCGGCGCTGCTTAATTGCAGATCTCTCAGTAAACACTGCATCCAAATTCATCATTTACTCGAGGATGAAGCACTCGATATTTTGCTATTAACTGAAACCTGGCTTGGCGAACAGTCTGACCCAGACATTATAGAGGCGCTGCCTCCTGGCTATTCCCTCTCCAGGCTTGACAGGCAGGACGGTAGGGGCGGAGGAATAGCTATCGCCGTTAGAGCTCCACTGGAATGCTCCTTATTTCCCCTGACAATTGACCACTGTGAAGCTGCTTCCTTCACTATCATACTGGGGCCTAAACACTCCCTGTCAGGCATTCTTATATACAGACCCCCAGGCAGATTGTTTGACTTTACAGCTAGCCTAGTAGAGGCTACAGCACACCTCGCTTTGAGGAAATCTAGACTCTTAGTGCTTGGTGACATGAACATTCATTTTGACGATGTCCTTGACAAAGATGCCTCCTTCATAAAAGCAGAATTACTTTCCCTGCAGCTAGCTCTTAAAAACCAGGACCCTACTCACAGACAAGGTCACCTGCTCGACCCTGTTTTTAGTAACTGGAGTGGAGTGGAAGCGCTTCCTCCAATACCTGTCCCCTGGTCTGACCACTTTGTCATTCCCTTACAGATATGGGTGTCTGAGTCTGAAACTAGGAAAGATAGCACACTGATCTACCAATGTCGAAAGTGGAAAAACTTTAACCTAGACACTTTCATTGACAAACTTGAAGCGGCAGGACCGCCTGGAGGGTCCGATTGCGAGACCGCTTACACATGCCTAAAGAACTGTGTCCTAACTGCCCTAGACAATACCGCTCCCGCTCGTAGGTCAGTAATCAACAAAAAAATGAGAAAACCCTCCCCGTGGTTTACATCAGAACTTCAGGCCGCCAAATCTGCATGCAAAAAACTGGAACGCGAATGGCGCACCAACTTTTACCCTACAGCTAAAAACCAGTATAAAAAAGCGCAAACGAACTACTACAAACTAATTCGTTCTGCTAAAGCACTTCATTACAAGACCCGCATTGGAGAGGCTGAGAACTCCTCAAAAGAGCTTTTTAAAATTTTTAAAGAAATCTCTGTGGTAACTAATGATAACATATCCCAGAATGACTCTGTTGAAACGTGCAATGATATTGCTAAATACTTTGCCAGTAAAATTACCAACATCTACGCAAATTTCTCTAATGATTTGCCCTCGGGCTCTGACTTTATTGAGAACTTGGAGATCATTCATGCTAAGACATGCCTAAATTGCTTTTCAGTCCCTTCTACTACAACATTAACAAGTATCTGTAAAAGCATTAAATCAGGCTCCCCTCGGGATCCTGCCCCTCCCAAGATACTAGCAGCTAGCCTTAAAGTCTTAGCTCCATACTTTAGACACATTCTCCAACTCTCCTTTTCTACGGCCACCCTCCCTGCGGAGTGGAAGAAAGCCGTTGTACTTCCGATAAAGAAAAAGCCGAACATAAGTCAGGACATCCTAGAAAACCTGCGGCCCATCTCGTTGCTGCCTTATCTGGCGAAGGTGGCCGAAAAAATAGCCAACAGCCAACTCATGGCCCATCTAGAGTCAAATAATGCCTTCCACAGTTCTCAATCAGGGTTTAGGTCAGGACACTCCACTGAGACCGCCCTTCTGAGAGCGACCGAAACCTTACGGGCAGGCGCTGATGAGGGCCAGACCATGGCATTGATTATGCTTGACCTTAGTGCCGCGTTCGACACTGTGGCACATTCCATCTTGCTGCAGTGTCTGAACAAAGCCGGGGTCACCCAGGAAGCACTGGGCTGGTTGAAAGCTTTCCTTACCAACCGCTGCTTCCAGGTCCAGAGAGGCATGTTCCTCTCTGATAGCATAGCCTTAGAACAGGGGGTACCTCAGGGCTCTGCCCTGAGCCCCACCCTGTTCAATCTGTACATGGCTCCTCTGGCTGAAGTGGTTCAATCGTTCGGCATTGAATTAGTTTCATATGCCGACGATACCCAACTTCTCATCTCCCTATCCCAAGCCCCCTCCATTGCTGCGGACAACTTTAAAACCTGCATGCAGGCTCTTGCAGGTTGGATGACCCAACACTGCCTGAAGCTAAATGGTTCAAAAACGGAGGTTCTGGTAATTGGAGGCAGGGATACGAGCTGGACCAAGGAGTGGTGGCCATCATGTCTGGGGCCGTTACCCACTCCCTGCAAAGCAGCCAAGAACTTAGGGATCTGGGTTGATCCCAAACTCTCTTATGACAGCCATGTGCACAAAGTGGTAGGGAAATGCTTCGGGGTAATGAAGACCCTTAACCGTACCCTAGACCTCCTCCCTCTTGAAGCCAGGCGCACTATGACTCAAGCTCTAGTGACCTCGAGGATAGACTATGGCAATGTGCTTCTCCTCGGAACAACGCAAAAAAACATCAGGAGACTCCAAGTACTCCAAAATACGGCAGCTCGCCTAGTCCTGAGACTCCCAAAAAGAGCAGCCTCTAAACCTGCCCTAGCCACTCTACATTGGCTTCCCATAAAAAAGAGAGTCCTATTTAAAGCACTTCTCATGTGCTACAGGATCGTCTCACACAAAGCTTCCCCCTACATGACCGATCTGGCTATCCCCTATGAGCCTAACAGAACTCTTCGCTCTGGGGGAACCGGATTGCTTAAAATTCCCCGCATCAAGAAAGCCAGAATGGGTGGTTGCTCTTTTCGTGTAGTGGCGGCCAAAGAATGGAACTCTCTCCCCATGAGCATCAGACAAGCGGATACTGAGACCATGTTTAGAAAACGTCTGAAAACCCATCTGTTTTCTCTATAACTTCCTCTCCTGGCCCTGACCTTCTCCACAGCGCGGGGACACGCCGGGATGGCGTCACCATGCGCTTTACAAGCCCCTTTATTATTATTATTATTATATGAACTGGCTCGTTCGCACATTCTTTTGCTGAAGTTCTCTGTGAAATCAAAACAATGGCTATGTGAATTTCCCAGGTCGCTGTAGGTTTGATTTGTTTTGAGAACTCCGTATGCCTTATCAGGGGCTGGAGGAATATCGCTTGTCTAATTAGATGGCATGCGTTATGACCTAATCAGATAACGCGCTTCTGTGCCGTGGTGTGGCTTAATCAGATAACAGTTTTTGCACCGTTAGATGGCTGCTAGTTAATTATTAACCAGACCAGGGTCAGGAATAGGGGAATCTATACAGTACCTATAGGAATACATCACACCCACTCCACGTAGACTATGTCCATATTTACAAATCTAGGCATAGTGAAACCAGTAGCGTTTGTGTATATCGTACCACCCCAAAATACATTCATATGCATTCTGAAAATTTTGAAACATAATCACATGTACTATCACGTGTACTATATGCACAAGCAGTCTAGTAATGCTAAACATATAACGCATATTTCTAAATTCAGCATGAATAAATGCGAAAACCACACATGAAATGGCTCTTAATACAGAAAAAAAGTGCGAGACCATTTCATCACAATCATAAAGTTATGTATAATAGTGCTAGAGGATAGCGAATGTCTCGTGACTACCTAAAATAGAAATATAGTTCTCTAAGAATAATGTCTACTTTAAGCAGAAGATAAGTGTCCCAAAAATGGTAAATATTTTTGAATTGGGAAAAAAGGTTCTTGCAGTTTGAAAAACGATGACAAATTTTTTTCATATCGCTTTTTAAATGTTGAAGGCCAAATTCAGGATGTAGGGAACTCCGAGTGCTAGTTTGCTCAAAGTTATTCCTGCTGCTCTGGTGAAAACATCATATCATTTAGACTGTTGAAAAAACTGTCAACAGCTTCTTGCGTAAGTTCCACTAATTCGGAAAAGGTTGTTACCATGCATTCATGAGCCTGAGCATGATTGCCTCTAATGATGTTTTGATCAGCATAGCTGACTGAAGGTCGTACCTGATCGATGTTGCTTTCATCTTGTGCTTCACTACCCCTCAATCGTAGTGGTGAAATCTCCACGAATGCCGTCATCAGGATTCGTAGCCACTGGGGACAGCACAATGCATGAGCTGTTACCGGACCCAACAAGGTATCTGCGTCCATTGGCATATCCGATTGTAGTGCCAGACAGGTGTCCAACACGCATTCTTCGCCGCATAGCAAGCACCTTAATACAGGCATAACACAACTTTGCCACATTGGTCTAAATGAAAGAGACCAAGTCATGTTCAGGTCTCTAAGCCGGGATAGTCCAAGGATTTTAGTTACCCGGTCCCGGTAGCCAATGGCTAGGATCATTTCTTCCCTTGTCGCAGGTGTTTTGTCTGTGACATGGTTTGCCATAGCGAAATAACAGGATCAAAAATAGAATACCCGCTACTAGTCCCAAAAGGAGTGGAAGTCCGCCAAAAATGGAATGGACAAAGTCTGGAAAAATACCCAGGATGGCTTTGAATGGAGTTAAAGCACCCGAAAACACTGCTTTAAATACACTGGAGACACCAGTGGTATCAGAAATGTTTAAGATTTCGTTCAGTATTTCTGCGAAATGTATGGGGGAATTAGTTGATAATAATGAATGAATCTCTTCTGTTGTCCTTGCAACTTGGAGATCATACGTTTCTTTTGATGACGTGAGCCTGGTCGGCGTCTGTAGGAGCACAGTCTTCATTCTGCTTAAAGTATCTATTCGAATAGAAGCAATTTTCAAATCGGGCCATAACCTTGCCTCCCTGTCTGGAGAATCGTTCACAGCACATGACCTTCCTAGTCACGGTTATGAGATAAGGTTTTCCGGGCAGCAAACTACAACATCTGCGATTCACTATTAGAATGTAACTCCCGTTCGAGAGTCTCCTAAAGAATGGTTCTTTTTGTGTTGCAGGTGTGCCTAGCTGGTAACATGAAAGGTTATTTGAAGTCCCTTCACAGGCTCCATGCAAGCTAATACCCTGACACAGAAGTGTACCACTTAGTGATCTTGCACAATTATTGCCACTGAGAAACACTTTCTGGCCTTTATTACTGACACATTCGTGTGTATAGGGCAAGTTCCATATTGACTTAATGTACCCTTTACCCAACCTTTCATACTGGCCTGCCTGTATATATTTTTGGCAGAATTGAAACTGGAAAGTAGTTATCGGAATATTTATTATTCCATGTATTATCCATTCAATGACAGGTCGTTCTGACATTGTCAATGGTAATCTCTCAAGTTTTTCAATGCTCAGAATTGTATAGTCATCACTCTTCTGTGCCAAACTGATTTGTTTATCAGTAAGGTTAAAGATATTAAATAATGACGTTGTGTTGATTAAACGCCAAGGCACATAGCCAGAACGCAAATTTTGTAATGTCCAGCCAAGCTGTACAATAGAACGCAATTGGGACTGACCGTGTTGTAACATCAGTAAGTCTTGCGATATTATATCGATTGCTGAAGACACAATGCTGTCCAGAGAATATATTCTGGAGGACAGAGTCATTAACCCATTGTCCACCACAGAAAGTGATTTTTCCAAATTAATACGGTCAAGTTCCCGTATTTTTTCTGCTGTCTCAATTTGAGTTACTTTCCAAACTTCGAAGCTGCATATATAGAGGCCGCTATGAAACGTTTTTGACGCTGTTTGCGTGGTCCCAATATGAAATCACGCAAGTCAGCACCTTCTGTAAGTAAAGTCAGGTGTTGCTTAATTTCAGCCAGTGTGGACGTTTGTAGCCATTGAAGGCAGAGCTTGCCCACGCTGTAGGTGGTTACTATCCCTGGATGTTGTCTTTGGGAATATCTAGGGTCTGGCCTACTCAATGTGAACCCCTGTTTTTTGTTCAGGAATCTGTCTTGACAGTTATTTGTAACTGTGGGCCAGATCAACCATTTTTTCCATTCAGGATGTGTTCTGTTTTGGTTTAATATATGGTTTACGTCTATCTCATCATCTATAGAGCTATTACTGTTCATTGTTGGCTTTGGAATAGACGGTTTGTTCAAATCTTTGATTTTGGCTAAGCCAAGACAGGTAGTTTGTTGAATAGTGTCATTCAAGAATATAATTTGTTCTGGGATCATGCAGGCTCTAAACAATGATTCCATACCTTGTACTTGCCAATCTCTTGTACCCCAAACAGTTTTTGCTTCAATATTATTGTTCCAGAAATCAAACCCAAATGTATTCATTTGTTCAAAGAATGAATCGGAATATATCAATTTTGTGTTTGTAAGCATGGTCTTCATACCTGTCTTATTTGACAATTTGAAATAAAATGTTTCTGCATTACTTGTGTTAAACCCTGAAAAGTATGAATATTTATCATAAAATGTTTTTGAGCTGTCTTTTGGAGGAGTAGCACAATGTTCCCATTGGTTATAATTTAAAACATTTCTAGGTTGAGCAGATTTATGTAGATAATGGTTACCATAGTGGTTGTAGCAGAACATCTGATCATAATTAGACGAACCCTGCAAATAATCATGTTCTGTAAATTTAGCAGACATCACAAGATCAGACATCATATCATTAATACTTTCAAAGTCCCAATCATCAGCAAAGGAGCTCGGTTTTACAAAGTCACTCAATGAGATCTTGAATTGGTGTGGATACTTCAGGATTTCAACCGGACCATAGATTTCATAATCAGTTTTGTCCCATGCTACACCGCCTGGTATAGGATTGGCTGTGAAGTTCACTGAAGAAAGTTCTCTTTTCTCGATGTGTGAAGATGTGTGTGGTTTAAGGACCAAGTTGATTTTCTGGCTTGCTGTGTCCATTTTAGCATATTTTCCTTCAATGAAATGTCCCAAGCATAGTACCATGATGAGCCAAAGAATGAGGATAAATGCACCGAAGGCCACCCAAAACTCAATCCATGGAGAAATCAGATAGGTTTCTTTCAGCTGTTGAAAAAGTTCCTTAGCTTTGTCTTTAAAAGTTTTTGTTGATGGCTGTTTCTTTGCTTCACTCAGGTCTTCAGATGAATCATCGAAGTTGATGAAGTAGCCGGATGCTGTTCTGTCAATTGTTCCAATTGTTTTTGGATTTTGCTTTGTTTCATTAGCAAAGTCTGCAGTTACATCATCATAGGTTGTTGTTTCTTGATGAAAAGTTTTAAATTGGGTTTTAAGAGGTTCAAGTTCCGTTGCTTTGTTGCATAGTCCTTGTTGATTCACTGTAGTTTTTCCAAATGTGATCAGTCTTCCAGTTTGAGCCTCTGTATTCGTAGCAAACATTGGTGTTCTGCTACTTCTTGGGAGTCCACTTGGCCTACTGTTTGTTATCGGCCACATGATTGTGGTTTAACCAGGTCGATGGATACAACTCGGTTCTCCTTTTTACCAGCAAGGGGCGGTAGTACTACTGATCTTGTCCCGTTGACAGACAAGACAGGAACTGCTTTTCTGTAAGAAGGCCCAAATCCCTTCTTTACCGTGATCTTCTCTCTGACTAGATCCCCGACTTTTGGAATCCAGACAGGCCTTGCTGGGACAGGTGGTTTCTCTTCAGTGGTTGTTGGCTGTTGTTTCAACTTTATGTTGCTCAGGTCTTTCCTTGTTTCATTTAAGTCCTGTAAAATAGCCAAACGATCTTTGATATCAAAGCTTTTGTCTTTAACCACTGAAGTCTGACTATCAAGATCTTGGATCATCATTCTAGTCCCAAACAATAGTTCGTACGGACTGAACCCTTTCCGAGAATTACTTGGCAGGTTATTTAGACTACGTTGGACACTTATTAAATGTTTGACCCACCCAGCACCCGAACCTAATACCTTTTCCGTTATAGATTGCTTTATGTCTTGGTTTTTTCTTTACACCATCCCGTATCCCTCGGGAAGGAAGTGAGAAGAGTCCCACTATGCTATGCTCATTTGGTCATGCTTCCCTTTAAGCCTGAGGGCTAAAAGGAACACAGTATTCAAAACGTAGCATGCTCCTAGCGTATATGCCATTATAGACTTGCAAATCCTTGTATAACAGTCCAGACGTCAGCCGAGCGCTGGGGTCTACATCATAAGTGAAAATTAGTCTTCTTATGTTAATATAACGCTTTTTCGTGATGGGTACATTCTTATTGTTGTTGTTTTTCTGGAGCGAAGTGCCATGGCAATAGTCCTCCTCGCTCGCCACTGCGATCTCTATTGCAGTCTGGGCAGTTTTTTACAAAAATGTGATGATGCAGGCTCATGCCTGGCCACCAGTACACTGATTGTAATTCTTCCAGAGAATCTTTTAGCTTAAGGTGTCCGAGACCCTCACCCATATGTGCGTCTGCTATTAACAAGCCTCTCCTGTCCATGTTTGGAATTACTCTATCCCCCACTCCAGGGATTCGAGCAAAAGGGACTGAGTTTGCATCGATTATGTATGTATAATTGAGTGGATAATTAATCGGTAGCGCTGAGCAGTCGCCTTTTGATGACGTTTTCACCGCCAGCACAGTTTCACCGTCAATGTGTTTTACTGTACGCTTTTTTGTAGCTACGGTGGCCGGTTTAGTTGCTACCGCTGTGGCTGTCTCAGCCAATGAATTCCCTGCAACGTGAACGCCATCACGCTGATGACTCAGTGAATGTATCACGTGAGTTTTTGGTAGTTCTTTCTTTAAAAGAACTAATTGTTCCCAAAGCGCTTTCTGCTTTATTGTGGCACCTGTGTCATCTCTGTAACCATTTTGAATCCATTTCTGCAAATCGTTATTGTATGATTTGACGCAGTAATACGAATCGCACACAATAAGTGTCGGGAATTCGCGATCGGCATTATCTAGCGCCATTTTTAATGCCATTATTTCAGTTTGTTGTTCTGAATTATTTTCCACTGAGTGTGTTTTTGTAAGTAGAGGTCTTAAATTGCCTCCGCGCCACACTTCTTTTACAATTTCGCACGTGGCGTTGTAAGCCAGCTCTCCCCAAACTGAGGGTTGAGCATGTCCGTCTGTATATATTACACAGGCGTACTGTCGTAAAGGCAGAATGTCGATTGGCAGAGGGTATTCTCTTTCATATTTTAGAAATTTTAATTCCTTCATTTCTGGGTCAAAATAGTATTTTACTTTGTCTGTAGCGACAGAATTTACCCATTGTATCCATTCTGGATTCAGTGCAGTTGTCGGTAAATTACATGGTGTTGTTAATGCCTCAAAAGCTGATTCTGCTGTTCTGACTGTAACCTGTGTACCGTCTGCTTGGCATTTTTCTTTTGATACAGCTGTTTGAACCGCATGAACAATGCTTTCCTTAATGCTGAACCTTTTTTCAGCTTCTGTGTACAAATGTGATTTGTATGCTATTGGTACCTTCTCTCCCTCATTAGAGGTCAGGTATGTGAATCCGCATCTTCCTGGGATGACTCAAATCACAAGGTTGCGTGTGTTGTCACGTGTTTGTAGTTTTGTTTTAACTAACATATCTGTTTGTAAGGATCTTAAAATTTCTGTGTGTTTTTGAGTCCAATTGATTCTTTTAAAATCTGGTTTTATTAGATCATAGAGAGGTTTAATTCTCTCTGCATAATTTATAATGTATGTTCTTCCGAAATTTAGGAAGCCTAGAATTGATTGTAAGTTTTTCAGTGTTCTAGGTGCTTGGATTACAGCACATTTCTCTAGGAAATTGTCAGCCAAGCTTTTGCCTTCACTTGATAGTTCATATCCTAAAAACAGGACTGTTAGATGGGCAATTCTTGACTTTTTAAAGTTGAATTTGTAACCCTCTGCTGCGAACCCAAGTATTATGGTGTTCACTCTCTTCAAGTGAGTATCCAAGTCATCATCTGTTAGATAGATGTCGTCGACATAAGATAATGCCTCGTCATCATATGTTTGTAGTAATTCAGTTACTCTCGCTGAGAATAATCCTGGGCTGTTCTTGAACCCCTGGGGCAAACGACAGAAATTTATTTGCGTGCCATTTATTGACAACGCCGTCAAATATCTGCTCTCTGGTGCTATATTTTGACAAAAGAATCCATTAGAAATGTCTAAGGTTGTTTTGTATTTTTTGCGCACTATGTTATTCATTAGTGCAGCACTATGCGAGTTTTGTACCGCAAATGTTTTGCAACATGAGTTAAGGTGTCTGTAGTCCAAAACAAGACGATATGAATTGTCTGGCTTGGAGACAGGAAACAAAGGGTTGTTCATTTGTGAGGTGCAAGTTTCAATCACCCCCTGGTATTCAAGTTGATCTAGGATCTCTTTTACCTGTTTTTTAGCTTCTTGCTTAATCGGGTACTGCCTCTGTGCAGTAGGTTGTGATTTTAACTGGATTTTGTGAGGAGGAGAGTCCTCATCCCATCCCACATGATTTTTATATAAGGCAGGGGCTTGAGCTACTGCCCACTTTCTTGCAAGAGTATATTTTTTATGAATTGGAATATGGTTTGAGAAGGCAGGCATAATTATTTCTTCGCCATGTGGGCACTCCCTGACAAACTCTGGAGGCCAGTCTTGTTCAGCTAGAAGGATGTCATAGCCCTTGGAGAGATTATCCCAAAATAGACCCCTTATTTTTCTAGTCTTATCCCCTTCTATACGCAATGTTATTTCATATATTTTATGAGGTTTGCTAACTCTGGTATCTGCAGTTTCCACCTGAATGTATTCATTCATGTCCACTGTCTCCAGATGATTCATAAGGACTTTGCGAGCTATGCTCACTTCTGCTGCGCTGTCTAGCATTGACTGAGCCCATTCTCCGTTTTTCAGCTGTGTCCTCAGTATTCTCGGCATTGTTAATTACTTTAATACTGGCTTCCTTCTTTTTTGGAAATTGTAATTTTTTATTCTGATGAGCAGGTTTTTTGTCTTTGGACTTGACGTGCTCTTCCCTGTGTTCTGATCGTCCTCTTCTTTCCGATTTCTGCGAGGAAGTCTGAAAAGATTGAGAGGTACGTGTATCAATATCTTGATATCTATCAGGTTTTTTTATATTATCCCTATTTCTAAGGTTGTATTTTTTCACAGAGGGCTCCCTTTGGGGAGACTTGCATCCTTGATCAGGAGATCTTTCTCTCCGCCGAGGAGACCTTCCTCTGGACTGGAATCTTTTTTCTTTAGGATTGGATTGTTTATTTCTATCCCAGCTCTTTTTTTGAGTGTTTAAATTATTTTTTATAAATACCTTTTCAGGACTTTCAACTAGTTGAGGTTTCACTGGTATTCCACCCAAACTATCTCTTCCTAGTTCTTCATAGGATTTTTCTATGATTCTGGCAATTTCAGATGGTTGGTCTGCTATATTTGTCTCTTTTAACCTCTGGCGAATCGCCACATTTGCTGCTTCTCCCTTTATGTTGGCTAATAATATTGCAGGGACCTGCTTGAAATCTTTCATTAGTTTCATACCGAGAGTTAAAGCGGGTTCTGGACCGTATTCATCTTGAATCTGTTTTAGCACATCTGGTATTACTGACATGGATGGTACACCATGTGTTTTTGTGTAAATGGAGGCAAAGACTGTTCCCCAAGTGTCGCAGTCCTCCACATGTGGTGCGATTCCCATTGGGAGACAGATAGTCAGAATACTATGTTTCTCAACAGGGGTGGTATCTGGAAACACCGCCTCTATTTGAGTGATTTTTTGTGCTAGCCAGAAAGGAATTTGTTCCCGTTTTGCGGGTACTTTACCTAGACAGGACTGTATGTTCTGAGGTGTAATTTTATTTGTGTTCCCCTGATGATTGGTCAGCTGTGGAATTTTAATTGCTGGTTGGATTGTTGAAGTCCGCATTACATATTGGACTAATTGTCTATGGATTTTTATTAATTGTTTTAGCTGTGCTAAAAGCTCTGGTGCAGGCATTTCTTCAATGTCTGGATGTGGTGTATATCCCGCTAGGACCGGCCACGTTGCTCCTGGTCTACCTAGTGGACCGAGCCTGGTGATGTGATTATTATGTTTTAGGGCGCCATGAAACAAGAGCAGGTGCTCTTGGAATTTGAGTGGTATTTCCACTTCCTCGAAAGGAGTGTACTCACTAGGAGGTTCCTCTATTTTGTAATAGTGGAAGTCCTTTGTTACAGCGTTTGCTGCTGGAAAGTTTATCCATGAATAGAATACCTCTTTCTGCCGATATTCGTGTGCCTCAATTACGAATATGACTGTACCACCTCTTGGTGTCAGTCCATTTTCTATAAGTTTTAGGGTTATAGATTTCCTTATGTTGACCGGGATGAGTATTGCATCTGGGTCATTTTCCAGCAGAGTATTGTCTGCTACTAGGAGTTCAGCTGCTAGTCTAACTGTCTCCCTTTCTTCTTCACTTTCTGTCATTTTACTGACAGGAAGGTTATTCTGTTTGTTTGCAGATCAGGTTTCTATGGAAACAAAGATTAGATGCACAATATTTTGGAACAGTGTATCCTTCAACGTTGAATTAACCAAGAACCATACATAGGAGTCTCCTCCTGCGAGGTTTGGCGGATATGACCTTTCACCCACTCCAGACGTCTTTGGAGTATTATGGGAAAAAAGGGGTTCTGTGTGAAAAAGCACGACTGAGTTACTCTAATGTCTTGCGTTAGTTTTATCGCCTATCCAAACGGTTGGGCGCCATATAGTGTAGTTCCTATTATCCCAATAGGCTCTGCGCATTGGAATAATATCTTCAATAGTATAGACCTAGGGCAGAGGTTAACTAGGTCTTCTACCGACGAGGTTAGACTTAAGGTTTTGTGTTTGCCAGCTAGCTCAGAGTTCACTAGAAACTTTCTCGAATAGGCAAGGAGGATGTTAACCTCCCTGGATAGACAAGAAGGGATTTAGTTTCTGACAACCATAGAACATGACAACTTTGCTCTCCCCTAATCAAGAGTGTATCTCTAGAGTCGTGTGAAAACAATAGACAACTTATTTTACTCAGTCAGTTCAGTGCATTCTTAGTTTCACCAGATTGTAGAGAAAAGGAAGAGACGGGCGTGTTCAATAAAAGATGTTATTTATTGATCAGTCTCCTTTCTCATACAAGAGAAATGAATCGCTACTATTGTAATACTTATAGTTAAGTAAAGTGCATACAGTAAAGACAGAATTATAAAATAATACTGTAAAAGCATTGATATAGTTTCTAAGCCATATGATACTTTAAAATGGATAAAATAGATACATACATATATACATTTGACTAATCATACTCAACTGGTGCTTCTAACCACGCCTACCCCAGTGTACCTGACCTAAGCCTAATACGTGGGCGGGAGTAGATAAGTAGCAGTTTAAGTTAAGTTTGTTTGCCAAGGGACTGATTCGAGAATTCTCTGCAAGGGGTTATTCAGTTCTGTACCTGAGATCTAGAATGATGGAGGGCTGGTATCTCTTATCCCAGGTCTTGATATTCCAGCTGCCTGCGAGGGCTGCTTGGAAGCGCTGGAGCTGGATTTCTCAGCAGGAGAAAGGCAGCGTCTCGTTCTCAGCGCGTCAGGAAGGCGGGGCAGCGCCTGTGGGCTTCGCTCTCTGCTGGGCTCCTCGGCACGTCTCGCTGCTCCGATCTCGTCACCACCGCATGTGTTTGCTTAAGGCAATGTCGGTAATATTTATACCTGAAAGGTGCCGAGATTGACGTAAGGATGGACATATATACGTCAATAAGGATGTCATATGAACGGGCTCGTTCGCACATTCTTTTGCTGAAGTTCTCTGTGAAATCAAAACAATGGCTATGTGAATTTCCCAGGTCGCTGTAGGTTTGATTTGTTTTGAGAACTCCGTATGCCTTATCAGGGGCTGGAGGAATATCGCTTGTCTAATTAGATGGCATGCGTTATGACCTAATCAGATAACGCGCTTCTGTGCCGTGGTGTGGCTTAATCAGATAACGGTTTTTGCACCGTTAGATGGCTGCTAGTTAATTATTAACCAGACCAGGGTCAGGAATAGGGGAATCGATACAGTACCTATAGGAATACATCACACCACATTGCATAAGATTAGCCTCCTGGAACGTAAATGGGCTAGGAAATGAGGAGAAACAAAAAAACATAAGCAAACTGGGGGAAAATACAGACATTATGTGTATCCAGGAGACCTGGGTATGTGGTAAGACCCCAACTTTCGATGGATTTTGCCAACTAAACCGACTAGCCAAGAAGTGTAGATTTGGGCATCCTGCGGGTGGAATAATGACCTTGGTGTCAACAAAAATTACGAAAAAAGCAACCGAAATAAACAGTAAATAAATACTGCTATCAGGATGCATAAATATTGATAAGATCTTGACTATAAATGTGTATATGCAATGGGCCTCCACGGAGCAATATGTGGAGGAAATGGCTCTCTTTAAAGAGGATATGGACTTTCTATGCGAGACATATTGTAAGGACATGATTATATTACTTGGTGATTTTAATTATAAACTGCATCCTAAGAATGTAAATTGTTGGTTCCAAGATATACTAGAGGCTTATGAAATACCACAAGCTACTTTCCCATCATGTATAACAGGAGCAAAGGACACGCAGCTGGTGAATTTCTTGGGAGCTAAAAATCTCTTCTGCCTAAATGAAAGAAGCCAGGTAGACTGCCCAGCGAAAAGAACCTTTAAGCTGGGTGCTCAAATTTGCCCTATTGACTATGTCTATCTGACACCTTGGAACTTCCACCGAATCACTGGGTTTAGGATTATAAATAGAGAAGGAAGAGACCACAATATGTTGGCTTTAGAGTTCCCCGGGGTCCAATTAACACCCCGCCCACAAGTTATGGAACAACAGATAGATTACCCCAGACGTTGTACAACTAGGCTAACGGAAGAATATGTCTCAAGATTAATAAATTTACAACAAAACTTAGACTTGGAGACAGTGAGTGGCCAAACTCTCGATTGGTACGTAAGAAAAATCGAGGAGGTAGTCCAAATACTCAGCAAGGGACTGAAAGATGGAAACGGTGGAAATAATAAAACTAAACAGAGTAATAGAAAGATGGGGAAAGTAACTGGTTGGTTTACAAGGTAATGCCAGGAGAAGAAAAGAGAAGTCAGGAGAATGGCATGCTATAATTCCCGAAACAGGGATAAGGATAGTAGAAAAGCTTTAGAGGCCCTAAAAAGAGAGTATAATCTGCTAACTAGGAGGGTAAAAAGAGAATTTAAAGAAGGGTGCTGGTTAAAGCTACTCGAGGCGATAGAAACAAGTAACCTACGCCAGTTCTGGAAATTAGCGCATTCAGCAGCAGACTGCCAGCCAGGCGCAATGAACTGTATAGTGGCAGAAGCTGCTTGGGAGAAATATTTACAGGACTTGTATAGCCCGGGGACAGCTTGGGAAGAGAATCTGTACACAGATTGGAGCGGTCTGGTAGTAGATATGAAACCCGACTTCTCAGTTACTGAGGTTAAAAAAACGATAATGGGCTTGAACCTTACAAGAGCAGCAGGTCCAGATAACCTCCCAGCACAGATAATTAAAACTCAACCAGACTGGTGGGCTAAATTCTTCGCAAACATGTTCCAAATTATCCTAGACACTGGGAGATTCCCTGACTCCTGGAAAGGGGCAGTAATACGGCCCATACACAAGAAAGGGGATATGTATAGTCCAAAAAACTATAGATTAATCAATTTGCTGGACATTGGGGAGAAGATTTTCGCTAAAATAGTGCTAGGCAAACTACAAAACTGGGTAGAAGACAACCAAATAATCCCGGTGGAACAGGGGGGCTTCAAGGAAGGGCACTCCACGGTGGGCCACTGCTATGCACTGTGGGCTTTGGCACCGAAGTCGATAAAACAAAGGGGAAATATGCTGTGTTGCTTTGTCGACTTCCGTGCAGCCTTCGACTCGGTGGACCGGGGGAAACTCTGGGAGTGCCTGATTAAATACAATATCCCACCCTATTTATTAGAAATACTAAAAGAACTACATAGAGGGAACTGGGCCCAAGTAATAAAAGATACCCAGGGGGTACTCACAAGGAAAATAGATATAGGAAATGGGCTAAGACAGGGTTGTGTCTTGGCCCCACTTCTCTTTTCTATCTTTTTAGCAGACTTACCAGCAGTATTGGAGGTGGAAAAAAGTGCCAAGCCCCAGAATGAGTGGAAGAAAGATCTCATGCCTGCTGTATGCAGATGATTTAGTCATTACCCTGGTATCCCCCTTAAATTCCACGGATTCTGTTGAAGAATTCCAGACTACTATGCTGCATATTCAGGGCTGGATGGATGAGAACCATTTAAAGCTCAACCCTGGAAAGACCGAGTTGGTACTACCAGGTAACAGTGCTTTGAGCTGGGGTCCTCACTTTTGGCCGACCTCGATGGGGTCACCTCCAAACCCTTCTCAGTCGGTAAAGAGCCTCGGGGTCACTCTGAACTCGGACCTCTCACCGAAAAGTCAGGTAGGTTCAGTGATCTCCTCCAGCTTCTTCCAATTACGAAAGATCAAGAAAATTGCCCATCTATTTACACACTCTGCTCTTATCCAGGTGGTAATCGCCTTGGTTCTCTCCCGACTTGACTTTTCCAACTCCATATATCTGGGTCTTCCCCTTACTCTTTCCAAACGCCTTCAGATTGTTCAAAACCAAGCTGCTAGATTAATATTTAAAAGCAATCGCAGGAATTCGGCGAAACCTCTGCTAGCCTCTCTTCATTGGCTCCCTATTGCTCACCGGATTACTTTCAAGGTAGGCTGTTTAGTTTGTAAAGCCCTCCATGGCAAAAGCCCGAGGTTCATCAATCATCTAATAAATAAATACGAACCGACCCGTAACCTCCGTTCTGCCCACCTGTCCCTCCTCACGCTGCCACGGTATAAAAGGAAACGACTGGGCGGATGCCGATTTGCTTACCTTGCCCCTAAGATATGGAACTCCTTCCCCCTTTCACTCCGGACCTGTACTGAATTGGCGAAGTTCAGGGGTGCTCTGAAGACTTGGTTATTCAAGCAAGCGCACGGTTAGGCTATTTGTTTTACCACCTGTCTCACTCCAGCGCCATGAAACCTCTGGGTGACCGTGCGCTTGATAAATTCCGAATAACATAACATAACATTACCGACCAGACCGAGCTAGGGTTACAGAGGAAATTGAATGCTTTTAACGAATATTGCAAAAATAAACTGTTATCAGTAAATATGGAAAAAACAAAGGTCATGTGTTTCGGGAAAGGGTCAAAGAACTTTTGTTGGTATCTTGATAAAAACAAACTAGAAATGGTGAAAGAATATAAATACCTGGGCCTACTGTTCGAATCCACTCTAAAATGGAACAAACATGTGGAAAACCAGAATGCAAAAGCTTCGGCCTCCATTTGCAGTTTGAAAAAATGTAACAAAAACTACGGTGATATGTCTCACAAACCCATGCTAGAAGCCTTTACAGCCATGGTTCCCCCACAAGTATTGTACGGAGCATAGGTGCTCCTCTTTAGTGGTAAAGGTGGCTGGGATCGGGAGGATAGTAAGGCTTTAAAAATACTTCTGTCCCTACCCAAGTCTGCAATGGTACAGGCAATCAGACTTGAAACAGGAATGATAGGGTGGAATACCTAGGCCAAAATGTTAGTGGCCAGATTTTGGAAACGCCAATCCCAGGGGGAAGATCAAAAGGTCTCACATTGGTGTAGTGAGGAAATCCGACATAGTAGCCTAAGATGGGCAACTGAGGCAAAAAAGAAAATAAAGGAGATAATGTGCTGCCTAAATGTGGGTGTAACTCAAAATTCCTTGGAGGTAAATTTTACAAAAAGCTCACTAAGAGCACAAGGAAGGGAACTTTCCAGAACACAAGACCTAGAATACTTAAGAAATAAAAAATCAGTCAAAAACATGATAGAGGTATGGGAAGCCGACGTGGGGTATCCATACCTGGAAGCCCTGCCGAACCATGGATTCAGGTGGGACATCTTAAAAATGAGAATCGGCATTATCCCCTGGCGATTTGAGGGGAGAGTTATGACAGAAATTATGCACCCCGATGGCATATGTAAATGTGGATTAGGGACTAAGTGCGGAATAATGCACATAATACTCGATTGCTTCATGTGTAGAGAAATGAGGAACTGGTTTTTGCGACCTTTATTTATAAAATATGACATAAGAGTAAGAGCCCAAGCGATTAATTTACTGCTAAGAATGGAACACCTAGAAATAGCTGGCTAGGGAAAAGCTCAAGTAAGGATAGTAAACACCCCCGTATACTATATACTATATCTACTAACACTTGAAGGATAAAACCATGGTGAAGCAAGGTTAAATGGTTTTAATATTGTACAGCAAATGGATAATGTTTAAGGAAAAGAACTTGCCACTATCTCAAATTCTATAATGACTAGGCTTTCTGTTTTAGAATGTACATAAACTTTTATACTTTTAAAGATTTTAATAACTCGCATATTGATGAATAGAAGTAGCAAGGTGGAGTGTATAGAAGGAACTGCTAGATTTAAAAAAGTTGTGTTTTGCTTTGTTATTAACTGGTTTTGTACAGGGTTATGAATTTTATCCGATTTTGTTTAAAGACCAAGGTCTAAATAAACAGAGTTCTTCTCTCTCTCTCACCCCTAAGGTAGGCCCTAGCCAGCCCACTGGGCAGGGTGCATTATATTTAAAAAGTAGGACATATTGTTTAGGTTTTATATGCCCTGATAGTGAAAAATGTGTTTTTCACTACTGTAAGAGCTATCTCTCCCATTGGATAGGGTTGGGTTACCTTATTACATTAAATAAGTACAAACTAACGTTTGATTGTATGTTTGTATGTTTCTCCCTTTTCTGGTGGGTACCTTCGATAAAGCGCCGGGATACTCTGTGGAGTGGCTGTGCGCTATAGAAGTATAAAAATAACATAACATAACATAGGTCTATCAAGTTTTGACTCAAATGAATTGTAATGTAAAATTATCTTTAATTGTAAATTCAGATTCTGTCACAATTCTAGTAATGGCATTTTTAGAAAGTTGGAATTTTCTAGTCCTAACCATTTGGTGCCTACTGCCTGTGTCCTGGGCCATGTGCCTGTCAATAGCTGACATACTGACCTTGGTGCATTCCTCCCAGACAGTGAGACAAAGGAGGGCTAGGTGTTGGCAGGATGCTTGGGGCAGAGCGGTTCCCTGCCCTACTTACATTTCCAAAGACTGCACCCAGCATACACACACAAAGGAAATTGACACCAGTCTTTTGTTACACCAGACTACTTCAAGCATTGGCAGGGGAAGGGAAAAACTTTCCAGCACCAGATGTGGGGGTAGCCAGGATGTGTCAGGTTGTCAGTAGCACAAAAAAGGAATATACGCCACTAACCCTTTTCGCAGCCGCCAGCAGGAACGATGACGTGAAGAGTAACCCCCCTCTTACCCTGATCACTATCTCCCACAATGTATTTCTACCACACTATAGAAGGGAGCACACCGGGGAAAAGGGAAAGGGATAAAACAATAAAGAATACACTAATGGCTCTAGCCTCACTGGTCTGGTCAAGGACTATCTCCCTCATCAGCGCTGTATAAGTAGGAAGAGAGAAAAAGGTGAATCAGCACGGGGAAAGCCACATTTACTGTAATGCCAAGATGTCAGTTACACATGCATACTCACAGAGAGCTCCACAGCACTTCGACATAAACTGGAAATAAATCAAGAGACCTTTAGCACTCACAGAGTTCAGTAACCATCTCCATAGTGCCATAGGTTGGTACACAGGTAAATAACAAGGTAAGCAAAAAGAAAATAGTCACCGCTGTCTGTAATTCACAGCGCAAGTAAAAGGAATTAGTAATCCTCCTAAGGATTGGAATAGTCTAAGCCTTACAGATAATACACCAATCCTTAAGTGTGAACGAAAGAATATGAGCCTTGAGCCCCACACAATCGCACAGAACCGCTGCTAGCCCCAGCCTCTGAGCGTAAACAACCAAATACTCTGCCGATAGGAGAGGAGAGCACTCCTGCGCGCAGTCTTCCACTCTTGTGCACAGTACCTGTAACTCCTGGGCCAGAAGTTCATAAACACGCCGTCTAAGCAAATCCAAGATGAGCACCTGAGTGCTCCTACGGCTTCAATAGGATTCTCGGGGAAGAAGCAGCATCTCTTCGACGTTGCCGACGAAGGTTCTCCAGCAGAGAAAACCCTCTGCTATACGATCTCGAGCGATTGTCAAGTGATGACTTCCTGTTGAGGCGGAGCTTATAAACACCAGTTCCTTTTCCTGCGATTGCGCCCCATGGCATCCTGGGAAGTGTAGTGCATTGTGTCTGACAACAGGCAAACCGGCTTTCACACGGGCAGGAAAGGTATGTATTGCGCGCATGACCCCATTCTGCCTTCCCGTCCTGTCTCGGACCTGTAATCGCGACAGAACTCCCTCTCAAGGATCGCCGACTCGGCAGTCGTCCAGGTTTACCTGGATGTGCAATATGGAAGTTTTCCAGCAACTCGGGACAGTGTAGGTTTTGTACTGGTTCCCACGTTCTGTCCTCCACTCGAATCCCTTCCAATCCGCCAGATACTGCACACGCCCCCTCACTATTCGAGAATCGAGAAATTCATGTACCTTGATCTCATCCTGACCATCTATTTCCAAAGGGAGAGGTCGTTCAGGTAATTTCATACTAGTAGGACAGGGTTGGAGCAGTGAGACGTGGGAAACCGGATGGATGTGCCAAGAATTGGGTAAGGACAGCCTCATGGCTACGGGGTTACACTATAGGGGCCAATGTACTTAGGTTTTAGTTTGTTTGCTCCCTTAAGGTGTATGTTCTTTGTAGCTAACCATACTTTGTCCCCCACCTGGTAAACAGGTTCTTGGGTTCTTTTTCTGTCAGCGAAACGTGTTTTTGTGCTAGTTGTGCTGATGCTAGATGTTGCTTGGCATCAATCAATACGGCCCTGAGGTGAGCATAATGTTCTTGAATGCTCGGGAGCCTGGATTCTATCGGCCATTCAAAAGGAAGCATATTGAGATGATGACCGTACAAGCAAAAGAACGGAGAACAACCTAGCGTGGAATGTTCAGCATTGTTGTAAGCATACTCTGCCATCCATAGTAGGGTATACCAGTTCAATGTATTTTGGAGAGTGAAACAACGACGGTATTGTTCCAGGGTTTGGTTCAAGTGCTCTGCCTTCCCATCTGTCTGTGGATGATAGCTGGTAGAAAGCCTAGCTTCGATGTGCATGGTTTAACATAATGCCCTCCAAAAACGAGAAGTGAACTGTGTTCCTCAGTCTGTGATGAGAACACTCGGTATTCCATGGAGTCTTATCATGTGTTGTAGAAAAACAAGGGCAAGTTCCGAGGATGTGGGCAACCGTTTCAGAGGAATAAAATGGCCCATCTTCGATAAATGGTCCACCACCACCAAAATAGTTGTGTACCCTTCACACAATCAATCAATCAATCATAACATTTGTATAGCGCGCTACTCACCCGGAGGGTCTCAAGGCGCTTGGGGGAGGGGGGGGGGTCCGCTACTGCTCGAACAGCCAGGTCATGAGTTGCTTCCTGAAGGAGAGGTGGTCTTGGGTCAGACGGAGGTGGGTGGGGAGGGACTTCCAAGTCTTGGCCGCCAGGTAGGAGAAGGATCTTCCTCCCGTGGTGGCTCTTCGGATGCGTGGCACGGCGGCGAGGGCGTGGCTGGTCGATCGTAGCTGGCGGGTGGGAGTGTAGAAGGTCAGGCGGTTGTTGAGGTACCTGGGTCCCAAGTTGTGGAGGGCCTTGTGTGCGTGGGTGAGGAGTCGGAACGTGATTCTTTTGCTGACGGGGAGCCAGTGCAGGTCTCTCAGGTGTCCGGAGATGTGGCTGTGTCGGGGGATGTCCAGGATGAGTCGTGCGGAGGCGTTCTGGATGCGTTGTAGTCTTTTCTGCAGTTTGGCTGTGGTTCCGGCGTAGAGGGTGTTTCCGTAGTCCAGTCGGCTGGTGACGAGTGCCTGGGTGACCGTATTCCTGGTTTCGGTGGGAATCCATCAGAAGATCTTTCGGAGCATGCGTAGGATGCTGAAACATGACGATGAGACGGCGTTGACTTGTCTGGTCATTGAGATGGAGGAGTCCAGGATGAAGAGGCATTTCAACAATAAAGTCCATCGTCACTGTATGCCATGGTCGATGGGGAATGGGCAATGGTTGTAGGAGACCAGTAGTTTTTTTGTGGTCAGCCTTTCCCTGTGTACACACGGCACAATTTTGTAGGTATGCCTCAGTGTCTTTCCTCAATGTGGGCTACCAAAAGGATTGTTCTATACATGCTATGGTTTTGTATCTTCCCAAGTGTCCTCCCAATGTGGAATCATGAGCCCATGCTAACACTTGGGTTTATAGTTCAGGGTTTGGGATATTCAAAGCGTGGTAATGATACACAATTTCATTGTTCATAGTTCGATATTCAGGATTTTCCTGGATCCAAGCTTGGGTGTCTATGTCAGCCAAGGATACCTTGAGGTCCTCTAGGAAGTCCTGTGATGTGATCAAGGCTATGGTTGGGTTTAGAAAAGACGCCTCAGGGAGTATCTGGTTCTGGTTTCTCTGGCTGCATCGAAATCTCGGGATCTTTGATACAGGAGAGAGCGTCTGCCTTGCCATTCTGGGGACCGGGTCTGTACTTGATAACAAAATCGTAATCGGAGAAGAAAAGGGTCCATCTCAACTGACGTGGTGTTAGGGCCTTGGTGGTTTTCAGGAACAACAGGTTCCGGTGATCCGTATGATTTCAATGACATGACGTGCTCACAGGGTGTAATGCCTCCCTTCCTCGCAAGCCCTTTTAATGGCGAGTAATTCTTTGTCTGAGATGGAGTAATTTACTTCACTGGGGGTGAGCTTCATTGAGAAATAGGCCACGGGATGTAGCTGTCCGGTAGTAGGATGTCGTTGGGACAAGACACCTACTATGGCATTTTGTGAGGCGTCTGTTTCCATTATGAAGGGAAGCTGTGGGTTGGGATGTCTTAAAATAGGCGCCTGAGTGAACCTTTCCTTCAAGACGTTGAAAGACCTTTCAGCCTCTTCACAGCAAACAAACGGAGTGTTTATTCTCAACAAACTGAAAATGGGGTGGATGATCTTCGAGAAATCCGTATTAAAACGCTGGAAAAGTTGGCGAATCCCAGGATGCTTTGTACCGATTTCACATGCTGAGGTGTTTTCCACTGGGTGATCGCCTAGACCTTGCCTGCCTCCATCTGGAAACCTTTGCATTGATGATGTATCCAAGAAATGCCACCTCTTGGACATGAAACACGCACTTCTCCAATTTGATATACAACGAATGTTGTTGGAGCCTTTCGAGAATGGTCTTTACATGTATCACATGTTCTGGAAGACTAGACGAATAGATGAGGATGTCGTCTATGCACACCACGCAGAATGTGTCCAGGAACCTCTGAAGTACCTCATCCATTAAATATTGAAAGGCAGCTGGGGCGTTGCAGAGCCCAAATGGCATTACTCTATATTCGAAGAGTCCGAACTTCGTCCGGAAGGCGGTCTTCCATTCATCACCGCTTTTGACCCTCACCAAATGGTAGGCACCTCGTTAATCCAGTTTTGTGTAATAGCGAGCCCCCTTGAGTTGGTTCAAGAGCACCGAAATCAAAGGTAATGGGTAGCGTTTTTTTTACGGTTACTCGGTTGATCGCTCTGTAGTCAATACATATGGGGAGTTCGTCGCTTTCCTTCTTAGGGATAAAAAAAAGTGGAGAGGAAGCAGGCGATGAGGAATGCCTGATAAAACCGGAGGCTAGATTCTCATCAAGGTAATTTCTTAGATAGTTAGTCTCTGGTTCGGTCAGGGCATACACCCTACTGCATGGAATCTCGGCTCCGGGTATCAGCTCAATGCGGCAATTATAAACCTGGTGCAGTAGAAGTTGGGTGGCCTTCTGTTTGTTGAAGATAGTCTGATATTCTTTGTACTCGTCCAGCAGGGTGGTCGCACAACAATAGACACTTTTTTCACAAGCGATTACCAGTAGACTGGCCTGGGTGCACTTGGTTTTATCGGAAAAGGCAGTTTGATGGTTGCAATGTTCTTTGCAGTAGTTGGAACTCAAGGTTACTGTGCGGGCAGCCCATTGAACAACTGGGTCATGTGAGGTTAGCCAGGGCATACCCAAAATGAGGCGGAACTGTGGTGCATCAATGATATCGAACTGGATAGTCTCATAATGGTCTACACCGAACTGCATCATGAGTGGCACGGTATGGTACCAGACTGGTCCAGAAGCCAAAGCTGTTCCGTCTACTGCTTTTATGTTTTCTGAAGTCTCTTTCTTTTCCCAAGCCACGTCTATGTTCTTGGCATACTGCATATCGATAAAGTTCCCGGTTGCACCGGAGTCCAGCAATGCAGCCACCATGATGTTTTCGTCCTTTGTAATTTGTAGATAAATGCTAACGGTTAAGTGTGCCACTGCTGGTTGCATGGTATTAGCAAGGACTGATGAGATCGTATTCCATGCGCCATCTGAACCAGTGATCTCCTCCTGACTCAGGCTTTTCATTTTTCCGACGGTTGTTTATGCCTCATTGATGCTTGCCCACGCGGAACGTTAGTTCACCCTAGGAGCTGAGCCCAGGAACGACATTCGCGGATGAAATGACCCCCTTTACCGCAGTATCGGCATAGTTTCATCTTCCGCCTTTTTTCTCTTTCCTCAGGGGTAAGAGGCCCTTGGATGCCTCCTATCTGCATCGGCTCTGTCCCTTCAGAATGTTTGGGAGGTTCTTCGGGAGTAGTCTTAGTGTAAAATCCCTTCCCTTATGTATGAACCAGACCCTTTGGCTTTCCGAGATAGGCCTGCTACCTCTCTTCGCAACGTGCCCATTTCTTTCCTAAGCTCCTGATTCTCTAAACAAGAGGTTTGTACCTCCTGTTGTAGAGCGGATAGGCTCTCCAACAATGAGGTCAACACCACATTGGTGTCCATCGTTCAGGCTGGGCGTCCAACTTGGGCTTGACAATCTGTCGGGTTGTCAGTAGCACAAGAAAGGAATATACGCCACTAACCTTTTTCGCAGCAGCCAGCAGGAACGATGACCTGAAGAGTAGCCTCCATCTTACCCTGAGCCCTATCCCCACAATGTATTTCTACCACACTATGGAAGGGAGCACACCTGTGAAAAGGGAAGGGGATAAAACAATAAAGAATAGCTGCAATGGCTCTGGCCTCACTCTTCTGGTCAAAGACTAGAACGCCTATCTCCCTCTATCAGCGCTGTATAAGTAGGAAGAGAGAAAAAAGTGTAAGAGTCAGCACGGATAAAGCCACATATACTGTAATGCCAAGATGTCAGTTACACATGCATACTCACAGAGAGCTCCACAGCTCTTCAACATAAACTGGAAACAAATCAAGAGACCTTTAGCACTCACAGAGTCCAGTAACCAACTCCATAGTGTCATAGGTTGGTACACAGGTAAATAACAAGGTAAGCAAAAAGAAAATAGTCACCGCTGTTTGTAATTCACAGCGCAAGTATCAGGAATTAGTAATCCTCCTAAGGATTGTAATAGTCTTAGCCTTACAGATAATACACCAATCCTTAAGTGTGAACGAAGGAATATGGGCCTTGAGCCCCACACAATCGCACAGAACCGCTGCTTGACCCAGAGGTGGCCTCCGAGAGTAAACAAACAAATACTCGGTCGATAGGAGAGGAGAGCGCTCCTCCGCGCAGTCTTCCACTCTCGTGCACAGTGCCTGTAACTCCGGGGCTGGGAGTTCATAAACACGAATCTAAGCGAATCCAAGATGAGCACCAGAGTGCTCCTATGGCTTCAATAGGATTCTTGGGGAAGAAGCAGCATCGCTTTGATGTTGCCGACGAAGGTCCTCAAGTGGGGAACACCTTCCGCAACACGATCTCGAGAGATTGTCAAGCGATGAATTCCTGTTGAGGCGGTGCTTATAAACACCGGTTCCTTTTTCTGCGATCGCGCCCGAAGGCCTCCGGGGAAGTGTAGTGCATTGTGTCTGACAACAGGCAAACCAGCTTTCACACGGGCAGGAAAGGTATGTATTGCACGCATGACCCCATTCTGCCTTCCCGCCCTGTCTCTGACCTGTAATCGCGACAGGATGTCACTCCTTCTTCACTCTTTCTTCACTCCTTCTTGGCACCAGGTATAAATATTGGAGATCCTGAACCACCTCTTCAGTAAACTCCTGACCTATAGAAGACTTCAGAAGAGCTGCCCTGTATTCCAGAGGACTGCTGGGCTGCTTGAGGCCTATCTTGTTCTTCAGAGGACTGCCCCTCTGCTATCAGAGTATTGTTCTGCTGCTTGCGGTGTTCCTTGCTTCTCGAAGGAGAGAGGACCATCTCCTTGAATCCAGGAATACCAGAGGGCTAGTTGGAACTTAAGAACACTTTCACCATAGAAGACTGGGGCCTACTTGCCAGCCGAACTGCCCAAGATACTTCCCAAAACACAAAGAGATGATGGACGGAGTGCTGAAACTTTTCAAACACTCACCCCCAGTCACAGATCTGGGTTGAATCCATCATCATTCTTTAGCTCACTTTGCCACCCCGCTATATGCAAATCAGTCTTGACCCTGTGCCTCATGAGAATAGTCCAGCCCAAACTGCCAAGCCATGTCTTCCCTGGACCGGAAACAAGCATTCTGGGACCGGTTTCAGGGTAACAGCCCTCATCAGCCAGGCTAGCTTGAATCCAGTAGCAATGTGAGCAAGGGACCCATGTCTGGGCATATCCTGCCAACTTAGGGTGAACAAAGCAAACACAAAGAGATGATGGACGGAGTGCTGAAACTTTTCAAACACTCACCCCTGTCACAGATTTGGGTTGAATTCATCATCATTCTTTAGCTCGCTTTGCCACCCCAGTTCAGACACAGCTATATGGAAATCAGTCTTGACCCTATGCCTCATGGGAACAATCCAGCCCGAACTGCCAAGCCATGTCTTCCCTGGACCGGAAACAAGCATCCTGGGACCGGTTTCAGGCTAACAGCCCTTATCAGCCGGGTATGCCCAGATGTGGGACCCGGGCTCACTGTGCCACTGGATTCAAGCTATCCTGGCTGAAGAGGGGTGAAACCCCGAAATCGGTTCTAGGATGCTTGTTTCCGGTCCAGGGAGGACCTGGCTTAGCAGTTCAGGCTGGACTGTTCCTATGAGGCACAGGGTCAAGACCGATTTGCATATGGCCAGGTCTAAACTGGGGTGGCATGGTGAGCAAAAGAATGATGGATTTAACCCAGATCTCTTGACTAGGGGTGAATGTTTTGATTTGTTCTGCATTCCGTCCATCAATTGTGTGTCTTTTCCAAGATACTTCACCAGTTAGCCTGACTTCGCAATAGATCCCTGTACGTTCTTCTCCACAGCAGACAATCCTTTTCAGTAGGACCTCGGAGCAACGGTATCCAGCCTCATTGAGCCCTCTTCGGCTGTGGCTTGCAATTTCGTCCCGCTGAGATTTTCGACAACCAACAACGTGTCTAAGTCAGAAGATAGAAATATCCATCTGGCTCGACGGTGACAGGCTCCCAATTGACAACGGCAACCGCCTCGGCCTGAAAAAGTGGCTTCTCCCACACTGTGCTTTTTCCCACTATCATCAACGCCTTCACTGAGACTTCATTCAGCGGCTCCCTAACGACTCCTCCTCGTACACAGCCTGCTGCCTTGCTCCTCTGAACTCTTGATTCATCTGAACTATTCTTCAAAATGTCTTCTATGTCCAAAGGGAAACCGACACTGGGCCCAATCCACCTCATGTATCCAAAGTGTGCTCCGTTGTGGTTAGCTTTTACTTTTGACTTTGCCCTGAACTCACATGACCAGATACCCGCGGTTGGTGCTTTGATCTTTTAGGTGCTAGATTTCCCTAAAATATTGAAAAATCATAACTCTGGTGCTACTAATTAGATTTAATTTGTTTTGAGGTTATTTTATATATTAAAATGTTCTCTGTTTTTCTAAGTTGGTGTGGGATTTTGTTTGTGTTGTGTTTTCACAATATTACTGTTAATGATCAGCAAAAATACTTAACACAGGGTCTTAAAGTTAAGCCTGACTGATTTCATGCCAAGCTACCAGACGCTTAAGCACATATTAATGACAAGGGTTGTGATAGTTTGTACTGAATGCAGAAGGCCAACGGTGGACTCCACATGCCACACAAACCCCTGATTGTTTCCCAAAGTATCTTACAATATTTGTATTCATATGGTGTGCATATACAACTCCTGTACCCACCTTTGAGGGGTACAACCCGTGGACGGGAAACAAAAATGCAAAGACGATGGAGTGGTGCCCTACCAAAGTATCCAAGGATTAAAAATAAAGCTCAATCAGTTCCTTCGTAGAAAAAAGTGTTTAATCATATAAATCCAAGTGCATGAATATAAAACAAGAGCCAACGCGTTTCGTTCTTCGATGATAATCTCACTATGTAGTTGGATTCAATAATTGAAGGAGTTGGTATTCCCAAGATTTAAGAAATTGGAACATGGGCCACCATGATAAGGGCCAAAACCAAGGCACTGAATGCAGATCGTAACGAAATTGCACCGGACAATGGTCATTATCTTGCAACTGGCGGTTTTCCCTAATATTGGTGCAGAATTTCACCTTCATTAAGGCACTTCATATATTTTAGAAAACTGGTGCAAAATTGCATCGCCATCTGTGCAAGCTGTTTAATCAATGCATTCATTTTTTTTTATTTGTGCTGATATCTGTGCCACTAGCCTCACCTGAGATTAATTAATTTCCTCTCCTGTGTTGAACTTTGTGTTACTCCTGAACAGCCTTGCATAGCATACGTGAATGTATGAAGGGTATTTTTATTTATTTTTAAGGTTTTATATAGCTCGAACCCTTGAGGGTGTCAGAGCACTTTGCAGGGTAAATATAGGGAACAAACAGGTATATAGTAAATAACATATCGTTCTGTACAATCAAGAGTCTTATAAACATAGCTCATGTGAATTTAGCCATGCGGGGCGATTTCACTTCTTTTTTGAAAGCTGACGTAGAGGTATAAATTAAGCAACGTTATTTTAAACATGCTGAGATCTTTGATAAACACATTCTTAATGTGATAGTCAGATTAAGCATGGACATTTAAAAAAGTATATGCACTTGGTTGGACTGGAGCAGAAAATAGGCCAAACCACCAAAATAAAAGTGGCATTCATTAGCCAATCCGATAGCTAAAAAGGTTCCCACGTTTTGCAAATCAGGGCAGTTTTGAACTTGCCAAGACAAGCTGTGCAGGTGTTTTGCAATTTATGGGTGGTGGCATGCATTTGTACTTGATGTAGAAATATTTGTGGTAATATCAGGGAAATCAGTAGTAAAAATGGTCCCACCAGGCCATACAACGGGTCCAGAAACAGACAAACTGAAGCATTTGCAATGCAATAGGTCTGGCATTTGCGAGATTTTGGGATATTGGCATTGTAAATGGCAATGCCTTTTATCTGTTTTGATAATTAACACATAAATAAAAGGCATTGTCAGTTACAATGTCAATAGCTCAAACTCTTGTAAATGCGAGATCTATGTCATTTCAAAGAAGCAACAGCCATTGTCCCAGGCTGCTTGGAAAGTGAAAGCAGGAGAAACTCATTAAAGAAAATAGGGCTCTCAGACTAAAAAAGACATACTGCGCAAGAGAAGTAAAAGGGCCAGTTCTCATAGCAGGTTGTAAATGAAGACAAGGCAGTACTAAGAAGGGACTAACAAGCCTATTATATTAATGAATCAGAAGTCAGTATTTACAAAGGACAATGGCACAAGCCAATGAAAAATATGGGCGGAGTGTAGGCGACCCTCATGGCCATACTCAAATACCATCATCATCATATATCTTTATTTCGGCATAGTTGCCATAAAAGAGTCACTACACATACATACAATAAAAAACATTTAACATAACAACAATCGACTAAAATACATTTCATAATAAAAGTAAATCAAAGCACAAACATCAATGGGATACTAGAAAAGAAAAAAGACCCCCACTAGTTGCTATATTATTCCTATTTTTATAAATAAACTTTGTTTACAGCTGTTGACCCTTTTTTTTCCTTAGGAAAAAGATTGAATATAAGAATCTACTAACACTAAATGTTATTGTTTGGTTTGTGTTGGTTATAAGAATTCTCAAAGCCTGTGTGCATGATCTCACACCCAACAATAGACATATTGGTTTTGTCCATCTTTTCCTAGCCAGTACATAGGCGGGACAAAAGAAGAGAATATGAGACTCATTTTCAATCTGGTGGGATTCGCACATGGAGCAAATTTCATCAGTCACTAAGGATGGGGCATTAGGCCTCTTTGCCCAGCGTACCAAAGTTGTTTTCAGTAAAAGATTCCCGTACCTTAATTTTAGGAATAAGGTTTTGGCAAGAGGGGGCTCTATCTCATCCATAAAGGTCTCAAATAGTGGTACATTCTTAAAGCTAAGAAAATTTGTTACTGTGGTCCCAGCAGTTGAGACACTTGTTGTCATATTAGCAATACAGCTCCAAAAAGCCCTTTTTAAAATTAATTTCGAATTGGGCGGTAATTGCTCGGGATTCTCCCAGAAGTGTTTTAGGCCTATTTTATTGAACCAGTTTTTAACGTGCTTTAACCATGGAATAATTTTTAAGTTATCTAACTCCATGATTTCTTTTAGCCCGTCCCTATAGTCGTGTAGTTCTGGCACCCGCCATAGTCTGACCCATAACATCAATGGCCGGATTATAGTGAGGTGATCGGTTCTGTTGAAGTTTAGGTCTAATTGAAGGGGCACTAGAGGGGTGCCTCTTGGGACCCTTACCAGGCTTCTCATAAATGTATTGTCCAGGGCCCTAAAAGAATCCTTAGACCCTGGTGCCCATATTTCTGCACCATATAACACTGCTGGTTGGACCTTGAATTTAAAAAGTTCAATCGCCGGGGACACAGCTTTGCTAGTGCTCAGACTTTGCTCCCTGAGGATTGGCTTTGCATTCTGAGCGAATGCCACTTTGCTTTTTTCCATTTGTGCTTTCCATGAAAATTTGGAATCTAATGTGACCCCTAGATATGAGAATTGGGAGACCGATTCTAGTCTTACTCCTTCCAAGGACAGACAGCCTTTATTGGTTTTTGTTGGATTTAGGGCCATACATTTAGTCTTTTTCCCATTTATCTCCAGTCCTTTCTTACTACAGTATTCACTAAAAGAGTTTAGTAGTGCCTGGAGTCCTTTCTTAGTTTGGGAAATCAAAATAGTGTCATCAGCAAATAGTCGAGATGTTACCCTTTCTCCATTCAGTTTTGGAGAATCATTTTTGCATCCCTCTAGGTGTGACGGGATGTCATTCACGAAAAGAGAAAAGAGCGTAGGGGCCAGTACGCAGCCTTGGCGAACACCGCGCTCAATAGGGATTTTTTGGGTTAGTTCCCCACTCGGGCCCCATCGAATTTTCGTAAAATTCCCTTCGTGTAGCTCTTTTATCTGGACTAATAAACTAGTTGGCATCCCTGCTACACTCAGCATTTTCCATAAGAGATTGCGTGGCACTAAATCAAATGCTGCCCTCAAATCAACAAAAGCAACATATAAATGACCCTTTTTAATTAAAACATATTTCCAGTAAAGGCAACAAAATCTAAATATCTGATCAATTGTGCTTACTTTACATCGGAAACCAGCTTGGAATTTAGTTAGAATTGCATTACCCTCCATCCAATCACTGACTCGAGATAGAATGTGTCGGGAATACATTTTCTGGAGGATATCCATCAGGCTGATTGGCCGATAATTAGAGGGATCATCCTATCCCCTTTTTTAAAAATTAAAACGATTTCAGCTCCCCTCCAACTTTCGGGGAATTCTAAAGTAAGGGATAACTTATTGCACAGAAGGTTAATGTATGGTACCCATACTTTTAAATCGTGCTTGTATAGATCCCCGGGGATCTTGTCTAGACCTGGTGCTTTGCCAGACTTTATTTGATTGATTGCATTCTCGGTTTCACCTAAAGTGAAACCCAGGCAAACTGTGGGGTGATCGAAGCATGGGACATCCAAATCCATATGAGCATCATCATATTTTTTATAAAGACTAGTAAAATGATTAGTCCATGTTAGCTCATCCAGATAGATGTCCTTGGCCACTCTCCCTATGTGGTTTCCGTTGGCTACCAGCCTCCAGAAGCCTACGTTATCTCTTGTTTTAGCAGCCAGCAACATATCAGCCCATTTTTATTCCTCCCAGGATATTTTGGATGCCCTTTGTGCTATCCTATAGTTATTCCTTGCTATTTTTATGTCCAAAGGGGACTTAGATTTGATTGCTGATAAAAGAGCCCTTTTGGATTCTCTACAGGATCTGCCATTCCAAGGTTTACTATGAGACAGATTCTGTGTCTTTTGTTGGTTCTTCTTGGGCATTTTAGTAACTAAAATTTTTATTTCATTAAAAAAGTTTTTGTGTAGTGACATAAGATGAATTGGATTTACCTCCTCAATCATAAGACCTATGTAAAGACCAAAGGTCTCTGCAAAGAGAGTGTATATTTCTGCCAGGATCTTGCCATTGTCTAGTATACATGGCCATTTTAGTGCTCGTCTGTTGTTACTTATGTGGATCTCAACATTATCGATATTACTACCATCTGCTAGGGGAGAGGAAATTACTCCTTCGAACAAGGAGGCTTCCATTGAAAGACTTACAGGAAAGTGATCGCTTTCTAGCCTATCCTTTACCTCAAAGTCTAAAATGTTCGGCCAGATGGATATAGAAGCAATCACAAAGTCCAAATTACTTCTGCAATTATTCCTACTAAAGGTTGGTCTTTTCGAGCTGTCAGACGGAAACCGTCCATTGCAAGCCCTAAGGCGATACTCCGTGCATAATTTTGTTATTTGGAGAGCCAAAACCGAGCATTTTACGGGTTTCGCATTCTCCAAGGCAGGGATATTATTGGCTTGATCTTCCTCTTCGAAAATATCACATAGACCCAAAATTGGTTCATAATTACAATTTAGATCACCTGCCAAGATAACATGGTCCTCCCTACCATCTAGTGTATTTAAAAAGCAATATAATTTTGATAATGTAAGTGAGTCTCTTGATGAGGAAGTTGGTCTATTATAGACATTTATTAGGACAAATTTTTTCCCTTCATATGAAGTTATTTTTAAAGCTAATATATCAGGAGAATTTGCATCCAACACCTCAATTTGTACCCTTAGATTTACTTTCACCCAAATTAAAAGTCCACCCGAAGGCCTTCCACTTCTAGATTGGATAGCACCTATTCCAAAAGACTTATAACCAAGTCTATGTGGTGTGACTACTGCCCAAGTTTCCTGTAGCAAACAAAAGTCAAAAACATCAATGAAACTTGCCCATTCTGGGTCCCTTAAGTTTTTTGCGACTCCAGCTATATTCCAAGAGACTATTTTTACAGACTCTCTTGTTCTATCTAGAATCTCTGGGGCTAAGTTAAATAACTCCCTTTTTCTAGCTGGGATCACAGGTTGGGTCACCAGGGGTACTTCCCCAGTTGTTGACATTGTACGGCCCTCCCCCTGAATAGTTCCATCCCTCACAACCAGATTGAACAAAGGTGAAAACCCAGTATTCCCCAACACTTCAACTCCATTAACAACACTCTTTACGCTAGGAGTGTGTATCCCACTTTCCTCACCTCCCATACTCAAAAAACATCAATCACAATCATCTAGGCCACTAAATATATCAAATCTATTCATGGTCTCTAGAGGTGTGAATGGTTTTAGATGATCCATTCTCCTGTTATTTGCATTGTTGGATCTGGCTGGTACATAGTTCCACCCATATGGGTCTGGGATTGACATAGGATATGGCACATATTGGGGGTTCCTGACACTCTGTGCAATCAGGGGATAGGTGTTCAAATGGGTTTGTGTTGTCGTAAGATTGGGCGGTTGGTGCTGGGTTGGAAACACCACTGATCTTGGATAAAAGTATGTCAATGGTCTGGGAATTATACGATTGTTACTGTTGCCTGGTGGCCAGTTTAATATAAATTGTACGGCATTTGGGTCCCTAAAGTTTACTACCACCACATCACCCTCGATGTCCTTAGGTCTGCCCCCCAACCACTGAAGACGACGAACGTGGACAATGTCGCCACTGATATTGTTTATAAGTGGCCTAAATAGACTCAACCAATGCATAATCTTGTTCTTCAATTGTGCAAAACCCTCCCGCTTATTTGGTTCCAACACAGGCACCCCTGTCAAAACCACAACAAAAGGTACGGCTTCTGGTGGGAGTTCTGGGAGTGGGGCCCGTTTGTGTCTCCCCCAGTTGTGCCTAGTACCATCCACCTCCCTTGTTGGTCTCCCCGATAGTAAACTCGCCGTGCCCTCATGTGGTTTACTGGCTGGGAAAGCCGAGATCTGGTCGGGTTTATCTTGAGGGAGCTTGGAGGGTGGATTATGCTGTTTGGTAGTCTTTTTTTCAGGGTGCTTCGAAGTAGATGGATTCGTACTCGGGACGAATTTTGGGGCAGTTGCAATAGGTTGGATTGGCAGAGTAGTTGTTTGTAAGACATTACTTGCAGCTGATTTAATAGCAGCTCCCTTGCTTCCCAATTCCTGTTCGATTTTCCCTAATCTATCCTCCACTTTGTTCATTCTCTCTAAGATTGCAACTGAATAGCTTCTAATTAAGCTCTCTATACTGTGCAGTGTGGCGAGTTCCTGAACTGCTTGAGGCACGTTATCAGCCGCACTAATATCTAGGCTGGCCTCCTTATCTATCAACATGCTCGGTGAGGGTGGAGGTAGGGTATTAGTTCCTTCTGTTGTGGCTATTAGGGCCTTAGCACTTTCAGCGGAGATTTTTGGCTTTTTTCCAAAGTCAGAATGGCTCTTTGTTGTGATTCCCCCATTTTCCGCCGTTTTTTATACGGGGGTGGGCCATATATTTTGGGCATAGGCGTTATTTTTTTACCCCTATATTGTGTTGTTTTGCCTAGAATAGGAGCAGGGGCAATTGGTGGCCTCGTTGATTTAGGAGTGCTAGTATGCTTGATAGATGGGGTGCCACTCATAATCAATGTGGGGCAAGTATTGTGTATATGCGCGGTATCTTTCGATGCTATTGACTGGCTTTCCAGCAAAAGTACACTGTCATTGACATCCTGGCTGCCCTCATCTGATGAAATAGGAGGTAAGGATGGAACAATTACTGGCCTGTTCTTCATGCTTTCTACAGAACGGCGGTGTTCCGCTCGTCGCTCTTCTAGGGTAGTTCCTTCGGTGATGTTAGCAGCAGGCTTTGTGAAATAGTTGTCCAAAGTTCTATTTAGCAAGCCCCCTTGCTTATCCGGCATAGCTGAATCAGACCTTGACTGAGAAGATGACATTTAGCAAACAATGACAGCTATTAATATTTGGACACGGGGAACCCTGTTACAATGGCACAAGAATGGCTGTGGGCCAGGGGTTGTGCCCAGGCCAGGCTCTGCAGGCCTCGGAGGGCCACAGAGGGCCCGCCCTTTGCCCGGGCTTAGCCCCGGGCGCTCCCACGCGCTCCCGCGCAGCGTATTACGCTAGATTTTATAAGCGTCAAGAGCAGGTTGGGCGGGGCGGGGCGGTCAGGGAGAGCGGGCCAGCTGACTCGGCCTTAGACAGACCGGGACTCTTGGGAAAGTGAGTCCCGGTCACGCTCGCAGCCCTGTCTCGCACCCTGCAGCAACCAAACCTTCGGGAGCACTGTCAGTCGAAGCGGGACCCGCGGAGCGGGTACCGCGAGGTGTGGGCACAAGTCCTTGGAGTCACAGCAGGGAAAAAGTCTCGATAGAGGTCCCACATTGCAGCAGCTGATTCTCTCCTTTTAAACAAGTTGGGCGGGGCGGGGCGGTCAGGGAGAGCGGGCCAGCTGACTCGGCCTTAGACAGACCGGGACTCTTGGGAAAGTGAGTCCCGGTCACGCTCGCAGCCCTGTCTCGCACCCTGCAGCAACCAAACCTTCGGGAGCACTGTCAGTCAAAGCGGGACCCGCGGACCGGGTACCGCGAGGCGTGGGCACAAGTCCTTGGAGTCACAGCAGGGAAAAAGTCTCGATAGAGGTCCCACGTTGCAGCAGCTGATTCTCTCCTTTTAAACAAGTTGGGCGGGGCGGGGCGGTCAGGGAGAGCGGGCCAGCTGACTCGGCCTTAGACAGACCGGGACTCTTGGCAAAGTGAGTCCCGGTCACGCTCGCAGCCCTGTCTCGCACCCTGCAGCAACCAAACCTTCGGGAGCACTGTCAGTCGAAGCGGGACCCGCGGAGCGGGTACCGCGAGGCGTGGGCACAAGTCCTTGGAGTCACAGCAGGGAAAAAGTCTCGATAGAGGTCCCACGTTGCAGCAGCTGATTCTCTCCTTTTAAACAAGTTGGGCGGGGCGGGCGGTCAGGGAGAGCGGGCCAGCTGACTCGGCCTTAGACAGACCGGGACTCTTGGGAAAGTGAGTCCCGGTCACGCTCGCAGCCCTGTCTCGCACCCTGCAGCAACCAAACCTTCGGGAGCACTGTCAGTCGAAGCGGGACCCGCGGAGCACAAGTCCTTGGAGTCACAGCAGGGAAAAAGTCTCGAAAGAGGTCTGTTTTGATAATTAACACATAAATAAAAGGCATTGTCAGTTACAATGTCAATAGCTCAAACTCTTGTAAATGCGAGATCTATGTCATTTCAAAGAAGCAACAGCCATTGTCCCAGGCTGCTTGGAAAGTGAAAGCAGGAGAAACTCATTAAAGAAAATAGGGCTCTCAGACTAAAAAAGACATACTGCGCAAGAGAAGTAAAAGGGCCAGTTCTCATAGCAGGTTGTAAATGAAGACAAGGCAGTACTAAGAAGGGACTAACAAGCCTATTATATTAATGAATCAGAAGTCAGTATTTACAAAGGACAATGGCACAAGCCAATGAAAAATATGGGAGGAGCGTAGGCGACCCTCATGGCCATACTCGAATACTGCATGCCTCACAGAGTAGTGCATGCGCAGCCTAGGCTCGACCCTACACTAATCTGTCAGACCAGACGATCTTTCACTGCCAGAAAGCCATATAGTCCAGTTCGACCCTGCATTAATGATAAGTGTTGTATATTAATTGATGCTCATAAATATTTTATGGTTTCCAATTTCACTCAGATTTTTCAATACATTGATATTCAGGTCCAATAAACACTGCGCGATAACTCGATGAACACATATTTCAGAGTCTCCCTGTCTAAGTCAGTGACCAAATTAAACCACATTTTCCCGTTATTTTTCGGCATGTTTCCACACCTTTGGCTGCCGCTGTGTTTTTCCGTGCAACACCCCCTCCTACAACCCCCGCCAAAAAAATTACGTCCTTCCTCGACTCGGCATCACCATGAATTTCTTTTAGACTCAGACACTGCGAGTTGTCGACTCAAAAGCCAACATGCTCAGGTTAAGGAGAGGCAAGTGAAAAGGGGGGGCCCTCGGCCCCCCCGCACGCATGGCGGCGCGGCGACCGCCGCCCCTCCCTATTTCCTTTTGCCATTCGGCGGTGGGGGCGTGCCCCGGGGGTGCGGCCCACCGCCGATTGGCCGGCGGCCGTCCTGACCCGGATCCAATTTAGTGGTTCCGGGTCAGGGGGGGCAGGCGATAGGAGGGGCCAATCGGCCCCTCGGGAATAAGAGGTGGGGAGCGCCCAGGAGACCCCCTTGTCCCTGGACGCTCCCCCGCTGTACGTTGTGCCCCGCGTTCGGGGCCTCTTTGTTTTGGTAATTTTTTGCTTTTCTTTTTCAGGTAGCCAAGCTGTTCCGGGAGCTAGCTGCGTGGAGCCAGCCGTCGTGGGATCGCCAGGATCGGCATCGGCCAGGGACGCGAGGCGGCAGTAGAGACTTTCCCTTTCTTTGCAGGGTCATCGGCGAGGGACACGAGGCGGCAGAGGTGTTCGCGCCGAAGGGACGAGGGAAAGAAGGGCGCCAGCTGATTGTGTGCAGAATCAGAGAAGGTATTAGTTGGCGCGTGGGAGGGCAGGGACGAGCAGCGGGCCGGCTGCTACATACCGAGTTCACGTCGGAGGGGTGCTCCGGGACTCGACGAGGGCGCCACACGGGGAAGTGAGCGGCTGTTTTGGTGACGATACAGGCTGTATTTGCAACCGCATATATAACGCGGCACAAAGAAAGGTTTGAGGGCGCCACACGGGGAAGTGAGCGGCTGTTTTGGTGACGATACAGGCTGTATTTGCAACCGCATATATAACGCGGCACAAAGAAAGGTTTTTCCCGCCACTTGAGCAGAGCGGAGAGGTTGTTCCAGCATCGCGTCTTAAGCTAAGCAGGGTCGACCAGGGCAGGACCTGGAGGGGAGACCCGAATATAGTGGGGCTTAATTTCTAATCTAAAAAACGTGCTATATCATACAACTATAAAATTTTTTAACTGTCTTGTGAAATTTAACGAATACTACTGGACAACTGTTTTCTTTACATAATTGTTGCTAAAAGATAAAGCGAAGTGCCGTGTGTACAATTGTATGGTAAAACGAGGGGCCATTGTTATTGCTTTAATTATTAAGTGATTTATTGTTCATGTCATTGCACAAGGTGTACAGTGCATGGGAATAAGTGCAGTTCCTGGTTCAATATTGTCCTGGCCTTGAAGGAGGAGGAGGGTAGTTTTGAATTTTGATGATATACTGTGTTTTAGTGGCACACAGCATCAGTGAGGTTGACAGGGGAGTTTCAATTGTCCTCTGTATTAGAACTGGTTTTTCCGAAATCTGCTCCTGCTTTTATTACACGATGATAATACATTTCTCAATTCCAGGCAATTTTTAACGACATCATTTCACTCGCGGACAGGAACTAAGGGCATTCAGCACGCATCGTGGTGTGGACCGGGACCGCAGATCACTATCGCCGGCGAGGACGCAGGACTGGTCGGTAAGAGGGGTACGGGGGGCTAGCATTCATTGCTCCAGGTGGCCGCCGGGTGGGTCTACATTAGGTTTACTCACCCCCTTACATAAGCGGACAAGCCGCTAGTGTTGCGGTCGCCGTTGCATGGTGCTGAAAGCCCCCTGGTGACCCTCCATCAAAAAGGTACACAGAGTAGGCCTGTTGTGATATTGAGAGAGTAGGCTGCGGTTGTTTGGGGTAGCATCATGCCAGGTCCACGGGGTGGAAAGAAGGGGTCCAACATGGAGGCTATGATGCGGGCCATGATGCGTGACATGAAAGAAATGAAACAGCAGCTAGGGAAAGTAAATGAGCTGGAAGCACGGTTTAATGAGAAGCATGGTGACGCCCCAGGCCCATCGGGTAGGCCCATCGCAAGAGGGTTGCACCAGTGCCAAGGGGGGATTTTATCACCTCACCTACGAAGTCTAAGTCCAAGAGACCCAGGGATGACACCCCCACCCCAGGGCCAGTAGAGCCGGTACCTTCCGTGCCGTCGGCGGTCGTGCCACCCCCGCATATACCTATGCCTACACCCCTTGCCCCCGTGGTGCCGGTGCCTGTAGGTCAACCAGTAGACGCTGGGCCTGCTTCCCCACCGGTGCCCACAATTCCGGGTACAGGTGTGCCACACCCGGCACCCGCCCTGCCAGCTGTGTCGGTACCACAGGGCATAACCCCAGTGGTACCTGTTGTCCCGGGAGGTAATTTCGAGTCAACGCCCCCTGAATTGGTATCCCAGATAACGGCCTTGATGCCATGGCTCCAAAAAGGGGGAGCTTTCCCGAATTCTGCAGACCATGCAGCAGAGGCGACGAAGTTTGTGGAAAAAATCAGATTGGCAGCGGTCGCCAACAGTGTTGTTTTGCCAGTATCTTCTCCCCTTGCAGGTCCAAGTGTTCCCCAGCTGGACGGATTGAATGGGCAGCCGCCCCCGGTGCCCGCACTTGGTAAGGAAGTGGCATTGCCACTCTTGGGGGACGGTGTTCTACCTTCCAGGAGCGAGAATTTGGCTCAGCATGTGTCATTAGCTGTGAAAGAGATGATTTGGGCGGATAAGTACGTGTACATTTATTCTCTGTTGTTAGATAATAGGGAAATGGAGCAGGCGAAAGCACTAAAAGAGTGGATGCTTCCAAGCGAATGGAGGGCGCAGTGTACTAGATTTAGGGTTGAGGAAACTCTCAACAACTGGATGAAAGCGTGGGCTGTGTTCACTGCAATTAAGGCTGAGCGCCCTCCAGATCTACAGGCAGCATTGGCATGCTACTCAAGCAGGATGGTGGGGTGGAGTGAACAGTATTCTGGGGAGGCATGGAAGGGGTATGATGTCAATTTCAGGAAGGCATTGGAATTCAATAGATCATTGCCATGGGACACGGTAGACTCCATGGCGTGGCATAAACAGTTCTCCGATACCGCACCCCCCCCTCAGTTCAGTGCTGTCAAGGTGCTCACTAGGCCACAACAGCCCTTTCGGCCCCCCCAAACGAGTGAGGTACCTGGGAAGTTTAGGACAGGTGGCTCAGAGAAAAAAGGGGTGTGCTGGGATTTTAATAGGCGCACCTGCACAAGGGCCGCGTGTAAGTTTAGACATGCATGTTCCTCCTGTGGGCACCCCTCTCATCCAGAAACGGCCTGTAGGTCCAAGCAGGGAAATACAGGTCAGCGGGGTAGGGGAAAGCCACTTTAAGATAGACCGGTTGGGCCCCCCCACTCCAGTGGATGTGGTGGCAATGATTCCATGGTTGAACAGATACCCGGACCACACATCAGCCACCCTACTCCAGGAAGGTTTTTCTAAAGGCTTCAGGATCCCGGCAGCGGGATACACAGGTAGCGCGCACTGTAGAAACCAATTGTCAGTCAAGCATAACCCGGCGGTGGTGGCCGCCAAAATTGACAAGGAGCTATCATTAGGCAGGATAGCTGGCCCTTTTTCTAAAGTGCCGGTACCCAATTTTGTGTGTTCCCCGCTAGGAGTTGTCCCCAAAAAAGAGAAAGGGCAATTCAGATTGATCCATAACCTGTCAGCACCCAGGGGGACGTCACTGAATGATGCCATTGACGAGGGTATTTGTAGTGTTAAATACGCCTCTTTTGATCAGGCTGTTAACTTATTACAGGCCACGGGTCCTGGGGCGCTGATGGCGAAATCAGACATAGAATCAGCTTTTCGCCTCCTTCCAGTTCACCCAGCAGATCAGCGTCTGTTAGGTTTCACTTTTGGGGATATGTTCTACATGGACAAATGCATGCCTATGGGTTGTTCTATATCCTGCGCCTACTTTGAGATGTTTCGTTCCTTTCTTGAATGGGCCATGAGACAAGTGACGGGCCATCAGCGGGTCATGCATTATTTAGATGATTTCCTCTTCCTCGGTACAGCGGGATCTCAGGAGTGTGCACTGGCATTGCAGGAATTTTGCGTGCTCATGCGGGCTTTTGGGGTCCCGCTTGCGCCCGGGAAGACAGTTGGCCCAACCACCTGCTTAGAATTCCTCGGCATTGAGATCGACTCACTAGAAGGATGCTTTAGATTACCTAGGGACAAAGTGGACAAATTCAAGTCAGCACTGCATTTATGCCTCCGCAAGGAGAAGGTCACTCTGCAGCAACTACAGGAGGTGGTAGGCCAATTGAATTTCGCACTGAGAATCATCCCCATGGCTCGCCCTTTCTCTCGCTCCATCGCTCACGCGATGAAGGGGCTGAGGGAAAAGCACCACCGCACTCGCCTATCGGCTGATATTCGCCAGGATATGCTTATTTGGATGGCATTCCTGGAGGATTTTAACGGTAGGGTGTTCTGGCCCGGCCCGCTCACAACATCAGCGGAGTTGGGCTTATGGACTGACGCGGCCGGTAGTGTGGGCTTTGGCGCCATCCTAGGGAACAGGTGGGTCGCACAACAGTGGCCGGAAGAATGGAAGACATGGGGTCTGACCAGCAACATTGGCTTCCTTGAACTCTTCCCAATATGGGTGGCACTGGTGGTCTGGCCCGAACACCTATGTAACCAATCAGTGGTGTTTTGGTCAGATAACATGACAGTGGTAGAATGTATCAACCAGCAGGGGGCGCGGTGTCCTTTCATACTTCGGCTGGTCAAAGAAATTGTTCTGCGGTGCCTTAAACTGAATGCTAATTTTAGGGCCAAACATGTCCCTGGTGTTCTAAACAATGCAGCTGACTCCCTCTCTCGCTTCAAAATGCAGGTTTTCAGGGAGCATCTCCCCTCAGCAGACCCCTCGCCAGCACACTTCCCAGCAGCACTTTGGCAGATTGGTGCCCCGGATTACAGGACCTCGTGGTCGCTAGCCTAGCCCCCAGGACCAGGACGGCTTACGAAGGGGCGTTTCTGTCTTATTGTTCCTTTTTGGGGCCACAGTGGGAAGCGCTTTGGGCGGAGGAAGATGGCTTTGCAGCCTATTTAGAATGGATGCATAGGGAGGGGCGCTCGGTGGCAGCTGCAAACAGACATAGGGCAGCGGTGTCATTCTTCGCTCAAGCTAGGGGCTTCCGGGATCCCACTAATACCTTTATGATACGTAAGGCTTTAAGGGGATGGCGCCGTATTCAGGGACACCAGAAGGATAAGAGAAAGCCCATTGGATTGGCCCGGCTGACAGCCTTACTGGGCACGCTGGAGACTGTTTGTAGCTCGGAGTGGGAGGTGCTTCTTTTTAGGGCGGCATTCTCCCTGGCATTCTATGGGGCGCTGAGAATTAGCGAACTTGTGGCAGGTTCTAAGTCGGACCTACTGGGCGGCTTGCAAAGGGCTAGTGTGACGATAAGGGGGGACACCATGTGGGTGATTATCCAGAAGTCTAAAACAGACCAGGAGGCTAGGGGGCACACCATAGTTCTGCAACGGGCCCCCGCCAACCCGTGCTGCCCGGTCAGGCACGTGGAATTATTCCTCGGACTCTTGGTAGGCTCAGCGGTCAGGACATTGCTCTGTCACGCTGACGGGAGCCCCTTGACCAGGTATCAATTCAGGAAAGTATTGGAGATGGGGGTTAGGAAAGCAGGTCTTGACCCTAAAGAGTTTGGCTCTCATTCCTTCAGGATTGGGGCAGCAACTGAGGCGGCGGCGGGGGGCCTGCCAGTGGAAAGAGTGAAGACAATTGGGAGGTGGTCTTCAGAATGCTATAAACGTTATGTTCGGATTGACATGCTATGATTACATGTCGCTCACGCTTGGTTTCTTTCCGCTCTCTTACAGTTTCTCAGACCTGTTACGCAGGGGAGGAATTTGTCGTCGGGCACCGGCAACATTCATCAGCACGGAGCGGCGACCAGGAAACAATGATGAGCAATGTCTGGATTGTTGGTCATTCATATGTGAAGCGGGCGGAATGTGTCTTTATGTCAGGTGACAAGAGGAAAAGGGCGGCACAACTAGGGTTGGACATCACGTTCTTTGGCAGAGGGGGGTTGTGTCTTCACGAGTTTAGGGGATTTTTCCAGGGGCTTCTAGCACACCAACAATCTCCACCGGCAGTGGTGATACTTCACCTTGGGGAGAATGATTTGGCAACACTGGGTAGACGCATTCTGATTGAGGAGATTATTTCAACGGCGGGTTGGATGGCTAGGACCTGCCCCGGTTGCACATTGGTATGGTCACAACTCATTCCTCGACTACAGTGGCGGGGGGGACATTCGGTCAGGGCGTTGAATCACTCGGTAAAGAGGATCAACACGCGGTTGGATAGGTTGTTTCGATCCCCCTTGTTACAGTCAATACCTCATGGGTGTATCTGGGGCGACAAGTATTACTTGAGGGACGGGGTTCATTTAACTCAGGAAGGGAATGTCTTGTGGTCTGACAATATCTGGGCTTGGCTAGAGGGATTTGTGGGTAGGAGGCTTCCATAAGTAGGGGTTAGAGGGGGGGGCCAGATCGTCGGTTAACAATGCTGGCCTGTGGCGGTAAGGTCATTATCGGTGAGCACATATTTGAGGTCTGAGGGGGCGGGCATCATCCTATGGAGGTTCCCGCCCAGGGGGAGGGGCCTGCGGGCCACTCCCACAACTCCAGGGGCAAGGTAATAGGCAAAGGAGCGCGGGTAGGAGTAGTTCACGCTTTCCTTAGGCTGGTAGCCACCCCGCGCGCGTGGACTCATGACGCCACCGGCGCAGAGTAAGGGCCCTCCTTTAGTGGGTAAATGGAGTTTAGGGCGTAGACCGGGCAATTCCCGGGGTAACACTGCGCATGCGCACTTCTAGGGGGGAGGCGCAGCTTGTAGGACCTGACACCGGTAGTGACCCTGCCATATGACCAGAAATGTACAAAAATCAAGTTTAGGATGTTTAGTCTAAGTTAGGAACAACATGTATTAGAGTTTTGTTAAGGTCAGGCTCTCAAACTTGTTGATAAGAATGTGAACTAAATGTCCTGCTGATTTTTGTATTCATTGTTGATTATGCAATTAAAACCTTTTAATTTCATACTTTAATAAATACGGCCGGGCGACTAGCGCCCGCCTTCCAAAAAGTAAAGACGTCTCGTGTCCACGTTCCTGGGTGTTGGGTGCCGGATTGGGGGGGGAGGCGGCAGCTAGTCGCTGACCATGTGAAAAGGGGGGGCCCTCGGCCCCCCCGCACGCATGGCGGCGCGGCGACCGCCGCCCCTCCCTATTTCCTTTTGCCATTCGGCGGTGGGGGCGTGCCCCGGGGGTGCGGCCCACCGCCGATTGGCCGGCGGCCGTCCTGACCCGGATCCAATTTAGTGGTTCCGGGTCAGGGGGGGCGGGCGATAGGAGGGGCCAATCGGCCCCTCGGGAATAAGAGGTGGGGAGCGCCCAGGAGACCCCCTTGTCCCTGGACGCTCCCCCGCTGTACGTTGTGCCCCGCGTTCGGGGCCTCTTTGTTTTCCCACCCACCATCCCTTGGAACAAAGTTTTGAGTAGTTTTATGTCTGGTTCTATGGTAAATTTCGAAGGTACGGTCCACAGGAGAGACGGATCTGTTGGTGTATTTTGTGATACGTTTGTTTAGGAATTTTTCCCCTTTTTTAGCAAATCATGTATGAAGTGAATTGTATTTGAAGCCATGTGTCTTTAGGCCTTTTTTCCCTTTGTAGCTATACGTTGATACTGTTATTTAGCGTGACATGTGTAAGCGAATTGTATTTTAATGCCATGTGTCGTTAGGCCTTTTTTCCCTTTTAGCTATACGTTGATACTGTTATTTATTAGCCAGTGTAGCTGTCCTTTAGAATTTTTTCCCATAGGTCGTCGTATTTATTAGGTATGGGGCATGCGGTAAGGTCATTATCGGTGAGCACATATTTGAGGTCTGAGGGGGCGGGCATCATCCTATGGAGGTTCCCGCCCAGGGGGAGGGGCCTGCGGGCCACTCCCACAACTCCAGGGGCAAGGTAATAGGCAAAGGAGCGCGGGTAGGAGTAGTTCACGCTTTCCTTAGGCTGGTAGCCACCCCGCGCGCGTGGACTCATGACGCCACCGGCGCAGAGTAAGGGCCCTCCTTTAGTGGGTAAATGGAGTTTAGGGCGTAGACCGGGCAATTCCCGGGGTAACACTGCGCATGCGCACTTCTAGGGGGGAGGCGCAGCTTGTAGGACCTGACACCGGTAGTGACCCTGCCATATGACCAGAAATGTACAAAAATCAAGTTTAGGATGTTTAGTCTAAGTTAGGAACAACATGTATTAGAGTTTTGTTAAGGTCAGGCTCTCAAACTTGTTGATAAGAATGTGAACTAAATGTCCTGCTGATTTTTGTATTCATTGTTGATTATGCAATTAAAACCTTTTAATTTCATACTTTAATAAATACGGCCGGGCGACTAGCGCCCGCCTTCCAAAAAGTAAAGACGTCTCGTGTCCACGTTCCTGGGTGTTGGGTGCCGGATTGGGGGGGGAGGCGGCAGCTAGTCGCTGACCATGCTGCCTGCGCCCTATTCCCGTCGATGCATGTCAGTCTGTGGCAGCAGGAAGATTAGTCATCTGGCAACAACTGAAACATATTTGACGTCAGAAAAATGTTCACAACGTCTAGGTATGCCAAATATGTGACGCGTCGTGTCATGCTACCTAAATAAGTGCATTCATCCAATACTGCTATAAAACACACTTCGAAAATAGACAACACAAAATGGCGACTAAATTTACACCCCTGCGAGCAGCGCGTTGGTGATTCTATATTGGTTCAGATGAGCAGTGCAGCTAAGGACAGGCGCTCTTACTATAAACAGATGCACACACATTTGCATGTAATTTAGCATAACATGCACTATCATATTTGCCAGCCAAACTAAGCCAAGCAGGAGACAGTCGATTTTATGGAAGAGCTACAGTCTACATATTTATCTGACTCCTCATAGTGTTTTTCGAGAAGCTGCACGTTGCACCTGTTAAGGGATCAACCCTAGCTCCCTGGGCAGGAAGAGAACTGCCATCTCGCTGGTCTGAGCCCCATGTCATGTCATTGGATAAGTCTTAATGTTATTATTAAGGGCCAAAGGGGAACTGATGCCATTCCTGACGCTGTCATCATCATGCTAATTAGTGTGTGTAATCCGAAGCACACTAGCTTTTTTGGGCAGAGCCTGTAGGGCAGTATTCACCATCAGCTGAGCATTCTTCACTCGCATGCCTGTGTGGAGATGTGGGCTTGAAGAAGGAGCGCTTCAGGCATATGCACCACAGGTTGAGATAACAGTCTATTGGTTACTTACGCAGACAAGGGTCAAGGACAAGCGACAGTGTAGCAGGAGCACAGCAGCCTCTTAAATGTTTTCAGAATCTACCTTGGATTTTCTGTTGGACTGTAAGTATGAACCCTGTGCGGATAGTTACCTTTATAGGCAGCCCTGCCAAGTACCACGCATCAGGCGTTAGACTAGCGCATTTGGGCCAAGTGATGCGCCAGCAACCCCACTTACACTGGTGCAAACACGCTGCACACAAGGCAGTGGAAGTGTGTCTCTACAAGCATTTGTGAACCTGACAACTGCGTGGTGCAAGTGAATTTCATGCCTAACCGTGCTATAGTCGGGGCGTGGCTTCGCTTGGCTGTGGAATGGCCGCTTGCTAGAACGGCTCCGCCGACCGAGGCTGTTTAATCCGGCATTTATCCGTCTCCGACCTGCACATTGGTGGTATTTCGCCAGAATATTGTGACCGACGATGGAGCGTGGCTTGCCTGGGGGGCATTGAGTGTCCATCGGCCTGACGGAGGGGACAACGCCGCCAGGGAGTGCGGGCCTACTATTGTCCCAGTCCCACAGTCGCCGGGACGTAAATTAGGAGGCGAGGCGGCTGAGAGAGCTTGACTGCCGGACTGCTGTAGCCGGAAGACCAGGTCTCCGGAGATGTGAGGTGGCGACCGAGGTCCAGGGGAAAATATGAGGCCCGCCAGTTCAGCGAGTGAGTGCGGATGGTCGTGGCGGTGTAGTGAGCCGACCCCCGTGCACAAACTCGGACGCAGCTACAGGGACCGTATCCGCCGATGGTGACGGGCGGATTGTGCTGGCTGGGAGCGACTACGCCACGTACAGTGGAGAGAGGTTGGTGTTGGTGCCTTGGGGAAGTGGCTCCCCGTCTATCCTGGTGGAGTCGGTGGCATTGGTGAGTCTTGGCGAGGAGGGGCTGCTCCGGACAGTATCAGTGGGACCTCCATTTTGAGAAGGGCGCCTGATACGGTGGTTATATTCATGCCGCCTATACGATTACTGCTAGTGGAGTCAGACTGGTTGAATGCAGAGGTGGAGGCTGCAAACAAGAATATATAGGTGAAACAATAATTAAGTGGTGAGGTGCTGCTCGATATTTTACGCTGCTGCAGTGGGGCCATTATATGGGAGGCGCAGAGACAGGCCCTAAGGATCGCGTGAAGAAAGCCTGCCTGGTGATCCCTGTGGTGTATAAGGGAGAGGCCGTTGGCCTCCATCGCGGCTGGCCCGATATTCTACGCGCACTGGTGAGTCCTGGAGAGGCGGCTGATACGCTGCGCAGACTGCCCCACAAAAACAGCTAGGGGTGTGGGTGAAGTGTGCTTGGCGGCGCTCTGACCATAACCGCACCCCATATGGTGTATTGCATTCACGAATATTGCAGCAGAAGCAGGCGGCGACGTCCTGGCAGAGTGGGTGCTCTATACTACGGAGCCAATTGTGGTAGCTTGGGACAGTGATCGCTCTGCATTGGAGGTTCTACTACTCGTCACTGGTGATGTACGGAGGGAACGGGGGCGAGAGCTCAGCGACGGGGACACGGCTGTTGATATCACTGAACTGGTGGCGAGATTGCACGGGGGTGAACTGTACTTGTTCATTCCCATAAGGCTGCACGTTAGCGGAGATACACCTAAGGGGTCTGAGCCACCGAGGCCACTATCCACAGTACAAAGGCTGCCGGACTGCAGAGACGGTGCGATCAATTTGTCTATATAGGTGGCAGAGAGTTGCTGACATGGGGAAACCTGAGACGCGTCAACCGAAGAACAACTTCGACAAAAAATCCAACAAACAGACGGATGCCGACGGGGATCGCCAGGACCAGGCGGGAGACAACACTGTGGCGTAACCACCCGACGATGATATTCGTTCAATGTTCAAGGAACTGAAAACGGTCTCCAAGTAACAGATACGAAATTGGACTAGTTAGCTGAAAGATTGGACAGAATCACGCACAGAGTGGAAAAACATGAGGGACGCATGAGTGTGATGGAAACAAGAATCACGGAAACCGAAGCAGGTCAAACGGAAATGGACAAAAAACTGTGCGGTATGGACGATGTGTGGCAGCTCATTAAACGGAAGAATGAGGATTTGGAGGCGAGAACGCGGAGAAACAACATACGCATTACGGGGGTCGCAGAATCTACAGATATTGAGAACATGGAAAAGTATATAGAGGAAATGATGCGTGATCTGTTCGGTTCGGTTCTCGACTCTCGGTCATGTTTCTGATCGAACGTGCACATTGTTCATTAGGTCCTAGACCGAAACCAGGAGCACCAGCAAGACCTATCATAGCACGAGTGCTAAACTACAGAGACAGATTCTTCGGCTTGCAAGGGAGAAGGGGGCTATTCAATATAAAGGAAATGATATAGCATTGCACCCGAATTTCACGCTCCAGGTTCAGGCAGCTAGCCGTGAGTTCATCCCTGCCAAGAAAATATTCCAGCAGATCGGCACCAGATACGCCCTGATCTACCCGGCCAAGCTGAGAGTCCAAGGCCATGGGAAGCCCACCTTCTTTACGCTAAGGCAGCTCTCGCTGACGCCAAACAGATGGCGAAAGAAAATAAGCAGCTGGTTCCGCAGACTGACTCTTTATCTGAAAGGGCGTTGAGTGATAATGACTGAGACAACAGTACGCACCATTGGAAGTTCAGAAAAGTTAAACTATGTTAAATGAGCTCTGTTCAAATGTTGGTATACTGAATTCTAGTTGATTGTTTCTGTCTCCTGGTTCACACCTTTTCCTCACCGCTGTCGGGAGGGGGCTATGCACGGGATCAGTTGCACAGGTGAACTATGGACAGACTAATTGGAGGTATTATATGGTTTGTGCCTTGGCCACCCCACCAAGAGTGTGGGGGAGTTAGCTGGTGACCTCACGTGCCCTATGGGATGGTTCCCTTCTGCTTAGTTTTGTGGACGGGTGTGTTTGTTGGGGTGGGTCAGGGGTGGGATGGTTTCAACCTAATTGGGGGGGTGGAGTGAGAGGTGGGGGGAAGGGAAGGTTTCCGTCACAATTCTTACTGACATGTCACATTTTTTTGTCACAATGTCACCTATTTCTACTTCACCCACTTGCGTGTCAGCTGTTTCTCTAAAACTGACAGGGCGCAGTGCACCCGCCCACTTTATGTCGACATATCAGGATTTATTGGACAGTGTCGCTATGCATAATCAGGTGGTTTACATATGAGATTTATGACTACTGTTAAATGTCTCACATGGAACATTAGAGGCCTAAATGATAGACGGAAGGCTAGACTTATTCACTCGTACTTAATAAGGCACGGGGTGGATATATGTTTATTACAAGAAACTCATCTCGCTTCACCAGCTACAAACGCATTAAAGCATGGCAGATGGGGCGTGGTGGTGGAGGCCACTTACTCTAATTATTCCAGAGGAGTGGCAATATTAATACGCAAAGGCTTGCCATGGAAAACACATCATACGGTGATGGATAGGGAGGGTAGATATATATGACATTTCCAGGTTTTTGTTTATTAAGGAGCAGAAGTGGATTTTTAGGCTCAAAACTGATATAGAAGGCCTGAATGATAACATTCCATGGGTCTCCATCTATACCTTGTAAAGCGATACCTTGGCCATCAGTACATCGTGCTAGTTTGGCTTGGTAGATCAGGCTTGATCTACTTGTAATACATCAAGCAGTTGTCATGTTGCCTGTTGACAATTGTGAATCATCTTCTGTATAATAGTAAGAATAATTTTAATTATTGCCTGTTTCATTGGCATTTCACTGTAACTTACGATGATTATTAGTATGTTATAACAGGAGATCGATTGCATGTATTTAATGATCGGCATTGGGCCTCTCTAATCATGTGAATCTAGAGGTCGGACTTATGGTATAAGTAGTAACAGACAGCTAGTTATTAGACTCCGCATACGGCACCATTAAGTTATGACTTTACACAAGTGTGCATTTAGCACTTACTGCTCTAAATGATGAACACTTAATATAATACCACAATCATGACGATGCCTACTTGTACTGATACCAGTATTGCCTCACCGTAGAGCTGGATATGGGGTCAGTGATGACGCTTTAGTTCCAGCAAGTAAGTTAAAGTACTAGAACACCTGACAGTTGAATATAATCAAACTCTGGTCTCTCACCTCAAATACTGAGTACTTGAAATAAGTTGCAGAATCGGGAAATGCCCGTATCCAGCAACCAGTGTATTCACACTAAATGGCACTCCATCTACTCATCAAAATTATGCTTTGCGATATACATCGAGTTATTAATAGAGGTATCTTCTACCCTTTTTTGGTGAATAGGTGGAGAAGGCAGATACAACAAGCTAAAATCCCTTTCGTATATTAAAACCTCTACTGGCCGTATTGCGACTTGTACTGACGCTGCCACAGTGAATCCTAGCTGTGCGCGCATGCGCACCAACCAACGAGCAGGCGGCAACGCGCATGAGCGCGTGAATAGCATTCCTGGCTGCACGCTGCCATCGAAGAGACCGAGCATGCTCAGAGAGCGGCTGGGTGTTGGCGCATGTGCACTCGAGGTTAATGGATCGAGTAAGCGTCTAAGTATGACGCAAGGCGAGTAATTACATCCATCAACAATGCGAGGTACTTGAATGCGCTAAACACAATGCAACAACGCGGGCATTTATTGGTTAAGGAACCAATTGAGACTTATTAGCCAATTAGCTCTACTATAAAAGGGGACATCGAACCGTCCTCGGTACCTCCCACACTGCTTCCGGATTGCCAGGAGGTACCGATGGACAGGTAAGATGATCCTGGGTGGTTTTGCTAGTTTGGGCTTACCCTTTATCATTTGGCCTAATTATTGTTCAGCCTACTTTATTCTTAATGTACTCATAGCTAACTGGGAATATGGGCAAGCACTGGAGCTTCAGCTATGGGTTAGATTACACCTTTACAATTTGATAGGCTTTTGGGTCTATAACATCTATGACAGGACACCTCTTCAATGGGCTCATTTGCTCCAATCTTGCTATGTCTATGAAATCAAGGGGCACATGAGCGAGAGAGTTTTTTACAGACATTCTATACACAATCTCTCATTTTCCAAAGAATTGGTTAAATAGTCAATAAATGAAAATACTATATCAGGAAATTGATACACTCTAAACACAGAACCGTAGATGTTTAATGCCAGCCTGCTTCCTCTCATGGTGTAGAATGTTATGGTCTTAGTTTTTTGATTCTCGGTTTTATAAATTTGATTTTTGAATATAGCAAAGGGACATAAGATGGATGATGCCATTACCACTTGTTCCCTTGTTTTACCTACAAATAGAGCGGGCCTCAACCACCGAGCAGTTGCCGGGTGAGGTGAGGCTTACTCCCACAGAAAGCTGGGTGAGTACCTACTAGTTTTTTTAAAAATATGATTGCCTTATTAAAAGTACGTAATGAATGGGCACAGTCGATCACAATGTGTAATCGATCTATTGACTTTTTTAGCTCTATGCTCCAAGTATTTCTGTTCACCATTGCTAGCTTGACCTTCTTTTGGCAAACTTTGTTTTGTTTTAGGAATGAAGAGATAGATCTTACCTACGTATACATTGGATTCATATCTGGTAGGGTGGTAATATACCACTGATCTATTTATCTCCTTATGTGAAAAGCTGGATGTATAATACACTTCACTAATTATTCTTCCTGCAGTAGCACTTAACATCCATAAGGTCCTGAAGAAAGCCGGGCTAGTTGGCCACACGGCTGAAACATGTCGACCTCACTCTTTGCCAGGAGATAGTGCATTTTTTCCACACTATCAGGCGGTTTTTAGGGCTCGGGCCTACGTCACACGAAGTGGGGCGGGGCTTCCGAGCTCTAATGTTATTAAAAAAAAAAGTTCAGAAAGGGCTGTGGGCTGCCGCATTCCAGAAAGCGCGCGGTTTTTTGCGTGTGGTATTCTGCCATGTGAATGGTAATTGGTGCAGGCAAGGCTGTGTTTAAGTAAGGCAGCACGCCATAGGGCTTTGGAATTTTTTCAATGTCCACTTCCTGCATAAAGTGTTAGGACACGCGCAGAAGAATACATAAATCCTCAATTACCAGCTGTCCGAGGTGCCGGTAATTGAAGGCAGATGGTGCTGGGAGCGTGTTCACTGCTGTGGTTTTTTTCCCTTGACCTCTGTGTGCGCGCCGGCAAACCCGCGCCTGCTCTTTGACTGAGGTAGGCTAAACAAGCATTGGCAAAGCAAATAGGACTCTCCTATACAAAATCTGTTGGTTTTGTCAGGGATATGTTTAGCCATGTTGTACAGCAGCCTGGCTGCTATGCAGCACAGCTGAAAGTAAAAAAACAAACAAAGTGCTTTGATAATCACTCGTGCCCACTCACCCGAACTCAAACTTTTAATGTCAAAATAGAAGATCACTTTAATTTACTGCCCTCATAACAGACCCCTTGCAGTAGCTCTCGTTGTCCTCTTACCAGATCCCTTGCATCTTCCCAGCTATTGCCAGATTCCTCACTCGCTCCCTGTCTCGTCACCATGACTCACTCTCTCCACCCTTTCATAAAAAAAACACTCCACCTCGCTTTCCTCTCACTGGGAGCCTCACATTTACTCTCACAGTCCGGTTACCAGATTCCTACTGCCGTTGTACCAGATCACTCATTGTACTATCATTCAGTGTCCTATCATTAGAGACTTGCTTCAGGCAGAGTAGGGAGGGCAGAGTAGGGAGGGCAGAGTAGGGAGGGCAGAGTAGGGAGGGCAGAGTAGGGAGTGCAGAGTAGGGAGTGCAGAGTAGGGAGAGGAGAAGTGAGTAGTGAGTAGAGTAGTGAGTAGTGAGTAGTGAGTAGAGTAGTGAGTAGAGTAGTGAGTAGAGTAGTGAGTAGTGAGTAGAGTAGTGAGTAGTGAGTTGAGTAGTGAGTAGAGTAGTGAGTAGTGAGGTGAGTAGAGTAGTGAGTAGTGAGTAGAGTAGTGAGTAGTGAAGTAGAGTAGTGAGTAGTGAGTAGTGAGTAGAGTAGTGAGTAGAGTAGTGAGTAGAGTAGTGAGTAGAGTAGTGAGTAGTGAGTAGAGTAGTGAGTAGTGAGTAGAGTAGTGAGTAGAGTAGTGAGTAGAGTAGTGAGTAGAGTAGTGAGTAGTGAGTAGTGAGTAGAGTAGTGAGTAGAGTGCAGAGTAGTGAGTAGTGAGTGCAGAGTAGTGAGTAGTGAGTGCAGAGTAGTGAGTAGTGAGTAGAGCAGTGAGTAGTGAGTAGAGCAGTGAGTAGAGTAGTGAGTAGTGAGTGCAGAGTAGTGAGTAGAGTAGTGAGTAGTGAGTAGAGTAGTGAGTAGAGTAGTGAGTAGAGTAGTGAGTAGTGAGTGCAGAGTAGTGAGTAGTGAGTGCAGTAGTGAGTAGAGTAGTGAGTAGAGTAGTGAGTAGAGTAGTGAGTAGTGAGTGCAGAGTAGTGAGTAGTGAGTGCAGAGTAGTGAGTAGAGTAGTGAGTAGAGTAGTGAGTAGAGTAGTGAGTAGAGTAGTGAGTAGTGAGTAGTGAGTAGAGTAGTGAGTGCAGAGTAGTGAGTAGTGAGTGCAGAGTAGTGAGTAGTGAGTGCAGAGTAGTGAGTAGAGTAGTGAGTAGAGTAGTGAGTAGTTAGTGCAGAGTAGTGAGTAGAGTAGTGAGTAGTGAGTAGAGTAGTGAGTAGAGTACTGAGTAGAGTAGTGAGTAGAGTAGTGAGTAGTGAGTGCAGAGTAGTGAGTAGTGAGTAGAGTAGTGAGTAGAGTAGTGAGTAGTGAGTGCAGAGTAGTGAGTAGTGAGTAGAGTAGTGAGTAGAGAAGTGAGTAGAGTAGTGAGTAGTGAGTGCAGAGGAGTGAGTAGTGAGTAGAGTAGTGAGTAGAGTAAAGTAGTAGAGTAGTGAGGTGAGTAGTGAGTAGAGTAGTGAGGTGAGTAGTGAGTAGAGTAGTGAGTAGTGAGTAGAGTAGTGAGTAGAGTAGTGAGTAGAGTAGTGAGTAGTGAGTGCAGAGTAGTGAGTAGAGTAGTGAGTAGTGAGTGCAGAGTAGTGAGTAGTGAGTAGAGTAGTGAGTAGAGTAGTGAGTAGAGTAGTGAGTAGAGTAGTGAGTAGAGTAGTGTGCAGAGTAGTGAGTAGTGAGTGCAGAGTAGTGAGTAGTGAGTGCAGAGTAGTGAGTAGTGAGTAGAGTAGTGAGTAGTGAGTAGAGTAGTGAGTAGAGTAGTGAGTAGAGTAGTAAGTAGAGTAGTGAGTGCAGAGTAGTGAGTAGTGAGTGCAGAGTAGTGAGTAGAGTAGTGAGTAGTGAGTAGAGTAGTGAGTAGAGTAGTGAGTAGTGAGTGCAGAGTAGTGAGTAGAGTAGTGAGTAGAGTAGTGAGTAGTGAGTGCAGAGTAGTGAGTGCAGAGTAGTGAGTAGAATAGTGAGTAGAGTAGTGAGTAGTGAGTAGAGTAGTGAGTGCAGAGTAGTGAGTAGTGAGTAGAGTAGTGAGTTGTGAGTGCAGAGTAGTGAGTAGAGTAGTGAGTAGTGAGTAGAGTAGTGAGTAGTGAGTAGAGTAGTGAGTACAGTAGTGAGTAGAGTAGTGAGTAGTGAGTGCAGAGTAGTGAGTAGAGTAGTGAGTAGAGTAGTGAGTAGTGAGTAGAGTAGTGAGTATGGAGTGCAGAGTAGTGAGTAGTGAGTAGAGTAGTGAGTAGTGAGTAGAGTAGTGAGTAGAGTAGAGTAGTGAATAGTGAGTGCAGAGTAGTGAGTAGAGTAGTGAGTAGTGAGTAGAGTAGTGAGTAGAGTAGTGAGTAGAGTAGTGAGTAGTGAGTAGAGTAGTGAGGTGAGTAGTGAGTAGTGAGTATAGTGAGTAGAGTAGTGAGTATAGTGAGTTGAGTAGTGAGTAGAGTAGTGAGTAGAGTAGTGTGCAGAGTAGTGAGTAGTGAGTGCAGAGTAGTGAGTAGTGAGTAGAGTAGTGAGTAGAGTAGTGAGTGCAGAGTAGTGAGTAGTGAGTGCAGAGTAGTGAGTAGAGTAGTGAGAGAAGTAGTGAGTAGAGTAGTGAGGTGAGTAGTGAGTGCAGAGTAGTGAGTAGAGTAGTCATTAGTGAGTAGAGTAGTGAGTAGAGTAGTGAGGTGAGTAGAGTAGTGAGTAAAGTAGTGAGTGCAGAGTAGTGAGTAGAGAAGTGAGTAGTGAGTAGAGTAGTGAGTAGTGAGTAGAGTAGTGAGTAGAAAGTAGTGAGTAGAGTAGTGAGTAGTGAGTAGAGTAGTGAGTGGAGAGTAGTGAGTAGTGAGCAGAGTAGTGAGTAGTGAGCAGAGTAGTGAGTAGTGAGCAGAGTAGTGAGTAGTGAGTGCAGAGTAGTGAGTAGAGTAGTGAGTAAAGTAGTGAGTAGTGTAGTGAGTAGAGTAGTGAGTAGAGTAGTGAGTAGAGTAGTGAGGTGAGTAGTGAGTAGAGTAGTGAGTAGAGAGCAGAGTAGTGAGTAGTGAGTGCAGAGTAGTGAGTAGTGAGTAGAGTAGTGAGTAGTGAGTAGAAAGTAGTGAGTAGAGTAGTGAGTAGAGTAGTGAGTAGAGTAGTGAGTAGAGTAGTGGGTAGAGTAGTGGGTAAAGTAGTGAGTAGAGTAGTGAGTAGAGTAGTGAGTAGAGTAGTGAGTAGAGTAGTGAGTAGTGAGTAGAGTAGTGAGTAGAGTAGTGAGGAGTGAGTGCAGAGTAGTGAGTAGAGTAGTGAGTAGTGAGTAGAGTAGTGAGTAGAGTAGTGAGGTGAGTAGAGTAGAGTAGTGAGTAAAGTAGTGAGTGCAGAGAAGTGAGTAGTGAGTAGAGAAGTGAGTAGTGAGTAGAGTAGTGAGTAGTGAGTAGAGTAGTGAGGTGAGTAGTGAGTGCAGAGTAGTGAGTATAGTAGTCAGTAGTGAGTAGAGTAGTGAGTAGAGTAGTGAGGTGAGTAGAGTAGTGAGTAAAGTAGTGAGTGCAAAGTAGTGAGTAGAGAAGTGAGTAGTGAGTAGAGTAGTGAGTAGTGAGTAGAGTAGTGAGTAGAGTAGTGAGTAGTGAGTAGAGAGTAAAGTAGTGAGTGCAGAGTAGTGAGTAGAGAAGTGAGTAGTGAGTAGAGTAGTGAGTAGTGAGTGCAGAGTAGTGAGTGGAGAGTAGTGAGTAGAGTAGTGAGTAGTGAGCAGAGTAGTGAGTAGTGAGTGCAGAGTAGTGAGTAGAGTAGTGAGTAGAGTAGTGAGTAGAGTAGTGAGTAGAGTAGTGAGTAGAGTAGTGAGTAGTGAGTGCAGAGTAGTGAGTAGTGAGTAGAGTAGAGTAGTGAGTAGGACATCACAGGCAGCAGCTGTGCAAGCTTCTTACACTCACAAGGAGACCACAGGCAGCTGAGTTGCAAGCTTCTCCCACTCACAAGAAGGACATCACAAACAGCAGCGGTGCAAGCTTCTCACACTCACAAGAAGGACATCACAAACAGCAGCGGTGCAAGCTTCTCACACTCACAAGGAGACCACAGGCAGCTGAGGTGCAAGCTTCTCCCACTCACAAGAAGGACATCACAAGCAGCAGCGGTGCAAGCTTCTCACACTCACAAGAACGACATCACAGGCAGCAGCAGTGCAAGCTACTTACACTCACAAGGAGACGACAGGCAGCAGAGGTGCAAGCTTCTCACACTCGCAAGAACGACATCACAAGCAGCAGTGGTGCAAGCTTCCCTTACACATTCACAGCAGGTACTGTGCCAAGGCAGCAGCAGCAACAGAGCAAGAGTCCCTTACAAAGAACAGGCACAGCACAGAGATGCACAATGCAATCTTCTCATACTCACAGGCAGCAGCGGTGCAAGCTTCTCACACTCACACGAAGGACATCACAGGCAGCAGCTGTGCAAGCTTGTTACACTCACAAGGATACCACAGGCAGCTGAGGTGCAAGCTTCTCCCACTCACAAGAAGGACATCACAAGCAGCAGCGGTGCAAGCTTCCCTCACACACTCACAGCAGGTACTGTGCCAAGGCAGCAGCAGCAACAGAGCAAGAGTCCCTTATAAAGAACAGGCACAGCACAGAGATGCACAATGCAATCTTCTCATACTCACAGGCAGCAGCTGTGCAAGGTTCTCACACTCACAAGAACGACATCACAGGCAGCAGCTGTGCAAGCTTCTCACACTCACAAGAACGACATCACAGGCAGCAGCAGTGCAAGCTTCTTACACTCACAAGGAGACCACAGGCAGCAGAGGTGCAAGCTTCTCACACTCACAAGAAGGACAACACAGGCAGTAACGGTGCAATATTCTCACACTCACAAGGAGATCACTGGCAGTACACACCACATGAACACACTCCATAACACATAGCAACAATACATTGGCATTTACAATGCCATTAGCTCAAACTCAAATAAATCCGAGCCCGATTGCATTTCTAATGCTTGTTATTTATGGCATTGGGATAATACCTAATAAACATATTTTTTGTCCTTTTAGTCATTTTTATCTCACACACGTTTATCACTTGCACTGCACTCCATCAGTGGTCTCATATTTTGAACAATTACTGTGGCTGAGATCTTCTGAGAGTATGAGGTCAAGTATCCACTCATATTAGCCTTGGAGCAACATTGGCTACACCTGACCCCCCTCTCGTAGTTTTCCAGATGACGAAGCTCCGCCAAATGGGTGGGCTGATGGAGACTTTTCTCATGCCAGTTTTTGGGCAAGCTATTTGAACCTGGTGAGCAGATCAATTTGAGCATTTGAGGTTTTTTTGTCACCCCAATAGACTGACTTTCTCCCTGTAGTTGTATATGTTTGTGATTGGGGGTGTGGAGTTAATTTGGTCTATAAATACTATCCCCTTGACCCTTCTACACACATTTCTTATTTCTGTTTTAGAGCAGTTACGGCTGCGGGTCATATTGTAGGCTCAAAATATCATTAGAAGCCTGTATTGTATGCTCACCGTTATCATCAACTGTGACCGGGTCGTTCCATCATGGCTGACTTTGCAGGTTTTGGCGTTCGACGATGAAGTTCTTAACACCATTTTGTCTAATAATCCAAGCATTTTAGACTCTTTACCTGAAGTAACAATAGGCACCAAAGACGATTGGCTCACTCTACTGAATCTAAAAAAGTCCCACTCACGCACTTCAGTTCATGGTGTTATTATGGCTGAGCATTTGCGGGGCAAGTGTGCCCCTACTGGCCTGATCGTAACTAATACACTACGACTTTTCCTCACTGACAAGGTCTTCTTGAGAGACTGGTCACAAATTGCATGGCGATGTACTCGTGATTGGTTAATCCTCATAATAAGCACCGGCAAACGTCAGGCAGATGCCATCCTCATAGAGATTCAGGTCCTTGAGGGACAAATCAATACAACAATCAAGGGAACTGTTTATAAAAAAACAACTGGATGAAACTAATAAAACCAACAGAGAGTACAGAGAGAACATCTTATTGAACAAGATAGATAAATTCAAGAAAGATTTGGCTAAGTTTTCCCTGGTCAAAATGTATCCCTAAACAAGTGACACCTATGTGGTCCCAGAGTATAACACCAGAGGGAGACGTCAGGGGTCTAATTATTCAACATCAGGATCAGACCCAGGGTCTAGCGATTCCGCCTCATCCAACACTGGGACATCCCATATGAGAGGTAGAGGAACATCACGTAGACCTAACAGGAGAAGAGGGATGCAGGGCTTCTATCAGAACCAGGGCCAATGGTGGTCACCGGGTCCATGGGGTTATCAACCACCTCCATTTGCACCACACATGCAACCATATCCTCCTCAACAATTTTTCCCAGACCAGACTTTTTTAGGCCAGGGCAGAGGCCGCAGTCGAGGGAAAAGCAGAGGAACATCAACAGTTCATTGGGAAGCGGATCCTTCCTTCCCCAATACGAGGAGCAGGAGAGGCCAACAGCAAATGACCGATCCAACTGCGGAATGATGGACCTAGTGGTCAATCTCAGCTCCGTACAGCATTCGACCGATCCAACTGCGGAATGATGGACCTAGTGGTCAGTCTCAGCTCCCGTACATTGACAACAAATGAACACAGAGTTTTGAACAAAGGGCTAGGGTATGTTCCAACACACACAGGAGATCCTTTTAAACTTAGGTGTGAGCTTGAAAATTTCTTCAGAAAAATTTGGCTACATTTCTTTTTTAAGAACAAAGAGAATGACACTAACACACAAGAGCTAAGGGCAAGCAACACTGGACTACGTCCTAAGTCTACTTTTACCCCGCTAGCACATCAAGTTCCATCTCAAGTAACCACCTTTGAGAAGGCAGTGACCCATGATGTGATGACACTATGTAACTCAAGAAGAAACGACTACCATAATTTTTCCAACAATGACAGATTTGCACTCCAGAGTCTTATGAAAGATGACTCAATCATCATTAAGCCAGCAGACAAGGGGGGCGCTACAGTTTTGCTGGATATGGAGACATATCGTGCAGAATGTCGCAGGCAGTTAGAAGATATGAAATCCTACCGATTACTAGACTAGGATCCTACTCCCAGGCTAGTTTTAGAGATCAAACAACTGGTTGAGGAGGCAGAAGTTGAAGGCTGGATTACACCACTAGAAGCCAGGTACTTAATCACGATCCATCCTGTGATGCCGTACTTTTACTGCTTGCCTAAAATACATAAAACCCAACGACCTCCACCAGGACGTCCCATCATTTCTGGGATTAGCTCATTGTTAGAGCCACTATCAACTTTTGTTGATTTTTTCCTACGACCGTTGGTAGCAGAGATGCCCACTTATCTCAAAGATACTGCAGATCTGCTTCGCATTTTGCCTGATATTGAGTTTGACGCCTCCACCGACTTGATAGCGAGCGTCGACGTAGAGTTGTTATACACATGCATCCCCCAGCAAGAGACTCTTGATTCTGTCAGGAGTTTACTTGAAGCTCGGGACCTTGAAAGCATTACTCCTGTCAGCTTTATCATGGAGTGCGCTAGGATAGCCATGATGGAGAACTACTTTCGGTTTGAAGACCAGATTTTACTCCAAATCTCGGGCACCTCTATGGGCAGGGTATTTGCGCCTAGCCTCGCCAACCTGTACGTTCATCTATTTGAACAGAACTTTGTCCTCAACCACAGCAACCCATTTTTCCATCATGTGTTGCTGTGGAAGAGGTACATAGATGACGCGCTGGTGGTATGGCGAGGCACTACGAGATCAATGCCTTTCATGCTTGGCTTAATCAACATAACTTCTTTTTGAGGTTTACTATTGAGTATAGTGAATCTCGATTAGCATTTTTGGATATTTCCATCTTTGTTGAGAATGGACGGGTACAATGTGAACTGTTCAAAAAGTCCATGTCAAGAAATTCCTTATTTACATTTGATAGCCATCACCCTAAAGCCCTGCGCGAAAACCTCCCGGTAGGCCAGTTCCTTAGGGTGCGCAGGAATTGCTCAACATCAGCACTTTTTGATAAACATGCTAAAGAACTCTCCCTACAACTCCAGGCCCATGAATATCCGAAACACTTAGTGCGTAGGGCCTGGAAGAGAGCTTCTAACACCAGCCGAGATGCCTTACTTGACCACAGCATTATCAAACCTGCAACCAACAGATTGACATTTGTAAACGTTTTTTGTACACTGTCTAATAAAGTCCAGAAGACAGTATGCAGACATTGGCGCATTTTGAATGTTGCTACAGAAAACATCCCTCTGCCACTTTTTGTATTCAGGAGGGGTCCTAGTCTGCGTGACAGCCTTGTACATACTCGGCCCCGGTTGCAGTCCAAACAGGACTCCAATACCCTTTGGGGTCTCCCACCGGTACGTGGCCACAATCCGTGTGGGTCATGCAGTGTGTGCCCACAAACCATCAAAACGGAATTCGTGGATATTGGGACTGGTCGACCGTGGATTCTAAAAAAATCACACCAATTGCAATACAGATCGTGTGATCTACATGATCACATGTCCTTGCTCACTTAGATATATCGGCCATACCACCCGCAAAATCAAGCTGCGTATTAGTGAGCATAAAAGTACAATACGCTGTAATAAGCAATCAACGTGCCTCACAAACCATTTCTTGTGTTTCAAACATCAAGCAGACGACATGAGATGGCTGATTCTTGAACGCCCTATGATCCCCCAACATGTTTTTTTTTTGTTCAAAACTTTATTCGTGAATGTATATTCATAGCATAAGCATACAATATTAGGCAGCAAACATTTAACACATCACGATTTTTCAATTTACTCCCAGTCCGTAAATAAAGGGGCTAACCGCCTGATTCATCAAGCTAAATTGCGCTCGCAATAGCTGCGAAAATGCTATTGCGGGCGCAATTTCCCCAATCGGCATTCATCACAACAATAGCGAAGTCGCAAACACATAATAGCGAATCCGCAAATAGATTCGCAGAATCCCGGCAGGAGAGCAATAGCGAATCGGAAAATGCGACAAACCACGGATACTGCGAAAATAATAGCGAATTCGCTATACAATCGCAATCGGTATTCATGAAAAATCGCAAATAGCGAAAAAGCCCAAAATCGCTGTTTGCGAGGCGCAAATTAAGGACAACCCAAACAGGTGGTAACCATAAAAGCAATTGAAATTTTTTTTTGAAAAACCGTTGGCCAATCAGTAACAGGTGCAGGCCTGACCAAACACACATAAGGAGAATCAGCAGCAGCATTTGGCGTCTCACAATGCCAGGAATGTACATGGTGGTTAGGCGTCGAAGGCTACAGCGAGCAGCACGGAGGAGACGCTGAATCCAGGACAGGATATTCCGCCAGCGGGTCACCCTGCTGGGCCAAACCAGAGAGCAAATTTATGCAAAGTACCACCTGAATGGGGAAATGATTATCCAGCTAATACAGGACCTTGACCCCCCTGATGCAGCACCCAACAAGGCGGACCAATGCCGTGCCTACACATGTCCAGGTATTGTGTAGCCTGCACCTCCTGGCCTCTGGGAGCTTCCAGGGGATAGTAGCGGTTGCTGGGGGGATATCCCAGCCCACCATGTCCCGCTGCCTAAGGAGTTTCCTTGACGCAATGCTGACCCAGCTACACCAACACATCAAATTTCCCACCAGCCAACAGGAGTTGGATTTGACCAAGCTACAATTCTACAATGTTGCCCATTTCCCACATGCGATAGGATGCATTGACTGTACCCACATCGCCATCTGCCCACCAGCTGCAACGGAGTACATGTACCGCAATCGCAAGTCCTACCACTCCCTCAACATCCAGATGGTCTGCAATGCTAAGACATCCATCACGGACATAGTGGCACAGTACCCAGGAAGTACCGATGACTCATTCATATTCCGGCACAGCGGCCTCCACACACGACTGGCCAGGGGAGACTTTGGGGAAGGACACCTACTTGGTAAGTACACTTTGTCCACAATGTCACAATGCGATGAAGTAGCTGCGCTGCACAGGCACTCACCCTCTGCTCCTCTCATTCAGGTGACAGTGGCTACGCCCTCCGTGAATACCTCCTCACCCCATACCTCAACCCTGCTACACCACAGCAACAGCGTTACAATGTTGCACACATACGGACAAGGAATTGCATTGAAAGGACTTTTGGGCTGCTGAAGAGCAGATTCCGCATACTGCACAAGACAGGTGGGGCCATGTATTACAGCCCTGATGTGTGCTGCCGCATTGTGGCTGTCTGCGCAATACTAAACAACATTGCTACCAAGCGCAGGATACCGGTAGACATCTCTGGCAGTGAGTCGGAAGGGGACGACCGGCCACCTGCACATGGGCGTCATGCACACGGGGAGAACCCAGCTGAAGGCCACAGACGCCGCAACCACATCACAATGAACAGTTTCTAGTCCACTCACTCCCCTCACCCAACAAATCACAATTGCATGCAAATGGAAATAATGACATGACGCCAATGTATGATGCAAGATTAAATATTATTGTTTGATTCACAATAATAGTGCAAGTTGCCATCCTTCCTATGCAATCAGTATTGCTCCATACTGCTGCGTCCAAAACACAGGGCAGGCTTATAGTGTCAGCCTGTGCCTGTAAAAGTGCATGTTAGTCAGTTGCGCCTCCGGCGCGAATCACCCAAGCGCCTCTCCGGCTCCTCCTCTGCCACCGCACGTGACCCTGCAGTGGGCCTGGTGCTACGTCGTAACACCGCTACCTGTGAGGCAGACTGGCTGCTCACACTTGAGGTGCCCTCGCTGGCATCGTCCCCCCCGACAGTGCCAGGTACAGGGGGTGGAGTGCAATAACGGCAGTGGTGAGGTGTTCAAATACTCTGGCCACATCCTCGCAGCATTGGATTAGCGCTGCTGCTGCGCCAGGGACCGACGCGATAGCTGGGATGTCGGTGTTGCGCTGTGATATTAGCGCAGCAGTGTTGGCCTCCATGGCTGCCGTCATGCGGTCCATCCTCTCCCCCACACCTGCCATGGCTGCCATCATGCGGTCCATCCTCTCCCCCAGACCTGCCACATTGCGGCCAATATTATGCAGCTGCATCTGTATGGCCCCTTGCCGGCGTGCCTGCATCTGGTGAATGCGTAGGATTCTACGCTCAATGCTCATGCTAGGCAATCGCACTTCCATCCCCCTCCTCCCGCTGCGTGCATTGTTCTGCAGGCGAGCCCTGCCATGCCTGCTCTGCTGGCTGCCCACAGTGGGTGGGCGCTGTGTCACCGCTGTCGCTGGAGCAGATGTGGAGGCTCCAGCTGCTGCGGGCCTGGCTGCAGGGGTTGGTGCAGCGCCTGTTGGTGCTGGCGCTGATGCTGTGGGCCTGGCTGCAGGGGTTGGTGCAGCGCCTGTTGGTGCTGGCGCTGATGCTGTGGGCCTGGCTGCAGGGGTTGGTGCAGCGCCTGTTGGTGCTGGCGCTGATGCTGTGGGCCTGGTTGCAGGGGTAGGTGCAGCGCCTGTTGGTGCTGGATGTGTTTGTGGCGGCACCTCCTCCGCATCCTGTGGTTGCTCATCGATGAACAGCCTGTCACTGTCGCTGCTGTCTGCGCCACCTGTGAGGGGAAGTGGACGTCCATTAGTTGCATGTATCTGTCATACGTGCAGTTGCTACATGCATGCTGGATGACATTCCCTGACTGGCTGTGGCATTGCGTACTTTGGAACCTGTCTGGCTGCATTGGGGTACTTGTACATTGTGGCCACACTACATGTCCCACAATGCTTTAGGGCATTACCTAATGTGCACCGATGGCATGACTTTGGAACATTATGGGAGGCTATAGGGTTATGGCCATTCATAGGGGACAGGGTCGCAGTCGCATGCCACTTACCTTGGCTCTCTTGGGTGGGGCGGGATGAGTCCAATCTGATGACCCCAATGCACGCCTCGGACTCCAACGTGTCCTTTACGCGGTCCTCCATGGCGGTGTTTGGAGGGACTGTAGGTCCTCCCCCTCCAGTGGCTAGGGACTCTCCCAGCCTCCCGCAACCCTCTCCTTGGCATGACCTCGGAGGTCGTACCACCTCTTCTTTAGTTCATCCAGTGACCTGTCTGCCACGCCCACGGAGTTCACTGTGGCCGCTATCCCGACCCATATTCTCCGCTTCTCCTGCTTTGGCACCCTCCTTGACTCTTTTCCAAACAGTTTGGAGTGGTTCTCTACCACCCCTTCGATGAGGTGCTCCAACTACTGTTCGGAGAACTTCAGTTTTCTCTTGCGCCCGGTGTTGCTGGGCCCTGGCACAGCCTCCTCTGCCATTGCTGCAGTGAGATTGGGTGTGGTATTCCAATTTGGCAGGTGTCCTTGCAGGAGCTCACTCAGTTGCTGCCTCGAGGTCTGCCTCACTGTGGTGAATGGGGGTGGGAACTGGCTGCTTCCTGGTTGTGATGTCATCACTGTGCTCGAAAAGCGACTTCCCGTTTTCCCGATCACGTGTATTAGCGATTTCGCAATTAGCGATATCGCTAATCCTACACGGATGTTGCCGAAAATAGCGAATAATCAGCGATTTTCGACACCCGCTAACGCTTTTTGCGGCCGCGTGCGAATCGCTTTTTTTAATCGCAAACAATCATGAATGCCGATCTGCGATTTCTAAAATGCGATTCGCTATTAATCGCAATTGGGAAATCGCAGATTCCGGTTTTCATGAATCAGGTAGTAAATCTCAGTAACTAGGTCGTTCCCGTACAGATTCATGCACAATATCAGGGTCCTCTGTTATTGCCAGGACATGCCCCATACCCACCCTTTCCCTCCCCAACTATCCCTCCCCCACCCATCATACCCAGCTGATGATCCCCCAACATGTAACTGACGTTTCCAGGTTTTTGTTTATTAAGGAGCAGAAGTGGATTTTAAGGCTCAAAACTGATACAGAAGGCCTGAATGATAACATTCCATGGGTCTCCATCTAAATATACCTTGTAAAGCGATTCCTTGGCCATCAGTACATCGTGCTAGTTTGGCTTGGTAGATCAGGCTTGATCTACTTGTAATACATCAAACAGTTGTCATGTTACCTGTTGACAATTGTGAATCATCTTCTGTATAATAGTAAGACTACTTTTAATTATTGCCTGTTTCATTGGCATTTCACTGTAACTTAGGATGATTATTAGTATGTTATAACAGGAGATCGATTGCTTGTATTTAATGATCGGCATTGGGGCCTCTCTAATCATGTGAATCTAGCGGTCGGACTTATGGTATAAGTAGTAACAGACAGCTAGTTATTAGACTCCGCATACGGCACCATTAAGTTATGACTTTACACAAGTGTGCATTTAGCACTTACTGCTCTAAATGATGAATACTTGATATAATACCACAATCACGACGACGCCTACTTGTACTGATATCAGTATTGCCTCACCGTAGAGCTCGATATGGGGACAGTGATAACGCTTTAGTTCCAGCAAGTAAGTTAAAGTACTAGAACACCTGACAGTTGAATATAATCAAACTCTGGTCTCTCACCTCAAATACTGAGTACTTGAAATAAGTTGCAGAATCGGGAATTACCCGTATCCAGCAACCAGTGTATTCACACTAAATGACACTCCATCTACTCATCGAAATTATGCTTTGCGATATACATCGAGTTATTAGTAGAGGTATCTTCTACCCTTTTTTGGTGAATAGGTGGAGAAGGCAGATTCAACAAGCTAAAATCCCTTTCGTATATTAAAACCTCTAGTTGGGAGAGGTGTGGCGCCGCGGCCAGGGCGACTGACGCTGGAATCTGGGGACCACGGTTCGATCCCCGGCTCCGGCGGCAGGTTAGCCCAGCACCATGTGACTCTGGGCAATAGCTCGCTTAATCTTCCCGACGGCCCCCAGCGCCTAGAGACCCTTACGGGTGATTGTGCGCTTTACAAATGTGGACTTTACTTTACTTTACGGGCCGTATTGCGACTTGTACTGACGCTGCCACAGTGAATCCTAAGCTGTGCGCGCATGCGCATCAACCAACGAGCAGGAGGCAACGCGCATGAGCGCGTGAATAGCATTCCTGGCTGCACGCTGCTATCGAAGAGACCGAGCATGCTCAGAGAGCCGCTGGGTGTTGGCGCATGTGCACTCGAGGTTAATGGATCGAGTAAGCTCTAAGTATGACGCTAGGCGAGTAATTACATCCATCAACAATGCGAGGTACTTGAATGCGCTAAACACAATGCAACAACGCGGGCATTTATTGGTTAAGGAACCAATTGAGACTTATTAGCCAATTAGCTTTACTATAAAAGGGGGCATCGAACCGTCCTCGGTACCTCCCACACTGCTTCCGGATTGCCAGGAGGTACCGACGGACAGGTAAGATGGTCCTGGGTGGTTTTTGCTAGTTTGGGCTTACCCTTTACCATTTAGCCTAATTATTGTTCAGCCTACTTTATTCTTAATGTACTCATAGCTAACTGGGAATATGGGCAAGCACTGGAGCTTCAGCTATGGGTTAGATTACACCTTTACAATTTGATAGGCTTTTGGGTCTATTACATCTATGACAGGACACCTCTTCAATGGGCTCATTTGCTCCAATCTTGCTATGTCTATAAAATCAAGGGGCACATGAGCGAGAGAGTTTTTTTACAGACATTCTATACACAATCTCTCATTTTCCAAAGAATTGGTTAAATAATCAATAAATGAAAATACTATATCAGGAAATTGATACACTCTAAACACAGAACCTTAGACGTCTAATGCCAGCCTGCTTCCTCTCATGGTGTAGAATGTTATGGTCTTTGTTTTTTTGATTCTCGGTTTTATAAATTTGATTTTTGAGTATAGCAAAGGGACATGAGATGGATGATGCCATTACCACTTGTTCCCTTGTTTTACCTACAAATAGAGCGGGGCCTCAACCACCGAGCAGTTGCCGGGTGAGGTAAGGCTTACTCCCACAGAAAGCAGGGTGAGTACCTACTAGTTTTTTTGAAAATATGATTGCCTTATTAAAATTACGTAATGAATGGGCACAGTCGATCACAATATGTAATCAATCTATTGACTTTTTTACCTCTATGCTCCGAGTATTTCTGTTCACCATTGCTAGCTTGACCTTCTTTTGACAAACTTTGTTTTGTTTTAGGAATGAAGAGATAGATCTTACCTACGTATACATTGGATTCATATCTGGTAGGGTGGTAATATACCACTGATCTATTTATCACCTTATGTGAAAAGCTGGATGTATAATACACTTCACTAATTATTCTTCCTGCAGTAGCACTTAACATCCATAAGGTCCTGAAGAAAGCCGGGCTAGTTGGACACAAGGCTGAAACATGTCGACCTCACTCTTTGCCAGGAGATAGTGAATGTTTTCCAAAGTATCAGGCGGTTTTTATTTATGGCATTGGGACAATACCTAATAAACATATTTTTTGCTCTTTTAGTCATTTTTATCTCACACATGTTTTTCACTTGCACTGCACTCCATCAGTGGTCTCATATTTTGAACAATTACTGTGGCTGAGATCTTCTGAGAGTATGAGGTCAAGTATCCACTCATGTTAGCCTTGGAGCAACATTGGCTACACCTGACCCCCTTCTCGTAGTTTTCCAGATGACGAAGCTCCGCCAAATGGGTGGGCTGATGGAGACTTTTCTCATGCCAGTTTTTGGGCAAGCTATTCGAACCTGGTCAGCAGATCAATTTGAGCATTTGAGGTTTTCTTGTCACCCCAATAGACTGACTTTCTCCCCGTAGTTGTATATGTTTGTGATTGGGGGTGTGGAGTTAATTTGGTCTATAAATACTATCTCCTTGACCCTCCTACACACATTTCTTATTTCTAGATATATATTGCTCCAGGGCACATTGTTTAACATACCAACTGTAATTGTTAATACTTATGGTCCCAACACGGACTGTCCAGACTTTTTTCAAACTATGTGGCATGGTATTCAGTCATTGGGCAAGGTAGCGACACTATGGGGAGGGGACTTCAAAGTTGTACTGTCGCCTTCTGCTGACAGGCGGGGCGGGGATCGAGAACACCATCCTAGAGCCGCTGAGATGCTACTGGGCATTGTAGACGATTTACAACTGGTAGACACATGGAGGGCATTACATCCGATGGAGAGGGAGGGAACTTGTGTTACGCAGCACCGAAATGCATGGTCAAGATTAGACTACTGGCTGACATCTAGGGATTTACATCCCTGGGTCTCTGAAGCATCACACCACCCGCGCATCTTTTTGGACCACGCGCCGGTTTCCATCGCGGGCCCTGTTAGATCTAGTTTTCCGTGGGTAGCTTAGAGTGATTCACCCGGTACATTATGGGAGGCCTTTAAAGTGGTTACCAGGGGGCATTGCATGGCACTGAAGACAGGAGTGTTGAGGGACATTCATAATACCCTTCAAAAACTGGAAGAAGACATTAAGCAATTAGAAGCGAGCAATCGTGACAACCCCTCCCCAGTGGCTAGGGCTGAGTTGAGGACCCAGTTAATGGAATTTCAGGAGGAGGCAGAGCAAGACACTGCATATCTGCGCAAATATACTCAGGCCCGTAGATACGGCGAAGGTGATAGAGCCGGCAGAACACTACCCAATATGCTCCGTCCCCCTAGGGTATCAGAATATATTACTGAACTTCACACTGAGGGTGGGGTGTTATCCAGAACACCGCAGGATATACTACAGACCATGACGCACTTTTATAAATCACTATACACCTCTCAGGTTGACCCGTCCCAGTTGGAAATTGCGGATTATTTAGACATGGTGGCGCTGGCATGGTTTGATGATGGGGCGAGACAGTACATGGAGCTCCCCATCACAGTGGAGGATGTGAGACAGGTGATCTCGGGAATGCCCGCAGATAAAGCCCCGGGGGCGGACGGCCTAACCGCGGCCTTTTACAAAGAATATGTTGACATTGTCGCCCCCCGTCTGTTGATGGTCTTTCAGGAGGCGATGGAGACAGGCGTGCTTCCCCCTACTCTCAGAGAAGCCACTATTATTAAGTTATTAAAACCGGATAAAGACCCTACAAAGCCGGATTCATATCGCCCGCTATCTTTAATTAATCTAGATGCCAAGATATATGCCAAACTCCTGGCAAACAGACTGAGGCCCATGCTTCCGCAGATAGTACTGTCGGACCAGTCAGTTTTTATTCTGGGGAGATCAACAGCACATAATCATCGTGTTATATTCGGTCTATTACATTACCTGGCATCGCATGTTCATGCAGTGGCAGCCCTACTCGACGCTACAAAAGCGTTTGATTACTTGGAGTGGAAGTTCCTGTTTGCCTTATTCACCAGGATGGGTCTCAGCCCCATTTTCATCAAACAGATTCAGATAATTTATACCAATCCGCGGGCAAGATTAAGGGTAAATGGTCAAATATCAGATTAATTCCCCATTACGAGGGGTACAAGGCAGGGATGTCCTCTGTCACCGCTGCCGTTTGCCATTGCGACAGAGCCGCTTGCGGCTAGACTAAGACAACATCACACTCAGCGCAGCATAGATTTTACATCCAGGGGGCTCTTAATTTCCATGTATGCGGACGATATAACGATTTATCTAGTCAATCCAAAGGACAACTTTGATACATTCATGAGAGAGCTGTTGCGTTATAGGGGTTATTTGGGATACAAATAAATTGGGCAAAGTCTGTCTTGCTGCCTCTCACGGACACGACTGAACATTGTGATACTGAGTTCCCCATCCAATGGGCAACAGAAACAACACGATATCTAGGGATATGGATAAGCAGATCTACGCAAGAAATTTGGTTCGCCAATTATGGGAGAGTGGTGGATTGGTTAGAAGGTAAAATATAGAGGTGGAAGCCGCTCCCCTTATGGGCCGCATTGCAATCACTAAGATGGTGATCCTTCCTAAGCTGTTATACCTGTTTGTTAATATTCCTATGCCGCTCAATTCTCACTTTTTTAAACGCATTCGCACGCTGACTCTGGACTTGGTGTGGGCAGGTAGACAACCTAGGGTGTCTTGGAATTTACGGACGCTTCCGTTCTCGCAGGGCGGGTTGGCGGCCCCAGATATCGAGCTCTATGCCTATAGAGTGCAAGCACAGTATCTCCACTACTGGCAGCACCCAATACCATATCAGCCACATGTCACCATAGAAATTGACAGAAGTGCGCCCACCCCCTTGGAGGTTGAGGTATATCACCCCTATAGGCGACCCCATTCGGAGATCGACACGGTAGAAACACTGAAATGGGCGTGGACTCGCATTGCAAAGAGAGCTGGTCGTAAGGAACTATATGCACCGTCCATGCCGTTGGGTGGAAACCCACTCTTGGGGCCATTGACAGATAGGGCAACTACGGAACGGGCTAGGAAACATAATTTGGTTGCGGGCCGTGATTTGTACCCATATGACACTTTTCTCTCTCTCCACATGATGTGTGACCCACTCCCGCCTACAGCCTCGGACATGTTATTATATTATCAGCTTAGGGCAGCATGTCGGGCACGCTATACAGAATTTCTGAATGCTTCGGAATCCCTTCCGGCCCTAGAGAATGTACTTTCAAATAAATCCCCGAGTAAATGAATCACGAGAATATACACTATAACGCAAGGAACGTCCCCCATAATCATTAGTACGTCTAGGGTAGAAAGGGAGAGTGAGTTGGAGATATCGATTACTGATAATCAATGGCGGTTTTGCTGCACACAATTGGAGCAACTCTCGCCTAACTATAGGTTACGACATACACTTAAATTTTTTGCACAGGGTGTATAGGACACCACTACATTTTGAATCGGATGGGTTTGCACACAGACTTGGGCTGTTGGAGATGTGGGGCACGCTACATTTGACACCATAACAATGGGGCGACATCTCACCCCAACCAGTCGCACAGCTTAGTTGTGCCGATCTCGGCAATTTGTTCAAAAACGTACTCCATTTTCATCTTTCTTCTCATTCATTTTACTCATTATTTTTGGATATGATATGCTTTGATTCCACTGGCGGAGTGATCATGCCATTTCCTAAGTTTCTAGTGCTCCCACTGTGCCCATCTGGACCTCTTTGAAAGAACACGACATAAGCATTTCTTCATTCAGGGCAGTATTTATTTCATCAAAACCCAATGCATTTCGTGCTAAAAAGCACTTCTTCAGAGGTCACTACAATCAATGAAAACAATCTCCAATTAATACAATCACTATCCTTGCTCTGTTGTTTTATACTCAGACATTTCACAACGTTATGCACAAAACAGTCATTTTGTTTAAATAAACAAAACCCTTCCTTTCTGCCAAACCATCAACAGCTTACTTCTTGAACTTAAGACATGAAATACACACCCCTCGTTCCCTCCTGCTTAAATCGCTCACTCCAAAAGTGCTGTTACCATTCTCATTCTTCCCCGTTTTCAAGGCAGTCTCAGTGCTGCATGTCCCACTTAACATCTCTCCCTGTTTGTTTAATTAGTTAAACCCTTTACCGAACATGATGTATTCAAACCATGCGTCCGCTTTCAGTAGCTTTTTACTAAACATCTGTTCTACAATATTCATTTAGGTTTACTTCCCTTGAGAATTTGTTTTTTTACTGCATGCTGTACACATACCTGCCCTGAGCTGTTAAAAACATTCTGTCCTCCGAGCGTCTTCTACCCGATCTTAACTGCGCCCCTCCCTTCTGTAGCATGTGGGGTCAAGGCCCAACACGTGGTGGATCGGCTCACAATAAGGGACAATAGACCTTGCTTAGTGTATAGCCGGAAAGACCCCGAGCGGTCTTCCGCCTTGTTTATTTATACCCCGGTGCGAGCCCGCCCCGGGGTATGCGTGCATGCGTGTGTATTGTGATACAATGTATGGGAGAGCCCGAGTGGCTCTCTACATCCCTCCTTCAATTTAGTTCTGTCCTTACAGCAGTCACGCGTTTCTTGACTCACGGAGATGCCCAGGCGAAGTCTCTCAGATTCTGGCTGGGTATCGGGTTGGGCCGCAGATTGTAGCGTTGGCTCCGGGCACATGGTGATCCGGCAACCCCAGCCGGGGCTGTCCCTGCATTCTCACCGCCGATGGCCGCCCAGGGTCGGTTGTTCTCGACAGTGAGGTTTTGCGGTGTCATTCTGGGCGGACTCTCTCCTCTTTGCCTAGCTACGGGTGACCCTGGCAACGATCCTCCGAGATCTAGACCTCCATCATCTGCTGCCTCAAGACCTTCCGCGGTGTGTTGGTCTCCAGTTGCTTCACCTGCTTTCTTAAAGCATGACACATTGCGTGTCACCACTTGTCCATTTCGCTTTGTGGTCACCATTGTTCCTTGGACCTTATCCACGATCCACACCTCCGACTCATAAGGCGTGCGGAATTTCCACCCCGGGTGGCGATCTCGCACTACAACCGTGTCCCCCTCTTTCAGAGTAGGCTCCTTGGCGTGACGACGCTCGCTCACCTTCTGGTTGGTGGTTCGCCTCCGGGCTTGAATGACCGCAGCATCTCTTTCTTCAGGCGCCGTCCGTCGGGATACTGTCGCGGGGTGCTCTCTTGAATAGCACATGGGCGGGAGCGCATTTTGTGGTGCTGTGAGGCGTCTGCCGATAGGCCCCTAGAAATTGATCCAGGGCCAATTCCGGATCTTCCCCACTGTCCACGGCGATCCTCAGGGCTCTGTTGAGGGTCCTCATTAGTCTTTCGACTTCCCCGTTTGCCTGGGGCCACAGCGGAGTGATCTTCCTGTGCTTGATCCGGAGGCTCTCAAGTTAGTTCTGAAATTCTCTCCCTTGGAAAGGGGGCCCATTGTCAGACTTGATTTCTTCCGGGAGTCCCATGGTGGCAAAGACGCGGTTCAACACCTTTTTGACTTGGGGAAATGCTGTTGAAGATACGACCTCCACTATCGGGAATTTTGAGAAAGAGTCTACAAGGACCAACGTGTGTCGGCCATCGGGGAAGCTCCCGAAGTCTATGTTGAGGTGTGTCCAGGGCGTCCGGGGTGTATCCTCTGTAATCACCGGCGCTGGGGTCGGGTCACCGCCCGTGATTGTGCAGGCATGGCAGGATCGTACCATCGCGTCAACTTGACTATCCATGGCAGGGAACCATATCTTGCTTCTCAGACGGTCTTTTGTCTTGGCCATTCCCTGATGGCCTACGTGCGCCAGCGCTAACGCTCTTTGTTGTAGACTCTCAGGCATTACGATGAGATGTCCTCTGAGGATGACTCCTTCATCGCCCACGCTCAGCTCACTCCGGATTTGCCACAGCTGTTGTCGTGCATGGCTCACTTCCAGTCGAAGGCTCGGTGCTCCATCAAGGAAATGGGCCCAGCGGTTTCCTTCTAGAGCCTGGCGAACTCTCACTAGCGTCTCGTCAGTGGCAGTCACTTCTCCTATTTCCTTCAATGTCATGTTTTCTGGGCATGCCGCTTGCGAGACCATGTGGACAAACTCCTCAGCTTCCACGCCTTCTTCTCGTGGTGGATATTGGCTGACGACATCGGGGTGGCGAGATAGGTAGTCAGCCGGATTGTGTGCTCCAGGTCGGAATACAATCCTGAAGTTATAGCCTTGTAGCTGAACAGCCCAGCGTTCAATGCGTGGGGGTGCCAGCCTGGATGACCCTGCGAATAGCGGCAACAGCGGCTTGTGGTCCGTCACCACGGTGAACTCCTGCCCGCACAGGTAAAGATGGAAATGCTGACATGCCCATTTTATGGCCAGGGCTTCTCTTTCGATCTGGGCGTACCTGGTCTCGGTGTCCGACAGCGCCTTGCTGGCAAATGCGACTGGCTTCCACTCCTCTGGCCCGTATTCCTGCAGGAGCACCGCCCCCAGGCCCACTGGGCTGGCATCGACGATCAGTTCTGTCCTGCGGCGGGGCTGGAAATAGGCCATTACAGTATTGTCTAGGAGGCTGGCTTTGATGTTTTGAAATGCATTGTTGGCGGCTACTGACCATTCCCACTTGTGGTCTGCTTGCGTGAGGGCTCTGAGGGGTTCTGCAAGCGCGGCCAGGTTGGGTATGAACCGACCACAGTAGGTGGCCATGCCTAAGAAACTGCGCACTTCGGTGGGGTTTCTTGGGGTGCTCGCTGCCTTGATCGCCTCTGCCTTTTTGGGATCCACTTTCAGACATTCCCGCGTGAACGTGTAGCCGAAAAAGTCTATTGATTCTTGATAAAAGGAGCATTTCGACCGGTGTAGGGTCAGCCCGCTGTCCACGAGCCTTTGGAGGGTGGCCCTCAGGTGTGCATGGTGTTCCTCGATTGTTGCCGAGTAAACCAATATGTCGTCACTGAGGTTGATGACTCCAATCAGTCTGGATAGTACTTCCCGTATGGCGTTTTGGAACACCTCCGCCGCGGAGGAAACACCAAAGCTTAACCGTTTGTAGCGTCGAAGTCCTACATGGGTCAAGAAGGTAGTGATATACCTACTTGCTGGTTCCAGCTCGAGCTGATGGTATCCCGAGTTAAGGTCCAGTTTCGAGAACCATTTCGCCCCGTTCAGGTCAGCTACTATATCATCCATGGTAGGGGTGATGTGTCGTTCTCGTTTGACTGCTGCATTCGGCAGTCTCATGTCCACGCATAATCTGATTGCTCCGGGTTGTTTCGGCTTTGGTGCTACTACCAGCGGCGAAACCCAGGGTGTCGGGCCCGACACCTTTTCTATGACGCCGAGGTCTTCCAGTTTCCGGAGTTCCTCTTCGACTTGCGGCCTCAGGTTGAATGGTACTCTTCTGTGTCGGAGGGCTACCGGCCGTACGGATGTGTCTATGTGCAGCTTGAACTTCCGTCCTTTGAGTTTTCCAAGGCCTTGAAACAGTTCTGGGAAGTCCTTCAGCATGAAGTCCGCATGTGCCTGATGCACTTGGTTGGCGAAGAACACAAGGCCAAGGTCCTCTGCCGTGTGGCAGCTCAGAAGGGTGCCCTTCTTCCCTTCTGTGATGTGGAACCGTGTTTCCGTGGAGTATTCGCCGTTTACGACGGTCGTTTGGATCACTCCCCTTAGCGGAAGTGGCTCTGTGCCGCCATAGGTGTAGATCCTTGCAGTGGAAGGCGCTATCGGGGGTTTAGGAGACATTTTCTCATATTGATCGGAATCCATGACGTTCACGGATGCCCCTGTGTCTATTAGGGCTTTAATTTCGGTGCCTTCTACAGCAATGGAGCACATGGGCGGTGGCCTTCTCCTGGTGGACGCTCTGCTGACGTAGGAGACGACATACATCTCATCGTCTTCATCGTCTTCGTATCGGGGTCGTCTCTCCTGAGCCTGGTGGTCCGGCGGGGGTGGGTCGTGGTCTAGCGATAGCTGCCGGATGCGTTGCGTTACTGCCCTGGCTCTCGGACCAGCTGGCTTGAATTTTCCTCCCCTACATACTGCGGCAAAGTGGTTCAGCCGCCCACATTTTAGGCACGTCTTTCCTTTAGCGCCACACGTGGCCGTCGTAGGATGGTCTTCACCACAGTATCCACACTGATTTCCTCATGAGGGGTTACTTCGTGGGCGGATGGCCGGGAATCTCCTCTGGATTGCGTCAATTCTCTCCTCCTTGATTGGTGTTGACCTCGCGGAGGCTGGGGCGATCACCGGTGTGCGTAGCGCAGCCTCCATCTCCTCCGCCCTTGCGTCGGAAAGCTCGTGTGACCTGGCTAGGACCAGTATTTCCTCTAGCGATATGCCCGGCTGGCGGAGAATGAGTTTTCTCAGGAGTTTTGACTTGCAGCCCACTATGATTTGGTCTCGGATTTCCTCCCGTGGGTTGGTGAATGGGCAGGTGCTCGCCAACCGGCGTAGCCTAGCGTAGTACATGTTGACGGACTTCGACTCCGTTTGCCATGCTCATTTGAATTTTTTTAAATCATTGTTGAGCTGGGGATCAAAGTGCGCATTAAGTGCAGCGACCGCGGCGTCATAGTCATGCTCGGGTCCCGTGTTGGGGAGTGACTCGAACAGCTCGTAAATCTCAGGCACACCATACAGGATGAGGAGCGTTCTTTTCACAGTTCCGTCCGTCTCTCTGGTGCCTTTGAAGTATAGGTTGAGCCTCCCAGCCCACGCCTTCCATCTTATCGCCGCCGTTGCCGGGTCTGTCGCCTCGCTGAACGGGGGAAGGGGTGCTGCTCTGGAGTGTAGGTGAGTGGGTGTCATCAGTGTGGGGGCTCCGGCTTGGTTCTGGGCCTGTGGTGGCGGCGCGGCTATTACTGGTGGTGGGTTTTGGCCTGTCCCATCTTGACTCGCTCCTGGCGCTGTGACCGACATGGTTCGGTCCTTTCCTGGCCCTTCTAACGCTTCCCGGTGGGTCTCTAGTCCAGGTGTTCCTTCGGGGTGGGTTTGGCAGCGCTGCCACTTGGTTTAGCCTGTGCTTGTTTGTTCCCTTTTGCGCTTCGGCAGGTAGGAATTGTGTTTTCTTCCCCCTTCTGGCTGTGGCTGCAGAGAACGGGGCTTGGCGCGTCCCAGTCGTGTGGATTCGCAGGTGCTGGAGCCGTGTGGCTTTGCTTGTGCTTGTTGTGTGCTAATCCCTGTTCTTTTTTTTTTTTCTCTCTCTCACCGGGCCATGTGCCCTTGGGGGCAGGACCGGGGTGAGACACGGGCGACCGTGTGCGCTCGTCGAGAGAACGCAGCAGCGGCGAGGCTGGAGTTGGTGCTGGTCCCCACCGAGGCCACGTGGTGCCGCTGCGCGAGTCGTGCGAGACTTCACCTCTGAGGAGGCGCTGAGGCGTCGCTCGGTTCCGGCGCTGCCGGAGGAACGGGGAGGACACACGGGGGTGTCGCGCAGGCGGAACAGCGGCTGACTCACCCGCACCGTGACGCTGGACGTCGCGCACTCTGACCCTCCGGCGAGTCCCGCCAGCTGAAGGCGCTCCCACCAGGGAGGCGCGTGGGCAGGCCTCGGGAGCCGGGGTCGGTGCGGCAGTATACGCGGGTGGGCTCCGCGGCAGGATGCAGGCACACAGCGGTGCCACCGACAGAGGCAGCTCGGCACGCGTGAAGGTAGGCCGGCCTCGTCGCCAGTTTAGCGTGTGGGATCAAGGCCCAACACGTGGTGGATCGGCTCACAATAAGGGACACTAGACCTTGCTTAGTGTATAGCCGGAAAGACCCCGAGCGGTCTTCCGCCTTGTTTATTTATACCCCAGTGCGAGCCCGCCCCGGGGTATGCGTGCATGCGTGTGTATTGTGATACAATGTATGGGAGAGCCCGAGTGGCTCTCTACACCTTCCTTTCACTTAAAACCCTTCTTTTTTGCACAGGGTGTATAGGACACCGCTACAATTGAATCGGATGGGTGCGCACAGACTTGGGCTGTTGGAGATGTGGGGCACGCTACATTTGCCCATCTTTCCTGGTTCTGCAGGCCAATTGCACAATACTGGATAGAGATCTTTAGGCACATCAGTGATTTGATTTTGATTGATTTGACAATTTATAGAGCGCAACGATTGCCCATGGGCGTCTTGGCGCTAAGATAAGTCCTTTCCAGCTCTGTAGCAGTGTCTGGTGTTATTCGGAGAAAAGCCATGTTTTTACTTCCTTTCTAAAGGTTTCCAGAGATGGGCAGGTTTTTATGTTAAAAGGCAGTTGATTCCATGCACGTGCAGCATGTATCAGGAAACTTCTCCCTCCCCAGTTAGCTCTTTTAAATCTGGGAACAGCAATTAGTTTCATCTGGACCGATCTCAAAGATCTCATGGGTTCATACTGTTTCAAATGGTGCCTCAAAAATTGTGATCCTTTTCCCTGTAGTGCCTTATAGGTTAGACAGAGTGATTTAAATTTCACCCTCTTTTGGATTGGCAGCCAATGAAGACTTTTCAGTCTGTGTCTGATTGGCTCAAACCTGGGTATGTCTAGAACCAGTCTAGCTGCAGCATTTTGCAGGCGTTGTAATTTATCTATGATCTTTTTTCTGGCTCCGGCATATAGACCATTTCCATAGTCCAGTCTTGCTAATGCTAATGCTGTTACTACTGTTTTGCGAGAATCCTGTGGTAAATATGGAAATAGTTTTTTATCATTTTTAAAATGTACCAGAGTGATGATGACAGTTTATTGGCTTGAGCTTCAAATGATAAATTCATATCAAGGGTAAAGCCCAGATTCTTCACTTTTTCTGATGATCTAGGACATCTGCCCATATCCTTAGGCCACCATGCAGGGGACCAGATGTTTGTGTCACCCCCTAATATCATCACTTCACTCTTGTCTCCATTGAGCTTCAGGCAATTCCTTTCCATCCATTGGCTGACCTGTATCATACAATGTTGGAATTTTTCCGCTGTTTCTTCTATGTTTTTATTGATGGTCACTACAATTTGAGTATCATCAGCGTATGATATTGGGGTAAAACCACAATTTCTTATTATCTCTGCAAGTGGGGCAACATAAAGATTAAAAAGGGTGGGACTTAACGACGATCCCTGCGGAACTCCGCATGGTAGATAAAAGGCTTTGGATTTTGCTCCTTCTACTTCCACTGCAAAGGTTCTATTGGCAAGATAGGATTCCATGAGGATACATGTTGAATCATGTATTTCTGCTGTTTTTAATCGATTTAAAAGAATTTCATGGCTGACCGTGTCGAAGGCCGCCGATAAGTCGAGTAATATCAAGGCGGCCTTCGCTCCGTTGTCCATCACTTTCCGGAGTTCTTCTACTGCTGTGATTAATGCAGTTTCTGTTCCGTGTGCTTCACGGAAGCCAAACTGAGAGTCGTCCAGCCAGTTGCCGTCAATCAGATAGCGAGATAACTGTTTGTTCAAAAGTTTCTCCAATATTTTAGCGGCGAAAGGAATTCTGGCTATGGGTCTATAATTGCTTGGCTCGTCTCTATCAAGATTGTTTTTTTTAAGTAGTGGTCTGATGGAAATCTTTTTCCAGTCATCCGGAAAGGTATTGGTATCGATTATTTGACCGAATAATTTTGCTAGTACAATGCTCATTTGTTCTGAGCAAATTTGCATTATTTTGGGCGGACATGGGTCTGTTGGGCTGCCTGAATTAATGTTAAGTAATTCTTTCTGAATTTGGTCTTTTGTTGGAATAGTAAATTGGAACATTGTAGGCTGGACTAATTGTTCCTCTGAATTTATTGTTTGAGCATTAGTTTGATCTTTCTGATCAGTTTTGTCTGTTTTGTAATTTTTGAAAGATTCGTAGACTGATGAAACTTTTTTTACGAAGAATTCACCCAGAATGTTACAAAATTCTGATTACATTTCTTCTGGGATGCTATTTTCAATTTTCGAAAGTTTTCTAACCGTGGAGAAGAGGGTTTTACTGGAGTTTTTTCATGCATTAATTTTTTGGATGAAGTATTTGCTTTTCTCTGATGTTATTAATTTTTTGTAGCTAGCAAGTATTGTTTTATATTCTAGTCTTTGCTGTGCCTCATAGTTAGCTCTCCATTTCTTTTCTGCTCAGTAACATCATAAACATCATAAACAGTGATTTGCCGGCTAATCCAATGATGGCACTCCTAGGGTTTGTTTTCGAGATCCCTAAATGCTCCCGGAACTTGGTGGCCATGCTGTTGCTGTTTGCAAAACATCAAGTGGCTATTCACTGGAAAAAAATCAGTTCGCCTCTTGTAGCGAGCTGGATTAACACGGTTTTATATTGCAAAGATCAAATGTCAAATTACTGGGAGCTAATGCCAACACGATCTAGATCTTTGGATATTTGGGGGCCTTTTGTGAGCTGGCTGACCCAGGGGGGAGTGGACTTGTGCAGACCGGATGATCAGGGCTAAACTGTTGTGAGGTCTCCTGGGGGGTTCTGGGTGTGGCTGATTATAGTTAGCTTAGCGAATGTGGCCTTGTCCTACAGGGGGAACAGAGGGGTGAGTGACTATTAGCTGACTTGAAGGGCAGGATATGGGTAGGGTGGAAGACATATACTTATTTTGTGACATGGCAGGGGGGAGGGGGGAAGTGTTGTTCATAACTAAAGTTTGAAGGTTAAATTTATCGCACTACTTGATTTGCATTGTATTGATACATGATATTGGAAAAGATGCTCATAAAATCCTTTGTATTGACGCCGGACCCTCGGGTTGTTGGTGTAATGGCTGTGTTATAAGGATATACATTGCATTACGTACTGCGGCCGGCCCCTGGGTTGTAGGCCAAATGTTGTGTGCACAGTGTAAATTGGGAATAACATTTTTATAAATAAAAAAAAAAAAAACTTTGCTATAGTCATTGATGATTAAAGTGTGAGAGCATTGCATGATAACAGAAAAAAAATGTCATGCAAATGCTTGAACTGGCCTCTGAGAGTGTCGTTTTGCAGAGTGTGGATACATAGGTTCCAGCTTGCCCAGGGAGGTTCCACCAACCCAGAGCTGGATTGGGAACCAAAAGCGGCACTGACAAACCGCAATGAGTATCTTTTTGAAAAACTGGTGGCAGTTGTCAATCCGTACTAACTGGCCCTTGCAGACCAAGTTGTCCAGTGTGCTACTTTTTCCCCTTCAGCCCTCCTTATTTCCAGTCCCCACCTTCACCACTGTCAGCTTCAAGAAGACTCCCCTCTTCTGTCCGAGGATCAGTCGCTGATGCTGGAGTGAGTAGTGGCTGAATTGGTACTGCCTTTTGTTAAAACCAATGATTTCGGGATGGCTAAGGTGCATCGAAGCCAGTCAGTACCCACTGTTCCAAATAGGATGAGTATGCTACTCTTGTCTGATAACTTGTGCTCACCCTCTGGTAGCTTGGCACCAAGCAGTCAGGCTTATCCTCACAGATCAAGTGTTAAGCGTTGGCACAACAACCCCTCGCAACACACTGCGTTCGCTACAAAAAAAACTCTACACCGTATGTATAAAACACTTCTCTTTGTGTTATCCACACATACTGAAATCAAAGTGAGATACACATTGTATATATACTTTGCAGTTATATGCAATTGTCAAACTTCCCTTTTCAGGAAGGTCAAACAGTCACTAGCCTCTGTTTACGCCTCGTGACCCAGCCCCTCAGTTTATCAACTCTACCAGTCACCAATACACGTTGCCCCTCCTGGCGCCCTAGTGACTAGAAGTCGGAAACCACCTAACATGGAAAGAAACTGTTACTTAATTTCATCCATCCGAATTATACCTTCAAGTGGCAAACAGCACCTGCACAAGGGCGGGAAATGCTATCCAACCCATGGACAAAAGGTTGTGACCCAGGAAGCTGGTGTGCTCCCTGTCTGGAGAAATGTTTTCCCCTTAAGCAAAGTTGTGACCTGCTGTCGACCCCCAGCAGTCAGCTGCAGGTGCCCAGAAGGTATACCAAACCCCTTGGGTCTCGTCACAATGTTTTCCAAAACAAAGTACCCTATGGCGTGGGTCCAGGGAGAGGGAGTGGACAACCTCAGACAAAGGCTGCAATGTCAGGCACTGTCGTACTTCTGATCTGGAGGCCTAAAACAGTCTCAGCTCCCAGCTCACGTTCCCCCAACGCCCCTCGGACACCACACGCTCTGGAGCACAAGCGAGCACAGGTCCCCTTGGTTGCAATAACAGGCCTCTCAGACTATGCAGGCTTCCCTGCACTCTTCAAACTCCTCATGTACCGGCAACTCAGGTGGCTGCTGATCATTGTGCACACACTCCTCTTGCAGAGCGAGATGATGGTTCATGTCAGGACTGTTCTTGTCTGAACCATGATTCCTTTCACCTGCCTCTGCCTCACCCAGTGCGGTCCTTATAATCTTGTGGAGTCAGTGAGATCCTTTGTGTCACTGGGATCTCATGGACAGGAGACCAGCTCACCGGTCCTTGGAGAATACTTTGAGACCTGTGCCATGACAGTTGACACTAGCTGCAGGCCAGCAGTGTCCAGGCAAAATCTACCAAGTGACAGACCCCTTCTTGGAGCACGAAAAGCTCCAGGCCTACACAAGTCTGATGATAGTCCAGTTTAGTCCCTCCTGCCCTAATTGATCCTTGTGTCGATGTCCCAGTGTCAAACCAGCGTAATATGGTTCCAAATACAAAACCATCTTTTTTAGCCACAGTATTTAAACCCACCATGGTCTTTGAAGATACAATCTGTTCCAAAGGCCACCTTTGAAATGCACAGGCCCTCTCTAACTGTTGTCCTGTCTGCCATCCTACCCCTAGAGGTTTGATCACAATCTTTAGTGGGCCAAGATCCTGCCCCCTTGGAATGCTGGTGCCAATTCCATCCTCACGTAAGTGTCCCAGAAAGGCCCTTCAGAGTCGGAGGTCTGCTGTTTCCTGTGAACCCCTAGTTTATGGACCTCTATCAGAAATGCGCAGATGTGGCTATCCCCCTAGCACCCAGTTGTGAATTGGGAGACAGGCCGAAAGGCACACAGAGCTGCGCACATTGAAATGCCCACTTTCCCAAAGTGACATTTCCATCACCGTAATGTCGAACCCACTCCCACTATCAGAGAGGATTCACCATTACAAACTCATTGATACCAAACATCACACTGTTGCTATTCTGCAAGGGGGGATCCTCTGTTATGGCGGAGGAGCGTCGCCCCACTAGGTGGCAGCAGAGGTAAACACTTGAAAAAGAAAATTATAATGAACCAATCTTATTATCATTTTATTTTTCTTCTTACCTGCGGCTGCCAGCGAGCATGTCATAGGGTGGGGCAATGCACTCTGCAACAGCAGTGGGGAGAAAGGGTGATGGGCACTACTAAGTGCGCATGACTGTTTGGCCGGCTGTCTTAAACCGGACAAATCGTCATGCGCACTTAGCATGTCTCGACCGGGCTGTGTTGTACAGCCGGCTCCCAGTCCCTGTCTGAGCGCCGAACCACGGTGCTCAGACCAATCCCAGCACTTCTGTCATGCTGGAAATAGCATTCCCAGCATGAGAGAAGCATCAGGAATTGCCATCTGGGAGCCTGCGCTGTTTGATCAGCCCAGGACCGGACCAGAATCAGGATCGGGAGAGGAGCAATGTAGCACGTAAGTTCTCCCGTTTTTATATTTTGTCTGTACCCCCACCAGACTGCTTCGTATCCTGTGCAGCCACCACTGATATTATGCCCTTAGGAAATAATGCTAGGCAGTCTTTCCCTACATCCCCTGATGCTACTACAATGCGAGGAGCAGGTCCCTTCGTACTAAACACACCTTCCCGTGTCATTCACGATTCTTACAGGTAACACATACACACACCTGCCCAACCTCTTCCCAACACCACACCCTGTCACTAGGGAGAGCTCTGATATAGCTGGAGACATGCAGAACCTTGGCACACAAGCCTTGTAAACGCCAAGTCGATTGTTGGGAGCCGGAGTCCCAATCACGCACCGCTGTCACCAAAAGCGAGACCCGGGACTCCTCACTCAACATTAGGCCAAGTAAGGACACCGTTTGAGATAGCCCTGCTCACCCCATTAGTAGCTTGACACAAGCAGCCAGGCCTATCTCCAAGGCACGAGTGTACAGTATGTGCAACCACACTCACAGCAACCCACTGGTGACACCCCAAATGGACTCCACACGAGCTTGATAAAACAAGTATAAACTTTATATAAAAAGATATACGATCAGACCACACAATACAAAAGACAAAATATAGCAAAGGGTAATATTCGTTCCGGCTGGCTGGTAGGTTCAAATCCCAACCACCACTTTCCAAATGCTGTGCTGATCGTATTGCTAGAATCACACTGTACAAACATCAGCAATGGACAAACAATAGTGCACTGCGTAACAATACAACCCTGTGCTTGGCAAAGGAGAAATAAAACCATGCGTAACGATACACCCCGGTACCTTGAAATAATGCAGTGCGTACCGCTACAATCATGTACTGCGCAATGAAGGAATAAGGCAAAGCCTCACACCCCAATCACGTACTTTGCAATGAAGAAATAATGCAATGCGCACCGCTACAATCATGTACTTTGCAGTTAAGGAATAATGCAATGGGTAGCTACAATCATGTACTTTGCAATGAAGGAATAATGCAATGCGGGCCACTACAATCCTGTACTTTGCAATGGAGAAATAATGCAATGTGTAGCTCTACAATTGTGTACTTCGTTATGCAGAAATAATGTCAGGCGTCATAAGACAGTCTGGCAGATCGTTAGCAGCAATATTGGCAATGTGTATTACGACAATCAGCCTCTTTGATAACAGTTGCCCCCACACATATCAACTATGACATAAAGTACAGCTTCCCACTCTGGCCCCAGTACTGCCACTCCATTGGTCAGTACGGGCCCCAATCTGAGCCGAAGCATAGGCTCACCTCGCCAGAAGGAATGAGAGGCCGAGAGAGTGTCCCTCCGATCCTGTACCCTGCCCAGGTAGTGATCCATGTTACCTGAGGGCGCAACCCCACTCTCCTCTCCTCCTTCAGTGAACGGGGCCTTCCATGCAGATTTTTCTCAATGGGCCTCATCCGCTCGTTCTGGCAGCTCAGTTCCTCCGGGGCTGCCGATCCGGGCCGCTACTGTTAGGAAGGTCTCAGGCGGCCGCAGGGCACACGTACCTCATGCCTCTGAGATTATGTCATTCCAAGTGCACGTTCACCAGAGCAGCCTCCGGGTCTCCCCTGGCACGAAGCCACACACACAATGCTGATGGGACTTCACGTCGGCTCCAAGTGCACATTCACCAGGCACTCCTTCCTGCGGTCTCAGTTGGCACCAAGACATGCACACCTTGCTGCAGAGACTCACTTTCTTCCGGTGCACACAATGATCAGCCGATTATCTCCACAGTCCCAGGTTTCACCAACGCACGCACACTGCTTCACTGAGAGTACTCCAACTCCAGTGCCCCGATATCCAGGGGCTCTTCACCAACGCCTCTGGTGCACCACGACACGCACCCTGCGTGTCCGAGACTCACTTCACCTTCGATGCACCCGTTGACCAGGCGCTCCTCACCAATGCCTCATGTGCACCACGACACGCACCCTGCGCGTCCGAGACTCCCTTCACCTCCAATGCACACGCTGACAAGGCGCTCTTCACCAGTGCCTGGGGTGTACCACGACACGCACTCTGCACATCTCTGTCTCACTTCACCTCCGATGCACACACTGACCAGGCGCTCTTCACCAATGACTGCGGTGCACCAAGACACGCTCCCAGCGCGTCCGAGACTCACTTCACCTTCGATGCACACGTTGACCAGGAGCACTTCACCAACGCCTCCTGTGCACCACGACACGCCCCCGGTGTGTCCGAGACTCACTTCACCTACGATGCACACGTTGACCAGGCACTCTTCACCAACACCTCATGTGCACCACAACACTCACCCAGCGCATCCGAGTCTCACTTCTCCGTGTGTCCAAGATCACAGGGCACACCTTCCGATGGTCTCAAGCTGCCACAACACGCGCCCACTGCGTTGCTTGAAACTTCTCCGGAACCTTTTATGTTCCTGTGTTTCCAAATAGGGAGCCAGCTCATCTCGGGCTCTTGGGGTAACCAGACACAGCACAAAGCACAGTCTTCTTCAAGCAGGGGGACCCAGCACACAAAGCACAGTCCCAACAGGCTCTTCCTTGGTTAAAACAGCAAACTGCAGACCAGCCCCAGATCACGAAGCAAGGGTCAGTCCATCCCAGCAGTCTCTTCAGTTGTTCCTTCCTTAGCAGAGGTTCCTCTTGACCACAAAATGGGTCCAAGCCTTTTCAGTCTCAATCCATTTCTATTCCAACGTTCAGGAGTCTCAGCTCTCATAATTATACTCTTAAATGTCTTTGAAGTTTGTTGTGCTCAGGGGTCCCTGATCCCTGCCTAAATCAGTTCTGGGTGTCTCCCTCCCAGTGTCACCTTTCTCCCATTGATACTGGGGATCAGGATCCTTAATCACTCAGCAGGAAATGGGTCAATTGTTTTATAGCAGCAACCCAGGCCCTTTCACCTTCCAAGGCTTCTCTTCCCCCTACTCTCCAGATGCAGGTCAGCCTGGTGCCATCTCAACCCCTCCCTGGGTCAAGACCTCTCCCAGCTGCTCTCACCTCTCAGATCCAGACAGTCAATCTACATTCAGCAGAGACACACAGAAATGCCCTAAAAGAGTGGTTTCTGAACAAACAGTGACAAAACCACTTTCATAGAAAGATGTGTTATGTGAGTTCACACATACTTCACCTCTGCATTTTAAACCTATAGGAATTTAGGCTAACAAACACAATACCCAGCCTCCCCATTCAGTCCTACGGGCAGGATGACCTTTCACCAGTGAAAAACAAAATGGAGTGTTTTTCACTGTCAGAACACAGCACACACCTCAGAATATGTCCTGCCTTTTACTTACACTGCGCCCTGCCCAGGGGTTACCAGGGACCTACCACAGGGGTGCCCACTGTCTACGCAAAACGGAAAGTAAGGCCTGACAAGTGGTTGCACTTGTCAGGACAACATGCTAACTTAGCAAACTGCGCACAGGCCCTACACTGCAGGCCTGAGTTCCCTTCTCCACGCAACTTTGCATTACTAGCCCTGGCACACACAGTGCACATCACTAGGGACTTTATTAGTAAGGCAAACATACCAATCATGGCCAACCAATTACCATTACACTTTACACAAGGAACACTTGTACTTTGACACCGATCAGCAGTGACAAAGTACCCAATGCATCTAAATTGGCAACTCTATGTCAGGAAAACGGTCTAGGAGGAAATGAAACGTTTAAGGAACTTTAGCCAAAGGGCCAAGTCCTACATCGATTAACAGTAAACCGTGCACACAGGCCCCACCAGACCAACCCTGTGGCACAATCAATGAGCTACCTCCGAGAATGGCACAACTAGTACAGCAGACCTGCGGAGGCCCATTCTAGATACATGCCCCTGGTATAGGTCTTACCCCTATGACAAGGGACCTAAAGCAAACACGAGTCAGTCAATCATATATACACCGCTCCGCAGTATGTACATGATGAGCACAGTGCTTTGACCCTGCACGGCAGTGCCAAACATGCCCAAGTCCTAAAGCTAGCATCCAGAGCCACGGTAAACTAGGAAGAAGAAAAGCAAAATTTTAGGGAAAGCGCCTGTATTCCCATTAAGGTGTCTGAGATATGAGGTCTCTTCTTCTTGTCATAATCAGTGGCCCACAATTACCTATGTACACTTGGCAGGCACACAGACACACCACTTTGATCTGGCAGGTCATGCATGTATTCATAGGAATGAAAGGATGGTGGTGCTCCCCAAGCATGTTGGCGCTGCTTTAGGAGAAGCTTCATGTCTTTGAAAGACACTCTATGTTAGGCACCTAAGTTCTATTCAGGAAACTACATTTCCCATGAAGCACAGAGCTTGCAAGATATTTTCAAATTGGGGTAGTCATTTTGAAGTTATTGAATATAGGGTCTTTGTCGTCTACAGCATCCCTACTAGGCAATCAAGATACATTGTTGATGCAGCCAAGACCTTCTTCCTAGACCTTGTGTAAATCTGTGGCAATGATTTATTAATGTTTTTGGAAACAACTGAAGTCAGATCTGAATAGAAGGAAGTAGTCTTAGGAATCCAGTCATACTATGGAAATTCACTCTATCTTTTTACAGTACTGTTTCAAAGATATCCTTAAAGGACTATAAACTCATATTTTCTGTTGCATATCTTTTGTTCATCTGCGTGAGGTAAGGAAAATCTCCATCTTTTTAAAAGACTTTGATACTTTCTCATGATGCACATATTGTAATAAGGTATCAAGCTGAGATAGGGAAGTGATTTTGTGTGGTCTATATTAACTTTATTATTCTGATGAATGTTTGTTACATTAGTTCTTTTTGTATGGTCACCCTCAAGTGTTTGGACTTATGCTTCTGGTTTTTAAAATCTGAGAGTGCACTGAGGCCCGCTAACCAGACCAAGGTACCTGTGCCCTTACTCTTAAACTAATATGTCTAATTGACTTCTACCCAATTTGCTGACCTAGCTTACCTGTAAGTCCCAAGTACATGGTACACAGGGCATGTAAGCAAAAGGAACCCATCAGGATTTGCAGCATTGGTTGTGCCACCCTGGGTGGGACATGAGTAAAAGGAGACCCCCAGCTCATAATTTACAGACTGGAAGAGCAGTTTAACTGCTGGCCTGACTTTGCCATTCAAAGCAATGGCAAGGTCAGAGTTTCCCCGTTGTATATGTAAGTCACACATATGGCAGGCCTAGCGAGTCCTAAGACATGGTGCAACATATCTCAAGGGCAGATCACGTATTGTACATGTTCTGGTACTAAAATATAAATTTGGGGAGAGGAGTTGGCTTAACAGCAAGGGCGCTCGACCTCAGACCTGGAGAACTGGGTTCAAGTCTCGGTAACGACGCCAAAACCTCCTGTGATTCTGGACAAATCACTTAATCTTCCCGTGCCTAAAAAAATGAATGTGTGTCCTCATGTAACGTAACTGGTGCTATGTAAAGCGCTCTGATACCCGATTCGGTTCGGGTCTAGTTCGCGCTATATAAAACTCTGCCCCCCCAAAAAAAAAATCGGTAAACTGTTGTTTTTACTGTTGAAAAGCTTGGTAAATCAATTGGCGAGTGCAGAGTTACACGCTGACCTCTCAGCTGTGCTAACTCTGAAACGATGCAACCAAAGTGGGTCATCCAAGGTATCAAACAACTTATTATATTAAGCCCAACTTGATTCTCGGGTCAAAATTATTGTAACAATGTGCAGTGTGCAACTTTAGCAAATTTGCCACTTTGTTGCCTTCAGTCCCTTGTGCCCATACTGGTTGCACACGGGGTCATGTAGCCGAGACAGATTTCTGCCCTCCTGCGGAAAAGTGCTAATGACTCCCAGGAAAGGTACAATAGGGGCCTGCTCTGGAAGGAGCTGTCACCTCACTCCTGCAGGAAGTCACACAGGTGTTGGCCCAAAAGGCGAGCTTTAAAGGAGAACTGCCATTGAAGGGCAAATGGGTAACACTTGGGAAAGGGGCTACTCCATTGATCAGGCAGACAGGTGGCACTTGGGATAGGAGAGGGGAAACCAGTTGCTGAACCAGGTTTCCAGGGGCTTGTGGCATTCTTGGAAGCCACACCTGTGGGTTTGGCTAGGGAGCTCCACATGCTGGGAGAGGGGTCTTGCCATATTGGAAGTGTGCAGAATGGTGCATCCTGGGATGCCCAGATGACACACTTCACAGAAAAAGGTCATCGGGTGGAAGGAACCTGGTAGCCCAATGGCTACCAATTGCATCTTGCCCTGAGGGCATTTTCTGAGCATACGTAGTGCACCCCTGGCACCTGAACTCAGATCACCACTGAAGTGGTAAAAAGACCAAAGAAGGACTGCCCTGCTGCACCGTGGAACCAGCAAAGAGAGGCTACACTGGCATGGATTGCACCTGCAGAACCTTATGGCTAGCAAAGGAGAGGAACTGTGCCTGCTGTGTCCAGCTTGAAGAGAAGTGATCTCCAGAGCCCAGCCAAAGCCAAGAGACTCCAATGGTCAGTGAGCTGTCCTCTTGTGCACAGCACAGGGGCACAACAGCTGTAAAGCCTGTTGGGGCAAGTTGGTAGCCCAAAGTCTACAAATCGCCACCAACCACTGCTGTGTGGCACCAGGGACTAGGACCTGTCGCACAAAGTTGCACCTGAGTTCGGTGAGCACAGGGGTGTTGTCAAGGTGCAGCTCAGACCCCCAGAGAACGAGTTATCAACCCAGGAAGGATTGCCCTGTGACATCAATACTGGGCGACCAGGAGTCCAGCAGCAACTAGACTTCTGCCAGCACCAAGAAGAGTACAGGGGACATTGAGCCTGTGACCACAAACACTTCACCCCCTTTGTGGACAGAGTAGTCGTCGCAGCAAGACCCCCTTTGACTGCATCACCTTCACAGCATCCTTTGAGCATTTTCAGCATCCCTTATCCCTTGCATCAGGACCACTTCCATAGGAAAGCCCTGCAACTGATATAAGTGCCTGGAACTGACGGAGAACTGCTTCACTTACTGAGGTAACTGTCTCTGATGACCTTTCTGGTCCCCCTCACTGGCTCCCTACTGCAGTTAGTTGCCTGAAGTGACTCTAAATGAACGCAGTATAATTAACCAAACATTTTGATGAGAAAGTTTCTATGTGTCAAATTAGTTGAATTTGCTAGTGCCTGTTTGCAGTTGAGTGAAATAATCAGATTTACTATACTTTGACAATTCTAAATCTCAGGAACTCTCTGGTAGATTTTTTTGTTGTGGTGTCTAAAAATATATAAAAATATAGCCTACTTTTATAAATTGGTGTCATATTTCTTTGCTGTCTTGTCAATTTCTTCTTCTATTTTCTGGTGCTGTTAAAATGCTTTACACTTGTTTCTTTGCACACGCCTAACTGCTCAGAGCCATAGCTACCCAGAGTTCATCTGAGGTTTCGACAAATGAAACCTAAGGGTCCTAAAGGGGCTGGTAAGTGTATTACATTGTTAGGTTGCACAACCACACCATATAATGCACCGCATTTCCTCAAAATATTTGAGCCAGAAAGCATGTTCTCCCAAAACAGAAGGTAGTTAGTTACCTTATCAGTGGAATGAGTACGATAATATTGGGCCATATGTATCAAACACTAATGTGTTTGCAAACGCCAAAATTCGCAGTAGTGCTAAACGGTATGTATCAAAGAAATATGCATGCAAAATAAGGAATCGCAAAAATTGCGATTCCTTAAATGCAAGGTAAGAAGCATACAAAAAATGCGGCCCTAAGGAATCGCAAATTACCACCAACTTCAAGTTGGTGGTAATTTGCGAATTCCTTGAAAATGCACTTTTTTGCATCTTTCAAAGTGCAATGTGAAGCACATACATGCCCTTAGGGCATGTATGTGCGCCACATGTGCACCCATGCTTATTTCAGGGGTGCAACAGGGTGTCCTTTGGACACGCCTGCACCCTTGATATTATTCTCAATTTGCGATTCTCAAATTGCGAATCGCAAATTGAGAATAACTTCCCATTCATTCCTATGGGCCTCCTGGCCCATAGAACTGAATAGGAAAGTATTCCTTAATTGCGATTCGCAATTTGCTAATCGCAATTAAGGAATACTAAGAAATCGCAAAAAAATTGCGACTTTGTACATACATCCCTATTTGCGATTCTAAAAGTGATTTCTAAAAAAATCGCTATTTGAGAATCGCAAATCAGGTTGTTGATACATATGGCCCTTAATGAATTATTTTCCACTGTAACAACCAAAAAGGATTATTTCTTTATAATGACTTTCCTCTTTAGAAGTTTCTAAGCAAATTGCTCTATTCAGGTTTGTTAGTAACAACATGTCCGCAAGCCAGTTTATAACAGCAAGCGTGTTGTGGTGTGGTAGTGGATATATATATATATAACATGCAACTTGAATGTCAACATTTTATTTAAATATCTAATTTGTGCTTATGTCAACTGCTTGCATACAGATGTATCTGTTCTTATGTAAAGAGTTCTGATGGGGGCGTGGCTTGAGCTCCGCCGGGCATGGCCGCTTGAGTCCCGAGCTCCGTGGCCGATCTCGGTGTTATCCTGATTCCGTTATCCCCCGGCGGCGCCGACGACCCAGCGTGGTGCCTGGGGATAGCGGAGCACCTCGGCGGCGCATGCAGACGGGGAGAAGCTCGTGGAAGCTGCGAGCCCGAAGATCTGAGGGACGGCGCAGGTGACGACCGGCCATCTTGCCTGTGGCCTGCTGCTGTTGCCTGATCCCCGGCCTCAATTAACGAGGTGCAGCTGGGAGGCCGGAACTGCCGCGGCTGGACGGAGCCCGGCGCCTGCCTGAAAACGGTTTCTTGGCGGCTGTGGGCACGGGCGCCCTGCACTGGCACCCGCGACCAACTGTGGTGGCATACTAGCGGCTGGCGGCGCTAAGCGGTGGGGCCCGGTGAGCTGTACCACGGCCCCATCGCGCTCGAGCCGCGGCGCGGCACGATCACCGGAGGGGACGGCGCCTGGAGCGGTCCTGGCGTGCGCCGCACAGTACGAGGAGCGGCGATACCTGGGGGCCTGGCCAGATGTGCTCCTGGAGGCCTGATGCGGCCTAAGGACTAGGCGCGTAGCCCGGCTTGGGTAGCTGAGGAGCCCGAAGCAGCGTGTGGTGCCCAACCTGCTGGGGTCCTTGCCGGCGGGCCGCTGATCGGGCGGCTGGTGCGCTCACAGGCTGGGCGAGACTTCGACGAGGGTGCCCCGTTCTCTACCCAGTGGTGACAACGACGGTGGTGCCTTAGCCCCTGCGCCACGTGACTCTGGCCACTGGGCGGCTCCTGGAGGTCCCTTGGTGGCACGGCTGGCCCGAGGTTGCCCCCACGGCTTGCTGCCAACTGGGGTGAGAGGCTAGAGATCGCACCGAGTCCCCCAAGATGCGGAGATACCCGGCCGGCTTACCTTACACTTGACGAGGCGCTGTGGCTATTGTGTGCCCCTGGTGGTTCGGATCGGAGGGTGCTGAGGCTGGCGAGTGGTGACTCTACTGGAGTGGCGGATACCAGCAGACCCACAGCGTCGGTTGGAGCGGGGGTTGGTGCCTGGACCTTCATGCACGGGCCATGGTCCTGGTAAACTGACTGGATGGAGCTGCTGGGGGCACGGTTCCTGTAGCGGCCAGGAGTGCATCACGGAGTTGGCTTCTGGCGCCTGGCGCGATTGGCGAGACCCGGAGCTGCGCCATGGGGAAACCACGAAAGGGTGCAGGAGCGGCACCGGCAGACCAGACTGAGGACCCGCCGGAGGTGCAAGGACAGAGCTCGACAGAGGGCCAGAGTGCGGGGCTCCAACAGCAGCAGATGGACCAGATCCTCTAGGCCATAGGGGACACTAGAGACACGCTGCGGCAGGACATTGCACAGGTGTCGACGGGCCTGGGCCTCCTGAAGGCGGACCACGACAAGCTCGCCGATCGGGTTAAGTCAGCGGAGAGAGTGCTGGATACACTGGGGCCGGTCCAGAAAGCAACGGACACCGCGATGGAGGACTTGATGTGCAGAGTGCGCCACCTGGAAAGGAGAGCAGAGGATGCGGAAGGGCGCAATCGGCGCAACAACATCCGAGTGGTGGGTCTGCCGGAGAATATTGAGGGGAGCGACATGGTCTCTTTCCTGGAACGATGGCTGCGGGATGTGGTGGTTCCTGAGGGCCTGACGCACTTCTATACCCTGGAAAGGGCTCACAGGGTCCCGGCCCGGCCCCCGGCCGGTGGTTGCGCGTCTGCTGCATTTCAGAGATCGGGACATCATCCTACGGCAAGCTCGGTCGGCTGGCCCATATAAGGTGGACAACGCGTCGGTGTCTCTCTTCCCCGATTACTCCCAGGAGGTCCAACGTAGTCGCTTCTCCTTCCTGGCGGTCAAGAGGGCCCTTCGCGATGAAGGGGTGCAGTACTCCTTGCTGTTTCCGGCACGCTTGAAAGTGATGGTGGATGGAGTGGCGACTTTTTGTGATATGCCGGATGACGCTTGGCAGTGGCTGGAAAGGTACCGAGCGGGCAAAGACGGCGCTGGTAATTGGGCGGAGGCAACGGAGGAGCGACCAAAATTACGCAGGAGTAGGTGCAACCGGAAACGGGTACAGAACAGGAGGTCCCCCTCCGCATCACAGACGGAGCTGGAGAGACAGGCTGCCCTGCAGGCGGTGTCGGTTATCTCTGGAGTGGTGACGGAGGCCCCATCGGTAGACTCGGGTTCCCGGCTGGGCTCCGATGAGGCGGATATTGGAGGCTCTGATGGGGGCTCGGAGAAGGACCCTGGGGAGCTACCTCAGGTTATCCCACAGACGGCTGATGGACTGCTGGACGAATGATCTTTCCAGATGCTGAGCGAAGTACAGTAAGGGGGCATGCTCGGCTGGTGGTATTGACATTGTAGGGGACACTGGGGGACCATTTCCTGGCGCCGGGAGGACCGCTTTCTTCTGTATTGAGGGGGTGTTGCTGGGGAGTGAGAGGACCCTGGGAAACTGGGAACGCAAGTGGGTCGAGGCGCAGCTGGGGTGAGGAGGCTACTATATACGAGATCGGCTTTTCCCGGTGTGGTGGGTCTCTTGTTGTCTGGCCTGGCGGGTGTGGGGTCACCTCTCTACCTCACATAGTTTGTGAGTCTCTGGTGGTTACCAGAGTTCCCCTCGTTGACGGGGGTTGGGTTTGGATGGGTAACAACTGTTTGGCGCCTGTTCTGGGGGACGGTGGTCTGGGGGTTGGTTGGTTCTGTTCAAAGTTAAAGGGGGCTGTCAGTGGGCCTGTAGGGTTATGTGGGGTTGGACTCGGATATAGACCTACTGATGGCAGCTAGACTTGAATTGAAATGTATTACTTGGAATGTGCGGGGGCTCAACTCGATGAGGAAGCGGTATAAGGTGCATGCATATTTGGTCCGTAGGGGGGTCCAGGTGGGCTTTTTGCAGGAGACGCATTTAACTCAGGCGGAAGGGCAGGCGCTGCAGCGACGATGGAGGGGGCAACTCTTCTATACCACCTATTCCGCATATGCTAGGGGGACTCTGATCTGGGTGCGCGCAGGTGTCCCCTTTCAACCCATGACGACGATGGTGGATTCAGATGGGCGGTTTGTGGCGGTGCTAGGGCGTCTCGATGGTCGGGACGTCACGCTTTGTAGTGTCTATGTCCCAAATGCTGATCAGGCTGCGTTCTTCTCGATGCTCTCGGGGAGGCTTGCGTCCCTATTGGTGGGCACAGTGTTTCTTGGGGGGGACTTTAACTCGGTGGTGGACGTGGAGATGGATCATTCCCATCCCCCACTGGCACAATCGGTAGTGCGCAGGGTGGCAAAGGCGCGGAAGGAATGGCAGGAACGGTGGGACCTCTTGGATGCCTGGCGGACGCACCACCCCGTGGATAGGGATTATTTGTTTTACTCTGCGCCCCATGACCTCCATGTGCGCCTTGACACTGTTCTTGTTCTTTGTACACCTGGGGCGAATACCTAGCGAGGACTATCTCGGATCATAATCCTTGCTTGCTCACGGTCCTCTGGTCGAGACAGCGGCAGTCGGTTCCCACTTGGAGACTGAACCCGCTGGTGCTGGAGGACCCAGTGTTTTAACGCGGAGATACGGGAGGGCATAGAGCATTATTTTCAGGAGAACGCGGGATCTGCGACTACCAGGGCGCATGAGTGGGACGCCTTCAAAGTGGTGATACGAGGTGTGTGCCTCTCATCCACGGCGGGGGTACGTCGGACGTTGCTAGACGATATTGACCGGGAGGAGGCCTCACTGCGGCGGGCGGAGAAGACCAGTCATACAGCGAGGGGCGGTAAGGAGGAAGTGATAACGGCTCGGGAGCGGGTGGCCACTCATGTTGAGAGGCTTCGCTGCCTTGATTATAGGGAGTACATGGTCCGGGCGCACGCTGAGAGGGATCGGGTAGGTACGTTGCTGGCGTGGCTGGCCAACCCGCATACTAGGGGCACGCCGATACTGTCACTGGCTACGCCCGCTGGGGACTTGGTTCATTCGCAGAAAGAGATTAACGACCAGTTTCTGGACTATTACACGGAGCTCTACCGGAGCAGGCTGACAGCACCTCCGGCTGAGCTGGATACCTTCTTGGAGGAGGCGCAGTTGCCACAGTTAGACTCAGAACAGGGGACCGCGCTGGGTGCTGCTATTTCCTTGGGAGAGATTAGAGCAGCGGTTAAACACATGGCCAGGAAGAAGACGCCGGGGGCTGACGGTTTGCCGGTGGAATTTTACGCCTCGTACATTGACCTCCTGGTGCCTCAATTACATCAGGTGTATGGTGAGGCCTGGGAACTGGGCAGGTTACCGCCATCGGCCAGAGAGGCGATCATAGTGCCGTTGTTGAAGAAGGGCGGGTTGCCTACCGCGAGGACGGCTTATCGCCCGCTCTCGATGCTCACTGTGGACTATAAGGTGCTGAGTAGGATCTTGGCCACGCGGCTGTCAGTGCACAAGCGTACGCTGGTGCACTCGGATCAGTCGTGCTTCATCCCCACGCGGAACACTTCGACGTGCATACGACGACTGATACGGGCCATGGACGTTGAGGGAGAGGGTCCACCAGGCGCGGCAGTGCTGTCGGTGGATATCGAAAAGGCATTCGACAGCGTGGAGTGGTCGTATTTGTTTTGCGTGCTTAGTCGGTTCGGGCTAGGGGATGATTTTGTCCGTTGGAGGCAGCTGCTGTATAACTCCGCTACCGCCAGGGTTCGTACGGGCCATTCCATATCTGCGGCATGCTCGGTGGAAAGAGGCACCCGACAGGGTTGCTCCTTGTCCCCGCTCCTCTTCGCGCTGGCAATCGAGCCTCTGGCAGCGCGAGCCCGGCATGGTCGATATTATAGGGGGTGTTACTGTGCGGCGAGCCGCATTACATCTCCTTGTATGCCGACGACCTCTTACTATATCTGGCCGACGTGGAGACCTCGGTACGGGGAGCGCGGACGCTCCTTCGGGAGTTTGGTGAATTGTCGGGGCTGCATGTTAACTGGTCCAAGACTTGTTTATTCCCACTGACGTCTCGTTGCTCCCAGCCCACATTGCTGGAGGGACAGCGTTGGGAGCCGGAGTGCTTACCGTACCTCGGTGTCTATATTTATCACACCCACTCGCTCCTCTACAGGGGAATGTGGGCAGAGCGTTGAGGGGCATTAGAGGCAGTATGGGGTTTTGGCGTACCCTTCCGCTGTCAGTGGCCGGACGAATAGCGTTGTTGAAGATGGTGGCCCTCCCGCGGCTGCTTTATTTTTTTCCGCACGCTACCAGTGTGGATCCCGATCTCCTTCTTCAAGATGCTGAGGTCGATGGTGATAGGGTTCATGTGGGGCTCCGGTAGGAGACGTGTAGCATTGAACATCTTGCTCAGGTCGCGGGAGGAAGGAGGTCTGACAGTGCCTGATTTTGAGTGGTACTATCTGGCGGCACAGCTGCAATGGCTCATGCAGGCGGTGGCGCGGGAGTTCAGAGGCCCAGATGGTCCACAGGACAGGATTATTCAGCGCCATGTCTTGTCCTTTATAGTGCTTCAACAGAGGCTTCAGCTGGACCAGCTCACTCTCGAGGAGCGCACCCTTCGCCAATGTTGGCTACGTAGCCAGAAACGGGGTGGGATTTACCACCCCGTATGCCCCGGAGATCACACTGGGCATGTGCACCGCCCTCCCGCATGGCGGGGATTGGTCGGCGCTGGCCGACTGGGAGGAGCGTGGGGTCCACATGATAGAAGATGGAAGACTTGCATCGTATCCTAGAGGAAGATCCGTTGGGCCCTTTGGACAACGTGGAAATGGGGTACGATCAGTTTTGTAGGTGGATCTCCAGGGCGCTGGACTCTCTGATCCCCATTACTTTGAGCAAATTGAGCTCTAGAGAGTCGAGTCCCTGGTATGATAGTGCCTTACGTGCTTTGAAGGGTACGTGTAGGCGGGCGGAAAGAGCATGGCGGAAGTCTTATGAGGCCGACAAGAAAGCCGCATATGTTGCTTCCATCAAGCTCTACCATCGAGCCATCTGCATAGATTGCGCGGCATTCTATGACTTGGAATTCCGCAACAGTTCGAACCCGTCGAAGACTATCTTTAAAGCCGTTAAAGATCTTCTGGCGAAAAGGACTTCTTCCCTGGCAGCCGGTTCCATCTCCCATTGTGAGGCTCTGGCTTCCTTTTTTCTGGAGAAGGTCCAGGTTATTTACCAGGCCTTCCCTAGTATCGAGCCAGGTTCGGGAGCTCTAGATTGCGCTCAAGGTCACACCACCCTGCACTCTCTCACCCCGCTACTTCCGGAGGGGTTTAATAAACTGGCCCTGCAAATTAAGTCTGGCTCTCCTTCGGATCCATTAAGACCAGCTCTCTTTAGAGACCAGTCTTTTCTGGGACGCTCTACGGTGTGTTCCCTAATTAACCTCTCGCTGGCCTCGGGTGTGGTTCCAACCAAATGGAAGCAGGCAGTGGTCTCTCTAATTTTGAAGAAGCCTTCTTTGGATCCTTCGAAACCCGAGAGCTACCGCCCTATTTCATTACTCCCTTGGCCGGCGAAGGTCGCTGAGGCCCATGTTAATCTGGCCCTGTCAGACCACCTCGCTCGGGCCAATGTCCTGGACCCCACGCAGAATGGCTTCCGTGCTGGGCACAGCACGGAGACGGCCCTTCTTGCCATGATGGAGCATTTGCGGGCGGTGTTGGATGCTGGTCAGACGGCGGCCCTGGTATTATTAGATCTCAGCGCCGCCTTTGACACCGTCTCTCACAGCATTCTGCTGCACCGTTTGGAGGAGATTGGCATTGGGGGGCTGGCTCTGCAGTGGTTTCGCTCCTTCCTCGACAATCGTTCTTTCTGCGTGGCCATCCCACCTTATCAGTCCAAACTCCAGCCTCTGGCCATGGGGGTTCCGCAGGGATCCTCGCTGAGCCCCACGTTATTCAATCTTTACGTGAGACCGCTGGCTGAGGTCGTTAAGCAGTGGGGCTTGACTATGGTCTCATATGCTGACGACACTCAGCTGGCGGTTACTCTCAGTGGGGATGCGGAGCTGGATGCCCCTAGGTTTCAGAACGGACTGAAGGCGGTGGCCAGCTGGATGACGGCGAATTGTCTCCAGCTTAACGCAAGTAAGACAGAAATTATGATTGTCGGTAAGAGAGCAGAGCTTTGGGGGGACAGGTGGTGGCCGTCGGAATTGGGACCATCTCCGACTCCGGTCTCGGAATTAAGAAATTTGGGAGTCTGGTTGGATTCTAGCCTTAGCTTCGTTGGCCATACTAAGAAAACCGCGGCATGTTGCTTTGGTGTTCTCCGAGGCTTAAGACCTGTCCTCAAATTCTTTGATGCCCCGACCAGGCAGCTGGTGATTCAGGCAACGGTAATCTCCCGGCTTGATTACGTCAGCTCTCTCCTGGTGGGGGCTAACCAGGCAGAATTCACTCGCCTGCAGCGCGTTCAAAATGCTGCTGCCAGAGCGATAGTTGGCTTGCCCAGATTTTGCCCCGTCTCTAACACCCTTCGCTCCCTGCATTGGTTGCCAGTGAGGATGAGAATTAATTTTAAGGTCCTATGTTTGGCCTTCAAAATCTTGAAAGGCACTGCCCCCCAGATCCTGACCAATCTTTTATCTTTGTATGCCCCGACACGCTCTCTCCGATCCTTGGGCCAGGCCCTCGCCGTGGTCCCCCGGTTCAAGCTCTGTCGTGCCGGGGGCCGATCCTTTCGAGTGAGAGCCGCGGCTATCTGGAACTCTCTCCCGGTTGAGATCCGTCTGTTGGAGGATCTTCTGCAGTTTTGTACGGCCATCAAAACTTTCCTGTTTTAATTCTGCCCTATAGTCGTTCCTTTTTTTCTTGGTCTTGCTTTAGTGGTGTTATGTTTTACCTTGTCTGGCGCCAGGACGCTCCTTTGCTGGAGCAGCTGTGCGCTCAATAAATAACTGTAACATAACCTAACATAACATAGGGGACCTATATAGAGATGGTACCTTATTACCATTCCACGAACTGCAGAATGCCTTTGATTTGCCGAGGGGCGACTTTCTGTTACATGCGGCTTTGGTGTCGGGAATCCGGAAACACTGGAAGATGGGTTTGGCGGAACCCCCTACGTCATTGGGCTGCCAGTACATCACGATGGCCGCTGGCACCTTCAAGGCTATTACCTGCCTGTACAGGAGATTGGCATTGGAGGATCCGCCGTCCCTAGATCGGTTGAGGGAACGTTGGGAGGGAGACCTCGGCCGACAGATACCGGAGGCGACTTGGTCACAGCTCGTACGGCGGGCCTGGAAGGGCACACGCAATGTTCGGTTTCAGTTGGTGCAATATTTTACGCTCCACAGGGCTTATCTGACGCCGGTTAAAATCCAGCAGGTCTTTGGGGGAGCTCACTCAGTGTGCCCCCGATGTAACGTGGAGGGCGCTGACTTTGGTCATATGTTTTGGTCCTGCACGGGGCTGGCTGAATACTGGACCAATGTTATGGCATGTTTGAATGAGGTCACGGGGCGTCAGATTGATGTAAGCATGGGGACTTGTCTCTTGCTATGGTTCCCGCACACACCGGCCACAAAAATTACAAGTAAATTCTTTGACCTGGGGTTGATTATGGCCAAGAGGGAGCTCACTATGCACTGGAAGTCCAGGGGGGGCCCCAGCTTTCTGAGGTGGCGGGGGGTTTCCTACAATGGGCAACTAGTGAGGGGACTCTTAGACTACAGTTAGCCAGACGCACTTCTAACGACAAAGCGCTGGATGCGGCCAGGGCGTGGGGGATGCTGGTGGCGGACCTACAATCAGCGCTGGAAGCTAGGGGGGTGATGAGATGGATGCGCCGGCGAGTCAGGAGTTGGAGACTGGGGCGGGGGCTGCGGGGGTACACATGGGAGGTGAGACCACTTAGGTTCACACACCCTTGTGCATGTGATGATGTCCGCACTTATGTTGGAAGGAACAAAGGACCACTAGGATTATATGCTATGTTCTGCACTTACTCTAGGTCGTTATGCAGCTGAGGGCCGTGAATGAGGATGTCCCAGGAGGAGTTGGGCGCTGCTGCACAAGGGTTTATACCATTCTCTAGCAGAGACAGTAGGAGGCACACTGACAAGGGGGGTGGGGGTAGAGGGGGTGGAGGGAGGGTGATTCGAATAGGGACTGGGGATGTGGACCAATGTTGATTTTTGCCCTGAAAAGATCTGAGTTGATGAAGGTCCGCCTATGATGCATGACTGTATGATGTTTGACTAAAACGTAATAAAAATCTGTTAATTTTTTTTTTTTTTAAAGAGTTCTGATATCAATCATTTCATGTTCGCGCTAGAGAAGACTGCAACTAAATAAATAAATAAACAAACATACAGTTTGTCATTGTATGCTTCAGGTGTCGACAGTTACAAATAGATAAAGACACTGTCTGCTGTGCTATGCTGCAGTTGCTGACATTTTGTGAGGTGATAGGCTTGGTTGCAGTGTCTTGTGTTGAGCAGAAAGTTGTGTTTGTTTTCTGTTGTCATGCAGTATTGAGTGTGAGGCTGTTTTAAACTCTTCCCCACAGCAGCAAAGGTCAAAGCCATAATTGCCTTGGGCTATTTTATTGATCTGATCTAGCTCTCGTTATAGAAAAAGATGGAGAGCCCTGGTCAATGACAATGAATGAAAAGGAACAAGACTATGCTGAACAGATTATTTTATATCAAATGAATTTGTTGCAATACAAAAGACAATCCTTAGATGATGCCTGGCCAACTGATGTGACTCCTTCCTTTCACATCTAACTTCAGGTGGAAGTTCAGACGGTGGTTAATGTACGCAGGTCTTTGGTTGTGTAGACCCTTGTCTGCAAGGGTCTGCAGCTTTAATTGGCATCTATTCTGTAAGGTGAGCTAGTGGAGTTTCCTTTGGAGGGTGTGTTGTGGGTTAATCGGGGAAGGCTGAGGATGAGCCAGGCTGTGGCGTCCTGTATGGTCTGAAGTCTCTGTGGAAGGTGTGCACTGATTCCTACATAGAGGGCATTGCCGTAGTCCAGTCGGCTGGTGATGAAGGCTTGTGTCATAGTGAGTCTTTTGTGTAGGAGTATCCACTTGAAAATCTTACGTAGCATGCAGAGAGTGAGGAAGCAGGCGGAGGCGACAGCGTTGATCTGTGATTTCATGGTGAGCTAGTTGTCATGATGATTCAGAGATTTATGGTGTGGTTGGAGGGAGTGGGTGCGGGTCCTAGGTCTGAGGGTCACCAGGAGACACTCCATGTGTTACTGCTGTTGCCAAAGATCAATACTTCAGGCTTGTCAGTGTTCAGCTGCTGGCAGTTGTTCTTCATCCAGTCGGCAAAGTTTGTCATGCATCTGTGGAAGTTGGTTCTGGTGGTGGTAGGCTCGTCGGTGAGTGAGAGGATGAATTGAGTGTCATCTGAGTAGGAAATCATGTTTTGACCGTGGGACCTGACAGTGTTGGCCAGCGGGGTCACATATGCGTTGAAGAGTGTGGGGCTCAGGGATGAGCCCTGGGGTACACCACAGATGACCTCCTTGGGTTCAGAGATGAAAAGTGTGAGGTGGATCCTCTGTCTTCTTCCGGTGAGGAAGGAGTTGGTCCATCTGAGCATGTCACATTGGATGCTGATGTGGTGGAGTCTTTCGATCAGTGTGTGGTGGGATATGGTGTTGAAGGCTGCTGAGAGGTCGAGGAGGATCAAAGCTGCTGTTTCTCCTTAGTCAAGGAGGATTTGGATGTCATCGGTGGCTGTCGATCACGGCAGTTTCGGTGCTGTGATTGCTGCAGAAGCCGGATTGGGAAGTGTTGAGTAGCTGGTTTTCTCCTGGTGTTTCATGAGGTGATTGTTGATGATATTTTACACTACCCTCACTAGGAATAGGAGCAGGGAGATTGTGCCGGTAGTTTTTGAATTCTCTGGGACCGGCAGAGGGTTTTTTGAGTAGTGGTTTGACTTGGGTGGAGAGGATGTTCCAGGTGGTCCGTTTGTGGTTTGTGTCGGTTATGGTGGTGGCGTATCTGTCGAGGAAGTCCATAGGTGTGGGTTGAGGTTTGAAGTTTCTTTATATGACTGCGATCTTGTCGTGGGCGATGTTGTTGCACAACTCCTGTGAGAGTGTGATGTTGTTTTCGCTGGCAGCTGGGTTTGAGAATTCCTTAACAATGTTGAAAAGTTCCTTGGTGTTGTTGGTGCTGGTTTCGCGTGTGTGCAGCAAGTGCTGTCTTCTTTGTTGCCCTCAGCAGGAAGTGGTAGAGGTTGAGGGAGGTCTTGAAGGCTGCCCTGTCAGAGGTGTCCTTGCTAGTGCGCCATCTCCTCTCCAACTATTTGCTGTCTCGTTTCACTGTTCTGAGTTCTTGTGTGTACCAGCTGGCCTTTTTGGTTGATTTTCTCTGGATGTTTCTCTTGATAGGGACAATGCTGTCTGCGCAATTAGCGAGCCAGGCATTGATGCTTTTCACTCCTTGTTCGAGGTTGGTGCCGGTAGCAGGGTTGGAGTTGTTGAGGGCGTTCGCCCAGCTGGTCTCTGAGATCTTGTTCCACCTCCGATGGGGGGTGTTGGTCATCGTAGGGGTGGTGCGGGAGCTGGAGATACTGAAGTAGACGATGGAGTGATCGTCCATGTGAGTTCTGTGGCATGGCTGTATTTGATGTGGTTCGTCAAGTGGAAAATTGGGTTCAGCATGTGTCCTGCGGTGTGTGTAGGGTCGTGGATGAACTGGGTCAATCCGAGGCTGCTTATACTGTTGAGGAGGTGTGCTGTCTTTTTGTCATTGGGGTCATCAATGTGAAAATTTAGATCGCAGAAGAAAACGTATTCCTTGGAGTCTAAGGCTAGGGGCGCAATGAAGTCTGCAATGGCATTGCAGAAGCTGGAGCGTGGGCCTGGGGGTCAGTATGCGAGAGTGACTCTGATGGATCTGATGGCTGTCTTGCGCCTATGTGGAGCTTGAAGTTGAAATGTTTCATGGGTTTGGTGGTGGTACACCGCATGGTCTCTTTGAGGTTGATTGCTCTTCCTCCTTCCGGCTTGTTGGTACGGTCCTGGTGAGTGATTTTATATCAGTCGGGGATTGCTGTGGCAGTGTGTGGGGTTTGAGCCCAGTCTCAGTGAGGAAGACGATATTGGGTATGTGGGTGGCAATGAGGTCCCATAATTCAGTGAAATGCTTGCAGAGTGAGCATGTGTTGAGAAGGACACATGCAAGTTGTTTTTTTCGTTCAGGTGGTGTCTCAGCTTGTTTGGGGTGGGGATGGTCGGTGGGCTGGTGTGTTGTAGCGTAGTTCCTATATTCCCAATAGGCTCTGCGCATTGGAATAATATATCCTATAGATTTGACATAGGACTGAGGTCAACAAGGTCTCTAACGAATATACTAAACTTAATTGTGTGTGTGCCAGCTAACTCAGAGGTCACTAGAAACTTTCTCGAATACACAAGAAGGTATTTGTTTCTGACAACCACATAAACGTGACAACTTTGTTTCCCAAGAATGAGAATATATCTCTCAGAGTCGCAGAAACAATAGATAAGTATTTCACTCAGTCAATCGTGCATTCTTCGTTTTTACAGAGTTGCAGAGAAATAGTGAGACGGGCGTTTTCAATAAAAAGGGTTTATTGAACAGTCTTCTTTCTCATGAAAGAGAAGTGAACTGCTACAATCGTTATGCAGACAGCAAAGTGTAATGCGTACAGCGTAAACAGTAATATGAAATAATACTGTAAGAGCATTGTATGGTTTCTAAGCCATATAAAAATACATAAATAACATTGACTAAAATACTCAACTGATGCTTCTAAAATATGCCTACCCCAATGTACCTAGCCTAAGTCTAGTACGAGGGAAGAAGTAAGTATTGTGTAGCTTAAGTTTTAGTTTTTGCCAAGAATCTACCAAAGGTTTCTCTAGGTTCTAATCAGCTCCATAACTTGTTAGAATGAAGGAGGTCTGGTATCTCTGTCTCGGGACTCGATTTCCCAGCACCCCGCAAGAGGAACTGGAAACACTGGAGCTGGATTCTCGGCAGGAGAAGGGCAGCTTCCTGACCAGTGCGTCAGCTGGAGAATCGGCTTCCTTCTGCACTTGCTGTAGCGAGCTGCGTTGGGCATGTAGGTCTTCAAACTGCTCCGAACCACTGTATCTTGCTAGAGCAAGTGCAGGTATATTTATACCTTGAAGGTGTTTAGGAATGCCATAAAGTCGGGCATATGAACGTCAGGAAAGAATCCCTAGGGGATAGTTGTTCTTTGTAAAGTAACTGAGTTCTTGGGCAAATCAATATTCAAGCAAGGGGAAGTCCCTGATTGCTTAAGCTGGTTTTCCAAGAAGTCTTTGTGACGTTTGTTATGGGTGGAAGTAGCCATGCCTGTATTTGGGTAGCATGAGCTATGCCTAAATAAGGGCTTGATTTCAATGCCTATATTAGGGCAATGTGAATTGTACCTATATAAGGGCATGAATCGGGAAAATTCACTCGGTGCTTAAAACGCCACACAACACCCACTCCACTTTCTTATGTACGACATTACTAAGTTCTAAACACATAAAAACATATCTAAACAAGATGTGTTAAAACCCACGCACAATACATAAAAAATGCATTGATACTGGTTGTACACGAAAAGCATTTGTGCTGTACGCATTTAAAGCAATGTTTCATTCAAAGCATATGGATTATATTTGAAAATGCTATCCGAATGAATCACGAAACATACATTCATGAAATGGCTCTTAATTACAGAAGAAAAAGTCGAGACCATTTCATGGCAGACTATATAAACTGTTTGAGTGTGGACAAGGTCAAATATTGTCTCTTGGAAGTTTCCAAAGAATTCTAATTCTCTATGAATAGTTCTACTTTAAGCAGATTACTTTGTGTAAAAAAAATGAAAAAATACAAATTTGGAAAAACAAAAGTTTGATCATAGAAAAAATAGAGTTCCAAAGTTAGAAACGTTGTTTTGAAAAATGTAGGCCGAATTCAGAGTCTCTCAGAACACTGCGTGCCAAATCAAAAGTCAGTGTTATTGTTTGGAGAAAACATCACATCTTCTAAGTCTTTAAAGAATTTGTCAACCATTGTAGGTGAAAGTTGGATTACCTTGTTAAGAAGATTAATCGCACATAGATGTGAAGCATCGCCGTCAGCGTTGGTCGCATTAGCCATGTTCGAATTGGAAGGTACCTGTGTGCCGCTTTTCTCTCATACCTCACCATCAGCATTTTGCGTCTGTGAGATCTCAATGAATGCCGTCATCAGGATTGGTAGCCGCTGGGGAAAACACAGTGCATGAGCCGTCACTGGTCCAAGGAAAGTATCAACATCCGTTGGCAGGACTGATGGGAGTGTCAGACAGATGTCTAGCACGCATTCTTCTCCACATAGCAGGCATCGTAGAACAGGTAAGATGCAATCTTGCCAAAATGGTCTGAATGACATAAACCATGTGGTATTCAATTCTCTTAAATGAGTTAATCCCAAAATGTGGACTATGGACTCACGACACTTCATCCCCAGTAGAGTATTCTCCACGGTGAACTGGGTATCGCTGGTGATTTGGCTTGCCATATCGAAGAAGAAGGAGCAAAAATAGTATCCCTGCAGTGAGTCCCAAAATGAGAGGCAGTCTGCCAAACACAGAGTGCACGAAGTTTGGAAATATGCCTAGGACTGCTTCAAAAGGTGCTAACAATCCTGAAAAAACTGTCTTTAATACCTGTACGATACCACTTGTATCAGACATGTTTAAGATACAACCTAACATTTCTGAGAAATGTACAGGGCAATTTGTAGTTAGGAGGTTGTGTATCTCTGCAGAAGTCCTTGCGACTTGCAGATCATAGGTCTCTTTGGCCGAGGTCAGTGGCACACTTTTCTGTAAAAGAATGGCTTTCATTCTGCTTAAAGTATCAATTCGTATAGAAGAGATGTTCAGTGAAGGCCATAACAGCGACTCCCAGTCTGTCTTGGTTTTTGGGACCAATACTTGCATACAGCAACTGACCCTGGCTGACACAGTTACGAGATAGGCTAAACCTGGCAACATGCCACAGCAGCTGTGATCATTCAACATAATATAACTTCCATTAGAAAGTTGCCTAAAAACTGGATCAATCACTGCAGCTGGTGAACCTTGCAGGTGGCAGGATAAGTTGTTAGAGGAACCATCGCAGGCCCCGTATAAATTAATACCCTGACAGAGGAGAGAGACGCTTAGTGTGTTTTCACACTTTTTACAACTACAGAAACACTTATTTTCCCTCACTCCAACCTCTGTGTGTGTATGGTAATTCCCCGGATGTTTTGATGTATTCTTTACCCAACCTTTCATATATGCCTGCTGGTATATGTTTTAAGCAATACTGAAAATGGAAAATTGTAACAGGCAGAGTGATTGTTCCGTGTATTATCCATTCAATGGCTGGCTTTTCAGCGCCAGTAAATGGCAATCTTTCCAGTTTTTCAATGCTCAGCACCGTATAGTCTGCTCCTCTCTATGCCATTTTGATCTGTTTATCAGTGAGATTAAATTCTGAAAACAGTGATGTGGTATTGATTAATCACCAAGGCACATAGCCTGAACGAAGGTTTTGTAACGTCCAGCCTAATAGCACTATAGAAAGTAATTGCGACTGACCATGTTGCAACATGACCAGGTCCTGTTCCATTATGTCTATGGCAGATAATACTATGCTGTACAAAGAATATATCCTAGACGACAGAGTCGTTAACCCATTGTCAACTACACAGAGAGATTTCTCTAAATTAATATGATCAATTTCTCGTATTCGTTCTGTAGTCTCTGCTTGCGTAATCTTCCATGCTTCATTATGAGCAGCATAGATACCGGTATATATAAAACGTTTATGACGTGGTTTAGTAGGTCCTTGTAAGAAGTCCCTCAGATCAGCGCCATCTTTAAATAAAGATAAGTGTTGTTTTACTTCCTTTAGTGTAGACTTGTGTAGCCATTCAAGGCACAGTTTCCCTACACTGTATGTTGTTACTATTCCTGGATGCTGTCTCTGAACATATTTTGTATCTCGTCTAGTGAATGTGAACCCTTGTGCCTTATTCAGGAATCTATCTTGACAGTTCTTTGTGTCTGTGGGCCAGATTAACCATTTTTTCCAATCTGGATCTGTTCTGTTGTGATGCAAAATAGTATGTACGTCGACCTCCTCCTCTAAAGTGTTATTGATATCAGGTGTAGGTGTAGGTATGGACGGTTTGTTTAACTCTTTGATCTTGGCTAACCCAAGACAAGATGTCTGTTGGACAGTGTCATTCAAAAATTATTTGCTCTGGGATGATGCAGGCTCTAAATAAAGCTTCTAAACCCTGCACCTGTCAGTCTTTTGTGCCCCAGACAGTTTTTGTCTCAATGTTGTCTTTCCAAAAGTCGAAGCCTAACGAAGACAGCTTAGCATAAAAAGCCGCAGCATAAATTTGCTTAGTATTTTTCAACATACTTTTCATTCCTGCCCTATTAACATTTTTAAAGTAAAATGATTCTGGATTTGAAACATTAAAACCTGAAAAGTATGGAAATTTGCCATAAAATGTTTTTGAGCTTTGGTGGCGTTGGACAATGTTCCCATTGGTTATATTTCAATACATTTCTAGGATTTGCAGATCTGTGCAAGAAATGATGACCATAGTGATTATAACAATACATTTGTTCATAATCTGGTGAACCTTCTAAGTATTTATGATTTGTAAATACAGCAGACATTTCTAAATCTGACATCATATTATTAACAGTCTCGAAGTCCCAATCATCAGAAAAGGTACTAGATGAAACAAAGTCATTCAAGGAAATCTTGAACTGTTGTGGAATCTTCAACAGCTCTGCCGGACTGAAAATGTCATAATCAGTTCTGTCCCAAGCTATACCACCAGGTATAGGAACGGCTGTGATGTTCACTGATGTCAAGTCTCTTTGTTCACGATGAGATGATTTGTGTGGCGTGAGGAGTAAGTTGATGTTCTTACTTGCTGTGTCCTTTTTAACAAATCTTCTATTTATCAGCATTCCCAAAGTTATTACAAGAGTCAACCAAAGTAGAAGAAAAAGTACACCCAGCACAATCCAAAATTCAATCCATGTAAGTCTTTTCCAGGTGATGAAAAAGTTCTGTTGCTTGTTCTTTCAAAGTTCTTTTTACTGGCGTCGTTTCAGGTTCGCTGGGATCCTCGGAAAATGTATCAAAGGCAATGAAATAGCCAGAGGCAGTTCTGTAAACTGTAGGGATTGCATCAGGATTCGTTGAAATCGCTGGAACCACTTGATCACTTGTTACATTTGTATAGTCAGATGCTATTTCATTGTAGACAGACGTTTCTTGACGAACTGTTATTTGTGTCTCAAGAGGTACAAGTCCCATGGCTTTCCTTCTTTTCGCACTGCAGATTATTCAAAGGTGATGAGTCTCTCAGTTTGAACCTCTTGGATAGTAGCTAGATTCGGTTGTCTGCTACATCTTTGTAGTCCACTTGGCCTACTGCTTATGATCGGCCACATGATGTGGTTTTACCTGGTCGATGGACATGAAGATGTTCTACTTTTTACCAGCAAGGGGCGGCAGTAATACTGTTATTGATCCGTGGATTGCTAGGACAGGTACTGGTTGTCTGTAAGAAGGCCCAAATTCCTTCTTGTCTGCGATCTTTTCTCTGACTAGATCCCGATCTTTGGAATCCAGACAGGTCTTGCTGGGATGATCGGTTTCTCTTCAGTGGTTGTTGGCTTCAGGAACACGTTACTTTGGCTTTTCCTTATTTCATTTAATTCCTGCAAAACAGCCATACAATCTTTGATATAAAAGGGTTTTTGTTCTACCACTGAAGTCTGATAATCGAGATCTGAAATAATCATTCTTGTTCCAAAAAGGATTTCATATGGAGTGATTCCCCCTAGAGAACTTCTTGGCAGATTATTAAGACTACGTTGGACACTTATAAGATGTTTGACCCACCAATCACCCGAGCCTAATACCCTAGCTGTTAAAGATTGCTTTATGTCCCGGTTTTTTCTCTCCACTTCCGAATTTCCCTCAGGATGGAATACACTAGAGTACTGCAATGCAACGACCAATTTGACCATGGCCTCCTTGTAAGCTCGAGAGCTAAACGCAGTACCATGGTCAGAATGTAGCGTGCCGACTGCGCATGTGCCATTAAAGACTCGCAAATCTTTTATAACAGTTCAAGCGTCAGCCGAGTGCTGAGGCCACATCCAAATAAATCTTGTCTTAATGTTTGTGGGACTGCATTATTCCATAGGGACGTCTGCATGTAGAAAGTCTAATGCTGTCTAACAATGGTGTCTGTACTGGGCTGGCTACACTGTAGTCAGGTATCTGGCGGCGTTCTCTGCTGCGGTCTCTGTTGCAGTTATGGCAGTTAATTGTGAATGTGTGAATGTGACCATTTATCCCGGGCCACCAGTATGTCTCTTTCAATTCTAGTATAGATTTAGAGATCCCTTGATGTATCAGACCCTCTCCCAAATGTGCTTCGTGTATCAAAGATACTCTACGTTTCCTGTTTGGAATCACTCTATTCCCCCACTCCAGGAATTCGAGCAAAAGGAACGGAGTTTGTGTCAATTATGTTTGAGTATTTGGGTGGATAGTTTTGAGGTAACGCTGCACCGCTGCCTTTGCTTGTCGCATTGACAGCTAGTATTGAGTGATTGCAGCTACGGAAACCGTTTGCACAGCTGCCTTCGCGGCTTCATCAGCCAATGAATTCCCTGCAACATGAACGCCATCACGTTGATGACTCAGTATATGTATCACGTGAGCCTTTTGTAGTTCTTAATGTAACTGAACTACTTGTTCCCAAAGCAATGTATGCTTAATTGTACCACCTTTTGCATCTTTGTAACCGTTTTCAATCCAGTTTTTCAAGCATTCATTGTAAGATTGAATACAATAATTTGAATCGCTCACTATGAGTGTGGGGAATTCACGGTCCGTATTTTCAAGCGCCATCTTGAATGCTTGTAGTTCAGCTCGCTGAGCTGTACAATCTCCTAGAGATTGTGTTTTAGTGACCCTTGGTTGGAATTTACCATCGCGCCAGTGACCTTTAACAATCGTGCACGCAGCACTATAAGCATGTTTACACCTCGTAGCGGGTGGGGCTGATCCGGCAGTATAAATTATACATTCATACTGTTTTAGAGGCAGAATTTCAGTAGGCAGAGGACATTCTTGTTCATAATTTAGAAAAGCTTGTGTTTTCAAATAAGGGTCAAAAACGTATTCAACGTCTGTTGCAGCAAGAGAATTAACGCATTATATCCATCTCGGAAGTAAAGCTTTAGCATTTGGAATGCTCGCTTTTGTCACTGCCTCTAAGGCAGGTACAGGTGTAACGACCATAATGCGCTTACCATGTGCAAGTGCTCTCTCTTTTGTAATCTGCAGTTTGAACCACTGTCAGAATTTTTTCTGTTGAAGTGAATTTCATTTCTGCTTGTGTGTACAAATGTGATTTGTAAACTATTGGTACTTTTTCTCCTTCATTGAAGGTTAAGTATGTGAATCCGCATTGTCCTGGAATGATTCGGATCACTAAGTTACATACGTTTACGCGTGTTTGTAAATGTTTTGTTGCTAACATATCTGTTTGCAATGAACGCAAAATTTCTGTGTGTTTTTGAGTCCAATTAACTGTTTTGAAATCGGGTTTGATTAATTCGTAGAGAAGTTTAACCCTTTCTGCGTAGTTTAGAATGTAAGTTCTTCTGAAATTCAGGAAACCTAGAATGGACTGTAAGTTTTTGGAGATTGGAGCAGCGCACATTTCTCTAGTAAGTCTGCTTCCAGGCTTTTGCCTTCACTTGATAACTCGTATCCGAGAAAAAGGACGTTTAAATGGGAATTCGTGATTTCTTAACATTGAATTTGTACCCTTCAGAGGCGAAGCCCAATATTATGGTGTTCACCCTGTTCAAGTGCCTATCCAAGTCATCGTCTGTTAGATAGATGTCATCGACATATGATAATGCCTCATCATCCTCATAGGTTTGTAGTAACTTTGTTATTCTGGCTGAAAATAACCCTGGACTATTCTTGAATCCCTGGGGGAGACGACAGAATTGACGCTGTGTCCCCATAATTGAGAAAGCGGTCAAATACCTACTTTCTGGTGGAATGTTTTGACAGAAGAAACAATTAGAAATATCTATTGTGGTTTTGTACTTTTTACGCACACTGTTATTCATTAGTGCAGCACTACGTGCATTTTGTACTGCAAATGTTTTGCAACAAGAGTTTAAATGTTTGTAATCCAATACTAGACAATATGTATTGTCTGGTTTGGAAACAGCAAACAAAGGATTGTTAATTGGCGAGGTGCATGTTTCAATCACCCCTTGGTATTAAAGTTGATCTAAGATCTCCCTGACTTGTTTTTTAGCTTCTTGCTTGACTGGGTACTGCCTTTGTGCAGTCGGTTGATTTTTTTAACTGGATTTTATGGTGAGGAGAATCCTCATTTCATCCTACGTGATTTTTATATAATGCAGGAGCCTGGGCAACTGCCCATTTCCTGGCATAGGTATATTTTAAATCAATCAATCAAAACTTGTAAAAGTGCACTACTTACCCGTGAGGGTCTCAAGGTGCTGGGATGGGGGTGCTGCTACTGCTCGAAGAGCCAGGTTTTGAGGAACCTTCTGAAGTTGAGCAGGTCTTGGGTCTGCCGCAGATGGGTGGGGAGGGAGTTCCAGGTCTTGGCGGCGAGGAAGGAGAAGGATATGCCGCTGGAGGATGTATGTTGGATGCGTGGGACAGCGGCGAGGGCGAGGCTGGTGGAGCGGAGCTGGCGGGCGGGGGTGTAGAAGTTGAGTCTGGTGTTCAGGTGGGCTGGTCCGGCGTTGTGGAGTGCTTTGTGTGCGTGGGTGAGGAGCTTGAAGGTGATCCTCTTGTTAACGGGGATCCAGTGCAGGTCTCTGAGGTGGGGGGTGATGTGGCTGCGGCGGGGGACATTGAGGATCAGTCGGGCGGAGCCGTTTTGGATGCGTTGTAGTCGTTGCAGGTGTTTGGCCAGGATTCCTGCGTAGAGTGCGTTGCCGTAGTCCAGCCTGCTGCTGACGAGGGCTTGGGTCACCGTTCTTCTGGTTTCAGTCGGGATCCACTTGTAGATCCTGCGTAGCATGCAGAGGGTGTTGTAGCAGGAGGAGGAGATGGTGTTGACCTGCTTTGACATGGAGAGGAGGAGTTGAGGATGAATCCTAGGTTGCGTGCGTGGTTCGTGGGTGTCGGTGCTGTTCCCAGTGTGGTTGGCCACCAGGAGTCGTACCACGCAGAGGGGTTGGGGCTGAGGATGAGGACCTCAATCTTGTCTGAGTTCAGCTTCAGGCGGCTGCTCCTCATCCAGTCGGTGACTGCCTTCATTCCCTCGTGGATGTTGGTCTTGGTGGTGTGAGGGTCCTTGGTGAGGGAGAGGATGAGCTGGGTGTCGTCGGCGTAAAAGATTATATTCAGGTCGTGCTGGTGGGCCACTTGTGCGAGGGGGGGCCATGTAGACGTTGAACAGGGTCGGGCTGAGGGATGAGCCCTGGGGTACGCCGCAGATGATGTCGGTGGCTTCGGATCGGAAGGGTGGGAGGCGAACTCGCTGGGTTCTGCCGGAGAGAAAGGACGTGGTCCAGTCCAGGGCTTTTTCCTGTTTTCCGGCTTCTTGGAGGCGTGTTCTTAGTGTGTGGTGGCAGACCGTGTCGAAGGCAGCCGACAGGTCCAGGAGGATGAGGGCTGACGTTTCGCCATTGTCCAGTTGGCGCCTGATGTCGTCTGTGGCGGCGATGAGGGCTGTCTCGGTGCTGTGGTTCCGTCTGAATCCGGACTGGGATGGGTCTAGGATGTTGTTGTCCTTGAGGTGGCGGGTCAGCTGTGAGTTGGCGATTTTTTCGATGACCTTCGCCTGGAAGGGGAGGAGGGAGATGGGCTGGAAGTTCTTGAGGTCTTTGGGGTCCGCCTTGGGCTTCTTGAGGAGGGTGTTGATTTTGGCGTGCTTTCAGCTTTCCGGGAATGTTGCTGTGTCGAAGGAGATGTTGATGACCTTCCATAGTTGGGGTGCGATGGTTGCGTCCGCTTTGTTGAAAATGTGTTGTGGGCAGGGGTCTGACGATGATCCTGAGTGGATGGAGTTCATGACCTTGCGTGTCTCGTCGTCTTTTACGTGGGACCAGGAGGTCAGCTGGGTGGTGCAGGTGGTGTTCAGGGTGGGGTCTGTAGCGGTCGGGGTGGATGGGGTGTTGAAGCTGTCGTGAATGTCAGCGATCTTGCGATGGAAGAAGGTGGCCAGTGAGTCTCACAGATCTTGCGAGGGCGGGACGTCGTTGGTGTTGGCGCTGGGGTTGGAGAGTTCCTTCCCTATGATGAAAAGTTCTTTGCTGTCATGTGCATTGTTGTCCAGGCGGGCTTTGAAGGAAGATCTCTTGGCTGTTCCGATGAGGTGGTGATGTCTGTAGATGGCATACTTGTGGGCTACATGGCTGTCTGGTGTGCGGTCGTGGAGCCATTTGTTCTCCAACTTCCGGCATGTACGTTTGGAGGTCTGGAGTTCTTCGGTGAACCAGGCAGCTTTCTTGCTGGAGTGATTGGTGGATGGTTTATTGAGCGGGGCGAGGGTGTTGGCGCAGTCGTCGATCCACTGTCCGAAGTTTCGGGCGGCGGCGTCTGTGTCGGTGGGGTCGGTGGGTGGGTTCTGGGCGAGGGTGGAGGTCAGCTGGTCATTGGAATGTGGTTGGAAAAAGCTGGCATAATGATTTCTTCGCCATGTGGGCACTCCCTGACAAATTAAGATGGCCAGTTTTGTTCAGCTAGAAGAATGTCATAACCCTAAGAGAGCTTCTCCCAAAAGAGTGCTCTTATTTTTCTAGTTATGTCCCCCTCCATCCGGAGTGTTACTTCATATAACTTATGTGGGACACTAACCCTGGTATCTGCAGTTTCAACTTGAATGAACTCATTCAAGTCCACTGTCTCCAGATGATCCTTCAAGTTCTTGCGAGCTATGGGGACTTCTGCTGCGCTGTCCAACATCGTCTGAGCCTATTCCCCGTTCTTGAGTTGTGTCCTCAAGATCCTCGGCATGTCTGATTTTCAGACCTGCTACCTTCTTTTTGGTGAATTGAGTTTTCTTATTTTTCTGAACGTGTTGATCATCTTTGGACTTTACACGTTCTTCCTTTTGTTCTGACCGTCCTCTTCTTTCGGATTTCTGTGAGGAAGTCTGAAAGGTACGAAAGGAATGTGTATCAGTATCTTGATATTTATCCGGTTTTCTCAAATTATCCCTATTCCTGAGGTTATACCTCCTTTCAGAGGGCTCCTTTTGAGGAGACCTACCTCGTGATTGAGAACGCTTCTCTTTAGAAGTTTGTTTAGTGCTCTCCCACTTCTTTTTGGGAGGAGTAGGAGTGTTTTTAATAAAGACCTTTAACTATATAATTCAATTCAATTTTGAATAGTGCTAAGTAATTCATCGTCTGACATTGCTTCAATGTCAGGGTCAGGTCTGTAGTTGGCTAAAGCTAGCCAAGTTGCTGCTGGTCTACCTAGAGGACCGGGCATGGTAATGTGATGTATATGTTTTAGGGTGCATGCTCTTGTATGTTAGTGGAATTTCAATATCCTCGAAAGGAATGTATTCCTCTAGTGGTTCATCTTCTTTGTAGAAGTGAAACACTTTTGTTCCTGGATTTTCTTCAGGGAAGACTATCAATGAATAGAATACCTTTGTCTGATGATATTCACATGCCTCTATCACAAAAACTATCCTACCACCTCTTGCTGATAGGCCATTTCTTATACGTGTTGTAGTGATGGCTTTCCTTAAAGTTTTTGGAATCCTTATAGCATCATCGTCGGTCTCTGTAAAGTTTAAAATTTGTATGTTGTTGTTGTCTGTAGCTCCACCGTTCTCGGTGTCGCTATCCGTCATTTTGTTTAATGAAAGTTTGCAAAGCAAGTTTCAAGGAAACAAAGATAAGGTGCACAATATTTTGGAACACTGTATCCTACAATGTTGAACAACCAAAAACTAATACATAGGATTTTCGTCCTACTCAGTTATGGCATATTTTATCCCTTTACCCACTCCAGATGTCTATTGGAGTATTACGGAAAAAGGGGTCTCTGAGAAAAGCACAACTTAGTTACTTTAGTATCTAGCGTTAAATTAGTGCCTTACCAAACGTTGAGCGCCATGTAGTGTAGTTCCTATATTCCCAATAGGCTCTGCGCATTGGAATAATATATCCTATAGAATTGACGTAGGACTGAGGTCAACGAGGTCTCTATCTAATATTCTAAACTTAATTGTGTGTGTGCCAGCTAACTCAGAGGTCACTAGAAACTTTCTTGGATACACAAGAAGGGATTTGTTTCTGACAACCGCATAAACATAACAACCTTGTTTCCCAAGAATAAGAATATATCTCTCGGAGTCGCGGAAACATTAGATAATTATTTCACTCAGTCAATCGTGCATGCTTCCTATTCTACAGAGTTGCAGAGAAATAGTGAGACGGGCGTTTTCAATAACAAGGGTTTATTGAACAGTCTTCTTTCTCATGCAAGAGAGGTGAACTGCTACAATTGTTATGCAGACAGCAAAGTGTAATGTGTACAGCGTAAACAGCAATATGAAATAATACTGTAAGAGCATTGTATGGTTTCTAAGCCATATAAAAATACATACATAAATAACATTGACTAAAATACTCAACTGGTGCTTCTAAAATACGCCTACCCCAATGTACCGAACCTAAGTCTAGTACGAGGGAAGAAGTAAGTATTGTGTAGCATAGGTTTTAGTTTTTGCCAAGAATCTACCAAAGGTTTCTCTAGGTTCTAATCAGCTCCATACCTTGTTAGAATGAAGGAGGTCTGGTATCTCTGTCTCGGGACTCGATTTCTCAGAACCCCGCAAGGGGAGCCGGAAACACTGGAGCTGGATTCTCGGTAGAAGAAGGGCAGCTCCCTGATCAGTGCGTCAACTGGAGAGTCGGCTTCCTTCTGCACTTGCTGTAGCAAGCTGCGTCGGGCAAGTAGGTTTTCGAACTGCTCCGAACCACTGTATCTTGCTAGAGCAAGTAAAGGTATATTTATACCTTGAAGGTGTTTAGGAATGCCATAGTTTGACGTAAAGTTGAGCATGTGAACGTCAGGAAAGAGGCCCTAGGGGATAGTTGTTCTTTGTAAAGTAACTGAGTTCTTGGACAAATCAATATTCAAGCAAGCAAACGTCACAGCGACTTCTTGGAAAACCTGCTATAGCTGGTTTTCCAAGAAGTCGCTGTGACGTTTGTTACAGGTAGAAGTAGCCATGCCTGTATTTGGGTAGCATGGGCTATGCCTAAATAAAGGGATTGATTTAAATGCCTATATAAGGGCAATGTGAATTGTACCTATATAAGGGCATGAATCAGGAAAATTCACACGGAGCTTAAAACGCCACACAACATTGTGTGCAGCGGCAAGTGAAGTGGCAGTTGGTGCAGGTGAAAGGTCCTACTATGGAGCTTGGTTCGGCCTGGTGGCAGTGTTTTTTGTGGCATCGAGGGTGTAGAGCTCAGCGATAGTGTATCTTCGGAAAGGGTGAGGGCCAGGGGTCGTAGCACTAGGCTCGGATGGTCACAGACGGACTTGCCTTTTGTGCACCTTCGGCGCACCAGCAATGCGCTAATTGCGTGCTGCTGCGTGGTTGCGCTGCAGCCTGCATTAAGTAGGTCCTGGGCTGGGTGGGACTTCCGTTGGCGGGAAGAACGGTAAGTTGGAAAACCTGGTCGGGTAAACCCCAGCAGGAAAATCCGGGCAGCTGCGGTGTCACTGGATTAGTCTGGAACAAGCAGGAACTGGAGCCACAAGCAAGCTAGGTGTCCAGGTGCTTACTGATTTTACCTGAGGATCTCATTCACCTCACTCAACAATTCCAACCTATGACCTCATGCACCTCACCAAGCTCTTTCCACATAGCTTGTACAAGAAACAACTATGTGTCACATTCTTATGCACCACACCCAACAGTTTCCACATGGGTTAACCAACAACCAACCGCATGTCATAACTTCATGCTGTTATGTATGGGATAAAGTAACCCCTGCCATACAGGATAAGGATATTGCAAGTCATTTTGGAGTTCTATAACCATATAGAGGAAGGAGGCTGAAGGCCGAGCTCCTTCATAAGGTTACGGAACTCCAAGATTACTTGAAATATTCTCATCATGTATGCCAGGGGGTACTTTATCTCATATAATACAAGGCCACACCATCACCTGTCCCAAAAAAGACTTTAAACCTTGGTGCATAGTTATTTTATAAGAATGAGCTATCTTGTTTGTAACCATGAAGAATTGAAATAAAAAGTCTAGTGAAAAATTGAACACATCAAAACTTGTCAGATATTTGTTGCAGCAAAACACACAAGATGATGGACGGAATGTTGCACAATGGCAAAACAGTCACAGATCTGGGTTTAATCCATTGTTATTTTGCTCACCACGCCACCCCAGTTCAGACATGGCCAAATGCAAATCAGTCTTGACCCTGTGCCTCATGAGAACAGTCCAGCCCTAACTGCCAAGCCATGTCTTCCCTGGACCGGAATCAAGCATCCTAGGACCGTTTTCTGGCTATCAGCCGCCATCAGCCAGGATAGCTTGACTCCAGTGGCATAGTGAGCACGGGACCCACGTCTGGGCATACCCTTCCCACATAGGGCGAACAGCAAAACACACAAGATGATGGACGGAATGTTGCACAACGGCAAAATATTCACCCCTAGTCACAGATCTGGGTTTAATCCATCGTTATTTTGCTCACCACGCCACCCGAGTTCAGACATGGCCATATGCAAATCAGTTTTGACCCTGTGCTTCATGGGAACAGACCAGCCCGAACTGCCAAGCAATGTCTTCCCTGGACCGGAATCAAGCATCCTAGGACCAGTTTCTGGCTATCAGCCGTCATCAGCCAGGATAGCTTGACTCCAGTGGCGTAGTAAGCACGGGACCCACGTATGGGCATACCCTTCCCCCATAGGGCAAACAGCAAAACACACAGGATGATGGACGGAATGTTGCACAATGGCAAAACATTCATCCCCAGTCACAGATCTGGGTTTAATCCATCGTTATTTTGCTCACCACGCCACCCCAGTTCAGGCATAGCCATATGCAAATCAGTCTTGACCCTGTGCCTCATTTTGCAGACAGATATTAGAAACAGTTCAATACAAGTCAGTGTGTTAAAACAGTGCACCCCCAGCCACCATTTTGCGTTTACAAGACAGTGAGGCCAGGCCCCCTCCCCCCCCCCCCCACCCTCCCTAGCAACAGGGATATTCTACATCAGAGGGTGCTTCTGTGAGCTGTTTAAAATGTATTTACTGGGGCCTGTGCACTTCGCTTTTTGTCCAGCAGGGGGAGTTACGTTTTATTCAAACAGTATTGTTAGATTTTGAGTTTGAGTTAGTGAAGCCTTTTCCTGCAGAAGTCCAAAGTGATGGATTGAACCTATCTGTCTCCTAGGAGATTCTGAACAGGAGAAGCAATTTCCAACTCCCTGGCCAGCAAACCTTGTCTGAGGTCGCTGGGACCTTATATGGTCTGCTAGTTGTTGGCACATGTGTACACTGATTGGTGGTTGTATCTGGTGTGTCTATTGGGTTAGGGTTAATGTCCTCATTGGTTGGGTATTTGAGGGTTCTGATTGGTTTCTGGGTTTGTGATTCAATCCTTGTAGGGTTGGGTCTAGGGCTAGGATTTCTATTGGAAGTAGGGACTAGGGCTACCTGTACCATTGGCTGCTTGGACTTGGGTTGGGACTACTGGTAGGGCTAAGGCCTTTATTGGACGTAGAGATCAGGGTTTCTAAACTGATTGGGTGCTTGAACTAGGGCTAAGATTGGCAGTAAGGTCCTGGTCTCCTATTGGTTCTAGATTTTAGGGCTAGTGTTGTGATTGGATAGTGTTAGGGCTAGGGTTCCTATTGGCTGAAGGGGTCACCTGATTACTAGGGCTACACGAGGCCAGGGTTAGTGCGTCTCAGCCCGGGCATCGAGGCTAAGGGCGGAGAGGACAAGGGTAGTTGCCTGTTTGAGCCTGTTCGGGACTAGGGCCAGAAATGCTGCCCTTTTTCTCATTTCTCTTCCTACTGCTAAGACCTAAAAAAAATTAAAAAGAAAAAAACTTTCCCTTTTATCCCTCCACTATCCTTTTCAATCAAAATTAACAGACTAACATGTTCACTTCTCAAATTCCATATTCAACTATACTAATATACTGCCCAAATAACTGAATAACATATCTACTACTCAAATGACTTCATATTTATACTATACTAATTTTAAACACAAATCCTTTATGGGTTCTGTAGTGGCGTGCTACTCGCCAGAAAAGAGCTTCAACACCCATCAGGGGTAACAAGTGATATATGAATGTTAATCTTTCTTCCCCTTTTATCCCTCCGCTATCCTTCTCACTCCAAGTAACAGACTAATATCCACCACTGAAATTACCTCATATTTCACCATATTAATTCACCACTAATCCTTTATAGGCTTCCGAAATAGCGTGCGTCAACAAGCGATAAATAAATACAAACCTTTGTCCTCCTCTATCCTTCTGCTATCATTTCATATCCAAATAACTGACTAACCTATCCACCACATAAAATGTACTTGCATGTTTCACTATACTAATTCAACACTAATCCTCTATGGATCCCGGAGTAGCGTGCTACCCGCCGAAAAAGCGCTTTGACGCCTCGTATGGGGTAGTAAGCGCTATATAAATGCAATTACAATACAATACAATACAATATGTCACAACCTCATGCATCTCACCCTTCTTTTTCCTCAGAGGTTATGCTACAATCACACACCCCTCCAAGCAAGCCAAGCATACATATCTGCCTGTTTGCGGTTCCGACAGATAAAGGCCACAATGTCACAGCAAACCGTTGCACCCTCTACAAATGCCACAACATCACCAAACTGGGGAAGCTGCCATGCTCAATTATGAGCAGGATGTTGAACAAGCAATTGACTCTGCCACATAGATGTCTCAAAACCGTCTGTGATCCAAAATACATTGTTGTCGTTATTAACATTATTTTTACTTCAGTGTGTCATATTTAAAGGTTTCATTCAAGGCTCAGAAAATATCAATTTAAAAAAAAAACGCCGGCTGCAAGTTGTTAACACGTAGAATGTTACTAACAAGCCGTTTATTGCTGTGGTATTTGTTCAGAAATACAGGAACTAAAAGTAGTAGAACAACTTTTGAGACAGTATCAGATTCTGAATAGCTCACATCCTGTTACACAAATAACACACGAATTGTAGGCGCGCCAGGCACGCGGGCTGTAGTCCCTTTAGCCGCCAATGGGAAAAGGTCATATCTTTAACCCTTGGTGACCGTAAAGCGAGCGACCTGTTTTCGCAGGGCCCACGGCTCGCGCACCTTTACTGAAAATTTGGAAGCTGCCTCAAGCCTCAGTGGGTCTCGCTTTCAGGGAAAATCTGTGTTTTTTTCTGGAGCTCTGACGGGGCTTTCGTGTCCGCTTTGTCTGAAAACGGCTCCATAAAAACAAACTTGTTGGACAGGAAATTAGAAAACAATGAAACTCTGCTTATGATATTAATTTGCATACCAATCTAGCACGTACCTTGTGCTGACACAGCTGCAGCACAGCTGTACTGAATTCCAACTTAATTCTGCAAACAAATAAAGGTTTGCAGCCAAACCAAGGCCGAAGGCTAGAAACAGTCTCCTCTTTAGCATGTTTCCTGAAAATTTGCGTCAGACTTGGAGACTATAGTTTGTAAAATTCTTATTTGGGGCACACAGCCCACATTCGTTTTCATGTGTATTACTTTTTAATTTTTGCGACATGCTATTTTTTTACTTTCGTACTCTCTTTATAAAATACATATATCCCTGATCCAGCAATCTACGATTTGAAGCTTTGGTCTTTTTATGTCTGCCAATAAAGTCTCAAAGATGATTTATACAATAGGTATAATGGAAGAATAACACTGGCGACGAGGGCATTTAATTTTTACAAATGTTGTCATTTGGAAATGTTATAACATATGGGGCAGTAATTATAACAGGGAGGGGGAGTCATGGACGTAAATTCACCAAAATGCCAGGTGTAGAGGAAGTGACATCGGAGGCATTTGACCTTCAATTTCATTCACACACACACACACACACACGTGCTTACACATTATTCACTATTAGTGTAATAACAAATAGAGAGAAAAGAAAGCCAATGGTGCCCCTACTGTCTATGATGACGAGCTGCCCCTGTGCCCCTGACTGATTTTGCCTCCTCTGAAGTCAGGGGTTGCAAAGGCAGTGCCAGGGGTCGCAAGGGGCAAGTTGGGAGTCGCAGCTGCAACCCATGGCAAGCCCTAAATAACGATTGTGGGAGTAGTTGGATAAAATGTTTAATTTAACCACAATGATAGGACCTCTGTTGTTATGGCTAAGGTTGCTAGTCCAGAGAACGAAATCATATTTTGCTTTTTTTGTGACACTGTGTAACGGATCTGTATAACATTTGTACTTAAAATTGTTTAATCACTTTTGGTCCATCCTAGAAAGTTATATTCAAATTATTCCTCAGTGAAGGGGTGACGTATTAGGGTGATCCAACTCCCTCTACCCCCAAAACACTTCAAATTTTAGGAAAGGTTTATCTGCAGCTACATAAAAATACTAGACAAATCAGGATCAGACGCATCGTATACAGCTTTAGCTGTCTGTTGTTGAAAGACTTATTGATACCAATTAACTTAGAGTGGGCTGTAGAACAGGCCATTTCCACTACTGGCATATTTGGCCTACTTCTTATAGACATTGTTAGTCACATCTTAGAATATCCCACAGGCTGCTGGCTGATTCAACTTATGCTATTGGCTGTTTTTTAGGTCTTGCCTGAGCAAGTGCATGCGCTGCTCTGTGAGACATTTAGTTAGGGCTTTTAAAAGTCCTACCAGAGCTTTCTGTGTGGCATTCTACATGCGGTAACGCGCACAGGCATGAGAAGAGGCGCCATATGGTATCCTCTCGCACTCCCGCGTGCGCGCCTCACTGTGCCTCTGTGTCTTGCTTGCCCCTCCCCCACCACAGAGCGCGTCTCGCGGCCGTGCGTCTCATTATTTTTTCCCGATGTTCTCCACTAGCATGTTACCTCTTTGCTCCGCTTCTTGCTACCTTTGCCTGTTTTCTCTCTCCTCTCTTTTTCCTTTCCCTTCTCCTTTCACAAGTTTTATTCCTCTCTCACTCCACTGCTCTCACGGTGTCCCTCTTCTCTCTCCACTGTCATTATCCCTCAGTGATTCCTTAGACTCTCCAGCCTACCCCCAAATTCACACTCTATTCTGTGCGCTCGCCCCCCTTCTTTATGGGAGCACTGATTAGCCGAGCCTGGCAAGCCTCTCCCAAAGTGCTGCCGTTAAGGACTGTTCAGACTTGTTAGTTCAGTGAGGCTTGGGGAGAATCAATACCAGGGTGTCTACAAGTTGTTATAGCTATGTAGGATTACACTTAATTGGGCAATTCAAAACTGTTGGGACCCACTCGCACGTTTTTGCATGTTCATGCAGGCGATTTTTCACATTGGGACTTTTTTGTCTGGATTGCGCATGCAGGGCAATATTTTAGGCGATTATTCGATGATTTCTAATTGTTTGAGTTTTCCATCTGGGATGTCTCTTATGCTTGTGATGATTTTCAAGAGTGGTCTTTTAACTGCGACTGAAAACCCTTTCGGGAAATATTTTTTGTTGGTCTGATTACCTACTAGGTAAATCAGTAGCTTATAAAATACCTTTCATACAGGGATTATTAATTCAGGCTCCTATATTTACAATGACATTTTGGAACTAATCCTCGTGCAGTGACACACACACAGACACACACCCAAGGGTAGACACATGTGCACAGTGATCGGAAACCATAGAAATTGTAGACGTGCGGCGTGCAAACTCACACATCACCAGCCCTTTCTCAGCCGCTGGCGCCCACACACAAAGGATCCTTCTTCTCACATGCCCGGATAGCACGCTAAATAATTATTCCGCTTTACTCTCATTTTGCAAGCCCCTAACCGACAGTGTAATTGGCGCTCAGCAGGACACCGAGGAGGCCGGTTACTCAATACTCGGCGTTCCTGGGCCCAAGCCGTGCAGCCCCTTTTCTCTCACGGCTTCTACTATTGTCAGGAGTGGGGGGTCTACAGTGAGCCCAGGAAGCCCTACAAGCACTGGGCAGCCGGGCCTCTCTGCCTGACTACAATGACGAGTGCTCCAGTCTGTTCCCAGGATACTCACAGCAAAAACCAGACAGTGGCGTTAAATATCAGTAAGGAATTCTACTCGTTTGAAGTGCTTCCTTGTCCTTTGAGCACTAACTTGCTGTAAATATCCCCCCTCCCACCTCAATCTTGCCAAACAGCACAATTTTAGGGCATCTCAATGAATATTCTGCAGAACAAGGCAAGTACTGATGGCAAATGACCACTGCAGGCTTTTCAACGGTCTGGCCCATTCAGGCTCTAGATACAACAAGCTTTGGCATAGCCAATAGGTCTCGCCTTTGGGACCTTATAAGTGTTTAGCCATGCGACAGTTTAAGTTGTTGCACCAAGGATATTGTGCTGCATAACTAAATACTTATAAGGTCCCAAAAGCGAGACCTATTGGCTATGCCAATGCTTGTTTTTGTAGTTTCCCCTTTCAAGTGTTTGCATTGTGGTGGGTGAGGGACTATTTTATTTCCATGCCTCTCTCTCTCAGCTTGCTACCTACCACACAAGTGTATTCACAGGGGTCACACGCTGGAGCTTTTCCGTCCTTCCCCTTATTTCTCTCTCTCTCTCTCTCTCTCTCTCTCTCTCTCTCTCTCTCTCTCTCTCTCTCTCTCTCTCTCTCTCTCTCTCTCTCTCTCTCCCCCTCCCCCCAACTTTCCCTGTTTGTCCGGAGCTCTCCTGTCCCAAGCCAACCTCCCATGTCAGGCCTATGTTTTCTGTCTCTCCGAAATAACTTTTGCCATACATTATGTCAGAACAAACAAGCACCGCCAAAGCCTATAGCTCTGCGGCCACATACTGAAGGCAAGATATGTTCTTTGCTAATGCTATTTTTAGGTCTCGTGACCTACAATGCGCGCAAGCGCATTGAGGGATCGATAATTCAAGTGCTCGATCGTCTAGTGAAACCACTGCGGTTTCTTCACAGTGCATGTGAGGTCACGTGGCCACAAAAGCGGGTCACGTGACCACACAAGCACGCGCATCTCCCTAATCTGCCTGCCTCCCCTCGCTCGCATTCACGCCCCCCCACCAGGCTCTCCCGCCCCCATCAGGCTTCCCGCCTAATCCGCCTGCCTCCCCTCGCTCGCATTCACGCCCCCCCACCAGGCTCTCCCGCCCCCATCAGGCTTCCCTCCTAATCTGCCTGCCTCCCCTCGCTCGCATTCCCACCCCAGGCTCTCCCCGCCCCCATCAGGCTTCCCTCCTAATCCGCCTGCCTCCCCTCGCGCATTCCTGCCCCCCCACCAGGCTCTCCCGCCCCCATCCGGCTCATTAAGTCGTGAAGATTACATCGTAAATCAGCGCTCACCTTGTGTAAGAAAACTATTGTGATTGTATATAAAACTAAATTAGTACTCCATACACCAGGCGTTTATGACAAGAAGCTTGTACTGCTGACATGAAACAAATAAGTTTAAAAGGTAGTAATTGGCAGGAAATGTGTCCGCAATTTCAAACCAATACGCCAATTCACTTCCTGTTTTCGGCTTTTCCGTGGCTCTAGCTTTTGCTTTTTAAGTTGAGCTATTTTGTCTTTTTCTCAGAGGTCCACCTTTCTTCATTAAGAGAAGAAAAGGCTTACCCGCAAAAATAGGAAGGTGCGTGCAACGCAGCATAACGGCATCATTACTTGAAAAACGCATTTCTTTAACTATTAATAACCGCTACGCAGATCGGTGGCTCATTCATTTCCGCAGCCGAAAGTATATTATGTATCCAGGCGCGCGCCCGCCTTACGCAAGAAATACGTTCAATAGGATGAGACCATATCAACCTTGAGTTCTGTGAGCCTTCCAAGGTCATCCATTTTGCTTGCGCCTTTCACGGACATCTTCTGTCGCGTACCACAGAGCCTTTCATTGATGATAAGCAATGATTTACACTCCCGGCTGCGAGTGGCCGGCTTAGGCTTGCTCAGTGCTGATTACGGCTTGTTTAATTTAGGTTTCAGCACTCCATGGCAGGGCATTACTTTCTTCACTCCTCCCACTGTTATTTTTTATTTATTTATTTTTGTGAATACCCGACAGCTGCACATTCCTGACAGGGCCTTCCTACTGGTCTTTTGCTCCAAAACATTAATCAACCCCCAACACGCCTTGCTTTATTTATGTTTCATTCACATTTTTTTAATTATTTTTGCGACTGCCAGTACTAAAGAGCAGCTTGCATCTCTGTGTTGCATTCACATACACACTATTTCCTTAATTTACCACGGCCGTCTGCCACTTTGGAACACTAAATTATGACGACATCATACAAAAACATGTTATGATGATTGCCGTAGAAAGGGACACATCGGTGGCCATCCAGAAATAATTGGTTAAATTTTGGGGGGAAATGTTTCATGATGGTTGCTCAAACACGGTGGCAATCTCGGAATTCTATTTTATACTTTGAAAAAAAGCAAAACGCCCATACATTAATCTGCACAAACATACATTCAAAGGCAGCCATCTAGGAAATGTTTTTTACCTAAGGATGTGTCAAAAAAAAAAGCACTGGCAAGGACAATAGCTCATCACACGCAACTAAAAGGCAAGAGCAAGTAATTGTAGCTGCTGTGACCCAACAAAGCAAAATGGTCAGTCACACAGGTAAATTACTTAAATATGTTCCAATGCAATTAATTTGAAAGCAATTGTTTAAAAAAATTATCATTGTAGGAACAATTAAATATTTACTAACAAAACTGATCACAATCGGAGCACAAGTCTGAGACAGAAACGGGATGGCACTCCCGCCACCATTTTTTGATAAAGTACAGCCGTATACCTAGGCTGATGGAGGCCTCACTATGCTATGCCCTGACCGTTTGCATCTACAAACATTTCCTTGTAATTTGGCTACAGAGTGTTGTAACACCCCATTTCTCTGTCAGCACCCTCTGTGAGAATGGCTCAACAGAAAGCTGTAACTAAATCGCTTATCTGTGAAGGGGTGAGAAGTACACAACATACCATTAGCCCATCCATCTGGCGGGCATGGAAGCGAGTTTGTGCTTGGAAGCAGTTGAAACCCCAAAATCGCATTACTGCAATAAATTAGCTTTAAATAAATGATTACGTATTCGAAAGCCGTTTATAAATGGGTTCAAATGGGCAGCATTCGTTTAAGCTGCCAGTTAGTATAATTTCGAAACCACGTACTCAATTTTGAAACCTACACGTGACATACGTTTTTAAAAAGCCAAAGTATGTTGCCTTTTGGTAAAATATCTGATTTTTAAAACGTACATAAGAGTGTAGAGGCCACACAGTAGTAAAAAAAAATTTTTTATACCTTCATATATACCTACGATAAAAAACAAGCACTGGCGTTGCCTATAGGTTTCGCATTTGGAAAGTTGGAGCTATTGGTTTTGTAAATGACATTTTATATTTATATATCGTTTTTGGCATTGTCAATAACAATATATAAATATAAAATGTCATTTACAAAACCAATAGCTCCAACTTTCCAAATGCGAAACCTATTGGCAACGCCAGTGCTTGTTTTTAATAGGTATCCCTTCTGAGCACAGATTTCAGGGCAGCAATACTTTGGTATTCCAGTCTACAAACACCAGCAATAGCCTAGTTTCTTTAAATTATCACTGCACTTAAAAAACATACCTGAAAAATATTGCCATTTACAATGTCAATAGCTCCAACTCCAAAAATGTGAGACCTATTGCATTGCAAATGCTTGTTAATTTAGTGTAATTTCATCATTCAGTTATTAATAAAACTTTTTTGTGAAAAGTTATTATTAAATCGTATGCAGTGTACAGAAACGGCATAAAAACACATGTAATTGATGAACAACATAACAACCCGTGGCTATTTTGCACATATCCAACAGCAATGACAAATATCTGAGTACTCGAGTACTCGAGCAGTCCTGTGGCAGAGGACTTGCTCGCGGGTGGCATTTGACTTTTGATTTTAAAAATACCTTTGTCTTTCCATCGCTGACTACAAGCAGCCCAGCCCAGCCTCGCCGTCCTGCTGATTACGAGCGCTGGACGCTACTCTCTTTTTAAAAACCCCTCCCAACCTGCCCTGCTGACTCCGCCCACCCTGGTCATCAGCCTATTTAGGCTCCGCCCCTTTTTCGCCACTGTACTCGAGCAGTCCTGTGGCAGAGGACTTGCTCGCGGTTGGCATTTGACTTTTGATTTTAAAAATACCTTTGTCTTTCCATCGCTGACTACAAGCAGCCCAGCCCAGCCTCGCCGTCCTGCTGATTACGAGCGCTGGACGCTACTCTCTTTTTAAAAACCCCTCCCAACCTGCCCTGCTGACTCCGCCCACCCTGGTCATCAGCCTATTTAGGCTCCGCCCCTTTTTCGCCACTGTACTCGAGCAGTCCTGTGGCAGAGGACTTGCTCGCGGGTGGCATTTGACTTTTGATTTTAAAAATACCTTTGTCTTTCCATCGCTGACTACAAGCAGCCCAGCCCAGCCTCGCCGTCCTGCTGATTACGAGCGCTGGACGCTACTCTCTTTTTAAAAACCCCTCCCAACCTGCCCTGCTGACTCCGCCCACCCTGGTCATCAGCCTATTTAGGCTCCGCCCCTTTTTCGCCACTGTACTCGAGCAGTCCTGTGGCAGAGGACTTGCTCGCGGGTGGCATTTGACTTTTGATTTTAAAAATACCTTTGTCTTTCCATCGCTGACTACAAGCAGCCCAGCCCAGCCTCGCCGTCCTGCTGATTACGAGCGCTGGACGCTACTCTCTTTTTAAAAACCCCTCCCAACCTGCCCTGCTGACTCCGCCCACCCTGGTCATCAGCCTATTTAGGCTCCGCCCCTTTTTCGCCACTGTACTCGAGCAGTCCTGTGGCAGAGGACTTGCTCGCGGGTGGCATTTGACTTTTGATTTTAAAAATACCTTTGTCTTTCCATCGCTGACTACAAGCAGCCCAGCCCAGCCTCGCCGTCCTGCTGATTACGAGCGCTGGACGCTACTCTCTTTTTAAAAACCCCTCCCAACCTGCCCTGCTGACTCCGCCCACCCTGGTCATCAGCCTATTTAGGCTCCGCCCCTTTTTCGCCACTGTACTCGAGCAGTCCTGTGGCAGAGGACTTGCTCGCGGGTGGCATTTGACTTTTGATTTTAAAAATACCTTTGTCTTTCCATCGCTGACTACAAGCAGCCCAGCCCAGCCTCGCCGTCCTGCTGATTACGAGCGCTGGACGCTACTCTCTTTTTAAAAACCCCTCCCAACCTGCCCTGCTGACTCCGCCCACCCTGGTCATCAGCCTATTTAGGCTCCGCCCCTTTTTCGCCACTGTACTCGAGCAGTCCTGTGGCAGAGGACTTGCTCGCGGGTGGCATTTGACTTTTGATTTTAAAAATACCTTTGTCTTTCCATCGCTGACTACAAGCAGCCCAGCCCAGCCTCGCCGTCCTGCTGATTACGAGCGCTGGACGCTACTCTCTTTTTAAAAACCCCTCCCAACCTGCCCTGCTGACTCCGCCCACCCTGGTCATCAGCCTATTTAGGCTCCGCCCCTTTTTCGCCACTGTACTCGAGCAGTCCTGTGGCAGAGGACTTGCTCGCGGGTGGCATTTGACTTTTGATTTTAAAAATACCTTTGTCTTTCCATCGCTGACTACAAGCAGCCCAGCCCAGCCTCGCCGTCCTGCTGATTACGAGCGCTGGACGCTACTCTCTTTTTAAAAACCCCTCCCAACCTGCCCTGCTGACTCCGCCCACCCTGGTCATCAGCCTATTTAAACATCTCCCCATGCGTCAGCGCAGCGGACGAGCGCAGCGGGCGCGTCGGTGGCGCGCCGGAGTCGCGCCAGAGTTAAGCCCGTCTGCGCCCGTCCGCGGCCGACTGCGGCCTAGGGCTACTACCCCTGGTCGAAAGATCTACTGGACTAGGGAACAACTACTTGGTTTCCGCCCCCACACTGCCTCCTCCTGTATGCACGGGATGATGAGCAGCGACAGGGTATGCCCTCATTGCAGCTTTCGCATGACTACTATGCCGCGGGACACTACGGAGCAGGCACTGTCCTGCGGCCTCCTGAATGTCAGGTCGTTACGTAAACACAGGCTCGATGTGTTCGAGCTGATTACGGAAAAAAAACTTGATTTACTGTTTCTAACTGAAACGTGGTTAGATCAGTTTTCCGACTCTGACATTATTGAAGCTACACCGGAGAATTACTCCTGGGTCAGGCAAGATAGGCCTGAGGGGGTGGGAGGGGGGATTGCGATTATCTTTAAGGACACTTTGGGTTGCTGCTTAGAACGCACGCCGATCATGGAGAGTGAGGCGGGTCTCTTCTCGATTAAAATTAATGGGGCCATGACGCTTAATGGATGTCTGGTATATCGGCCCCCAGGGGCCTGCACTAAGTTTAGGGAGAGCCTGTTAGAAAGCCTCATGGAGGCGACCCTGCGCAGGGATAAATTTCTCCTTTTAGGAGATCTCAACCTGCACCTCAACTGCCCTGAGGCTATCGGGGTTGAGGATTTTGGTCGGGACATGCTTGCCCTGCAACTGGACCTGAAACTTAAGTCGCCTACGCATCGACTGGGACACCTCCTGGACCCGGTCTATGCTAATTGGGAAGGTGTGGAAGTGTCAGGTGTTGAACCCTTTCCCTGGACCGACCACTTCCTGGTGGCATTCTCCATACAGAGTAGAAACTCCAACAAAACCAGCCAGGTACCCGCTAACTATCTTAGGAGGAAGTGGGCCAAATTCTCGGTGGCAGCTTTTAACCAAGCCCTAACTAGGGACGGTTTGCCAGGGGGTGAGGACATAGAAACGGCTGTCCTCAATCTGAATCAGCGCATTACGGCAGCGCTTGACCAGACAGCCCCACTCTGCCGCCCTACTACTACAGGCGCCCGGAAAGATCGCTCAGCTCCTTGGTTCAGTGCTGAGTTGAGACTGACAAAGGCAGACTGTAGGCGGGCAGAAAAAGTCTGGAGGGTGTCTTATGACAACCAGGCCAGGGATCTATTTCTGGAAAAAAGGCGCATTCACCACAGGCTGATAAAAAAGTCTAAGGCAGCCTATTTTGCGGAACAAATTCAGGGGGCGGAAAACTCTGCCAAGGAACTTTTTGGCATCTATAAATCCTTGACGTCGGTGCAGGCATCTACAGAGCCGGAGAGCTGCTCTACGGAGTCTTGTGACCGAATTGCAAACTACTTCTCCGCTAAAGTAGAGAAGATTTATTCAACTTTCCCTATTCGGCCTATAGGGCTGGACCTAGAGGAAGCAATAGGGCACACAGAGACGGCAGGGCATATTACACGCTTTTGCACCCCTCCTCCTGAGGAATTATTAGTGGTGTGCCGCTCTGTAAAAACAGGTTCCCCGTGGGACCCGGTGTCGCCTAAACGCTTGGCAGACAGTCTGGTAGTCCTGGAGCCTTATATAAGGCATATCCTCGGTGTATCTTTCGGGTCAGGGAAGCTGCCGGTCGGATGGAAACAGGCGGTGGTGCTCCCGCTCAGGAAGAAACCACATTTAGGCTTCGAGGTATTAGAAAATCTGAGGCCCATCTCCCTCCTGCCTTTTCTGTCAAAAGTGGCGGAAAAGGTGGTTAATATCCAAATTATGAAGCACGTAGAGGAAAGGGGACTGCTCCATGCGACGCAGTTTGGTTTCAGGCCACGTCATTCCACTGAGTCCGCCCTCCTCATGGCAACGGAACATCTGAGAGAGGGCGTGGATGCAGGCCAAACTATGGCTCTGATCTTGTTGGACCTCAGCGCGGCGTTCGACACTGTAGCACACAACATCTTGCTACAGTGTCTGAACAGAGGTGGCATCTCTGGCACCGCGCTGAGATGGATCCAAGACTTCCTCAATGAGAGAAGTTTTCAAGTCAGGCAGGGAGACTGCTATTCTAGGGGGGTGCCTTTGGGCCAAGGCGTGCCGCAGGGCTCGTCCTTGAGCCCTACCCTTTTTAATTTGTACGTCGCGCCTGTTGCATCGATCGTGGAGAGTCATGGCCTCCAACTAGTCTCTTATGCCGACGACACGCAGCTGGTAATCTCCCTGTCGCAGGCGCCCTGTCTTGCTGCCGATGGCTTCCGTTCGTGTATGAAAGATCTTGCCGAATGGATGGCCAACAATTGCTTGAAGCTGAACGGCAGCAAGACAGAGGTGCTGGTGGTAGGGAGAGCCCAGTCTGCCTGGTCGCCGGCATGGTGGCCCTCCTGCCTTGGCCCCACCCCTACCCCGTGCCTAGAGGCGCGCAATTTGGGGGTATGGTTTGACGTAGGGCTCACCTTTGGCCCCCAGATTAATCGGGTGGTGGGAGTCTGCTTCGGGATTCTGAAGAAGCTGAGAAAGGTCCTGGACTTACTCCCGCTGGAAGCACGTCAAACCCTGGTTCATGCCCTGGTAACAGCTCGGGCGGACTATGGGAACCTGCTGTACCTGGGAGCGCCAGAAAAAAGCATGGCCCGGCTGCAAGTGCTGCAGAATGCGGCTGCACGGCTGATACTCAGACTGCCAAAAAGGGCGCACTCTAAGGCGGCCCTCCAGCAGCTACACTGGCTCCCTGTAAGGAGAAGAGTGGAGTATAAAGCCCTATGTACCTGTCACCGTATTTTGAATGGCAGGGCACCCGTCCCCCTGACGAATTTGATCGAAGCCTACATACCAACACGGGCACTTAGATCAACAGGGGGTGGCTTACTGAGGACCCCAAGAATCAAGAAGGCCCGCATGGGAGGCAGGTCTTTCAGATATTTGGCGGCAACTTACTGGAACAAACTGCCAACGGACCTGCGTCTGGAACTAGATGAGGCCAGATTCCGGGCAAAATTAAAAACCTATCTTTATAGCAAATAAGGGCCCGTGATGTCTTTGCTCCCTGTCATCTGTCTACTCCCACTCTCAGCGCGTGGACACGCCGGTGTGCGTAAGCGCAGCGCTCAATAAATGTCCCAATAATAATAATAATAATAATATACAGCATAGTGAGGTATCATATGTGTAAGCGAAGAAAAAACAAGCATAATGATCCACATTTTCTGGGGGACGTGTCTTGCTCAACAGACCATCAGTATTGCAACAGGGGCTCCCAAATATCGTTAGGCCTAGAGGAGGCAGGAAGTTCCTCTGCATATAACACAAAATTTTCCCGGAAGTATACCAGATCTTTAAGCCTTTGTGTAGTCAAAGGCCCGGCTGTGCCCTCCCACATCATTGGCACACGCCTCTTGGCCAAGAGTAAAGCCACTCTCACAAATGTACCTGTCGCTCCCTTTAGGAATGGGACTAAGCCCAGCAAACACATATGAGGGAAACACTGCAGTTCAATATTTATCATATTACACAGTCTGCAGATCACATCAGTCCAGAACACCGACACCCTCCGGCATGCCCAGGCTAGATGCCAGAAGTCGGCACCCATATGTCTACATCGTTTGCATGCATCGGTATCTCTAAGCCCATATTGGAACAATTGATGTGGGTATAATAAGCCTGGTGAATGTATTTGAAATTAATTATTCTAGGTTATCATTGGATGTCAGGGCACTGGTCAGCTGGCAGCAGTGTTCCCAATCCTGCTGCGTTAGTTGTGGAACCAGATATGTATTCCATTTCTCCATACTCCTATTGTGTGGCAGGAGCTTTTGCGACCTAGCAGCTTGATAGAGTTTGGTAATGAGTTTATGTCGTGTGGGACTGATGAGCAATGTATGCAAGGTCTGCAGTGTTGGGGGTTCCGCATTGAAGGTATGGTAGTGTGCCTGTATCGCTTTTTTTAATCTGTGGAAGAGAAATATGAATAATGTCATGTTATTCTGCACGTAACTAAGATCATCATCTGTCAGGGAAGCACCATTAGGATATAAGTCCAGCATTCTATCAATCTCTGCTAGTTTTAGAGTGTGCATAGCTCCCAATTCATGCGTCACCAACAAGTCCGAATGAAAACCAAGTGGCAACTGAGGGGAATAAATTGGTAGCTCCCCAGCCATGCGGCCCAGTGCCTGCTATGCAGCTATGGTGGTGTCAATAGTGTTGATTTCAGTGCAGGGCGTAGGTCTGCGGGTATGAGTTAATATGGAACTTAAGGGAATGGGATGTGCATCACCATCCTCAACTGCTATATGTGGGGTAAAATCATGGGAACTGAACCAGTAGGTCTCATATTGTGCGTGAGCACATAGAAAATACAAATAAAGGTCAGGCACACTGAAGCCCCCGTTCTTGTGATCTAAAGTGGGTGTCTCCCAGCTCCAATGAGCCTGTGTGCCCCCCCCAAAGTAACCGGAGCAGCAGGGGGCACACTGTTTTAAAAAAGTGTTGGGTCAGTGGTATCAGTATGTTGCAAAAAGATATAAAAATGTAGGCAGTACGACCATCTTAATGAGGGCCATACGGTCGGCCAGTGATAGCAGAAGTTTCACCCATCTATCGACCTGTCGTTCCAATGTCATATATGCAATGCCATCATTTTTGCGGATGACTGTTGCGGGATCCCAATGAAACCACACCCCCAGATATTTTACAGGGTCCGCCGACCACTTAAGGGGAAATTGAAGCTCATGAGGAAGGGTGCTCTCTGTCAGTGGCACCACCACAGGCTTGGCCCAATTAATGTTGAGACTGAGAACAACCCAAACCGAATGGTGCCATAAAAGTGTGTGGTTCCCTTATAAAAAGCAGCATTTCGTGCGTGTAGAGGGAGATGCTTACTGGGCGATGAACAAATCAGAGGGCTGAGGCTCTATGTCACTGTCTGATAATGCAGGCTAGTGGCTATAGTATTAACACTTAAAGGAGTGGCGAGAGGGGGCACCCCTGTCTGGTTCCTCTGGTGATTCATATAGGGTCCGAAGTGCGCCCTCCACTCGGATCCATGCCACAGGGTCAGTATACATCAGACGTACCATGTTGATAAAGCTTGGAGGAAACCCAAGTCGTTGCAGAATATATAATAAGTAACCCCATTCTATAGAGTCAAAGGCTTTGGCTGCGTCAAGCATCACAGCCGCCGCCTGGAGCCCAGGATCAAGAATATGAAACATAGCAAAGAGTGTGCGTAGGTTATGAGGGCAGACATTGTGGGAATGAATCCAGACTGATCCGGTAGGACCAGGTTCCGCATGAGAGGCTGAAGCCTGGTGGCCGGAATTTTGGCCAGTATTTTGGCCAGTATTTTGGCATCTGTGTTGATAAGTGACAGTGGTCGATATAAATCACAACGAGATGGCGATTTATCCTTTTTGAGTAGAGCGATAATCAAAGCTTCTCGAAGGGTCGGCAGCAATATTCCCGTGTCACAGGCTTCGGCATACATTTCTAACAAATGGAGGGTTAAGTCTACAGCATATTCTTTATAAAGCTCACAGGGAAATCCGTCAGGCCCTGGGGCTTTCTTGTGTGGGAGAGTCTTGATCACTGCACGGATGTCTTCCTCTGTGATAGGTTGATTTAGAAACTCCCTCTGCCCGTCTGAAAGCCACGCAATAGCTACAGCCGATGTACTACATGCGTCTAAATCTTTAGTATCAGTACTACCTTGCGTGGTGTATAATTCTGCATAGGCATTTCTAAATTGGTCTACAACACAGCTTTCCAAACTATGTGGCGCGACACAGTAATGTGTCGCGCCACATAGTTTGGAAAGCTGTGTTGTAGACCAATTTAGAAATGCCTATGCAGAATTATACACCACGCAAGGTAGTACTGATACTAAAGATTTAGACCCATATGTAGGTGTGTCGCATCGGCAGAGTCGAGCTGCAGGGGCTCTTAGAAGGGGCGAAGCAACAACAAAGCCCTATTAACATGCACAAGGTCTTTAACCCCTCCCATGCTCGTGACGGAACCGTTCCGTCACGAGCCTCGGGTGGGCTGTGCTGGTGACGGAACGGTTCCGTCACGGCTCCGCTGCCGCGCCTGCGCAGCGCTGATTTCGCACCTGCGCGGCGCGTTCTATTGAGCGGGCGGGGCCGTGACGGAACCGTTCCGTCACAAGCACAGCTCACCCGCGTGCCGTGACGGAGCGGGTCCGTCACGAGCACGGGACCGCCGCGCCGCCGCCCGCCCCCTTAGCGCTGCGGCAGAATAGCCGCCGCAGCGAAGGGGTTAAAGACCTGTGAAGTGCTCGGGTGCGGCTGTGAGCGGTCCCGGGCTGCCACACACGACGGGGGGTGGGGGAGGCTGAAGTAGAGAAATGTCCGGGTTTTACAACAGCGTTCGGGTAAAACATCCAAATGTCCCGGTTTTAGTATGCTGTTTAGATCACCCCCACGGGCCTTCCAGCAACAGGCAGAGTGGCGCTGCAGGGGCTCTAACATGAATAACAACAAAGCCTTATTAGCACGTTAAATGGTCTTTTAAAGACCTGTGAAGAGCTCGGGTGCGGCTGTATGTGCCCCCGGAAGCTGTCTCAGCCCGGGCCGACACACACGACGGAGGGTGGGGGGGGGGAGGGATTCATTTGTGGATAGTCCATTTGGCAAAGGGCCCTTCAATGGGTAAATACGGCGGGTTATTGGATCCAGGGGGTTGGCCTGGGGCAGCCCCGGGATCGCGGTGCATTGGAAAGAAAAGCTGTGGAGAGAAAAACCTGAGCACACACAAACTTAATAAAAATTATGATAAATTCTATAGTCTTGATTTCACAACAGCAACGAGAGACAGTTGGTGAATGCAGCAATAATATTTATTGCGCCAGCCGACACGTCTTTCATTGGAGTGGAATGCACTCCAAATCTTCAGGGCTAAATCCAAATGGAAATAACGGATCGTCCCCCACGACTGGTGATATGGAGAGTTTTTCTCTCCACAAATTTATATGTATGTGCTTTGCACATTACATTGTTAAGGGGTTGTACAGGTCACCCCTTTCCTAGCAGCACCACTCCAGTATAACCATTGCATAACTATACCAAATACCTGTTGGTGCGCATAGTTTCCCTTCAGCTAAGTACCTGGTCCATTCTTTGAAATTAGTTTGGAAAGAAAAGCTGACAAGAAGCCCTATAGAAGCTTTCACATTTACATCATTTTGCACGCTGCGGCTTGTAACCTTACGAAAACAAAAACATAAACAATTCAGTTCAATGGAGAATGCCCGTGTGAGCCATGGGCATGGAGGAGTGCGGGGGAGGGAGTGGGTAGGGGCGCTGCGCACCTGGGCACCACCAATACAGGAAAATATTGAAACGATTTAAGAATGAAAGCAACATTTTTTCCTCTTTGTCACAGACCCTTATGGAACCCACAGAATATGTTGGTCGGGGGAGAGGGAGGGAGTGAGACAGAGAGGGAGGAAGACAGAGAGAGAGAGTGAGACAGAGGGAGACAGACAGGGAGGGAGACAGAGATTGAAACAGAGAGAGTGAGACAGAGGGAGACGGAGGGAGAGAGAGAGAGTGAGACGGAGGGAGACAGTCGGAGGGAGAGGGAGTGAGACAGAGAGGGAGGGAGACAGAGAGGGAGGGAGACAGTCGGAGGGAGAGGGAGTGAGAGGGAGGGAGACAGAGAGGGAGTGAGACAGAGAGGGAGTGAGACAGAGAGGGAGGGAGGGAGACAGAGGGAGGGAGACAGTCGGAGGGAGAGAGAGTGAGACAGAGGGAGGAAGACAGAGAGGGAGGGAGACAGAGAAGGAGTGAGACAGAGAGGGATTGAGACAGAGAGGGAGGGAGGGAGACAGTCGGAGGGAGACAGATGGAGGGAGACAGATGGAGGGAAAGGCCACCTCCGCCACTGATTCCCTCACTAGTGCCCTTTAACAGTGCCCCTCAAGTCTCCAGGGCCGGACTGGGAACTGAAAGCAGCCCTGGCAAATTTTGCAAGACCAGCCCCCGCCCGGCGCGTAGCAGACCAGCCCCCGTCCAGCGCGTAGCGAGCGAGCAACTTTGATTTTAGTATAATCATCCATAGACCTAGAGCAGACAATTACAACCGTTTAAAAGTGTAATTTAACCAGAGCTACTGGAATTATCCGTAAGGAGAGCAACAAATCATGTTTAATGGGTGATTAAATTAGGCGGCAAAAAAAGATAAATCATGTGGCATAACGCAGCCCATTTTTTAATAATATTACTTGATAAGTTTGTGATTCAGACACATGACGATACTGTCTGGGTAATGATTTCACTTTATTAGTACTATTTTAACAACCAAATACAGAAATAAGCAACTGAAAGTAGATCAGTAAATCTTTGTGAAGGGCCTTCCACTACCGCGACCACATGTTGCCCTGTTTTTCGTAACTTTTGATCAGTTTAAGCTAGAAACAAATTATTTTTGATAAAATCTGCAGATTATGCAGCAAATGGTGGATCATTTGTCAACATCTATATAAAACTCTTTAAAAAAATGTGGCAAATATATAATTGTTTGGGAAAAGCCACAGCCGGATGATCGCATAATTTCAATGGCCCTGACATTGACCCATCAAACCAATGAAAAACGTGGCAGCATGATGTAAACATCAAAAAAGAAAACGGCCTCGACATACTTATATTCATATTCGCATGTGACTAAGTAATCAGACAGATCTAGATCTAAAGTTGTTGGGAGAGACATAGGGGGTGCAAACTGGAAGACTCAAAACCTTGTAACACGGAGAGGAAGAGACTGACCGACCCTGAAGATGGCTGCCATCTGCTGCGCTACTGCTCACCCTGTTCTTGCAAAATCTGTTTACTGTCTGCCGATGTGGGCACCATTGTAGGTACCGGAGGACCAGGGCCTGGCCTGGTCACGTAGCGCTGGCTGCGCTGGAGAAGCAAGCAGCGCTGCGCAGCGCTGCTTGCTTCTTTACTTTCTCGGGGGGCCGCCGGCCGGGCAGAAATTAAAACTGACTCAGTCAGTCACTCACCTCACTCAGGCCTGGCTGCCGTGTCTGCTGACTGCTGTTCAGGGTCGGCAGGTCACGGACGGCGGCGGTGGCACAGGCAGACACAGGGCAGGGGGTCGGGCTAGGCGGCGCCGGCGCTAGTAGCCAGTCCACTGCCAGTAGCCAGCCACTCTAGAATAAAATTAATTTATGGGCCTGGCGGGACTCCGACTCCCTGCGCACCGACTGGACTGCTCTCCTCTCGTCGTCACGCGCAGTAAATTGCCAATGCGCATGCGGGAACTCCGGGAAAGAAGGAGAATTACACCAGCCGCAGTGCCCCACCCTAGAGAGGCGCGCCGCGCGCAGACGCGGCAGAGGAGGGGGCAGGCATAATTCTGCGCACTGCGCACAGACACCTCCCCCCTCCTCCTCCATTTGTTTATGTGTTTACTGTTGTAACGGTTACGGTCGGACCCGGTTGCTTGCTTGCAACTTGACTTGAATGAATTGCTTGTGGCGGCGCTTGGGGGGGCGGGGGGGGGAGTGTTCGTGCAGGCTGAGGCCTGCAGTGCACTGTGCATGCATAGAGTCAGTTCAGTTGTGCGAGAGTGCGTGCCTGAACAAAGTGAGTGACGCACGCGGCAAAATCAGGCCCCAGACACAAAACCGGCCCCCAAAACCCTCCAGCCGACCGGGGGATTTCCCGGTGCCCGGACTCACCAGTCCGGGCCTGCAAGTCTCTGTGTGGGTGGGTGTGTGTGTGTGGAGTGTGTGTGTGAGGGGGTGTGGGGGGGTGTGTTGGGTGGGTGGGGTTGTGTGTGTGGGGGGTTGTGTGTGTGTGGGGTGTGTGTGTGGGGTGGGGTGTGTGTGTGGGGTGGTGTGTCTGTGGGGTGGTGTGTGTGGGGTTGTGTGTGGGGTGGGGTGGTGTGTGTGTGGGGTGAGGGGCCCGAACCCACCATAGGTGGTTCAGGCTCGCTCGCTGCGCTTCCTCGCGTTCCTGGCTGCTTACAACTTCGCATTGCGCTCGTTTATAGGCGCTTTTAACTTACCCGTTTTTGTCTTATTATTTAGGTATTATTTTAGGCCACAGTTTTTCCCTTGTTCTTAATCACCGCCCGCATTGCCGCACTATAATTTGTGACCTCACCGCTATTCAGGCGGCCCGGACCCTCGCGCTTTAAAATTGGTGGGCGCCATATTGGGTGGGTGCTAGGGAAGCGCTGCACTACTTCGCGCTCTAGCAGTCAGGTGGACTGGCTAGAGGCAGTTCCTGGCACTCTCTATATATCAAGGCTCGAGGTAGGACTGTCCCTTGCTGGCTGCTTACAACTTCGCATTGCGCTCGTTTATAGACGCTTTTAGCGCTTTTAACTTACCCGTTTTGTCTTATTATTTAGGTATTATTTTAGGCCACAGTTTTTCCCTTTGTTCTTAATCACCGCCCGTATTGCCGCACTATAATTTGTGACCTCACCGCTATTCAGGCGGCCCGGACCCTCGCGCTTTAAAATTGGTGGGCGCCATCTTGGGTGGGTGCTAGGGAAGCGCTGCACTACTTCGCGCTCTAGCAGTCAGGTGGACTCGCTAGAGCCCTATATTAACTGGACTTCATGGCGCGCAGTGTGTACGCGCAGCGTGTGCGCCGTAGTGACGCCGGAGTCACGCCAGAGTCCAGCCCGTCTGCGCCCGTCCGCGCTGAGGACGGGCGGGACGGCAGGACGTCTTGCCATGGTGAGGTTCACCCTTCCTCCTTTAGGTACTCGTTACAGGAGATGCTGAGGCTTAAGCCTCTGGGACTTTCGTGTTTTCACAAAAGTTCCCCTGAGGATCTCCCATTATCTCCACGCTGCGGCTGCGGCTGCTTTCTGAAAAGCTCTGGAGGCCTTAGCCTACCTCCTTCCACTCATCTATTAGAATCTCAGGTTGTTTTAGGAGCCAATGCATTACAAGAAGATTGCTTTCTTATTAATGCGCGCTCGCTTATTAAAAACAACATTGCTTTTAAAGAGCTTGTACTAGACAGGAAACCTTCGTGGGTCTTCGTCACAGAGACATGGGCCAAGGACTCCTCTGGTCCTGACCTTGTTGAAGCTGTCCCTGAAGGGTACTGCCTGGCTCGGCAGGACAGAATGGGCCGTGTAGGAGGTGGGTTAGCGATTCTCTATAAGGATAGCTTCCATTGCCATATTACATCAATCTCTGACCCTAAGGACATTTTTCAAGTATTATATTTTTCCCTGACAGGTCTCCATAAGTTTGCATTTAATGGGATTCTGGTTTATCGTCCACCAGGCCCCAGAGCAGACTTTGGACAGCAGCTGCTTCATGTCCTAGAACCTTATTTTGGTCGTGAAAATCTAACTGTTTTGGGAGATTTTAATTTTCATCTGGAGCTGCTGGAGGCCAATGATACTTTCTCCCTGTTGGATGCTATGTCAGCTTGTGGATTCACTCAACTGGTGAAAGGGGCCACCCATAGAGCAGCCCATACGCTCAATGGGATCTTTTCTAATGATCAGAGGCTAACGGTAAAAGATCCCTTCTTTGTCCCATGGTCAGATCACCTGGCCGTACCATTCAATGTGTCCTGTCCGATTTTGGATGGAACCAGAAACATTACGAGTAAAAGGGAACTACGCAGGAACTTTAAGAACATCACGGAAAGTTCCTTCGTACCATGGATATCTAGCCTGTCTACCTCCCAGGGGGACAATGTCCAGTCGGCGGTCCTACAATATGAAAAGACCGTCACAGAGGCGCTGGAAGTACTGGCTCCCACACGGTTGTGCTATTCAGCTAGGAAAAGACCATCAGCCCCGTGGTTTTCGGAGCATTTAAGACTCCTTCGACAGGAAGCTAGGAGACAGGAGCGTTTATGGCATTCCAGCTGGGATTTAAGGGACAAGGAAGCCCATAAGATCCTGATAAGGAATTATAAGCTGGAAGTAATAAGGATAAAACAAGAATATTTTACGGCCCTCACCACCTCACTCTCTTCCCCTAAAGAGCTCTTTAGGATAGTGGATTCTCTCACCACCCTCCAGATCCCGGACCCAGTTATTGCATCACAGGAGCTCTGTGATAACATAGCTTCATTTTTCCAGACTAAGATCTCGGACATTTATACCGCCTTGGAGTTACAGAGACCTTTTGCTATCGAGCCCTCCGTCCCCGCTAATTCGGATCCTGTTCTCTCAGAGAAGCTCCCATCGGGATGTTTGGATTCTTTCCCTTCTCTCTCTCTACAGGATGTAGAGATCCTCCTCAATAAAACCAAATCCGGCTCCCCTTTAGATGTTTGCCCGCTTAAGATCCTTAAGCAGTGTAGAGAATCCCTCCTGCCTCCCCTTGTTGATATTATGAACAAGGTCATGAGGGACGGCATCTTTCCCCAGCTATGGAAAAAGGCAGTAGTAAAACCTTTACTCAAGAAACCTTCTTTTGACCCAGGGGTCTTAAAGAACTTCCGCCCCATCTCACTGCTTCCAGCCCCTGCGAAGATGTTAGAAACACATCTGAATAAACATCTCGCTGCCTTCGTGGAAAGCTCGGGCTGTCTGGATCTTTCCCAGCATGGATTCAGGAGGGAACATAGCACCGAGTCTGCCCTCACCATAGTGCTGGATAATATCCGCACACGTGTGGATGGGGGACAGGCCTCCCTCCTGATCCTTTTAGATCTTACTGCTGCCTTCGATACCCTTTCTCCCTCAGTTCTAACATCTCGCCTGAGGGAGATCGGGGTTCAGGGGGCGGCACTGGCACTACTCACCTCTTTCCTCGATCAACCAGAGCAAAGAGTGAAGCTGGGTAGATTTCTATCTCCATCCCTGTCTGTGCAATGTGGGGTCCCTCAGGGGTCGGCATTAAGTCTGACCCTCTTTAACATTTATGTGACTCCTCTTGCCAGACTAATTAGATCTTTTGGGATGGAGGTAGTTTCTTATGCGGATGACACGCAGAACCTCGTCTCTCTCTCCCACTCAGTTACTTCGACTGCCTCCAATTTTAGATCTTGCATGGAGGCAGTCGGTCAATGGATGATTCACAATTCGCTGAAACTGAATGGGGAGAAGACTGAGGTGATGGTGTTTGGAGGAAAGGAGGAGTTATGGTCAGCCGAGTGGTGGCCAGACTCACTGGGAGCCTGTCCTGTCCCTGCTTCGTCTGCCAAAAATCTTGGGGTCATGATCGATCCCACCCTCAGTATGTGTCAACAGGTTAATAGGACTATCTCTACCTGTTGGGGTATCATTCGCATACTGAGGAAGATCAGGCATTATCTTTCGCAGCAGGCAAGAAAACAACTCGCTGTTGCCCTGGTTGTCTCCCGTCTGGACTACTGCAATGCGCTGTATGCGGGACTGAATAAAAGTCTGCTGCAGCGCTTGCAGGTGGTCCAGAATGCAGCGGCTAGGTTTGTCCTGGATCTACCCCGGCGCTCTTCGGCCACCTCTGCCAGAAAATTGCTTCATTGGCTTCCCATAGAGGATCGTATTCTTTTTAAGACCATTTGCATGATCTACAAGGCCTTAGCAAAAAGTAGCCTTACCGGAATTGGATCCATTCTGTTCCGCTACAGCCCTTGTAGGAACTTACGTTCCTCTAACAGACTCCTTCTATCTGTCCCCCGTATCCGGAGAACCAGATGGGATGGCAAAGCCTTCTCCAATCTGGCACCCAAGTGGTGGAATGCTCTCCCTGTGGAATTGAGGTCCCTTCCCACCCTGCAGCTATTTAGAAAAGCCCTGAAGACCCGTCTTTTTGTGCGCGCATACCCGTAGTTGTGTCTGCCCTTTTGATCTGTTTTTTGGTAGGCGCCTTGATACCTTCGGGTTTAGTCGCGCAATAGAAATTTCCTTAATAATAATAATAACCGTGTCCCTGAAATTTTTTTCACAAAAGGTTGTGTCACCAACATGAAATGTTTGAAAAGCTGTGGTCTACAATATCATGATTGGTGTAATAGTCCTGGCCTGACACGTCAGTAATCTTGGTAATAGTGTGTCGGTCTGAACAAGCTTTTATCTTAGTAGCTTGATGATGTCCCGGTCTGCCACCCTCCCCATAAGCACGGGCTACATGGTGTCAGCAGATGTATTGGGCCTCCCCCTCTGCCAGCTCGTTATATTCTAATATGGAATCATTAATTATCGCCAGCTTCTGAGCGGAGGGTGAGCATTCATACTCCTGCCCGAGACACTGTAAAGTGGTTTCTACCTTGGCTAGCTGTCCACGCAAGTCTTGTAGTAAGCCAGCTGACGTGCCAATGCAGGTACCTCGAATGGTGGCCTTAAACTCTTATACAGATCAAAGAGAGAGAGAGGACTAGGTACGCTAGCCCGTATCCCCTGGGTTATATGTAGATATCAATGTGGACTAGCTTAGTTTAAGGGGAGGGGGGGAATTTAAGTGACTCTGGTACGTCAGACAATAGAAAGGAAAAAAGCAATGTTTTCCTTATAAAGCCCTCACCCACCGACCTAGTCAGTGGCATGCTTCATCATCGGGCCCACCACAGTGGCACCGAATGTGCCCCGGGTGTGCTGCAACGCCAGGTGACTGCGGAGCTGGTATATTGCTGCGTGTGCAGTGAAGGAGTGAGAAGTGAAAGTTTAAAAAGCTATACAGGAGGTCCCAGCACCCGAGGGTTAACAAGTTATTAATAAACTGGGCCTCTGTCAGCTGTTTAAAAAGGCAAAAGGACAAAATGGAGTATATGATGACCTCCTGTGTCCAATGTGGTCTACATGTTTCTGCCAGTGCCTTTTATATTATAAGCTGGCTTTCCTCAGGACCAAAGTGTTACGTGATAAGTGCAGGTTAAATAATAATAATAAACTAAATTAAGTGTTTGTGTCAATTCTTGACTATGTGTCGCGCTCGCTAAGGCGCTGTAGCTGTTAGAGGGGGATTCCCTCAAGCTTTTCTACATAAAACACATAAGACAAGGACAAGACGTACAGGGTAGAGTCATATTAGGATGGCATGTCTTGAAAACCATGGTGGCCGGCTTTTAGGGTGGTGTACGGCTTAAATCCGGCTAGGGTGAGCTCATGTCAAACGTATGAGACTGGTGAAAGTTTAGATACAACCGTTAGTGGGTGGTGGTGGGCTAAAAAACGAAATCACAAGGTGAGGTACAGGAAAGTACTAATACTGGGTCCTCACGCTGTTATTTCTTGGTAAAAAGCCTCATGGGTCGCCTGGCAGAGAAAGAGACCCTGTGGAGATAAACGTGGTTCACAAGGCTATCTAACCTGTAAGGAGAGAAGAGTTCTGGCTTACCCCATTTTGCAGGACAAGTGTTGTGGTTTACTCACGAGTAGTTCGGTCTGGTTCCTCCTTGGACCTATTCGTCCTTCTGCGGCACCCGGTGTGAAGTGAGTGGGCCGTCTGGTTCGGTTTTTATATTGTTTGGTAAACTCGATGCACCTGTTCGGGTTAGAAAGTGGGAGGGGTGCGCGGTAAACGCTGCCTCATGGTGGTTCTATCTGCGCATGTGCAGATGAGTAGCGCGGGTTTCAGGCGCATGCGCAATGCGATGCCATTGCGTTCCGAGTTGAGCGCATGCGCAGGTGAATGCGTGCGCATGGACTCGTTCTCAAGTTGTCCGTGATCGGTAGTTAAACTGGGCATGAGTGTTTTACATGAACAGTGGACTTGAGAGTACAGGGTAAATCAGCATTGGTGCATTTTGCCGCATTGGGCGGACATGGAGGGAGAAGAGGGGACAGGCAAAGGGACGCTCATGCAGGAGTGCAAAGGCACTACTACCTGTGGTTCTTTTGTGAGGGTGTCTACATGGCCAGACTGTTCCATGGGATGGAATCATTAAGGCCGTGGATATGGGTGGAAAGGCGATAAATCCAGCGTTGTTCTTTTTGCAGCAGGAGTTTCTCGTCTCTGAGGTTGTCAAATTTCTCAATGACGGTCCACGTGAAGTCATTGGGTGTGTGGTTGTGGGTCAGGAAGTGGTCTGTGAGTTTACTGATGTTTTTACCACATCTTATGGTACTTCTATGCTCTGTCATTCTTGTGCGAACTTTTCTGGTTGTCATTCCGACATACCTGAGGCCGCATCTGCAGGTGATCAGGTATACTAGGTTGGAGGAGTTGCAGTTTGTGAACTGTCGTTGTGTCCAGGTCTTGCCCGGTTCCAAACTCAGTGTTTTTGATGGGGATGTCAGGTGGCATACACTGCAGTTATTACAGGGTTGGTGGCCAGTGATTTTTGGCAAGCCCCATGCGTTGACGATGGTGTTGTCTTTGTCTTGATTTTTTGGGCGAGGTCTGGTGTTCACTAGTTGGTCTCTTAAGTTGGTGGCCCTTTTGTAGGCGAAGCGGGGCGTTTCCCACTGTCTGGTACCAGAGTTTATGATTTTCCAGTTGCGGTTAATGATGTTGGACACTTGGTTAGACGCTGTATTGTACGTCGTTACGCACGTCAGGACAGGATCTTCTTCCGGTTTTTCAACTGTCTCTAAGAGAGCCTCCCTGTTTTGGTTCCTGGCTCTTTTGCATGTCTTATTGATTATCCTGGAGGGGTAGCCACGGTCCCTCAGTTTTTGCACCAGATCGCTGGATTGCTGTTTGTAGTCTTTTATGCTGCTGCAGTTACGCCTGATGCGTAAAAACTGCCCGTAGGGCAGGTTTTCCCTCAGGTGTCGGGGATGAAAACTATCAAACCTGAGCACGGAGTTTCTTGCTGTGGGTTTGTAGAAGGTAGTGGTCGAGAGTCTTCCATTCTCTGGTCTGATGTCCAGATCTAGGAAAGGTAGCTCAGTGGGACTGCTAGTGCATGTGAAGCGCAAGTATGGGTCTAGTTGGTTGATCCATAGCATGAAATTGTCAAGTGATTCCTGATCGCCCTTCCATATTATGAGAATGTCGTCTATGTAGCGACGCCACATTCTTATGTAGGTGGAAAAAGGGTTAGTTGGTTGTTGTATGTATGTCTCCTCGAAGTGGGCCACGTACAGTCCTGCCACACTAGGAGCAAAGACACTGCCCATAGATGTACCGTTCGTCTGGAGGTAATAGGTGCCCTCATATTCGAAATAGTTCTCTTTAAGAGCTAGGGCTGCACAGTCTAAGATGAAGCTGCGGGGGGTGTTGTAAGTCCAAGTGTTGGACATAAGGACATCGTGCAGTACCTTGAGTGTGGCGTCTTGTGGGAGGCTAGTGTATAGGGATTCTATATCTAGTCCCACGAGTAGTTCAGTGCTTGGATCAAAACTGATTTCCTGGATTACATTAAGTAGATGTTTAGTGTCCTTTAGATAGGTGGGGGTCTGTTGAACCAGGGGATTGAGGAAGAAATCACAGAATCGTGATAATGGTTCTAGTAATGACTTGATTCCAGATACGATGGGTCTCCCTGGAGGTGGAATGGTGCCCTTGTGCACTTTGGGGACCGTGTAGAAGTAAGGAGTCTTTATTTCTTTGGGGCATAAGTAGTCTGCCTCTTGCTGTGATATATGGTCATTGTCTTTGGCATGTTTTACCAGTTGATTGATGGTGGTCTGTAGTTGTTCAGTTGGATCCTTTTGGAGGCGCTTGTAGTTCCTAGTGTCACTGAGGAGTCTCTTGCATTCCTGGTCATAGTCTACCTTGTTCATCAGGACTATGCCACCACCTTTATCCGCCGGTTTTATTACAAGTTTGGGGTCATGCTGGAGGCGTTGGATGGTGCTTCTGTCTTTATTCGACAGGTTGTTGAAGGTATCTCTCTGTTGGAGTTGTTCTACTTCCGTGTAGACTGCCTGTTCGAAGGTCAGGATTTCTACCGGGATGCTGCCCGGTGGGGGGGTGAAGGTTGATTTTGTTCTCATTCCTGTTTCATTTGGCGTACCTTCTACTTCCTTGATGGTGTTGTCCTTTTTCTCAAAGAAAGCCTTTAATTTGAGCTTTCTAAAGAATTCAGCGAGTTCTACATGTAGTTTGAACATGTCCAGTCTTGGCGTTGGGACAAATGAAAGGCCTTTGTTCAGTACCTCCATTTCCTCTGGTGTAAGTTGTATGTCAGATAGATTGAAAACGAGGGGGCAGGGTGGTGTTACTTGCTGGTTCCCGCTTGTTCTTTGGTTTTGTTCCTCGTGTTGGAGCTCACCGGCTCCGCTTCGGGTGCCCATTGCACTTGACCTTGGTTCCGTCTCTTGCCCCGGCCTCTCCTGCCCTGGGATAAAAAAGGATATCGCTGGTTCTGATTGCCTTGAAAGAAAGGCATGTTGCCTTGGGGGTACATTTGTGGGTATCCGAAGTACGGAGGTGGTAGGTGTCCGAAGAGAGGCGGTGGTGGGCCAAAGTTGTGGTTTTGGGGCCCTTGCCAAGGCTGTTGCCAGGGTTGTCCACGTCTACCTCTCCCTCTCGGGGTATTTGGTCCTGAGCTTGAGTTACTTGAGGCACTTGAGATGGAGCTGTTGTCTGAATTATCAGATGATTTTTTGGCGGGTGTGTAGTCGTCTTCCGAATATGGGTAGGTTTTAGAGTAACTGAATCTCTTCAGATCCTTTTCAAATTTTTTAATTTTGGTCTGGGTTAGATAATCTTTGTATTCCGCTATTTCGCGGTTTTGGTCATCAAGTTTCTTTTTAATCCCTGTCACCGTGGTTTTAAAGTGTGACTCCGTCGCCTGGATTTCTATCATGATGGCGTCTGATAGGCGTTTGGCAGTTTTGATGATAAGGACTAGCCAGTCCCTGGTGCAATGCCAGGCGATCTGGGCCCAGTCTTTTCGGAATGCTGCGTCATCCAAGAAAATCCTAGGGGCATTGGTGACCAGAAGGCCAGTGGGAGCTGTATTGGTTCGTAGGTATTGTGCCAGGATGACCCCATGCAGAACTGTCCGTATCCTGTTCCTCTTCTTCTCCGTGAGCGAGTCCCAGTCAGTTGATTGGGCTACAGTTGCTGAGATATTGAAGTCTGCCAGGAGTGAGGGATCAGCTAGGATTACGCTGATGTCCTCAGCAGTGTAGGTTAGGCCCATGTTTTCGGCCATGTTGGGGGTAGTGGATGCTCTCACAGCTGCGCGCTGCTTAGTATTATACAGATCAAAGAGAGAGAGAGGACTAGGTACGCTAGCCCGTATCCCCTGGGTTATATGTAGATATCAATGTGGACTAGCTTAGTTTAAGGGGAGGGGGGGAATTTAAGTGACTCTGGTACGTCAGACAATAGAAAGGAAAAAAGCAATGTTTGCCTTATAAAGCCCTCACCCACCGACCTAGTCGGTGGCATGCTTCATCATCGGGCCCACCACAGTGGCACCGAATGTGCCCCGGGTGTGCTGCAACGCCAGGTGACTGCGGAGCTGGTATATTGCTGCGTGTGCAGTGAAGGAGTGAGAAGTGAAAGTTTAAAAAGCTATACAGGAGGTCCCAGCACCCGAGGGTTAACAAGTATTTAATAAACTGGGCCTCTGTCAGCTGTTTAAAAAGGCAAAAGGACAAAATGGAGTATATGATGACCTCCTGTGTCCAATGTGGTCTACATGTTTCTGCCAGTGCCTTTTATATTATAAGCTGGCTTTCCTCAGAACCAAAGTGTTACGTGATAAGTGCAGGTTAAATAATAATAATAAACTAAATTAAGTGTTTGTGTCAATTCTTGACTATGTGTCGCGCTCGCTAAGGCGCTGTAGCTGTTAGAGGGGGATTCCCTCAAGCTTTTCTACATAAAACACATAAGACAAGGACAAGACGTACAGGGTAGAGTCATATTAGGATGGCATGTCTTGAAAACCATGGTGGCCGGCTTTTAGGGTGGTGTACGGCTTAAATCCGGCTAGGGTGAGCTCATGTCAAACGTATGAGACTGGTGAAAGTTTAGATACAACCGTTAGTGGGTGGTGGTGGGCTAAAAAACGAAATCACAAGGTGAGGTACAGGAAAGTACTAATACTGGGTCCTCACGCTGTTATTTCTTGGTAAAAAGCCTCATGGGTCGCCTGGCAGAGAAAGAGACCCTGTGGAGATAAACGTGGTTCACAAGGCTATCTAACCTGTAAGGAGAGAAGAGTTCTGGCTTACCCCATTTTGCAGGACAAGTGTTGTGGTTTACTCACGAGTAGTTCGGTCTGGTTCCTCCTTGGACCTATTCGTCCTTCTGCGGCACCCGGTGTGAAGTGAGTGGGCCGTCTGGTTCGGTTTTTATATTGTTTGGTAAACTCGATGCACCTGTTCGGGTTAGAAAGTGGGAGGGGTGCGCGGTAAACGCTGCCTCATGGTGGTTCTATCTGCGCATGTGCAGATGAGTAGCGCGGGTTTCAGGCGCATGCGCAATGCGATGCCATTGCGTTCCGAGTTGAGCGCATGCGCAGGTGAATGCGTGCGCATGGACTCGTTCTCAAGTTGTCCGTGATCGGTAGTTAAACTGGGCATGAGTGTTTTACATGAACAGTGGACTTGAGAGTACAGGGTAAATCAGCATTGGTGCATTTTGCCGCATTGGGCGGACATGGAGGGAGAAGAGGGGGCAGGCAAAGGGACGCTCATGCAGGAGTGCAAAGGCACTACTACCTGTGGTTCTTTTGTGAGGGTGTCTACATGGCCAGACTGTTCCATGGGATGGAATCATTAAGGCCGTGGATATGGGTGGAAAGGCGATAAATCCAGCGTTGTTCTTTTTGCAGCAGGAGTTTCTCGTCTCTGAGGTTGTCAAATTTCTCAATGACGGTCCACGTGAAGTCATTGGGTGTGTGGTTGTGGGTCAGGAAGTGGTCTGTGAGTTTACTGATGTTTTTACCACATCTTATGGTACTTCTATGCTCTGTCATTCTTGTGCGAACTTTTCTGGTTGTCATTCCGACATACCTGAGGCCGCATCTGCAGGTGATCAGGTATACTAGGTTGGAGGAGTTGCAGTTTGTGAACTGTCGTTGTGTCCAGGTCTTGCCCGGTTCCAAACTCAGTGTTTTTGATGGGGATGTCAGGTGGCATACACTGCAGTTATTACAGGGTTGGTGGCCAGTGATTTTTGGCAAGCCCCATGCGTTGACGATGGTGTTGTCTTTGTCTTGATTTTTTGGGCGAGGTCTGGTGTTCACTAGTTGGTCTCTTAAGTTGGTGGCCCTTTTGTAGGCGAAGCGGGGCTTTTCCCACTGTCTGGTACCAGAGTTTATGATTTTCCAGTTGCGGTTAATGATGTTGGACACTTGGTTAGACGCAGGATAATCAATAAGACATGCAAAAGAGCCAGGAACCAAAACAGGGAGGCTCTCTTAGAGACAGTTGAAAAACCGGAAGAAGATCCTGTCCTGACGTGCGTAACGACGTACAATACAGCGTCTAACCAAGTGTCCAACATCATTAACCGCAACTGGAAAATCATAAACTCTGGTACCAGACAGTGGGAAAAGCCCCGCTTCACCTACAAAAGGGCCACCAACTTAAGAGACCAACTAGTGAACACCAGACCTCCCCCAAAAAATCAAGACAAAGACAACACCATCGTCAACGCATGGGGCTTGCCAAAAATCACTGGCCACCAACCCTGTAATAACTGCAGTGTATGCCACCTGACATCCCCATCAAAAACACTGAGTTTGGAACCGGGCAAGACCTGGACACAACGACAGTTCACAAACTGCAACTCCTCCAACCTAGTATACCTGATCACCTGCAGATGCGGCCTCAGGTATGTCGGAATGACAACCAGAAAAGTTCGCACAAGAATGACAGAGCATAGAAGTACCATAAGATGTGGTAAAAACATCAGTAAACTCACAGACCACTTCCTGACCCACAACCACACACCCAATGACTTCACGTGGACCGTCATTGAGAAATTTGACAACCTCAGAGACGAGAAACTCCTGCTGCAAAAAGAACAACGCTGGATTTATCGCCTTTCCACCCATATCCACGGCCTTAATGATTCCATCCCATGGAACAGTCTGGCCATGTAGACACCCTCACAAAAGAACCACAGGTAGAAGTGCCTTTGCACTCCTGCATGAGCGTCCCTTTGCCTGCCCCCTCTTCTCCCTCCATGTCCGCCCAATGCGGCAAAATGCACCAATGCTGATTTACCCTGTACTCTCAAGTCCACTGTTCATGTAAAACACTCATGCCCAGTTTAACTACCGATCACGGACAACTTGAGAACGAGTCCATGCGCACGCATTCACCTGCGCATGCGCTCAACTCGGAACGCAATGGCATTGCATTGCGCATGCGCCTGAAACCCGCGCTACTCATCTGCACATGCGCAGATAGATCCACCATGAGGCAGCGTTTACCGCGCACCCCTCCCACTTTCTAACCCGAACAGGTGCATCGAGTTTACCAAACAATATAAAAACCGAACCAGACGGCCCACTCACTTCACACCGGGTGCCGCAGAAGGACGAATAGGTCCAAGGAGGAACCAGACCGAACTACTCGTGAGTAAACCACAACACTTGTCCTGCAAAATGGGGTAAGCCAGAACTCTTCTCTCCTTACAGGTTAGATAGCCTTGTGAACCACGTTTATCTCCACAGGGTCTCTTTCTCTGCCAGGCGACCCATGAGGCTTTTTACCAAGAAATAACAGCGTGAGGACCCAGTATTAGTACTTTCCTGTACCTCACCTTGTGATTTCGTTTTTTAGCCCACCACCACCCACTAACGGTTGTATCTAAACTTTCACCAGTCTCATACGTTTGACATGAGCTCACCCTAGCCGGATTTAAGCCGTACACCACCCTAAAAGCCGGCCACCATGGTTTTCAAGACATGCCATCCTAATATGACTCTACCCTGTACGTCTTGTCCTTGTCTTATGTGTTTTATGTAGAAAAGCTTGAGGGAATCCCCCTCTAACAGCTACAGCGCCTTAGCGAGCGCGACACATAGTCAAGAATTGACACAAACACTTAATTTAGTTTATTATTATTATTTAACCTGCACTTATCACGTAACACTTTGGTCCTGAGGAAAGCCAGCTCATAATATAAAAGGCACTGGCAGAAACATGTAGACCACATTGGACACAGGAGGTCATCATATACTCCATTTTGTCCTTTTGCCTTTTTAAACAGCTGACAGAGGCCCAGTTTATTAAATACTTGTTAACCCTCGGGTGCTGGGACCTCCTGTATAGCTTTCTAAACTTTCACTTCTCACTCCTTCACTGCACACGCAGCAATATACCAGCTCCGCAGTCACCTGGCGTTGCAGCACACCCGGGGCACATTCGGTGCCACTGTGGTGGGCCCGATGATGAAGCATGCCACCGACTAGGTCGGTGGGTGAGGGCTTTATAAGGAAAACATTGCTTTTTTCCTTTCTATTGTCTGACGTACCAGAGTCACTTAAATTCCCCCCCTCCCCTTAAACTAAGCTAGTCCACATTGATATCTACATATAACCCAGGGGATACGGGCTAGCGTACCTAGTCCTCTCTCTCTCTTTGATCTGTATAATACTAAGCAGCGCGCAGCTGTGAGAGCATCCACTACCCCCAACATGGCCGAAAACATGGGCCTAACCTACACTGCTGAGGACATCAGCGTAATCCTAGCTGATCCCTCACTCCTGGCAGACTTCAATATCTCAGCAACTGTAGCCCAATCAACTGACTGGGACTCGCTCACGGAGAAGAAGAGGAACAGGATACGGACAGTTCTGCATGGGGTCATCCTGGCACAATACCTACGAACCAATACAGCTCCCACTGGCCTTCTGGTCACCAATGCCCCTAGGATTTTCTTGGATGACGCAGCATTCCGAAAAGACTGGGCCCAGATCGCCTGGCATTGCACCAGGGACTGGCTAGTCCTTATCATCAAAACTGCCAAACGCCTATCAGACGCCATCATGATAGAAATCCAGGCGACGGAGTCACACTTTAAAACCACGGTGACAGGGATTAAAAAGAAACTTGATGACCAAAACCGCGAAATAGCGGAATACAAAGATTATCTAACCCAGACCAAAATTAAAAAATTTGAAAAGGATCTGAAGAGATTCAGTTACTCTAAAACCTACCCATATTCGGAAGACGACTACACACCCGCCAAAAAATCATCTGATAATTCAGACAACAGCTCCATCTCAAGTGCCTCAAGTAACTCAAGCTCAGGACCAAATACCCCGAGAGGGAGAGGTAGACGTGGACAACCCTGGCAACAGCCTTGGCAAGGGCCCCAAAACCACAACTTTGGCCCACCACCGCCTCTCTTCGGACACCTACCACCTCCGTACTTCGGATACCCACAAATGTACCCCCAAGGCAACATGCCTTTCTTTCAAGGCAATCAGAACCAGCGATATCCTTTTTTATCCCAGGGCAGGAGAGGCCGGGGCAAGAGACGGAACCAAGGTCAAGTGCAATGGGCACCCGAAGCGGAGCCGGTGAGCTCCAACACGAGGAACAAAACCAAAGAACAAGCGGGAACCAGCAAGTAACACCACCCTGCCCCCTCGTTTTCAATCTATCTGACATACAACTTACACCAGAGGAAATGGAGGTACTGAACAAAGGCCTTTCATTTGTCCCAACGCCAAGACTGGACATGTTCAAACTACATGTAGAACTCGCTGAATTCTTTAGAAAGCTCAAATTAAAGGCTTTCTTTGAGAAAAAGGACAACACCATCAAGGAAGTAGAAGGTACGCCAAATGAAACAGGAATGAGAACAAAATCAACCTTCACCCCCCCACCGGGCAGCATCCCGGTAGAAATCCTGACCTTCGAACAGGCAGTCTACACGGAAGTAGAACAACTCCAACAGAGAGATACCTTCAACAACCTGTCGAATAAAGACAGAAGCACCATCCAACGCCTCCAGCATGACCCCAAACTTGTAATAAAACCGGCGGATAAAGGTGGTGGCATAGTCCTGATGAACAAGGTAGACTATGACCAGGAATGCAAGAGACTCCTCAGTGACACTAGGAACTACAAGCGCCTCCAAAAGGATCCAACTGAACAACTACAGACCACCATCAATCAACTGGTAAAACATGCCAAAGACAATGACCATATATCACAGCAAGAGGCAGACTACTTATGCCCCAAATAAATAAAGACTCCTTACTTCTACACGGTCCCCAAAGTGCACAAGGGCACCATTCCACCTCCAGGGAGACCCATCGTATCTGGAATCAAGTCATTACTAGAACCATTATCACGATTCTGTGATTTCTTCCTCAATCCCCTGGTTCAACAGACCCCCACCTATCTAAAGGACACTAAACATCTACTTAATGTAATCCAGGAAATCAGTTTTGATCCAAGCACTGAACTACTCGTGGGACTAGATATAGAATCCCTATACACTAGCCTCCCACAAGACGCCACACTCAAGGTACTGCACGATGTCCTTATGTCCAACACTTGGACTTACAACACCCCCCGCAGCTTCATCTTAGACTGTGCAGCCCTAGCTCTTAAAGAGAACTATTTCGAATATGAGGGCACCTATTACCTCCAGACGAACGGTACATCTATGGGCAGTGTCTTTGCTCCTAGTGTGGCAGGACTGTACGTGGCCCACTTCGAGGAGACATACATACAACAACCAACTAACCCTTTTTCCACCTACATAAGAATGTGGCGTCGCTACATAGACGACATTCTCATAATATGGAAGGGCGATCAGGAATCACTTGACAATTTCATGCTATGGATCAACCAACTAGACCCATACTTGCGCTTCACATGCACTAGCAGTCCCACTGAGCTACCTTTCCTAGATCTGGACATCAGACCAGAGAATGGAAGACTCTCGACCACTACCTTCTACAAACCCACAGCAAGAAACTCCTTGCTCAGGTTTGATAGTTTTCATCCCCGACACCTGAGGGAAAACCTGCCCTACGGGCAGTTTTTACGCATCAGGCGTAACTGCAGCAGCATAAAAGACTACAAACAGCAATCCAGCGATCTGGTGCAAAAACTGAGGGACCGTGGCTACCCCTCCAGGATAATCAATAAGACATGCAAAAGAGCCAGGAACCAAAACAGGGAGGCTCTCTTAGAGACAGTTGAAAAACCGGAAGAAGATCCTGTCCTGACGTGCGTAACGACGTACAATACAGCGTCTAACCAAGTGTCCAACATCATTAACCGCAACTGGAAAATCATAAACTCTGGTACCAGACAGTGGGAAAAGCCCCGCTTCGCCTACAAAAGGGCCACCAACTTAAGAGACCAACTAGTGAACACCAGACCTCGCCCAAAAAATCAAGACAAAGACAACACCATCGTCAACGCATGGGGCTTGCCAAAAATCACTGGCCACCAACCCTGTAATAACTGCAGTGTATGCCACCTGACATCCCCATCAAAAACACTGAGTTTGGAACCGGGCAAGACCTGGACATAACGACAGTTCACAAACTGCAACTCCTCCAACCTAGTATACCTGATCACCTGCAGATGCGGCCTCAGGTATGTCGGAATGACAACCAGAAAAGTTCGCACAAGAATGACAGAGCATAGAAGTACCATAAGATGTGGTAAAAACATCAGTAAACTCACAGACCACTTCCTGACCCACAACCACACACCCAATGACTTCACGTGGACCGTCATTGAGAAATTTGACAACCTCAGAGACGAGAAACTCCTGCTGCAAAAAGAACAACGCTGGATTTATCGCCTTTCCACCCATATCCACGGCCTTAATGATTCCATCCCATGGAACAGTCTGGCCATGTAGACACCCTCACAAAAGAACCACAGGTAGTAGTGCCTTTGCACTCCTGCATGAGCGTCCCTTTGCCTGCCCCCTCTTCTCCCTCCATGTCCGCCCAATGCAGCAAAATGCACCAATGCTGATTTACCCTGTACTCTCAAGTCCACTGTTCATGTAAAACACTCATGCCCAGTTTAACTACCGATCACGGACAACTTGAGAACGAGTCCATGCGCACGCATTCACCTGCGCATGCGCTCAACTCGGAACGCAATGGCATCGCATTGCGCATGCGCCTGAAACCCGCGCTACTCATCTGCACATGCGCAGATAGAACCACCATGAGGCAGCGTTTACCGCGCACCCCTCCCACTTTCTAACCCGAACAGGTGCATCGAGTTTACCAAACAATATAAAAACCGAACCAGACGGCCCACTCACTTCACACCGGGTGCCGCAGAAGGACGAATAGGTCCAAGGAGGAACCAGACCGAACTACTCGTGAGTAAACCACAACACTTGTCCTGCAAAATGGGGTAAGCCAGAACTCTTCTCTCCTTACAGGTTAGATAGCCTTGTGAACCACGTTTATCTCCACAGGGTCTCTTTCTCTGCCAGGCGACCCATGAGGCTTTTTACCAAGAAATAACAGCGTGAGGACCCAGTATTAGTACTTTCCTGTACCTCACCTTGTGATTTCGTTTTTTAGCCCACCACCACCCACTAACGGTTGTATCTAAACTTTCACCAGTCTCATACGTTTGACATGAGCTCACCCTAGCCGGATTTAAGCCGTACACCACCCTAAAAGCCGGCCACCATGGTTTTCAAGACATGCCATCCTAATATGACTCTACCCTGTACGTCTTGTCCTTGTCTTATGTGTTTTATGTAGAAAAGCTTGAGGGAATCCCCCTCTAACAGCTACAGCGCCTTAGCGAGCGCGACACATAGTCAAGAATTGACACAAACACTTAATTTAGTTTATTATTATTATTTAACCTGCACTTATCACGTAACACTTTGGTCCTGAGGAAAGCCAGCTTATAATATAAAAGGCACTGGCAGAAACATGTAGACCACATTGGACACAGGAGGTCATCATATACTCCATTTTGTCCTTTTGCCTTTTTAAACAGCTGACAGAGGCCCAGTTTATTAAATACTTGTTAACCCTCGGGTGCTGGGACCTCCTGTATAGCTTTTTAAACTTTCACTTCTCACTCCTTCACTGCACACGCAGCAATATACCAGCTCCGCAGTCACCTGGCGTTGCAGCACACCCGGGGCACATTCGGTGCCACTGTGGTGGGCCCGATGATGAAGCATGCCACCGACTAGGTCGGTGGGTGAGGGCTTTATAAGGAAAACATTGCTTTTTTCCTTTCTATTGTCTGACGTACCAGAGTCACTTAAATTCCCCCCCTCCCCTTAAACTAAGCTGGCCTTAAACTCTTCCCAGAGGGTCATAGCACTGTCGACCGAGGCCTTGTTTTTGTCAAAGTATTGCACAATAGCCTCACGAATTCTTATGACATATAATGGGTTCGACAGCGCCTCAGGACGAAAGCGCCACGTGAATGATCGATGGATGATTTGAGGGATGTGTAGGTTGTTTTGGACTGGATTATGATCAGATAGTGTTCAAGATAACCCCTCTACCTTGGACACCCAGCCCCCGCGCTCTTGCTGAACAGCCAGTAGTCCAGCCGAGACCAGCTACTATGCGCAGTGGAGATGTTCGTGCCAGTCTCGCAGAGTGGAAATGATATGTTCGAATAGGGCAGGGTCATCCATGTTCGGGCCATACGTATTTACAATAGTTATTAAACTGCCCGCGAGTTTCCCATGAACTATGGCATACCGTCCAGCATAATCAACATAGGTTTTAATCATAGTAAAGGGAAGACTTTTCTTAATGAGCGTGAGCACCCCACGGGCATAGGAGGAGTAGGAGGAGGCCAAGCGGAACCGGCCCACTGCACCCCAACATGTACCTCAGCCGGCTTTGTCAAATGCGTTTCTTGTATAAGGGCGATTTTTACATCATGGCGTTCTAGATACGCTAAGAACTGGCGGATCTTTTTTGGTGAGTTAAGCCCCTGTACATTCCATGTTAAACAGGTAATTAATGCGTCATCTGGATGTAGATTTGTAACATGTTATACATCGAGCATGGTTCAACTTTAGTGCATGATGTGGCACATGCACATCTCACAACATCTGAAGTACAATTAGCCACATAAACAGGCCACCCAGCTACCACCCTCCCACCTTCACCCCCACCCACTTTAGCATCCCCAACGTGCCAAAGCCATCCCGAACCTCCCAAAACAATTTCCAAGTGCCACTCCAGGGGAGTAAACAACTATGGGGAACACCCATTGGGGGAGCCCTGGAGCACAATTCCCCTCCCATTGTAGTAGGAGGTGGCAGAGGAAAAGTAATGACATTTCCTACCCACTGCATTGTAACATCATAACACAGTACAGAGACCACCCAAAAACAGTAAACAATATGAGTTCAAGTAGTGGGGTAAATCTTATCTGAACAGTTCAGGTCCTTGCAGACAGTCCATTCCACAAGCAACGCGGCCCTCCAGGACAGGCTATCAGATGTGGATCACCCTGAGTCCAGAGTAGAGCAGAAGCACACAAGTGTCCAGGACACACGTTCACCCAGCTTTTTTATTGGTCAGCTGCCGCCGCACTCTTCTGCCGTGTTGGAGGAGTCCCGGCTGTGTCGTTTGAGAGTCTTAGCAAATTCCATCGCCGATTTTGGGGTGGTGAATATTTTGGCCTTCCCATTTACTTCAATGTGCAGCCGCGCTGGGTATAGCATCTCATAGGGCATCTGTTCCGATAGGAGTTTTTTGAGAGATTGGTATTCTCTCTGTGCCTCCTGCACAGCTGCAGTAAAATCCAGATAGAAGGCAAAAGTGTTACCCTCATGGGTGATGGTACCTCTTTATCGTGCCATCCAAAGAATAGCGTCCCGGTCCATATAATTAAATAAATGAGCTATAATAGGGCACGGAAGGGCACCAGGGGGACGACGAGCAGCCAGAGATCGATTAACCCATTCCACTATTAGAACCTGAGACAGGTGTTCTGCACCAAAAATCGCTTGAAGGTGTTTTTCTATATAGGTCTCGAGACAGTCCATGTTTGAAGATTTTGGCAGGCCAGTGATGCGCTCGTTGTTGCGTCTAGATCTGGCCTCCAGATCCTCATTCCTGGCTTGTATTACAGCTAGCACTTTTTCTATAGACAGCACCTTGGAGGTCACTTGTTGCAAACCATCTTCCGCATGAGAGACACGCGTTTCTGCCTCCCACAAGCACAGCGCATGCTTGTCTAGCTTTGTGGACATATGATCCATTCGTAGGTTTAAATGATCTATTTTTCCATCAATGGATTGCAGACTGGCTTGTACCGCAAGGAGAGTTTTTTTAATGCTCGTTAGATGATCTCTGGGCGCATCTGCCTCCGAGTCAGAGGCTGCTTGTTGAGAAGCTTTGCCCGTTTTGCGGGGTTCAAAAGTAAGACGTGGCTGGACTGCGCTCTGTTTTCCCCATTTTTGCACCACTAGAAGGCAGCGCAGAAGAAATATGGGCATCTCACGGGTAGAGGCGCACCTGTTGCTTGATGCAGCACACCACTGCGCAAAGATACAAGCTGAGTGTAAGATCGCAACGTGGTGATCAGAGTCCCATACTCCATAGCGTTGTTATACCACAGCAGGGTGGAGCTATGGTTCGTGGAAGCAGAGTGGAACCAGCAATGTAGGACAGAGGTGTGCACAAGAAAAAATAAACAGCAACAAATGGAGTGCCCGTGGATTCTGCAGAGGATCGTGACCCAGAGCTGTGGCGCCCAGCAGATATCACCAGCGGTGGGAAGTGGATGTGGGGCCTTATGAGCAAAGTATGTCAGTTTGGGTCACACTTTTCGAATCGCAGGAAGGTCCGCACTGAAGGGTGACACGGGCTATAGCAGGCCCTATTCAGCGTTATTGTGTGATGTGGGTTATGCGCCCCAGTGCAGACGCCCCGCCGCAGAAGAAAATGGAGCGGGTCAGTTCCAAAGTCACATAGGGCCACACACCGCTGCGTGGCTATGCAAGGCAATATGGGAGAAGGCTGCGGAGTAAATCGCTTCGATCAGCGGGGTGCCGAGGAAATATTAGAGTTCCCACCAGGGAGCTAATACCCTCCAGCTCTGGGCAACAGGCGTCGCAGTTACAAAACACACATGGCGCGCGTTGAGATTTCTTTACGGGCAATTTCCCTCCGGGCCTCGCAGCGAGGATTAATTGAGGCCTCCCAGTGGCAGCGAGATTGGGCCCAGTGGAGAATAGCTGTGTGGTTAGCCGCACATGTAGTGTAGCCGCACCGCGGCACTCACCCGGTCAGCCGGTCCGAACCCCAGCGCAAGTCCACAGCTGTCCCGATGCGGGTCGGACCGGCAGCCCAGGGCGGCAGACCGGTCCACACCGACTCCAGCAAATCACACCGGTGCCCCACTTGGGCCGGGGCCGAGAGCAAGCCCGCTCCCCCAATGCGGCAATGTCATGCACCAGGTTGTCTGCCGGTCTCGCCTCAACTACCGAAGTCGCACAGGTCACCAGTGCAGCAGAGCGAACCGCCTCCGACAAACTCAGGCCACGGCAGACACCGTTTGTAGCTCGTTGCAGTCCCGCGCTCAGAGCACGACCCAGGCCGCAATGTTGCCAGCGCGGGTCCAATAGTTCACCAGCCTTTTTCTCAGCCACCTGACCCTGTAGCAGCAAGATGGGCTCACCCAAAGTAGCCCCCTGTGCTCTGCTACTCTTTTTTTTACATTTGAGCGTCCAGCCTATGAAGGAAGACAAGGATCTTGAGCGGATTATTGACTTGGCCGGCAGAGCTGCTCAACAGAGCGGCCATCTTGCTCTGCGCCCTCTAGTGCCCCTCCCCGATTAATAACAACTTCAAAGGCAAAAAACAAAGCTTATTGATCTAGCACACCCCAAGGACATCCCTCAGTATGCTATTAGCTTTAAAGCGCATGCCTCATACAGAAAAACTCTTTTTGCAGGTGCTGCAAGATTTAAACTACATTTAGCAAGATCAGGGATGTATACAAAAAAGTGATGGATGCAATGCCTGAACTAATCTCAGCCACTGGTAATTACTCGGGACATATCGTGGTATATCATTATTTTCCACTCCTTGCCACCTGAGTTTGGCCCCAGCCATAGGCAAATGAGTTTTGACCCTGCATCAATGAGAACAGTCTATCCCACACTGCCAGGCCAGGTCCTCCGTAAACTGAAACATAGGCAACCTAGGACCAGTTTCACCCTTGTTAGGGCTTGTTAGCCAGGAATAGCTGGGTTGCAGTGTTACAGTGTGCACAAGGCCCACGTTTGGACACACCAGTTCCACTTAGTGTGTTACACTGAAGTAAACTGTTGGACCAGGCCCTCACTGCAGAATCACCCAGATTTTTGCTAATCAATGGTAAAGTGTTGTACTCTTCCTTTAAAACATTGTAAAATTGGGCCACACCTGACTGGTACATTTAATGTACATGTAAGTCCCTATTATATGGTACTACATGTAACTTAGAGCCTGTAAATTAAATGCTACTAGTGAGCTTCAGCACTCCTTGTGCCACCCACTAAAGTAGCACTGTAAAACACGTCTCAGTCCTGCCACTGCAACCTGTAGTTTGCAGGGCAAAATAAAGCTTTTGGCAGGCCTAAACTTTCCTTTTTAATACTTATGTCACCTATTCAGTAGGCCCTATCGGCTCCTAGGGCAGAGAGCATGGTATTTAAAAAGTAGAAGCATGTGAGTTTACGCTTTACTTGTCCTAATAGTGAAAATCTCCTAAAGTAATTTTTCACTGCTGAAAGGCTATCTCTTCTATTGACATCGGGTTACCCTATTACCTCTATGTGACCGGGCAGGCCTGCACCCCTGGTCACGTAAGGACGGCACGGACTGGTGGCCTGTTTTACCTCCATCACCTTCTCTCTTTAAATCCCAACAGGAGGATTGGTCCTGGGAAGTAGATCGGAGGTCAGCCGAGGAAAAAGAACCGTGTGCCTTTAATTGGGCCTTCTACTGTGACGAGGTCCCGCCCCCTGGAAACGTCACAGAAAGAACACGGAATAAAAATCAGGAAGTATTCAACGAGGTGTGTAACGTCACCGACGTGGAGGAGGAGAGCAGAGGAGCCACGGCTATAGCGAAGTACCGCGGAAATCCTTCCGAAGACAGCGAGGAGCAGCAGTCTGAAGAAGAACCATTGGCGCCGGAGGCAGTGCCAGGAGGCCAACGTTTCCACTCATCCCCGAGCCACGCTCACGGAGGAGCGTGGCTTGTACAGGTACGGGACCATATCTCGGGCTGAGTTGGGAGGCGGGGACGTCGCTAACCTCCATATGGTGCCCGTAGCTCACTGTATAGTATTCCGCGTATTCCCCCCTCCCGTATTCCTCACTCCAACCCCTGTTTTCCGACACTTCACTCACTCACTGTCTCGCCACCGAAATCGTGCACTAAAGAACACAAGTGAAATAGGTGTCTCCTCACCCCCGGCCCTGTTACTATTGGTAATCAGATAGCAGCCTCACTGACGGCCTCTTCTCTGTCTTATTCTTTTGGGCTGCCGCTCCTTTCCCGAGACTGACTAGGAAGCCTGATAGAAGAGGAACCCGCCACTGGGAGACCTGGAACTTTTCACCCATCACGGATCCTGACAAGTTTGCCACAGAAAGACTGACTAGTAAAAATAAGCGTGTCCTAAAGAAAAGAAAACCTTACCTACCTCGACCCAGTTTACGCCCTGTTCATTCCACGCCGCCACAACTGGTGTCAGAAGTGGGATCCACTTCCATCAGTGATCCCAGGATGGATAACTTCATACAACACCTGATTAAGGGCCAGGAAAAACTGGAATGGGCCGTCGAACGACAAATGGACTCAGCCCAACAAGACCGAGAGGTATTTAAAAACACAATTTCAGCTCAACTAGAAGGCCTAAAAAAGGTGGTACAAGAACCCACTACTTTGGCGCAGGGCGATCAGCGTCCCCCCACTCCACATCCCTCAGGGGTCTCTTTACAGAAATATATAACAGGAGAAGACCCGGATTTGTTTCTTACAAACTTCGAGAGGGCAGCCAGAGCTTGTGGCTGGCCAGAGGACAAGTGGCCATTTTTTTTAGCCCCGCTTTTAACCGCCGAGGCTCAAGCTGCATATCAGGTAGCGAATGCTAGTGGCATCACCCCATATACTGAAATCTAAGAAGTAATTCTGGATCATTTAGGACTCGATGCAGAAGCCTATCGCGTTAGATACCGCAAAGAGAGAGGTGTATCGGGGGAAAATCCAAAGACCCTGTTTTTTAGATTAAAGACGGCCGCAGACAAGTGGCTAAGCAGTACGAAGGAAGAATAGGATTTACTTGGAGCAGTTTATGGAGGCTCTACCATATGGGGCACAGAGGTGGCTTAAACAACATTCCCACCTCTCCTCGGAACAGGCCATTGAGATGGCTGCTAATTAGGTGAGGGCGCAACCACAGGTTTTTCCATGGGAGACAAACAAACCCTCCAAGACTGGGGTGTTACAAAAAGGAGAAAAAAAGCCAAAAACCCAAGTGGATGTACCAAGTAAACCAATAAGGATTGAACCCTTTCCTACTAGAGGCCCACAATGTTTTGAATGTGGGGAATGGGGCCACATTGCTCGGCTATGCCCCAGAAAGAAACCAGCGGTGGAGCCCACGGAGGTGGGGTATATCCCTAAGGCCGTTCTGTACTCTGCAGAAATGGGCCCCTCATTTCATGTAAGTGTCGGGGTTAATGGTAAGATTGTGAGTGCCTTGTTAGACTTTGGATGTAAACAGTCGGTTATTCAAAAAGAATGGGTTCTACCGTCCATATCAGGTGTGTCCACGGCAACGTAAAGCCCTACCCTGTTGCTGTAGTCACTTTAATCCCTGACAACCAAACCCCATGCACAGTGAGGGTGGGGGTGGTGGATTCCCTCCCGAAGACCTCATCATAGGAGTAGACATTCCTAAGTTCCTAGCCCTGTTTCAAAAAAACCTGAACAGCCAGACAGAAAACCAGGTTCAAACCTATCCAGTCCTGACCACAAAAGAGCCCTGGCTGTTGGATCGCAGTTTTAAGTTTTCTCAAGCCAACGATACCACTCTTTTTAATGCCTGGGAAAACGCCCATATTAACAAAGACGTTCCTTCCCCTTCCTATCCCCGCTTTATCATAAAAAATGATCTCCTGTATAGAGAAGTCAGTCAGGGAGAAGCCTTACAGTTGGTAGTGCCTGTTGTTTTTCGTGAGAAAATACTGTTTTACTCTCATGTCCATCTCACAGCGGGACACTCCGGGGCGGAGAAGACCACGCAAAACCTTCTACGTCACTTCTTTTGGCCAGGAATATATAAAGATACCCAGAAATATCGCCAAAGTTGTGACATATGCCAAGAAAGGAATCTACAGCGTCCACCAGCAGTCCCTCTCCAACCTTTACCAGTCATTGGTAAACCGTTTGAAAGGCTAGGAATGGACTTGATAGGACCACTTCCTAAAAGCTCCAAAGGGAACATATACGCTTTGGTCATTGTAGACTACACCACGCGCTTTCTTGAAGCCTTTCCCCTGAGAGCCCCCACTACCAAGAATATATCAGAGAAACTGATTGAACTGTTCTCCAGGGTTGGCTTCCCTAAGGAAATATTAACGGACCAAGGCACACCTTTCGTTTCTAGATTGATGAAGGAAGTATGCAAGTCCCTAGACCTCCGTCATATAAGCACATCTGTATACCATCCGCAAACGGATGGATTAGTCAAGAGGTACAACAGAACACTTAAGACTACTTTGAAAAAGATGCTGTCGGTTGAAGCACGTGATTGGGACCGGCTGCTACCTCTGGCTTTATACGTCCTAAGGGCTCAAGTGCAAAGCAGTGTGGGCTGTTCAGCATTTGAAATGCTATATGGAAGGCAACCTAGGTCCCTCCTAGACATCCCCCGAGACGCATGGGAAAGAGAAGAGGAAGACGAGCAAAAGTCCCTACTGGAATACACCCAACAGTTGCTATCCAAGATTGGGAAACTACGAGAGTTGGCCGCCTCCAATCTAGAGAGAAGTCAAGAAAAACAAAAGAAACAATATGACAAGGGGAAGAAATGGAGGACTCTGTCAGTGGGAGACTGGGTGCTGGTCCTGCTTCCTTCCTCCACAAAAAAATTCCAGAGCGAGTGGTTAGGCCCCTATCCGGTAGTAGAAACCATCGGAAAGACGACATACAGGGTACAGATCTCACAGTCCAGAAAACAATGTTTCCACATCAACATGTTAAAAAAAATGGTTAGAACCTACACCTCATGTAGTACTACTCTCTTCCCATAAAGAAACAACACTTGACCTGCTTCTGATAAATGAAGAGCTCACGACAGAGCAAAAACTGGGGCTGCAAAATACCCTAAGACCTTTTTCAGATATCTTTTCAGACCTCCCGGGGAGAACACACCTAGCCGAACATCATATGGGAACGCAAGAAGGAAAACATGTCAAGCAAAGACCATATCGCATCCCCGCAGCGAGGCGAGAAGCTATAAGAAAATAAATCAACGACATGCTAAAACTAGGAGTGATCAGTCCGTCCAAAAGCAATTGGGCCTCACGATAGTTATGGTGCCAAAGCCTGACGGGTCTACCCGCTTTTGCATGGATTTCAGGGCTCTGAACTCTATATCATCATTCGACGCTTATCCTATCCCCAGGGTAGACGAGCTAATCGAAAAACTTGGGGAGTCAAAATGGATAACCACCTTCGATTTAACGAAGGGATATTGGCAGGTCCCTTTGAGAGAAGAGGATAAGAAAAAAACAGCCTTTTCCACTGAAGACGGGCTGTATGAGTTCAATGTATTACAATTCGGATTACATGGGGCCCCGGCAACGTTTCAACGCCTGATAAATACCATTTTACAACCTTATGAATCGTTTTGTTCGGCATACCTCGATGACATCGTGGTGTTCAGCTCAACATGGTCAGAAACACCTACAACACCTACAAATACTCCTCCAAGCTCTGAAAAATGCAGGTTTGCATATTAATGCAAAAAAATCACGAGCAGCATACACCCACGTAAAATACCTCGGGTACATACTAGGAGAAGGAGTGATAGCCCCCCAGTCAGAAAAAGTCAAGGCCATCTCAAGTTCGCCTTTTTCCTCTAATAAATGAGAACTCAGAGCATTTCTGGGCCTCATCGGCTATTACAGGCGATTCATGCCACAATTTGCAGAATTAGCCGCCCCCTTAACCAACATCCTGAGAAAGGAAGTCAAACAGCAGTCGCTAGAACATTCCACAGTCGAATTGATTAGAGCATTCGACAAACTAAAGGAGATCATAACAACTGACCCAGTGTTTATATCCCCGAACTTTAACAAAACATTCATCCTGTCCACAGACGCCTCCAATTCGGGATTAGGGGCACTCCTTTCACAAGTAGGGGATGATGGTCTAGAACATCCAATCCTATATATCAGTAGGAAGCTCTTTCCCCGGGAGTGTAAATATCCTACCATTGAGCGGGAGTGCCTAGCGATAAAGTGTTCGGTGGAAAAGCTTAGATATTATTTAGAGGGATGACCTTTCCTTCTGTATACCGACCACGCTCCACTACAGTGGATGTGCAGGGAGGGTGATGTGTGACCGGGCAGGCCTGCACCCCGGGTCACGTAAGGACGGCACGGACTGGTGGACTGTTTTACCCCGTCACCTTCTCTCTTTAAATCCCAACAGGAGAACTGGTCCTGGGAAGTAGATCGGAGGTCAGCCGAGGAAAAAGAACCGTGTGCCTTTAATTGAGCTTTCTACTGTGATGAGGCCCCGCCCCCTGGAAAAGTCACAGAAAGAACACTGGAGAAAAATCAGGAAGTATTCAACGAGGTGTGTAACGTCACCGACGTGGAGGAGGAGAGCAGAGGAGCCCCGGCGATAGCGAAGTACAGCGGGAATCCTTCCGAAGACAGCGAGGAGCAGCAGTCGGAAGAAGAACCATTGGCGGCGGAGGCAGTGCCAGGAGGCCACGTTTCCACTCATCCTCGAGCCACGCTCACGGAGGAGCGTGGCTTGTACAGGTACTGGACCATATCTCAGGCTGCGTTGGGAGGCGGGACGTCGTTAACCTCCATACGGTGCCCGTAGCTCACTGTATAGTATTCCGCGTATTCTCCCCTCCCGTATTCCACATTACTACCCCTGTTTTACGACACTTCACTCACTCACTGTCTCGCCACCGAAATCGTGCACTAAAGAACACGAGTGAAATAGGTGTCTCCTCACCCCGGGCCCTGTTACTATTGGTAATCAGATAGCAGCCTCACTGACGGCCTCTTCTCTGTCTCATTGTTTTGGGCTACCGCTCCTTTCCCAAGACTGACGAGGAAGCCTGATAGAAGAAGAACCGGCCACTGGGAAACCTGGGACTTTTCTGCCATCACGGATCCCGCCAAGTTTGCCACAGAAAGACTGACTAGTAGAAATAAGCGTGTCCTAAAGAAAATAAAACCGTACCTACCTCGACCCAGTTTACGCCCTGTTCATTCCACGCCGCCACAACCTATTAACTGATAGCGTCAGTTTGGAACCAGATAGAGAAAAGCTTCATATTTTTGATTCTATGAGATTGGACATTCATTTGAGTATCAGTGCTCAGCAAAATAGATATATGTTATTATTGGAGCCTTATCGAGGGTGATTTGCATATGTCTAAGGTCAAATCTGAGGTGCTATTATGTGCAAAAATGTATGAACTGGAATGTGGCCCCGAGTAAATACCAGTGCCTGAGATTAAATCAAGCATCTCACCCATCACTTTTTAATGGTGTAACAAGGACTGCATTGGTGGCACAGACCTAGTGAACCAATAAGACCCATGGAACCTCTGTGTTAGTTCTCATTTAACACCAAGTACTGCCTTTTTCTTGGATGGAGTGTGTGAATGCAGATCTGTAAAGACGAGCACATAATTACTTCCCAGCTTTAAAACTCGTTTATTGAATGTCGCCGAGATCACTCTCTCCTCGCACTCAGCTGAACACAAAATTAAATTACCATGATGGCTCCACCTACATTGCAAGACCTAGCCTTGCACCCAAAGGTAATCTGAATGCCCTCTGCACTGGCTGTCTCTCTGAAACCTCCAAAGAGTGAAGAATGTTACTCATTTACTACACCATAATCTCAAGAGGGACTCCTCCGGAATTGGGGAAGGAAATTTTAGGACCCACAGCTGGGCGCCATGTCTGAAGCAATCTAAGACAGGAACTTTAAACTCCAACTCACCACTACACAATATTCAAAGAAAGCCATATCCCTCAAAGTGTTTTAAGTCTTATGTTCTTTGTGTCTGATTGTGTTACCTTTTCTTCTAGTTGTATTAATTGGTTGATGAGGCCCTCTATTTTCTTCTCAATAGATCTTAAAGCCATTTTAATTCTGTTAAGATCATAGTTCATCTGCGTGGAGAAGTGTGGCTCAGGGGTTAGAGGCAGTAGACCCGGAAGCTGAGATCGGTCCTGGACCAGGGTTCAATTCCCCGCCTCGGCGGGGTCTTGGGCTAAAAATTCCACGGACTCGATAATTCTCACCCCGGTGCCTCCTCGACTCACGGGTTCACACTCTGCGACTCTGGGCAATAGCTTGCTTAATCTCCACAACGGCCCCTCGCGGCGGGATGCCTGACTTTCACCTTGTGGATACCCTGCTATTTCACAGGGGAATACCAGGAAGGGTTCCCTAAGCAAGCGCCGGGAAACCCACTGCGGGTAGCTGTGCGCTATATAAGCTCAACTACATTTACATTTACATTTATCCTCCACTAGTCAGAGCATCCACCAGTTTACATTACACATTCAATTTTGGTAGACCCAGGGAGATTAAGTGATTTGCCCAGAATCACAGGATGTTGAGCTGGCGGCGAGACTTGAACCCAGTCCCCCAAAGCAAAAGTTGGCAGTTCTGGCCGTTACTCCTCTTTCTGGAAGCACAAATGGATCTCATCCACCGATTGGAAAAGCCGGCTCTAGGGTGTGGAGAAACAGGCAAGTCATGCACACGTTCAGGATGAGTCAGAGGTTCCATAGATCTGGCTAGTGGATGAGGAATAATGGAGATTTTACATGGTATGTGTTATAGTTAGGCAGGGAAAACCAGTGCATTCTTTTAGTTGGGAACGGTGCAAGATTAGAAGCTGATGATGGTGTTTTCCTGGAGGATAGTCCTTGGTCCCTGTCACAGGTTGTACGTGGTTGAGTAAGATCATTGATGGTTGCTGTCATGGCCATCTTCTCCATTAAGCAAGGACATCTAATGGTCAGGGTGTACAGCATGCAATGCATCAGCCCTAATTTGTACAACTTTTCTGGATGAACAGGAGTGAACCAGCACTGATGTACAAGTAGCTGAATCTTCTAGCAGCCAACTGCACATTCAATAATAGACTGTGAAAAAGTATCTCTGCAGTTGTATCAGGCTGCTTGTTATGTTTCAGTTCCACAATGTCGTCAACATATGAGGTCAGAAGCATTTGAGTCACCTTTAACTACAAATGTGGTACATGCACGTGAAGACACAGCTAAGGATCAGTTCATGTCTGCAGACAAACATGTGTGGCGATACATATTCTGTGATTCCTGTGGTGGCCCAATGCCATTCACTTATTGTACTCATATTTGTTGTGCAGTTTGTGGTTGGTGTAGTATATGCTTTTGGTTTGTGTGCACCCGCAGTTGTGTCCTGTAACTGAGGAGTAGGCTCACAGTGATGTGTAGCTGTTGTTTAGTTGTTTTCTGTTTCATGCATTTGCCATATTGTTAAACAACCATGCGTGTGTCCTGGTGTAGTCAACTATGAGCATGGATAATATACCAAGGAGTTATGTCCAGCGTGGATGGGTCTTCCTTGTGAGTTGTGGATGGCAGCTATAAGCTCAAGACCTAACATCTCCAACTTAGGGAGGCTCACTTAAGCAGCACAAAAGCGATAGGTAGAATGTTTTAATTAATATCAGGTACACATATTTACTCTCGGTCACATTCCAATCCATTGTTTCTTAGGTTGTCTGTGACAATATAAACAGGAACTAAACAATAGGTGTGACTGTGCCCCTAAAGAGTCAATAGTGTTTATCTGCTATGCCCCATGCCCTCTGAAATGGAACACCGGCAATCCCAGATAGGCTTGTGTTCCGATTTTTAATGCAAGTGTTCCTCGGGTACCAATGTATTGAAGTAGTGTCTTTGGATTCCATTGTGTTGAATGGGAATATCTTTGCAGCGTCAGTATATTCCGTGAAATTCAAATGAGGAACATGTTTGCAGTAGGGTGCCCTTAGGGTATGTGTGTATTGCAAGAGAGTGTAATCATGTAATCAGCGTAGCAAGAAAGGCATGTCAAGGCAGACACGGCTGGAGAGCTGCACTATGAAACGACGTACCTGCCGGTCCCCATATGGTATCGACGCCACGAGTTCTCACGAGGCAACGAAGAGTTTCCAAGGAAGGAGGGGAGCATGGTGGCCGACAGGTAGTGCCGGTTGTGAGCTCTCCCTCTTACACTGCAGTATATGGCGTTCTCTACTAGTAATGCTTACTTTGGTGTAGATAGCTGTCTTTTATTCTTTTGTGGACGTTGCAGGCGTGGTTATAGGGAGGTTTTGGTGGGAGTTTATTGGGCTGCATAGGGTTAAGAGCCGCCGGTCGACTTTCAGTGGAGGATGGCGATTCCACCGCGAACGAGTGTCTGGGCGGTGGTTGCCGCGTGGCTCGGCAGGGGCCGGAGAGCTGCCGTCAGGATCAGCTTCCGGGGCAGCTGCAGTGGCACAGCAACAACCCATGGAGGAGATGACACCTTTTTTTCTGGACATCCGATCATTTCATATGGCAACAAGGAGAAGGATGCTGCTTACAGGCCACCCATGATCCCGGTGAGGAAGGGGAAAGGGGATTGGGAGACTGTTACATTAGGATGAGCACCTAAACAATCTGAACCAGTCTCCTCAGAGGGGGTTTGCAGGGAGATAGTTCGCCCTCCTAACAGATATACTTTGATAAGTAGGAATATTCGGGAGAAAGGCACTTTAGAATCCCCTACAGTTTCCTCTTCCATAAAAAAGAATCCCCCCTCAGACTACACAGGGAAAATCATTTCAGAATAAAGGGAGACGAACTTCTCTCCCCTTGCCCGCCGTAGCCATAACCTCATTGGTTGATAAACCATTATCTAAAACAGCAGGAAGAAAGGTTTCTTTAAAAACTGATCGAGTGAAGATAACTCCCTTGCTCCGTTTCTACTTCAAGGTCCAATCCAAGTCAAATTGTCTCTCCTCCCCCGTTGGCCGCTTGTACCCCTCTACATGTCTTTGAACCCACCAGTCGTTCTAAAGTAATGGAGGGTGATGACGCTGAGATTCCCACCTTGATTTTTACCTCACCTCTCCAAGGAGTCCCCAGGTCGACGGGTCTCTTTAGTCTGCCTGGAAGTGTGAAGGAAGTTCTTTAACCGCATGGGTGCGGCGGTTATTTTTGCGCTGCGCGGCTTTTTTCCAAAAGTCGCGTTACATGACGAGCTGAGCTCGTCATCAGCGTGCGAGCGGCACGATTCATGACAAGCCCAGCTCGTCATGAGCGCCGAAGGGGTTAAATTCAATATACTTTTGCCAAATTTCCCAAAATCAATACATTTTAGTCTGAAGGACCACTGACTCCAAGACAAAGTTTAAACATGTATTAAAAAGCCAAAAATAACTGAACATACAAGCACCTCAGCAAGAGGTTCAAAAAATAAACTGGCACTAATACAAACATAATCCTAAGTAAGAGTCTCAGACGACTCAAAATGAAAAGCAGAGTTAATTCTAGAAGCATTAGACATGCAATCACCGTGCCTACTGGAAAACTGGACTGCATCTGTTCCGGTGAAAAAGAAAAGATTAGTCTGTTCCTACACTAATCCTAAAGTGACATCCCTACTTAACATATCTCGCAGGCAAGAGAAAAAGGTGTCAGCTGTGAAGGTACCCTAAGAAGCACATTCACTTGTTCCAGGTAAGTAGCCCTAACTACCAAGCTCGTTTGAAGATGCTCCTTAATTTCTCCTGCCTAGTCCAAACTAAGACCCATGTCTAACTGCAAATCCAATTGGACTGTCTTAGACAGGACCTCGTCTAAACCCAACTGACCCTAACCCCAGCTTACCTAAGACCGAACTAACTCTCCACCCTCGGGGCACTTTCCCTAATACAAAATCCCAAAAACAATAAGTACGCCCATGACACTTCTCCTTCAGCAGGTACAGCCCCTTGTACTTTTCCAGTGTCGAACCTTCTTCTTCCAGAAACTGTTGCTGTGTCCTTGGATCCCAGGCTCCTTCTCCGCCTTACGTTGCGAACGCACCTGCCAGCACATTCTTTTCGTCTTCACTCCTACTAATCTAACTGCTAAACAATGGCTTATTCTACCTAACGAGCTACTCGACCTTGCACCTGCAAAGGAAATGCATGAGAACGATCCCTCTGCACGCCCCAAGTTACAATTCGAAATTCAACTGCAACCCTAAGTTTCTTTCTAAAAGCATGTTTCCAGCTCGACATTTCTAGTCATGCTAAGAAAATTACAGTTAGGCCTTTGCTAGCGTTTCTTCCCTCAGGCCTTCACTCTTTTAAATGCATCTCTAATACGACAACATAAACATTTCATTAATAAATCCTAACATTACACTCTATGTTAACAAACATTATTCTCATGGTAAAACATTACATTTCTCACTAAGCAAACTTACACGTGCATCTTTAATATGGCACCTTAATATGGCACGTTTAATCTCGAGGCACAATACATACACAGAGCAATTAATCCTAAATTACTTAAAGCATTATTCTCTCGATTAAGCACTGCATTAATCAATAAATGATATGAACATAATTCTATATGTTGCAACACTCTCCATTAGTCCTACATTTCTAAACCAAACATTAGTAAGGTCCTCTAAATATGCGGGTGCTGACTACAGGCGATTATGATGCACCCCTACAATTTTTCAAACAACATGGCGCTCTATCAAAGGCATCGCTGTTAGTAAAAGGACTAAAGATATTCTTTGCCTAGAGAACAGGTTCAGCCCCATAGCAGTAGAAAATAACCTGGATAACACGGAGCACAAACAGAGAACCAATACCTCTATGACTGCCCCCGTTCAATCTCATGACTCTGGAGAGCCATATTCAGAGGAGGACAAACAGCCTGAACAAGCCACTATGGAGACACTTCTTTTCACTTTATTAACAGAAGTTAGGGAAAAATGTGCAGTGTCTGAATTAAACCAACAAAAGATCCAGGGGGCATGCGAGGTTCTGGATGACCCTGCCCTCCTTCAGGCTTTATTTCTCCATCTTGTTGACATCAATCTCCATATCATAATGGGAGGGGACTTTAATGTTGTTATTGACCCTGTCCAAGATAAATCGTCTAGAAAGGCAACTGGGCCGGCACCTACTATGAGAATCGTGCTGAAACAATTGATGATAGACATTGGACTCATTGATATCTGGAGACTAGTGGGTAGTAAAGAGGAGAACGAAGGGGGGAGGTTTACTTTCCACAATAAAAATTATGGTCATCGGTCCAGGTTAGACTTGAGCGCGCGTGGCCTGCAGCCGATGGAGACAGACGCAAACTGAAGAGCTCCGCCCGCTGCTTCCCCTAGAAACTATTATCCTGGCCCCCAGACACAGCAGTCGGAGCCGGAATCGTCTCTGCGGGGCACCGGAATGTGCCGGCACTTGACAGCTGGGCTCTGAAGTGCTGTTGATGCTGTCCTAAAGAGCTAATTAGAGGCCTGCCGGCCAAACAGGCCAGTCTGCAAAATGGCAGCTGGACTATGACTGCCGCACCCGCTTCTGTCCTGAAGCTCTAACAGGCACACCACACCAGGCGGCGACACCCACACTGATTGGCGGAGCACTACGGGATGTGGCTCAGGTCGCAGGAACACGGAGCACACTGCAGACTGCGGTGCCGACATTGGGGAAACAGCAAAAAAATGGCACTGACACCAGTCGGCGACCTTGCCCCGAGCAGCAGGGAAGCCCAGCTGTGTCGCATTGGAGGTGGGCCCAGCGATAATAAGTGGCGGCCTACCTGACGGAGAGACTGGTCTGGGCCCCAGCGGACTCAAGTTCCAACGGCGCCCAGCCTGTCAGAGTCTCGGAGCGGCTACGGAGGCGTGTCGCCAGCTGCTGGCTGCAGAGAGCCCCTGATGACTGTGACGAGCCCAGGACAGTGAATACCCCCGCTGGACCCCGAAGGGAATGTGCGGTGGAGGTGGGGGGCTCACATACAGGGACTGCTGACTTGGCGGGAGAGAAGTCGGCATAGCGTCTGCACCCTGCCTGTTTTCACGGGAGGCTGGAAACCCAGAGCGGCAGCATACCACATTAGCAAAGCCTGCCAGACTGAGGGAAGGCTGTTCCCTACAAATGGCAGAGTGCCAGCTGGCGAGTGGGGGCAACTAAGCGGATGGGTGTGGTGGCAGGGTGCAGCCTGCGCTCAGGCCGCATTCCGGCGGCAGGAGACACTGCCGGGTGATCTGCAATAGCAACAGCAACGTAATGACCGCCCAGCTCCCAGAGCCTGGTGCACTGGACCTAGTGGAGGGCACCAAAAGAACCATTGAGATTGCGGCATACCTCTGGCGGAGCGCTTCTGTCTGGCCATGAAGGGGTGCACCTGGGCATGAAGGCCTCCAACTTTGCTGGCACAACCCATCCACAGTCTGTAGCTTCGAAACGCCACCACCTGCGGAGCTTACTGCACTGACTCTGAGGGCTACAACCCTGGGAGAGATCCCAGTTGGAGGGGGTACACTGTGTCCCCCCCGGACTGACCCTGCCCGAGCATCGCCCTGTCCCCTTGCCGGGATCATGCAGAGCACTAGCTCCCACCAAAAGGCCTGGCGCATCACAGGTTCAGGCGTAAAGTCGCAAGTGCCTGAGCAGGGTCTGGGCCATATGTGAAGATTCGCCTGCCCTTAGTGTATGCCAGTGAGACAGATCTGCAGAGAAAAACTGGGACTAGTTGCAGCGGGTGGGCGCCTAGAGACATCAGCGCAGCTGCCGAACAACGTGGAACTACTAACAGAAGGACAGTAGTGGTCGCCCAGCAGAGATGGGCAGCACGCAGAAGAAGCGAGGGTTCAGCGACCTCAGTGCAAAACACCTGGGCGCCCACACAGACGATGAGGAAGAAGTTCTGGAGGTAAGGACAAATTCTACCTCCAGGAAGCCTACTCTGACTGACATAATGCAGGCAATTACGACCTCCAGAGAAGTGCTCGAAGGGAAGATCGATGCAATAGGTACGGACTTAAATATACTAAAAGATGACCATCATCAACTCAAAAAGCGAGTAATAGCCAATGAGAAAGACCTGGGGGGCCTACCAGACAAAATTTAAGGGACGCAATGTCTCCTCACAGACCTTGAAGCAAGATAAAAGTGCTAGAAATGCGGGCCGAAAACAGCAAAGGCAGATCCCGCAGAAACAACATTTGTGTCATTGGCGTGCCGGAGAGGGCAGAAGGGACCAACAAGGTGAGCTTCTTGGAGGACTGACTCCGCACTGCAGTGGCCCCAGAAGTGCTATCCCCCTTCTATGAGCTGGAGCACGCACACAGAGTCTCAGCCAAACCACCAAAACCGGGGGCCCCACCCGACCTATTGTAGCGCGGCTGCTGCACTTTCGGGAACAAGACCACATCTTGCAACAAGCCCGCCAAATGAAAGGGTTGCAAATAGACAACAGTGCCATAATGATATACCCGGACTTTACCAGAGAAGTGCAGTGGGCCAGAGCATCCTTTCTGGCTGTGAAAAAGAAACTCCGTCAGCTACAAATTCCTTGTGCAATGCTGTTCCCCACGCAACTTCAAGTGGCAGACCCTCGGGGTTTCGCTTCTTTCTTTCGCCACAGGAGGCTTGGGAATGGCTCGACTCGCGGGGACCATTGCCACAGCTCTGCACCGACCTCCCCACAGCAGAGCCCTCATATTCAGAAGTCTGGTTCTAAAGCCCAGTCGCCCAGAGAGCTCAGCCTGGAATCCAAAAAGTGCTGCAAGCAGTAGCATCCCATAGGCAGCAGACTGCTAGCCCCACATCGAGCAGGAGTGGACTGTGCACGGGAAGATCGGTAACGTCACAGATGAACAGTGACTCTGACACTTAAGAAATGGACTGCCCCGAGGTCACGCCACAGACTTCAGACAACCTCATGTGAAGTGCAAGACACAGCAAGGAGGAGCAATTTTTTCAGCAACAGGGGACACATTGAAGTTCTCGCCAGGCCACACCTTAGGCTACAGATGTTCCTACGTGAGGATGACACCATGGCCGCAGGAGCAGAGGTTGCCAGCGGCCGGATATGGCCTTGTCTCTTGCACCCCCCCTCACAGACCTGAGTACATTCCACACTGAGGCGCTGGCCTTGGCTAACAGGTCTGGGGGTTTGTGTATTGGACTGTGAAGTGTGATTCATGTGCTAGGGAAGCGGGGCTCGGAACACTGGAACTGAGACTGTATGTTGCCCACCCCTTCAACTGTCACTGGATGATGGTATGGTTTAGAATTGTTTGGATGGGGGCTAGTTCTCCGTTACCTGTCCTGGGGAGGGGGAGTTGGGGTTGTTTACTTAGGGAGAATAGGTTTTGGGGACCCAGGCGTGTCACGGGGGAGGGGGTTTTTAATGGATGTAAAGTCGCACCTTCACGACGATGGGATCCCCACTAGGCTTGAAATTCATCTCCTGGAACTTGTGGGGTTGCACTCAATGGTACGCCGTCATAGAATACAGTCCTATTTAGTTCGTGGAGGCATTCAGATAGCTTTCCATCAGGAAACCCACACACTGGCAAGGGAAGGGTTGGCACTGCAGTGCTGCTGGAGGGGTCAAGCATATTATACCACTTAGTCTGCCTTTGCATGGGTGTTTTTCATTTGGATAAGAGCAGGTGTTCCGTTCCAGTGCTCACGTCAGTTCATAGACCTTGAGGGAAAATATATCATGGTGTCCGGGAAGCTGGATGGCAGGGGCCTTACACTGGGGAGCATCTTTGCGCCTAATTCAGACCAACCGGCCTTTTTTTCCCACCTCTCTCGGAAACTGACGACGGTCCTCACAGGACCGCTCCTGCGGGGGGGGGCTTCAATTGCATAACAGATGTCACACTAGACCGTTCCGACCCCCCCACTTCCTGATGTACCTGCATGAAAGCTAGCAGAAGTACGCTGCCAGTGGGGCCTGATAGACTCCTGGAGAGCACAACACCCGCTGACCTGGGATTACCCCTTCTTTTCTGCCCTACATGAACTGCATGTCCGTTTGGACGCCATTTTGTGCTCCCCGGATGTCCACTGGGGGATTTCCAGTAGGGATTACCTCACGAGGATGCTCTCGGACCACAATTCAGTATTGGTGAGCATATAATGGTCCTGTGCACGACCCAAGATTCCACATGGCGCCTGCGTCCAGAGGCCTTAGAAGACCCAGTATTTCAGACGGCAATAGGGGAGGCTATTACTAATTACTTCCAAGATAATGCAGGTACCGCCACATCCTCATTAGTAGTAAGGGATGCATGTAAAACAGTTATTAGGGGTTAGTGCATCTCCGAGATGATGGGAGGCAGGAAAATGTTGCATTCAGGACATAGAGCGGGCTGACCAGGCTCTGCGCGCCCTGGAAAGGGGCAGGCCTGAGAAACCCTTGGAAGCCAGAGAGGCAGTGGCAGTGCAAGTGGAGTGGTTACGCTGCATCGACTATAAAAAATATATAACCCGCGCGCACTCGGAAAGGGACAAGTCGGGGCCCTATTGGCTTGGTTAGCCAATCCGGCCAGGAGAGGCTCAGTGATACTGGAGCTTAGAGACCAGCAGGGGATAGCTAGATATGATCAGCAGGGATTCAACAACCTGTTTCTTGTCTACTACACGGATCTCTATAGTAGTCAGCTAGCTCCTACGGCAGAGGAATTACATGACTTTTCGCGGGACATTGAATTGCCCGCCGAGGACGAGGACACGGCAGACTTATTGGGGCGGGCAGTCAAAATAGGAGAAATGCGGAGTGCCATGAAGAGTATGGCCCGCAACAAAACTCCAGGCACAGAGGGCCTCCCCATCGAATTCTACCTAGCATACATTGATATATTGGCCCCCAGGTTAGTGCATTTTTATAACGATTCTAAAAATGCTGGCCAACTCCCCGTGTCTACCAGGGTGGCGGTTATCGAACAGTTGCTCAAACTGGGCAAACAAGCATGGGATAAAACTGCATACCGTCCGCTGTCCATGCTTAATTTGGACTACAAAATCTTGAGTAGAATACTGGCCACCCGCTTGCTTCCCTATATGACTGCCCTAATTCATACAGTATGTTAAAGTAAAAATACCTTCAAGGGATTTTGCTCAACAAAGTTTTTTGGGAATTATTTAGATTCTTAGTTGTTAGACCCAGAGTCAATGATAGTCTTGTTACATCAATAAGCAACTTTGTTAATCTTTTCAAAAGAGTTGTGCTAAATGTCACAAAATATGGAGCTATTAGTCTCAGAACAGAAATGGAGTGTAGAGGCAGGTGTAGATAGAAAAAATAAATGTTATATGTAAATTTTCATAGCATAGGGTACAATACAGTGTATCAAACACAATGTTATATGAAGTACATAATACAGATTTGAATCAACTTCTCTATAACAAGAGTACAAGCTTTTCTTCATAAAAATAAATAGCTCCATTTTTTGTGACATTTAGCACAACTCTTTTGAAAAAATTAACAAAATGGCAGCAGGCATGTACAAAGCAATACCGTGCCTGCACAGGCGCATGACTTTAGAGGCCTTACTTCCCCTGATTGACTTGAAGCTCAAATGGGCTAACCTTAGGGAAGATATCCCGGACAAAACTTGGAGGGAGTTGGTGGAGTGAGCCTGGAAGAGCATCAAGAAAGCACGATTCCAATTAGAAATTTTTTATATCCTACACAGGGCTTACCTAACCCAGGAAAAACTCAATAAGTATTTCCCCAATACCTCAGCAACTTATCCGCGTTTCAACGCAGAAGGAGCAGACTTTAGGCACATGTTTTGGGGCTGCTCGCTCCCAGATAACTACTGGGAGGAATTAAAAATAGTACTGACTAATGTGACGGATAGGGAAATAGAACCTTCCCTGAAACACTGCGTCTTACACTGGTTCCCTCATACATCCAAAAATAAAGTCACCAGTAAGTTCCTATATTTGGGCTTCCTCCTGGCCCAACAAAATATCACCATGCACTGGAAGGCGCGGCAGGGACCAAATATAGTGCGCTGGAAAGCAGAGCTCCTCAAATGGGCTTAATGTGAATCAGTGATCAGGTTGCAAGTAGCGAAACAAACAGGGAGTGAGAAGGCGATGGAAGTGGCGAGGGCCTTAGGAGGCACTGGTTGTAACACTCAAATCCCCCGATAACGATGAAGACTACGCCTCTATAGGGGACCCCACAACCAACACAGGGTAATCAGCGGGCAGCAGTAGAGCCTCGGGGGCCCACAATCCCGTGTCTGGAGAATGCATTAAAACTCATCACTGAGGCGAGTCTCCTTATAGCGATATCCCGATTAGTGTGGATGCCCAACAAACCCTAGTATATTTATTTCATATTACTGACCTAGACCTAAGTGACACGCCCTTAGGAGGGATTGTTAGAAGGGAATAGTTAGATGGCTGGCTAGTCATGATGTTCATGTAAGGCTACAACCGATCTGTTACCTTGTGGGTTATGTATTGCTCTATTTATTCTCCAAGTAACTGGTTGGCCTACTGTTTGATCGACCGGGTCGTGATACCACGGCCTATATTCTCTGTATGAAACTCAATCAAATCTGTTTTAAAAAAAAACGGTCCACGTTAGACTTCTTCCTTGTTGACTCTTTTACCAGTAAGAATACCATTAGAGCTAGCCATGTACCTGAGCATCTATCAGATCACTCGGCAGTTAGATTAGAAATCACTCTAACAAATAGGTCTCCTCCCCGGAGATGGACTTTAAACCGTACCTTACTCTTAGACTTACAGGTGGTTCAAAAATTGAAGGTTGTCACACATTATTTTTTTCCTCTCTAATATAGATTCTGCCTCTTTGCCTATTGTATGGGATACTTATAAGGCCTTCCTAAGAGGTATTCTAACTACTTTGACTGTTCCTCAAAATAGGATGGTTAGGGAGGAAATTCACAAATTGGAAACTATAGTACGTACCCTTCAACTAGATCTCGAAAAGGCTCCCAATGTCCACCTTTTTAACCAAATCAAACAAAAATTACAATTAGTAAGATCAGAACTTATTGAGTATTTGGAGGCAATAGTGTGGAGGCAAGCCAGTAATCTGTCACATCATGAATACAGGGAAGGTTGTGGTAAATTGATAGCCTGGAAGGTTACGTTCAATAAGACAAGGAATATGATTAAGGAAGTCAGATATCAAAATACAGGTAAAATACTCACCGACGACGTTGAGATTGAAAATGCTCCTGCACAGTTTTTCAAGACCTCTATACAGAAGACCTGAGGGTGGGGGGAGATCAAATTGCGAGCTTCCTTCAGTACCTGGAACTACCATCTTTACAGGAGGCTTCTAGTGATGGATTTTCAGAACACTCACTGCCGGGCTCTCAGGACATGGAGATTTTCTTCTTCTCAAATTCGGCCACCCAATTTTGTTTTAAGAAGTTAGATTCAAGATCCTAGCGGGTGCATGTAAGCAGTGGTATCAAGTAAGACTCTCCTTACACATACCTTACTACAGTAACTTTGCTCCAATATGGGACTCCCCCGGAACTCCAGCGTGCCTCCTAGACACTCTTGAAACTCCCCTGCGCGAGTGCGGCAACCACAGATGGGGGCAATTTATAGAGGATAACCAGCTAAAATCCTGGCTGCGTTTGTTGGAGATTTCCGAGAGCTCTGTCTCTAAATTTAAATATTACCAATTATTGAGTTGGGCAAAAGCTCTAGGAAAGGATGGCAAGGGGAACTAGTACTTGGTGGATAGAATTCGGCTACAGCCGTATTTGTGGACGGAAGTCTCAGAGTGGTATTAGATGCTAATCAAGGCCAGGGAAGTAGTTCACTCCGAGCTCACAGAGATCTGGAGGAAGGAACTGCCGGACCAAGACCTTGAATCATTCTGGCAAATATCTTTGTCTTACATGTGGTCTTCTGTGAAGTCAGCACTACTCAGAAAGAATCATCTTTTCACTGTCCATAAGGCTTACTGGACACCAAGCAAACTCGAAATTAGGAAGTCAGGAGGTGAAGAAGTGTCCTAATTGTGAAGAAGAAAACGCCAATGATGTCCACATCTTCTGGCAGTGCCCATCAATCCAGATTTTGGGTATAAAATGGGTAAACTATGGGGGGGCGTGGCTGAGCACGAGATGGCGGCGGACGTGCCTGGGTAGAGCTCCGTGAGGGACTCCCCTACCGCAGGCCATTTATCCGTCACCTTTGCCCGTTTTCTCCTTAAACTGTCAGCGAGTGTGCGTAGAGCACCCCTCCACTGCCTGCCGAAGTTTGGAGCGGCTGGTCCACTCTGGGCTGCCCCGGTGGAGACGACCACTGTCTACCCGACCTCCGACCATCGCGGTACGGCATGGAGAGTAAGCCGAGGCCGGGGATCCGGCCGGCCGACTAGGCCTTGTGTCGCAGATTGCTACCCTGCACCTTCCGGCGACTCCTGAGCGCCGCTGGAGCTCAATCCGGAGGACAGACACGGGGCCCGAGGAGACGAGGTGAGATTGGCCCTCACCTGACTGCAGAGCGGAGGGACTCGGGGTGCGGACCACTACCAGAGCACACCCCTGGCGCTGCGATTGCTGTGATCGCCTGTGGAATCCCCCCGGGACACTGTGCGGCGTACCTTCTTGGCCGGCCGGGGACCGGCTCACGCTGCGTGCCTCCCTCTGCACCCCTTGAGATCCGGCAGCGACACTCCTGTCTGGGACCCCTCCTGTCGACCGCTCGAGAGCGCCTGCGGCCGGAGGCGCGGCCTACGTCCTTGGCCCCGCAGAGACGCGGAGTACCGAAGACTGCTGATAGCAGCGACGTCCTATCTAGGACCCCACATGGTGCCACTCTCGGCGACGACGAGCCGCTAGCTACTGTGCTGCAGCGGCCACCCGGGGACCGGATTGGGCAAGGCGAGGTGCATAGAGAGTCGCGCCTCGAAGAAGAACTTTCCCTCCCCCCCCCCACTGATTATCTGAATACAGGGCGCAGAAACGGTTCCCTGTGTGTGTTACCGCTGCGGAGGGGTTCAACATTGGGGGACTTGCGCTGGAGCCCACTTGACAATTTGCCCTCTCATCTGATGTGGGAGCGCTCTTAAACACGATCCTCCGCTTCAGGCCTGGACAACTGCCGTGGCCCCGCCCTGTGTTTTACACGCTTATCACCGCCACATACCACCTTGGAACAATAGCGGCGGCCCTTGGGGCTACTTCCCCATAACAAGATCACTTGCACGTCCACACAGCGACCACCTCTGTGGCATTCCCACTGAGACGCCTACACACGGGCGTGACTGTGAGCCACCAGAGGCCACCGGCGAAAGCCCCGCGACCCACGTGGGGGCTGCAAGGGCCTGCGGGCTACTCTGTCTGAATTACTAGGTGCTGATCTGCACTCTACTGTCAGTGGGTCTCTTCTTGAATGTGCTATAGCGAGGCCCTTTGAACCATGCCTATCACTGAACACGTTGTTGTCACCCATGTCAGTGGGACCTAAAACGAGAGCTGTGACAAGCAACACACTGGTGAAGGGGAAAATGGCGAAGCAGGCGGAGACGGCCCAAACCGCCTCCAAGCTAGATACGATGTTGGCAGCTATGGAACGGCTTGAGGAATCAATGCAGCTGACCCGCGCCTCCTTAGAGACCAAAATTGATAGCGTGGCCATAGATATGACGCACCTCCGAGCTGACCACAAAGAACTCTCTGAGGGGACGTCGACTCTGGAGACTGCGGTGACGGAGCTGACTCCCAAGATCTCCCAGATGGATATAAACATGTGCAAGACCTCCTTAACAGGGTGGAGTTTTTGGAGGATCGAGCGGAGGATGCGGAAGGACGGGCGTGACGGAACAACATTCGCATCGTAGGCCTGCCGGAGCGATGGGAACCCAGAGAAGCACCGGAACACGTGGAACAGTGGCTCAGGGACATTCTCCCGGAAGGCACCCTCTCGCAGCACTTTGTGGTGGAGCGCGCCCATCGCGTTCCAACTAAACCTCCCCCTGAGGGCTCCAACCCTAGGCCCATGCTCATTAGGGTATTGAACTACCTCGACCGAGACGCTATACTGCGTGAGGTCAGAAACCTGTCGGAGGTCAGGATTGATAATGCAACGATTATGTTTTTCCCAGACTACACAATACAAGTGCAGCGTCAAAGGCACTCCTTTCTGGAGGTCAAGCAGCGCCTCCGCCGCCTAGCGCTCAAGTATTCACTACTGTTCCCTGCTCGCCTACGGGTCGTTGCCCAAGACAAAACACACTTCTTCAATACACCGGAGGCCGCTGAAGCCTGGCTTGACTCGGGCGTTGTTACGGAACCGGGTGGCCTACCCCCAAGGCCGCGCCGTGGTGGAGGAGCCCGTAGGCGCCGACGCAGGAGGCACTCGGTGGAGAGCTCGGTGCGCCAAAAAAACGACGGTGGGCCCTACCCCTGAACAGCACCATGAAGAGCAGCAGGAGGCTATCCGCAGAGTAGCGGAGATCAGTGGTTCGCAGACGGAGATCCCGGCCCCGGGAGTTGGCCCTGAGGAACTGGCGAGCAATGATGAGTATATATATGGATTGCCGGATTCTCAAGTGTCAACTGAACTCCCTGATGTCACACCGCAGATGGCTGATTTGCTTCACTGACTTTGCTACGGACTCACTGGCTGCTAGTGAGAAGCACGCATCACCCGTCTGCAGCCCCTGTGCTCCTGCAGTCCTGTTGGCCGGGGGAGTTGCTGAAAGTGCTTTGCAGGTATTGTAAAGGGGTCTGAACTCAAGAGCCCTGACTCTGGACGCCGAGTCTGATGTTGGCGCCTTGCTGCAGACGGCCCTGTTACTTGTGAGTCTCTCCGGGGGGCGCGGATGTGCCATCCCCCCGGTGGTGAGTACTAGCCCACGATCTGTCCGATGTGGTTGTGGGTCAACTGCCGCTTAGACTGCACCTGATACAGAGTACTATTGCTGCAGAAGGGCAGTGCGCTACTGGATGCCTGTGGTGGGGGAAGAACACCCACGTCATGCCTGCATGAACTGATTGTACATTTAGTACACGAGCTCAGCGAACCCCCCCCCCTTGAACTTACGAAGAGTTAGTGCTCCTTAGAGCGTTTGGATGACGGCATGTTTCGCAGTCGACCTTATGGTATTATTGTTCTGTATTTCATAGTTATGAGTCTGGCGCTTATTTCCCTTCCCTTTGGCGTGTGTTGGCGAGGTGGTGTGATTATATGGTCCACATGCTGTGCATTTTGTAGCGATCTGAACTGTTGGGCTATCGATTGTGGGGCAGTTGGTGGGCGGTGGATCTGGGTGGCGGGGAAGCAATGTCGACATGTCTGCGATTAAATTTTGCACCTGGAACGTGCGTGGCATGCACACCCCATCACGCCGTTATCAGGTGTACTCGTATCTCAAGCGTCACCAGGTGCAGATAGCGCTGTTACATGAGACACACCTGACAGACACAGAGGTACATACCTTGCGCCGCAGATGGAGGGGGCAGCTATACGCTACAGGCTACTCGGCATACGCGCGTGGGGCTCTGATATGGATTCGACCAGGGGTCCTCTTCGCGCTCACACACAGCAATATTGACGAAGAAGGCAGATATGCGCTACTTCAAGGTAGACTAGATGGCCAGCACATTGTTATAGCATCTATCTATGCTCCCAACACCGACCAAGGGCGATTCCTTACACAATTGTCGACAGCGATAGCGTCATGGCCAGGAGTACCACTTTTGCTTGGGGGCGACTATAATTGTGTCCTTGATGTTACATTAGACAGATCCTTCCCCCCTTTGGCGAATGCGGCGATGCATGGTACATCGAGGGCATTTGCTGACTGGGCGATGCAATGGGATCTCATTGACGCCTGGCGTAGCCGCAACCCCAACACGAGGATTTATTCATACTACTCGGGCGCTCATGCGTTACATGTCCGACTCGACAGATTCATGCTCACTAGTGACCTACTACCCTTAGTCACTGACTCCTGCTACCTGGGTCGCACCCACTCAGATCACAATCCACACACACTTGACTATGCCTGGGTACGCCCACACCCACCGATTCCCACGTGGCGCCTTCAGCCGGATGTTTTATTAGATGCCCCATTCCGGGAACTGCTTTCAGCACGTATATTGCAATACTTTGAGGATAACACTGATACCGCATCCACCCCACAGGTTGAGTGGGACACTTTTAAGGTGGTCGCGAGAGGACATTGTCTGGAAGCGCAGGCGGGACTGAGGCGCCAGGTGGACAGGGAACTGACGCAGGTAGAGGCAGAGTTGCTAGCAAGCGAGCGGGAGGCAGTGGAGGGTGACGATTCGAGATTACTGGACGCTCGCAGGAAACATACACAACTTCCTGCCGGCGGAGTTTTATAAGGCATACTTTACCATTCTCATCCCTGAACTATTGCGGGTGTACGCGGTAGCGGTACAAGATGCTGCCCTCCCGCTGTCTCTGAATGAGGCCAATGTGATCTCCCTCTTGAAGCCCGGCAAAGACGCTCTAAACATGGGGTCTTACAGACCTCTTGCCCTTCTTAACACAGACTATAAAATCCTAGCATCCGCACTGGCCCAGAGGTTGGCACCTCTGGTTCCTGTGCTAGTACATGCTAGTACATGCGGACCAAAACGGATTTGTCCCTACCCGCAGTACATCTTATAATATCAGACGGCTGTTTCGGGTGCAGAGTCTGGCTGTATCCCGGTGGCCCCGCTCGGGATGCGTAGTTCTCGATCTCGAGAAAGCGTTTGACTCGGTGGAGTGGCCTTACCTAGCGCTGGTGAAGTTTGGCCTGGGTGCAACCTACCTTCGTATGGTGGAACTCCTTTACTCCGTACCCGTAGTGCGTGTGCGAACTAACAGGCTTTTCTCGGACCTGATCCGTGTCCGCAGAGGCACGAGACAGGGGTGTCCCCTCTCCCCCCCCTCATCTTCGCACTCATGATGGAGCCACTGGCGGCGCAGCTGCGTGCTTCTGGCGAGGATTGGGGTATTCCATTGCCTGACGGGATGCACTCGGTGTCACTATATGCCGATGATCTATTGATCTATGTCAGGGACCTAACTTGGTTTCCGCGCGTGCTCACGGACATATTCAGTACCTTTGGCGAAATGTCGGGGTTGCGTGTCAACTGGGCGAAGTCGGGTGTGTACTCTTTTGCTGCAAATACCCCTGAGTGCGAGATCACGGTGATGGGTGAACGGCTCCTATGGTACCCAACGGCTTTTCGTTACCTGAGAATCCATATATACCGTGACCCCGCCGATATGCTGGAAGGCAATCTCACAAGAGCAATATCATCGCTTACGGCTCAAGTATCCTTTTGGAATACTCTCCCGCTAAATGTGGCCAGTCGCATTGCGCTGGCAAAAGCGATCGCTCTGCCCAGGTTGCTGTATTACTACGCGAATCTACCGGTGTACGTCCCGGTCCGCATCTTTCGCGAACTGGAATCCCTGACAAGGCGATTGATCTGGAACAAGGGGCACCCCAGAGTGGCGTTGAAAACCCTTTATGCAGCGACGGAGAGTGGTGGGCTATCGGTCCCTAACCACGAGCTTTATTACCTGGCTGCGCAGCTACATTGAGTTGCTTACTGGTTGAGCGGGGGGAACTTGGGGGATACGGCCACGGCAGAGACAATCATGACGGTCCCGCAGATACATGCGCTGTTTCATCCCTTGACTAAGACCCACACTCCAAGCCAGCTACACCTTGCGGTGGCAAGAAAGTGCTACCTGAGAAGCTAGAAACTCACCGCAGCGACCATCCCGTATGCGCCTAACCTGCCGCTGCTGGGTACGCCTTGGGGTTCCGGGGTGCTCACGACGCCCGAGCTGGACGGTTGGGAAGCGGCCGGACTGGAAAGTCTGGACGACTTGTTCGTAGAGGGAGCATTGCTCCCCTTTGCGACACTAGCTGACACTACGGGACTACCGGCTGGACAATTCCTGACTCATGCAAGGCTTCTGCGTACGCTGATACGGGCCTGGGGACCATTAGCAGAGGAACCGCCTACTCACCTGTTCATCCAATACCTGCATGTGATGGGAAATGGTTCCTATATAATCCACTGGCTTGCTCAAGCACTACACACATACACACAGTTCTCCCCTCAGCGCCTGCGAGACAAATGGACGACTGACAAAGGCCGGGACTGGACTGACAGAGAATGGGCGCAAATACTAGCTGGGGCCTTGCATATAACGTGCAATGCACGCTTCAAGACCATACAGTATTACATTATACATCGGGCGTATCTGTCTCCAGCCAAATTAACAGTTACTTTGGGCTCACTACATCAGCGTTTCCCAGGTGCGGACTTGTGGATGCGCAGTTTCTACATGTCCTCTGGGCGTGCCCTTCACTGCAGACTTACTGGACCGTAGTATCAACTGTCTTGGCAAAAGCGACAAGGGGCACCTTACCGAACACATGGGAAGCTTGCCTATTGGGCTTATTTAGGAGGACGAAACACGAAAGTCCAAGCGAGATTCTGGGATCTGGGGCTGATTACAGCGAAGCGCCTCATTACTAGACGCTGGAAACACAGTGGGCCTCCTCGAGCGATACAATGGCGTAACTCACTGGATAATTGGGCGAGAGCGGAGAGTGTGGCGCTACATAGGGAAGAGACGGCAGGGCTCCGGAAGTACCCCATAGCGCTGGACTGGAATAGTGCCCTGACGACCTACCATCAGGTGTGCCTGCAGACTGGCATTATGTAATCATTCACGCCTCTCTCTACCTTACCGCCCCTAAAACAAAAACAAAACAAAACAAAAAATCCCCCCCCCCTCTTGCCCCCTCCCCTCACGCTTTCCCACACATATGATGTAGCCTGCGAATTGCCCCTCACTACTGCCACGTGGCGCTATGGACCTGCTCCCCACCTGCCTCGATGATCCAACACATACACACAAGATTGTTGTTAATCACCACCCAGACTTTAGTTTTCTGTATATTTTGGACTGTTCATTATATTTGATTGTTTTAAAACGATGCTTTGGATATGTGATATATTGTCAATGTGATACACTCCTTTGGTTCTACTGCCATGGCATGGCCTATGCTCTGATTTGAACAAGTCTAGGATGTGCAGTCATACCACAGATTTTGCTTTCTCGGTTGCGGAACACGGCCACTATTGACCATTATTCTTTTACACATATGCCGGTAATACACGAATCTGTCATGCTGCTTAATTGTGTTACTTTTCCTTTTGCTGCTTGCTGCTTGCTACCATGCCTCCAAAAAAAGTGTGTTTGACCGCAACGGCTTCTGGACAATATTTTCCACTACAGCATCATTTATTATTCCTGTATGCATATGTGTAATGTTGTACAATGACAAAATGCAATAAACATATTCAAACAATAAAATGGGTAAACTGGTTCAGGGGATTGTGGGCCAAGAGATTAAGGTAAGCCTGGCTTAGGTAATTTTCATGGTGGATGTTGGAGGGGAGGATAAAAAACACCTTTTTAAGTCACAAAAATCACTTATTTTTGTTTTAATTCTTCTTGCACGAAGAGCTATGTATTAATTGGATTCTCCCTTGGACTCCCCTTGAGATAGAATGGATACGATCAGTACAAAGAATATCTAAATTTGATCGGGCACTTTTCACTCGAAGAGAACAAGGTTTTGGGAACTAAGGGATAACTGATGCAAACATTACTTCACTGACACAATCCCTTAGACTTCTCCTTTGCTTGGTCTTTTCTTTCTCCTCGTCTTTTCTTCTTTTTTCCTTTTCTCTTTCTTTTTTCTTTGATGTATAACCTACTAGTCCAATGATTAGCGATATGCTATACAGGTTGCGTGGGATTCGGATTGGCATTTACGGCTATAACCCACCCCCGCAACAACTACATCTGTATAAAGGCATCAGATCTTTGACTGGGAAGGTTGTTTTTTTTAGCCCAGGATGTTTACATCCCTCCCAGTCCCAGTCTTGTAAGATCCTTTTTGACACCTCAGCATAGCTTTATAAATGAGGACAAAAAAAGGCAGTGAAGAGACGCTTTACAAAGTAGACTGTTTTAATTGCAGACTGTGAGAGTTTGAACTTGTACCATTAAAGTTGTGTTACGGGGGAGAACGACAGACCTCTCCTTCTCCTCTTACGCATGGACACTTGATGGTTGGGGGGTCAAGTGATATGAGAATGCTGCGAGTGTTGGGAGGGGGGTTAGTTGAGAGGGCTGGGGACCGAATGTCCCACAAGTTGGAAAGACGTTTTTTTGCACAGTCCTGGTGAGACAATGGCATAGACATTGAAAGAAACATTCTCAGTACATGACACACATACGGATAGGGAAAACAGAAAATAAATACCATCCATGCCGGCCCCCTTATATCATCCAACCGTTACGTGCTTGACATGGAATGTGACTGGCCTTGGAGATAGAATAAAAAGGGGACTGGTGCTAGGCCATATTAAATGCCTTCATCCAGATGTGGTGATGCTCCAGGAGACTCACCTACAAGGCACCAAATGCAGATTCCTGGGGAGGGGAGCATACAGACTTTTGGCACATGCCTGTTACACCACTCGATCCTATGGGGCTGTGATCATAATCAAAGGGGAAATAATGAAACTCCGCATAGGGAAAACCCCATAGCCTAATGGCCTGCCTGCGGAACTATACAATCAATCAATCAATCAATCATAGCATTTGTAAAGCGCACCACTTACCTGTGAGGGTCTTAAGGCGCTGGAGGGTGGGGGATGCTTCTACTGCTCGAAGAGCCAGGTCTTGAGGAGTCTTCTGAAGGACAGCAGGTCTTGGGTCTGCCGTAGGTGGATGGGGAGGATGTTCCAGGTCGTGGCGGCGAGGTGGGAGAACAATCTGCCGCCGGAGGTCACCCTTCGGATGCGGGGGACGGTGGTGAGGGCGAGGTCGGCGGTGCGGAGCTGGCGGGTGGGGGTGTAGAAGCTGAGTCGGCTGTTGAGGTATGCTGCTCCGGTGTTGTGGAGTGCCTTGTGTGCGTGGGTGAGGAGCTTGAAGGTTATCCTCTTGTTGACGGAGAGCCAGTGCAGGTCTCTAAGGTGGGGTATGATGTGGCTTTGGTGAGGGGTGTTGTGGATCAGGCGTGCAGAGGCGTTCTGGATGCATTGAAGCAGTTTCAGGAGTTTGGCCGAGGCTCCTACATAGAGGGTGCTTCCGTAGTCCAACCTGCTGCTGACGAGTGCCTGGGTGACTGTTCTTCTTGTTTCGGTGGGGATCCACCTATAGATCTTGCGGAGCATGCGGATGGTGTTGAAGCAGGAGGAAGAGATTGCCTTGACCTGCTTGGTCATGGAGAGGGAGGAGTCGAGGATGACCCCTAGGTTGCGCGCATGGTCGGTGGGTGTTGGAGCTGATCCCAGTGTGGTCGGCCACCAGGAGTCATTCCAGGCCAAAGGGGTGGATCCGAGGATGGGGACCTCCGTCTTGTCCGAGTTCAGCTTCAGTCGGCTGTTCCTCATCCATACGGCGACGGCCTTCATTCCTTCGTGGAGGTTGGTTTTGGCTGTGTAGGGGTCTTTGGTGAGGGAGAGGATCAGCTGGGTGTCGTTGGCATAGGAGATGTTGTTGAGGTCGTGCAGTCGGGCGCGGTGGGCGAGTGGTGCAATGTAGATGTTGAACAGCGTTGGGCTGAGGGATGAGCCCTGGGGTACGCCGCAGATGATCTCGGTGGCTTTGGAGGGGAAGGAGGGAGGCGGATGCTCTGTGTTCTGCCGGACAGGAAGGAGGTGGTCCAGTCCAGGGCCTTCTCTTGGATCCCGGTGTCGTGGAGGCGTGTTTGTAGTGTGCAGTGGCAGACCATGTCGAAGGCAGCTGACAAGTCCAGGAGGATGAGGGCTGTGGTTTCTCCGCTGTCTAGCAGTGTCCTAATGTCATCGGTGGTGGCGATGAGGGCAGTCTCGGTGCTGTGGTTGCTGCGGAACCCTGACTGGGATGAGTCCAGGATGTTGTTCTCCTTGAGGTAGCGGGTCAGTTGTTTGTTGGAGTTCTTCTCGATGAACTTCGCCGGGAACAGGAGCAGGGAGATGGGCCGGACGTTCTTGAGGTCCTTGGGGTCCGCCTTGGGTTTCTTGAGTAAGGCGTTAATCTTGGTGTGCTTGCAGCTCTCCGGGAAGGTTGCTGTCTCAAAGGAAATGTTGATGGCTTTCCGGAGATGGGGTGCCATGGCGGTGCTGGCTTTGTTGAAGGTGTGGTGTGGGAAAGGGTCTGACGGAGATCCGGAGTGAATGGTGTTCATGATTTTGATGGGGTCGTCGTCGTTAATATTGGTCCAGGAGAGAAGTTGGTTGGTGCGGATGGTGGTTGTGGGGGTGGGGTTTCGTGGTGGTCGTGTTGTTGAAGCTGTTGTGGATGTCTGCGATCTTGCGATGGAAGAAGGTGGCCAGCGAGTCGCACAGGTCTTGCGAAGGTGGGATGTCGTTGGTGTTGGAGCTGGGGTTGGAGAGTTCCTTCACTATGTTGAAGAGCTCTTTGCTGTTGTGTGCATTCTTGTCTAGGAGGTCTTTGAAGGAATCCCTTTTGGCTGATCTGATGAGGTGCTGTGTCTGCGGTTGGCATTCTTGTGGGCTGCGTAGCTGTCCGGTGTTCGTTCACGGAGCCAGTTCTTCTCATGCTTTCGGCAGGTTTGCTTGGAGGCCATGGGGGTCTTCAGTGAACCAGCTGGCTTTTTTGCTGGTGTGACTGTTGGAGGGTTTCTTGAACGGGGCGAGGGTGTTGGCGCAGTTGTCGATCCACTGTCTGAGGTTGTTGGGCGGCGGTGTCGGTGGGCTTGGTGGGTAGGCTCTGGGCGAGGGTGGTGGTTAGCTGGTCTTTGGTGACTTTGCTTCAGCGGCGTCGAGGCATCTGTTGGGAGCAGTGGTGCGTGGTGGGTTTCTGGAAGGTGAAGTGGATGCAGCGAAGGTCGGTCCAGTGGAGTTCGGTGGTGTGGTTGAAGGAGACATGGGGGCTTGCGGAGAAGATGTGGTTGAGCGTGTGGCCGGCAGAGTGGGTGGGTGTTGTGACGAGTTGTCTGAGTCCGAGGTTGGCTAGGTTGTCAATCGGGGTGGTGGAGTTGGTGTTGTTGTTCTCGAGGTGGAAGTTTAGGTCCCCGAGGCGGATATAGTCCTTGGAGGCGAGGGCGTGGGTGCTGATGAAGTCGGCGATGGAGTCGTTGAACTGTGGTCGGGGTCCCGGGGTCTGTAGACGAGGAATCCTCTGAGGGTGGTGTTGGGGTCGGTGTGGATCTGGAAGTGCAGGTGTTCGGCGGTGCTGAGGGTGTCGTCGGTGCTGGTCGAGACTCTGAGTGTGTTCCTGTGGACGATGGCGATTCCTCCTCCTACTCCGTTGGTGCAGTCCCTGTAGGTTATGTTATGTTATGTTATGTTACTTTATTTCTTTTATAGCGCACGGCGACTCCAGAGGAGCATCCCGGCGCTTTGGCAAAGAATGACAGCATAGAAAGCAACCACACAATAGAAAAGGGCAGGAATAAAAAGACTATTTCCTAAAAAGCCATGTCTTCAAATCCTTTCTGAAAGTAAGAAGACAGGGGGCCGATCTCAGGGACAATGGTAATTCGTTCCATGCCTTGGGTGTCAGGTAGCGAAAAGATCGACCTCCCAATCGTGCACGACGAATTGCAGGGACAGTAAGCAGAGACAGACCAGATGACCTGAGAGTCCTGCTTGGCGTATACCGGGAGAGACGTTTCCCAATATATTTGGGGCCAATACCATGTAAGGCCTTAAAGGCCACAGTCAGGCATTTAAAAAGGATTCGCTTGGAGATAGGTAGCCAATGAAGGGTGTTCAATAGGGCAGTGGCACCAGCTCTCCTCGGGAATCCAAAGATAGAACGGGCTGCCGAATTCTGGACAACTTGCAAACGGGTCATAAGATATTTCGGTAGACCCAAAAAAAGAGCGTTTGCGTAATCCAGTCGCGACCCGATCAGTGCCTGAACGACTGTTTTCCTGTGGTTGAGTGATAGTAGAGGAAGAAATTTCCTCAACATCCGTAAAATGCCGAAGCATTTCCCAACAATAGACAGGATGTGAGGTCCAAAAGATAAATCACAATCTACTATCACTCCCAAATTCTTGGCCTTAACAGCAACCTTGTCAGGGGGAAACATATCCTGTGGCCACCAAGATTTCCAGTCATGTTCCGGTGCGCAACCGAAAAAGAGCAACTCTGACTTATCAGAGTTGCATTTCAAGCCATGACCTCTGAACCACTCAAACACCGCACCAAGGCAATCCCTGATCTTTGTGCCATCAAATGACCCACCCCTGTCACATGTGAACAGGAGTTGGGTGTCATCGGCATAAGACACGATCTGGGCGCCAAAAGATTCCGCGACTTCCGCCAGAGGGGCCATAAAGATGTTAAACAGCATAGGGCTAAGAATGGAGCCCTGCGGGACTCCCACCTCTAGCGGAGCCATATCAGCGGAAAAAGGAGGCGCCCAGATCGTTTGTCGGCGGTCGGCCAGAAATGATTTTAGCCAATTCCACACCGTTCCTCGAAGGCCACACTCCCAGAGTCTTACAAGGAGGACATCATGAGGAACGGTGTCGAAAGCCGCCGACAAGTCAAGCATGACTAACACGGCCTTTCCCCCCAAATCGAGTACTTCCCTGATGGCATCAGTGACCTCCAGCAGAGCTGACTCCGTGCTAAAATTAGCGCGGAAGCCGGACTGCGAGGTGTGCAACAGGTCGTTTCCTTCGATGAAACTGGAAATTGTCCTGTGCACATAACGCTCGGCCACTTTTGCCAGAGCAGGGAGAAGGGAGATTGGCCTGTAATTGGCATGTATGAGGGGGTCCAAGGTGGGTTTTTTGGGCAGTGGTAAAATCATGGCCCGCTTCCAGGCCTGAGGCACCTCCCCTGTCGACAAGGATGTATTCAGCAGGGGGTTCACCAAGATGTTAATGGCGGATGCCACTTTCCCCAAGCATTTAGCCGGGCATGGATCTAGAGGAGAGCCGGATTTCAAGCCGGACAAAAGCTCCAAAGATGTACTAAGATCCATGGGAGGGAATACAGAGAGGAAAGGGCCATGGCCTTCCACAGAGCATGGAAGTGTTAGATGGCTCAAATCCGATTGCGCACTAGAGAGAGAGGCCTGGATGGCTGTGATCTTACTGACAAAGAAGGTGGCAAGTTGTTGTATCCACGCGTCCGTATGAGTATGGTTAGGAGTACAGACAGCAGGAGAGATAAAATCCTGAACCACTTTGAAAATTTCTTTGCCAACATTATCAGCCTCATCAATGCGGTGCTCAAAATAGGCCTTTTTTTCGTCCCAAATAGAATGATGATAGGCTTTAATTGCTGCCCGAAATTTCAATTTCTCAATTGGGTCGTAAGCCCGCCTCCAGGCCCTCTCAGCCCTTTTACACTCCTGTCGTTGTGTCCTCAACTGAGGGGAGAACCATGGGGCTGACGCCCTGCGCTCTCCTAATTTAGATCTTTTTTTGGGGATTAAAGTCTCAAATCTTGCTAAAAGCCATTTATGGAGGAGAACAAGATTCTCCTCCAGACTTCCCAAAAGGGGACAAGGAAAGGAGATGAGAGCCTCAGATAGCATGTCCCCAGAGAGCAGATGGAAAGGGCGTGAAGTCCGCGTGGCCCCAATTTCTCTCTCCCGAACAAGGGCAATGACAGGCAAAGAGAAGGAAATTAAAAAATGATCCGACCAGAGTACTGGCTGTATGGCACAGACAGAAATGGGTCTCGTTGAAAATACCTGATCTAAGGTATGGCCTTTATTATGTGTTGGACCTTTCACAAAGGGAGATAACCCTAACGGAGCCGTGATATCGATAAGTTTTGTAGCGTCAGGGTCGCAGCTATTGTCCATATGGACATTAAGATCTCCAAGAAGAATGCAGTGATCAGACCTAAGACAAGGGACTGCAAGTGCTTCTTGCAGTTCGTCAAAGAAAGGCCCTGTTGATCCAGGGGTTCTGTATACAAGTATCCCAGTACAGGCCTGGAGAGGGGAGAGGTGTAAGGTGAAACCAAGGGCTTCACATCTCTGCATATTCTCCACAGGAAAGGTAGAGCAGGGGATACTCTTATCCACAATAAGAGCAACTCCACCACCTCTGCCCGATGTTCTATCCCTCCTAAAGATGATATAATTCGGGGGGATAGCGTTTGCCAGGTCTGGTGCGGAGAAATCGCCCAACCAGGTCTCGGTCAAAAACAAACACGTAATGTTGGAATTATACAACAAATTCCAAATATTAATGGAGTGGCGATTTACGGACCTGGTATTAAGGAGGAGACATTGAAAAGAGACAGCTGTATTGTCATGCCCGGTTTCAACTACAGCCGGGAAACGCCACGCACATGACGGACAGCCTTTCCTTAGTTTCCTACCACCTGGGAAAATATGAGAGCATTTTCCTCGAGGGAGACGTAGAGCGAAGAGCTCAGCTGAAGAATAAGTCAGCATATTTAGAAAGTTAAAAACAACAACAATGGCCGTAATAATACAAACCACGAGACCGGCCCCTAGAAGCCGTCCAGCCCCGTCCGCCTCCGGGACGCTGACGGGCGCAGATGGGCTGGACTCTGGCGTGACTCCGGCGCTGTGGAGGCGCCCCCGCTGCGCGATCCCGCTGCGCTCACAAGGGAGCCTTCCGGGATGGCTATGGCAATGTCGGGTGCCGAGGAGGGGTTCATCCAGGTCTCCGTTAGGAAGGCGACGTCTGGGGAGGTTGCATCGAGTAGGTCCCAGAGTTCGATGGCATGTTTGCGGGCGGAGCGGGTATTGAGAAGGATGCAACTGAGGTAGTTGGGTTCTTTCCTTGTCGGTGGGTTGGCGGGTCGGATGCTGGTGTAGCTGCAGTTCCGGCAGGAGAAGGGTCCTTGTGTACGCTTCAGGGCGGCCAGGCAGCAGGTGCGTGATCGTCCGGAGTTGAGTGCGTGGAGGGTGCTGGAGTCGTAGAAAAGTCGGCATCGTGGCGTTCGCGGGGGCCAGGGGTTCTGGCGCTGGGCACCGTCCAGTCGGGAACGGGCGCAGACGGGCTTGCCTTAGGCGTGCCTGCTGCATGCGGCCTCCATATGAGGGGAGGTGGGAGGGAGGAGTAGCTGGGAGGTGGGAGCGGGGTGGTGAATGGGAGAGCAGGGGGGCAGGGCTGCAGGGGGGCAGCAGCGGGAACAACGGGCGAGGGACGGCAGGGGACGGTGGGAGAACTGGGCACAGAGGAAGGAAAAACAAGTTAGGCACAGCGGAGAGAAGAAAAAATACAAGTTAGGCACAGAGGAAAGAAAGAAAAACAAAGTTTAGGCAAAACAATTGCAAGTACAGGCAGCGAGGCAAGGCAAAGACAGGCAGAGCTGTGCAACAGCGTGGGGAGCGACCTGCCTGCGAGCAGGGTCAGAGGATCTCCTGAGTACCAACCTGCTCAACCTCTTTCAAGACGCCTACTAGGATGAGATACTCCCTCCAGACATTCGACTTGCCCCAATTAAGACTATACATAAGGAGGGTAAGGAGAAGAACAGATGTGAGCCTTATCGTCCAATCTGCCTCCTAAATGTTGAAGTGAAGTTCCTAGTGACCATCCTGGCCACAAGACTAAGAAACGTCATAACATTACCGGTCCATTGGGACCAATCAGGTTTCATGCCTGGTAGGGAGACTAGGTGGAGTCTCAGGAGAATACATAACTGGATAATGGCGGTTAGCAAGCAAGACACCCCGCACATATTCCTATCACTAGACGTGAGAAGGCATTTGACGCAGTACACTGGCCCTTCCTGGAGGCCACTCTGGTCAAATTTGGTCTCAGATCAAAATTCAGAAAATGGGTGACTGCTGTATAATTCTCCTAGAACGATTGTGAGAGTGAATGGTAGGACATTGCAGGAGTTCCCAATTGGTAGGGGGACTAGGCAGGGATACCCCTATCTCTTCTGCTGTTTGCACTAACAATAAAGACACTGGCATGTCGAATTTGACAGCGCTCCAAAATTCAGGGCTTTAGGATCACAGTAGAGGACACAATAGAAGAAAAATATCTCTATATACAGATGACATCCTGCTATACATAACGGAACCCAAAGGCTCGTTCCACGCTGTCTTCCAGACCATTGAAGAATATGGTAGACAGTCAGGCTACAAGGTAAATTGGCACCATTCGTTGGCATACAGTCCCAGATCCCTGAAACACTGGCCTCCCCTACCGGAGGACTTAAAGACAGCAGAGGAAGGCTTAAATACCTGGGGATTTTTTCCGCAACAGATAAGGACCTCTGTTATGAACACAACATTTTGCGAATAACACATAAGTGTAAAGAGGACGCTGAAAAATGGAAAACAGTCCCACTACAATAATGGGAAGGGTCGTAAAATGATCTCACTGCCCCAGTTCCTCTACACCCTACAGAACAACTACCATCCTCACCCAAGGACACTATTCCAAGGTATAGAGGCTAAGCTGCATTCACTGCTTTGGCAGGGGACACACCCGCGAATAACGTTACACACACTACCGAGAAAACCTTACAATGGGGGTCTTGCAGTACCTGACATAGAAACATCTAATACCTTTAAATGACTGGATACATGCAGCTGGGGATCAGCCCACAAATAGGTGAGAAAGAGAAACACTGTCACAGCACACGTTCACCCACTACCTCTATGGGGGATCAGGGAAATACAGCCTCCTCCCGGCCACATGAACCACACTGTAAGCATGGGAAAGACCCTAGGATGGAACCATAAGGTGACTAAAGCAGTGCCACTCTGGAAAGGGAACTTTCTGAGAGAAATAGGGAAACTGAAAGGCTTCATACAATGGGACATAGTTGGAATCTCAACAGTGGGAGACATCATAGATAAAGGGGCTCTAAAACCCTTTCCCGCACTCCGCACAGAATATCAACTCCAGACCAACCAACTCTTCAAATACACACAAATAAGACATGCATGGGTAAGGGAATCCCTGAATGTAGACAACTTCCCAGAATATGCGCCACTAGAAGGTTGCTTATTGCAAGAGTCCCTCACCCACACAGCAGTAGCCCTCATAAAAAAAAATGCTGATCAACAACATGCCAGAGAACCTACGTAAACTCCTGCTTAAATGGAAGGAGAAAGTAGGAGAAATGGAGATCGTAGATTAGGAAGCTGTTCTCATGCACTCCGGAGAGGTGGGGATCAGTGCACGACTACAACTTATCCAGTATGAGATACTACGCAGCATCTACTACAATAGAGCCAAGCTCCATAAAATAGGACAAGCTGAAACCTAAACTGCTTGAGGTGCCAGGGGGAGACGGGAGATTTTTATCGTACACTATGGACATGCCCCGAGATACAGATATACTGGGACAAGATTATTCGAGAACTCAATGAGGTGCTCCAGCTTTTCCTACCCCTAGACACAAAATTCCTCCTACTAGGAATAAACAGTAAAGTAGACATACCAAGACCACAACTACTGTTCAGTGCTCTGGGATTAGTGGTTGCTAAGAGAGGCATAGCATGAAATTGGGGAGCACAGGATACACAAACACTAAAAGAATGGAAAATAGGGATGGATCAATAAATGGCAGCGGAAAGGGTGAAATATAAAAGTAGAGGATGCCCAGGCAAGTTCCGAAAAGTATGGGGAAACTGCATGCACATTATGGATTGGATTTCATTGACGAACCACCATAGCAAGAAGGTGAGAAAAGAAGTAAATGATTGTAAGAAATACTGAAGAATGTACTTGTACAGTTAACGGACTGAGAACCCAAATAGACAAATGTGTATGACTTGTGCAATTGTTGTGTTGTTACCAAAAGAAAATCAATATTATTTTTTTTTTAAAGAAAGGCATGTAATGCTATTGAATGGAAAAGACCACAGCATCCCAGGGTAAGTGGAGTCCCTTAGTGGTAGTTATATACTCTGGTTCAGTGCCACTGAGATATGTATGTATTCCACACCTTTATGTATTGTAATTACTGAGTGGGATATTTATTTATTTGTATTTGTTATCTGTCATATACATGCCACCAAACCATATTTCAGGGCACAGTACTGATAGTGGAAAGTACTACCTAGAAAGTCAATATATGCATTTATTTTATTTATTTTATTTATGCATTTTTATATAGCGCGGACTTTACCCGAAGGTGTCAGAGCGCTTCACAAAAGGAACAGAAATGAAACATAATGAGAAACATTACAAAAGAGCAGATTACAAAAGCATACATTACGTTACATAAGGTAATAGTGACATTTGTGAGCAAACAAAATACATGAGGTAGTAAAAATTGTGAGCAACCAAAAATACATGAGGTAGTAAAGGTAATAGTGGCAATTGTGAGCAAACAAAATACATGAGGTAGTAAAAATTGTGAGCAGCCAAAAATACATGAGGTAGTAAAAAGTGCACAGGAGGAAAAAGTGACAAGTGTGCAGTTATAAGAGAAAACAAAGTATCATTTGAGGTATAATACTGCAAAAGGTGCTAGACACTCAGGCACAAGAACAAGCGTTATGTAGGTAAAGGAGGCACTTGTGCCAGTATCAAAGGTAAAAACATGTGAGAGGTAGCAAACCGTGTGTTACAAGGGCAAAGTGGTGTGTGCATGTTACACAAGGGCACCAAACACAAGTACATGGAAAATACTCCAAAGAGGCAGACACTCCAACCCCAGGAATACCCTGGGAAGGCACTTCCATGGTCGTGGAAATTATCAGTAGTGGGAAGTCTTCCTCCAAATAACAAGAGGACGTGAATTACTTTTAGAGGTGTCTCTGGAAGAGGAGAACTTTGAGGTCCCTTTTGAAGGCCTGGGAGGAGGCGGTGGTCCGGAGCAGAGGCGGAAAGGAGTTCCAGATTCTCACTGCGTTGCCTGAAAAGGATTGGGCCATTGTTCTCTCCTTCTTGAAAGTGGGAGGTTCAAGTAGAAGATTCTCCGCATTGCGTGAGGGTCTAGAGCCTCCAGAGAGTTTCAGTTTGTTCGCCAGGTAGCGAGGAGAGGAGGAGTGCAAGGCTTTGTGGGTGATACAAGCGGTCTTGTAGATAGCGCTAGCCTCGAAGGGAAGCCAGCGGAGGGTGGATAACATCGGTGTGATGTGATCGCTTCTTTTGGCCCCATAAATGAAGCGAGCTGCTGAATGGAAAACAGACTTAAGTGGGGACAGGTGAGATTTGGGGAGGCCAGTAAGAAGAGAATTGCAGTAGTCTAGTCTGGAGAGGACCAGCGATTGCACCAGGGTTATAAGGTCCTGCTCCGGGAAGAAGCGTCGGATTCCCCAAAGAAGGCGCAGTTGGTAACGAGCAGATTTTGCAATAGAATTGATGTGGGGAGTTAGATTGAGTTTTTTGTCTAGAATGACTCCAAGGGATTTTGAGCTGTCGACAATGATGGGTTTATTGTTTAGTAGATTTATCTGATCCATCCATGATTGAACCGGGGGGGGAGAGAGTGAGGAGGAGAAGAGGAGGAATTCAGTTTTGGAGGGATTCAGAATCAGTTGATGAGTTGACATCCAGTTTTGGATGGAGTCCAGAGTAGAGCTTAGGAAGGAGAGATCATGAGTGGAGGCAACCTTGAGGTAGAGTTGAGTGTCGTCTGCATAGAGATGATAGTGAATCCCGGATTTGCTTAGGAGGTTTCCCAGTGGTTCTAAGTAGAGATTGAACAATGTGGGTGCAAGTATAGAGCCTTGAGGAACACCCTGACCTACCGCCACAGGAGAAGAAAGACTGTTCGCTATTTTGATCATTTGGGATCTGTCAGAGAGGAAGGATGCAAACCATTTAAGCACAGTGCCCTCCATGCCCATTCTCTGTTGAAGGATATTGAGGAGGGTGTTGTGATTGACAGTGTCAAAGGCTGCAGAAAGGTCAAGGAGAATTAGAAGACAGGACCCCCCCGAATCGAGTATCCTCAGCGCGTCATCAACCACTTGCAGTAGGGCTGTTTCAGTGCTGCAGTTTTGCATGAAGCCAGACTGACAATTGTCAAGAAGATCATTGTCCTTGATATGACGAGAGAGTTGTTTTGCTACACATCTTTCAGTGATCTTCGCAAGGAAGGGAAGGTTAGTGATGGGGCGGAAGTTGTTGAGGTCCTTCGCATCAGCAGTGGGCTTTTTAAGCAGAGGGGTGACCTGCCCAGTTTTGAAGGAGACAGGAAGGGAGCCTTGCCAGAGGGAGAGGTTGATCAGAATGGTCCAATAGGAGAGGGAATGGGTATAGAAGTCCAAGGCAATGGCACTGGGGATAGTGTCAAGAGAATGGTTGGAGGGCTTTGTTTCGCGTATGCACTTGAGAAGGGCATCTTCAGATATGGGGTCAAAGCTCTGCCAAGTGGCTAAGGATTTGCGCTCCTCTGGAGGTGTAGGATGAGAGACCTGATCCACAAGTGATTTCACTTTTTCATCAAAGAAAATGGCGAAATCCGCTGCTCTCTTAGTAGAATCCTCCACCTCGGAGGATGGGGGAGAGCAGCTCGGAGTCTTGATGAGATCGAATAGTTTTTTGGGTCTATTTTTGGCGGAGTCAAGGAGGGTTTTGAAGTGCGCCGCTTTCTCAAGGAAGATATGCTTGTGGTACTTGGATCTTGCTGTGCGAAGCATGGCTAAATTGTCTGTGGAGGGCACTTGCCTCCATTGTTTTTCCAGGAATCTTAGCTGCTTCCTTTCCTCATAAAGGGATTTGTTGAACCAAGGTGCTGAGGGAGTGGGCCTTGTCTTTTTGCTTTTGAGTGGAGCGACGTTATTAATTTCAGCTGCAAGAACTGTGAGGCATTGGGAGGTGAGATCGTCAACAGCTATGTTTGGGTCTAGCCTTGGAAGTGATAGCAAAGCTGATTCACAGAGGGGACCGACATCAATATTTTTGGCATCACGGAACCAGGAGATGGCCCTCTTGGGTTGGCCAAGAGTTATAGAGTGTGAAAGTTGAAGAGAGAATGGGATGAGGTGGTGGTCAGACCAATCTACATGGATTGGGGTAGAGGTAGAAAGCATGCCTGCTTTAGAAATAACAAGGTCCAGGATTGCGCCCTTAGAGTGGGTTGGTTCAATGCAGTGTTGGATAAGATCGTTTGTAGAGAGGAAGGTGGCCAGAGAGTTCGCAGAGGAGTCTTGTGGTACGCCCCAGTGGAGATTGAAGTCACCCACGAAGGTCTGATTGTCACTTTGTGTGTATTGGTCGCTGATGAAGTCAGTGACATCTTATATAAACGAAGGGCCACTATGAGGCGGGCGGTAAATGATATGGAATCTGAGCGGTGGACGGTGTTTCAATTGAAGCTCAAGAGAAAGGCATTCAAAGGTGAGGGAGGAACTGATTGGAGAAGCCTTAAGTTGGAGGGCGTTTCTAAAGTTGACTGCAACACCTCCCCCCGTGTTGTCAGTTCTGTCATTCCTTAATATGGAGTAACCTGTGGGTACTAGGAGATCAAACATAGAGTGAGAGGTATCTTTGAACCAGGTCTCTGTGAGGAAGAGCATGTCAAGTTTGTGAAGGGTGATGGTATCAGAGATTTCAAGTTTGTGTTTTACTGCAGATCTGCAGTTGTGAAGCATACAGCGCAGCTCTGTCAAGACTGTTTTGGTGACGGGGGCACTTGGGCTCTGAAGGGTGATCGGGATATTGTACTTATGTGGGGGTGCACGGGAAGGTTTAGGTGGATGCTTTGTTCTGACAGAGGTGATGGTCGGAATAGTGTAGATAGTGGGGTTGCTAGGGTATGTCTGTTGAAGGAGGGTGGCGTTCAAGGGCTTGTGTGACGAGAGGTTGGTCTTGGCTGTATTGGGGTGAAGGGGCGAAGTGCATCTCATGGGAAGTTGGGAGGGAGTAGAGGTGCATGGATGGGTGGAGATCTTAGAGCATAAAAGTGAAATGGCAGCTGTAAGCTGGGAGATGGAGGTGATCAGAGAGCCTAGCGTATTTTCCAGTGAGAATGAGGCAGAGCACGGAAGGTTGGGTGGCTCGATTGAGACAAGGGGTGGTGGTATTGGTGGTGGAAGGCAGGGAGAGGTGGGGGGACAGGAGGTAAGTTGGGGAGAGGTGGGGGGACAGGAGGTAAGTTGGGGTGTGGGGTTCACAGGTGAAGTAAGTGAATTGGGCGTTAAGGGAGAGTTGTCATTGTTGGTGTTGCAAGAGGGAGAGGAGTTAAGGACAAGTTTAGAGGGAGAAAGGTGCGGAACACGGCGGTAGGGAAGTAGGAGGGGGGAGGCCTGAGTGGCGTTATGGGAATGTAGGAGGTGTGGGAGGAAGCGAGGTGAAGTAGTTGTGGAGGTCCTGTCAGTTAGGAGAGGTGGCAGTGAGGGAACGGTCATCTGGCAGAGTGAGGGGGGTTGAGAGAGAGGGAAGTTGTGGAAGGGAAATAGTCCTGCTGGGCCCGAGGGAGGGAGATGGGAGGGGTTACTGGGAGAGGAAAGGGAGTAGTGCAGCAGTACTGAAGGAGTAGGAGGGAGGAGTAGGAGGGAGGAGAGAGATGCAGTGGGAATGTGGCGAAAACGGGATGAATGGCGAGGGGATGAAGGGGTGGAGAGGAGGGATGGAAGGAGGGATAAGGGGAGCATAGGGAAAGTTAATCGGGGGAGAGGGTTGGAGGAGAGGTGGACTAAGAAGGGGGTGATAGGGAGAAGTATGGGGGAGGAGAAGAGATTTGAGTATCGCGATAGTGCAGATGGGACGAGGAGCGTATTAGCTAGTGGTAAGGCTGAAGTAATGTGGGAGGGGACATACTGTGAGGGGGAGGAATAGGAGATGAGGTACGTATGCATCGACTGGTGGCATAAGAACAGACTGTTAAACGGCATTACATTGTAATTACAGTACACAACATCTACATACAAGGAAGTAGGTTTTTAGTTGTGAAGGGTGTGAATCCTTCTCAAGCAGTAAGTGCACACTTCTGTCTGCTGTGCACCAAGCAATCCGCTGTAGCACTTGACTCTTTCAGGATAGCGAGGCAAAGCAGTTCAAGGTCTTCTCTGAGGATTTGGTGCCTCGGCCCACAGGCACACAACAAACATCAACCAATAGATCATTGTCCAGTCAGTGCTTTTACTTGTAAAAAGTAAAAGTAGTTTATTACACACACCTAAATATTATGCATCAATTTAAATGTAGCCATGATGGCGGGTGAAAATACATATGCGGACACCCTACTTACAGTTCACACCCCTGGGGTGCCCTGAACCCCGGAGCCACAATACACCATATATATGTTAGACAGAATATAATGTGGTATAATTATCAAAAGTCATGCTGACTGGCTTTGTCACGGTGTCACCACAATAGTAAAAGCAGAAATATATCACACTAAACCAGTTCAACACTACTAAAATCTCTATATATGGTCCCATCTTACAATGACATTCATGTACATCCACTTCTGATTCACTTCACTGGGAACGTGCATTTTGCTCCTGGTATACTCCATCCACATGGAGTGGGTTTCTATAAGCATCTTGGCCTCTAATTTTTGCAATTCTAAGGAGTGTTATGTTTACCTCTCTCCCTCTTCACACAGGACCTCTCTCCTGTTTGGGCCCCTGAAACTTCTCCTGGCCCTGGAGGCTTCTTCAGAAGCACTCCAAGTGACCCCAAGGCAGAGCAACTCCCTGCCTGCACTCGCCAGGCCCTGTGGCATCCTAGCCACTTGCAAGGCCATTGACCTTCTGTGGACCAGTCCACAGAGGATCAGGGGAGCCCTCCAGGGTAAACCCTCCCCACCAGTTCCAAACCTTTCCTGTCCCCCAGAAAGTATAGGAAGGTCAGTGCCACTGACCCTGGAGAAGCAAAGTCTAGCCCCAGAGTACCAATGATGTCAGAAGTTGTTTAATCCATTCTTGCGGTAGGGGTCAGGTGTCTTCACCCTTCCAGGTGTTCATGCCAGTTCCGGAACCATCTTCAAAGTGTCTCCCTTGTGAAGTTGTTAAGTAAGTGGCAATGGGAGGTTAAGTAAGTGGCAATGGGAGGTTCTAGAAGCTCAGCACCTCTGCCTAGTGCTAAGGGGACACATCATCACTCCACCCTTGCCTCAGCTTTCCTGTACAGCATTTTGGGGTGATGCCGTCGAGTGGTCTCTTGAAAGACCTTCTCTAAGAGCCTGAGGCTGAACATGGCCCGTACCACCACAGCTAACTGGTCCTTTCCTTCCAAAACTTCAAAGGGCTCCTGCGACTGGCTCCATAGGTCTGGATATCCTCCTTTGTTTCTGTGGGGTTGAACCTTTCCAGGCCAGGTGTAGTGTGAAAAATGATCACAGGGATTCTGTCCCTACCCTCTCCTTTCCTCTCCCAGGAGCAGGCCAAATGACAACTAATGGCCAGGTTGTGTGGGACTGGGGAGGCCTTTGATCCTCCAGCTGGCCATCAGAGCAATGATCTTGGCCCAGCAGGGTGATTCAAAAACCCAAATCTCATTAGGAGCTGAGTCAAAGAACACATTTAAATCGTGAAGTGCCTCAAGGAGTGCAGAAATGTGTAAATTAATATCAGATCCGCGTTGCTTATCAGAAAACATGCTGAACCATCCGAGAGCCTGCTGGCACTGCCGCGGCCTACCTTGCTGAACCATCTGAGAGCCTGCTGGCGCTGCCGCGGCCTACCTTGCTGAACCATCCTGTAAGCCTGCTGGCACGGCCGCGGCTCGAACCTCTCGGAACCCCCCAGCTCGAGGATTGAGAGCTGTGCGCAGGGTATCCCTTCCTCCCCCCAGAAGCGAGACTGTCCCGCTACCTCGCCCCCTTTTCGAGACTTTACGGATCCCTCGATCCGCCTGTATATACTGCCAAGAATCCGCAACCCGTATTCCTTATAAAAGCTTGAGAACTTGACCTCCTGTGTGGTGTCCGTTTGTAGTGTTGTGATTACTCTGCTGTACGATCCTAGGAGAGGGCCCTCCCCCAGGAGGCCTCTCGGTAACGCTCGGCTACGTCTCGACGGAAAGGTGGATCTAGGGGTGGTCAGTCAGACATCTTCTGCCTCCCCCGGGGTCGCCTTTCTAACATTGGTGGCAAGCGCCGGGATCCGAGCCCACGTAGATCGTACAGGGAGTGATTCACTCGCTACCAAGAGAAACCCACTGCGACCATGAGCACAGAATTCCAGAAAGAGAAAATGGAAGACTACAGTCACAAGGAGCTAAAGCAATTCTGCAAAGACCTAGGCATCGCTACCTCTGGCTTAAGCACCAAAGAAGACTTTAAATCGGTCCTACAGGCCTGGGTGGACGCCGGCGAGGCGCCACCTCCGAGTGAAGATAACCCGGGCCCGAACGGACGCCCGGAGGCTGAGGTGAACCAAGCGGGAGGGAGACCCGCAACCCCAAACACGGGCCTCTTCCCCGAAGACGCCCGAGAACGAGAGAGGAACCGGCTCCACGAGTTGGATCTGGCTCGACTCCGACAAGAAGGAGAAATCCAACTGGCGGAAAGGAAGCTAGCCCTCGAGGAAAAAAAACTCATGCTCGAGCACGAGCGCGTCCTCAAAGAAATAGAACTCAAAGCCAAGGCAAACGAGTCTGCCCTCGCCGGGAGTAAGACCTCACCCCCGCCGGTGGACGCGAAGGTGCACATACCCAAGGATGTCGTCAAAGAGTACTATAAGAACGACGACATCCAACAGTGGTTCAAAGCCTACGAGGTCGCCATGGCCGCCCATCGAGTACCACTCAAGGACTGGGGCGCCGGCCTGTGGGGGAAGTTTATCAACGAAGGGAGAGACGCCTTGCTGGAGCTCCCTGATACCGAGAGGACCTCGTACGAGCACATGAAGACCGCCCTCCTCACTCGCTACGGACTCACCCCCGAGATGTACCGGCAGCGATTCCGAGACTGCAAAAAAATCCCCGGTACCACGTGGGTGGAATACGTGAACTATTACAGTAGAGCCTTCGAGGGGTGGACTCGGGGCTGCCAGGTCACCACCTACCAGCAGTTGGTCGACCTCATTCTATGGGAACATCTGTCCAATAACTGTTTCATCGAACTTCGGCAGCACCTCCTCGACAGCAAATTGACAGAGCCCCGAAAACTCGCTGTCGAGGCGGATCGATGGGCGAGCACCCGAGTGCCCCGGAGCACGATGGGAGACTACGGCCGGGGATCCCCGGGGAACCACCAACCACGAGGCGGCGGGGTAGGCCAGAGCCGGGGTCGAGACGTCCCCCAGGGGTCCTCCCCTACCTCCACGTCGCCCTCCCTGGGCCGGAGAGGGGCCCCCCCAGCCAGAACGGGGCCCCGCCCAAACGTTACGTGTCATAGGTGCCAGCGACAAGGTCATTATGCGAATGACCCCCTCTGCCCGATGAACCAGCGACCCGGCACCACCGGGCCCCCAGCCCGCCAGATCGCGGCGGCTGCCCTGGGTGCAGAAAGAAGTGAGGAAGAGGACGACGACCCCGAACAGGCCGAGTGGGAGCCCGCCGCCATGACCTTGGCATGCCTGGGTACCCACGACCTGATCCCTCGAGGTCCGATACCCGGCAACACCCAGAAATACCGCCAGTGGGTCACCATCAATGGTCGCCGGACCGAAGCCCTCCGTGACACCGGAGCCAGCGTGACAGCGGTCCGCTGCCATCTGGTGACCCCAGAACAGATCCTTATACGTCCTGTGCCCAGTCCGGCCTGCAGATAACTCAGAGACTTTGTGCCAGATGGCCCGCATCCCCTTCGAGTGGGGAGGAGTGTCGGGCATGCTGAAAGTGACTGTCCGCGACGATGCCCCCGTGGACTGCCTCCTTGGGAACGACCTGGAAAGTTCCCCATGGGCCGGCGTCGAACGAAGAGAGCACCTGGGGATGCTGGGCCTTCCCGAGTGGGTCTGTGCGACCACCCGCTCCATGTCCGCCCGAGCCTCCACCCCCGCGGGGGGAGCTCCGACTGAGGAACCCGAGTGGCCCGCACCTCCACCACCCGTCGTCCCCGAGGACGCCGACCCCGAACACGGCCCCCAAGGGCCCGACCAAGAAGACCTCACCGAGCTCAACCACCTCCCAGAACTCGCTCAATGGCGCCAAGAAGGTGGCCCCACCCGCGAACAGTTCCGGCAGGAGCAGAAAACCTGCCCCTCCCTCGAGGGGATTCGACAGCAAGCCGCTACTCAAGCCGCTGGAGACCCCGCGGGGTCCCACTGGGTCTATTGGGACAACGACCTCCTCTACAGTGAGCAGTAGATTGCTGAGCTAGGGGCCGGCCGGGTACTGGTCGTACCCCTCCGATTCAGAGACTTCCTCCTGAACTTAGCACATGATGTGCCCCTCGCCGGGCACTTGGGGCAGGACAAAACCTACAGCCGCCTGGTGACCCATTTCTACTGGCCAAGAATGCGCACCGATGTGCATAACCACTGCCGAACCTGCCCGACCTGTCAAGCCAGCGGGAAGAGCGGGGGGAAAGTCAAAGCCCCGCTCCAGCCGTTCCCCGTGGTGACCACCCCCTTCGAGCGAGTAGGAATAGACATCGTAGGGCCCCTGGACCCTCGCACCTCGCAGGGACACCGCTTCATCCTAGTCCTGGTGGACCATGCCACCCGCTATCCTGAGGCCATCCCCCTCCGAACCATCACGGCCCCCGTGGTGGGCCGAGCCCTCATGAGCATCTTCTCCCGAGTCGGCTTCCCCCGAGAAGTCGTGAGTGATCGGGGCTCCAACTTTATCTCAAAGCATATGCGATCCCTATGGCAACAGTGCGGGGTCGCCTATAAGTTCACCACCCCGTATCATCCCCAAGGAAATGGACTAGTGGAACGATTTAACAGGACACTGAAGGGAATGATCAAGGGCCTCGAAGAGCCCCTCCGGCGCAAATGGGATGTCCTGCTGCCCTGCCTCCTGTTCGCCTACCGAGAGGTACCCCAGAAATCTCTGGGGTTCAGCCCTTTTGAACTCTTGTACGGACACCCGGTTCGAGGCCCCCTCAGCCTGGTCAAGGAAGGCTGGGAGACAGCAGTTCGAGATGCCCCGCCGGATGTCTACCGGTACCCCCTGACCCTCCGCAATCAGACTCGGAAGTTCCGGGAACTTGCCGAGGCCAACCTCGAGGCCAGCCAGGAGGAGATGAAACGCTGGTATGACCAGAACGCCTCCTCCATCGAGTTCGAGCCGGGCCAGCAAGTCTGGGTCATGTCCCCGGTTGAACCGTGTGCCCTCCAGGACAAATGGACGGGGCCCTTCAAAGTGGTGGAGCGCAAGAGCCCCGTCACCTACCTGGTAGACATGGAGTCCCCCAGGAACCCCCTCCGGGTTCTACACGCTAACCGGCTCAAGCCGCACTTTGCCCGCACTGAACTGAGTCTGCTGCTGGCGACCGATGACGGAGCTGAAGACGACTCCGAGCCACTACCGGATCTCCTCAGCACCACCGAGAAAGACGGCTCCTTCGAAGGGGTCCGGCTCTCCTCTACCCTGACCCCAGAGCAGCAACAAGACTGCCGGAAGATGCTGGGGCAGTTTGCGGATCTGTTTTCCCTCACGCCGGGGGTCACCCGGTGGTGTGTCCACGATGTGGACACTGGGGACAGCCCACCTGTAAAACACCGAGCTTTTCGAGTGCCCGACCGGGTTCGGGCCTGCATCCAATCAGAAGTGGCCAAGATGTTGGCCCTGGGGGTAGTCGAACCCTCCAACAGTCTGTGGTATATAAATAAATAATACCGGATCTAGGTTTTACTGGACATAGCAATAACAGATAGCTCAATAAATAAGAGTCAAGATTCGAGGTAGTAGGAGTTTGCAGGTTTAATACAGCATAAAGGACAGGAACAGGACAACCTGCACGGGAACAGGATGGCAGCGCTGCCGGGGGCAGGATCAGAATCGGCGTAACATTTAATAACAGTGCACCAATATATATACTAAAACAGTTACATTACAATGAATTACAGTAGGCGGAGCAGTGGGTGTGGTCAATAGCAGTCGCGAAAGATAAGGGTGAAAATGGGTGTAACAGGGGCGTATACATAGACATGTGATGCAAACGTAACAGAATATGTCATAAATGGGGCGGAAACATGGAGGGGGCTACCTAAGGAGCCGGGACCTCTAACCTAATGGTGCGCGCAAACTGACAATGACGTGTTACTAGGAGAAGCTGGGGGCTATGAACTCTGTGCTAGGAGCAGAGACTGAAGTCTGGAGAGTCAGGGCGACATGTGCATAAACAATATCTAGTATCTGATGTTTAGAGAACATGTTGATAGAATCCAAAAGTTATCGGGGTAAAGGCTAACAGACTCTAAGAACGGTGCATGCATTACTCTACATGTAGTGCGTGATGAAGAATATTAAATGACCATTAAATGCAGTATTTCTCTTACATGGAGACGTAAAGGCTAGACAATGACGGAAACTATTGATGCGATTCAGTAGCTTAGGAATGCAGAGAAGGAGGGCTGGACTGATAACTAGAATCATAACATACTCTTGGCAGACTCAGAGGCAGAGCCAGGCTGAGCCGGGCACTGTGAGGCAGGAAGTAAGTGAAGGGTCGAGGATACAGGTGGGGGCTGTATCGCTCCTCAGCGAGGGTTCAGGAGACAGGAGCTGAATCTGGTGTCCGGGCCCTTTTGAGGCCTAGAAACGGGGACTTTTCAATGAAATAACGTGCACACTGGGAAACGTGGCAACATAACTTTACATAGGCCTGATATTCATAGTATTCACGAGAACTGGAAACTGGCATACTAGAGATGGACACAACTGTAATTGCGTCTTTAATCAAACATGGGGGATACATATGCATATTTAATCATGCACACATAACATAAGATGGAGGACACGTAGGGACACAGAACATGGCAAAATTTACTTTTCCACATTCCCTCCTTGTCACTACGTTTCCATCAGGAAACATCAATATTCATGATACCATCTATCATTTCATACAGTATCATTTGCTTGTCTCGAATTTTCTTGGAACGGGATTTAGAACGGGACTTGGGACTAGGAATACAAGATGTAGCACAAATGCCGCAAATCGCAGGGCCACATTGTAAACAGAGGCAGCAACTGAATATGATCGCTACTGCAATACCCAGAAATGACAATACTTTCCATCCCCAGGCGGAAATTATATTCCAGAACCAACCGGACCATGTCCAGGTGCCTGGATCTTGGTGTAACATATGGGCAATTTTATGGAGTCTGGTAATAGCTGAATAAACAGACGGTGCGTTATTAGGAATGAAAATGCAGCAACTAGATCCAATGACTCTACATGCCCCGCCCCTATCGGCCAGTATGACGTCAAGGACGAGACGATTCTGGAGCACGACAATTCTCATAAAGGATTGTTCTTCGGTTAAGTTACCTAGAGCAGAAGTAGTCTCAATCACTACTGCTTCAAGTGTTCTGGTTAATCTACGTATCAGTTTACTATTCACGACAGTACCTAAGTAGGGGAAGACACCTTTATTGATATCTATGTATTGTTCTAGAGCAGTTTCAGTATAATCGACAATCGGGAAATTTCTCTTGTGTCTAGTATGTACTAGGTGGGAATTCCTATGATAGTCAGGTGGGGCTAGGAAAACTGGTGGCAGTAGGAAGGCAATGTAACAGGTTCCCTCCCAATCGAGGGGCAGACGAACATATGCGGTTTGACCACAAACAAAATAAGAATGACGTGAAGCTTTGAAAATAGATTTCCCACTGTCACTATACTTGATAATAGTAGTACAATCACTATGGCCTACATGTACGGAACCATTATTTCGGACACATAATTCACCTTTGACTGGTAATACTGACATAACAGGTAAGTCTGGAGTAGAATCAGACTGAACATTCAGGACCATAAAATTCGAAGAATAATTACCCAAATTATAAACTTCATTTTCTAGATCTAACCCTGTTCTGTGGGGAAGACCTTGCTTGTCTGGAAAACATGTACTGTTAAGAAAAGACATATCTGTTGAGGATGACGTTAACGTGGACCATGCTCCACACGAACCATTATGTGAAAATGGATAAGGAAAGAGTGGCAGAACTCCCTTCGGTGTCTGGAAAGGGGGGAGTCGACCACACACCCAACAATTAGTGGCATTGCTGGTCTGGTGTGAATAATGCAACATGCGGATAAAAGAGTTATTACGCATAGCAAGACGATAAGAAAGTTCATGAGGAGGCAGATCACTAAACGTGTGCTCTACTGTAACCTTAACAGACTTATTTACATGAGAAACTGGAAAATACAAATAAAATGCATAACTGGTGCAGGAAATCATAATGCTGAAATATAGCAGAAAACATAAAATAATAGTGCAACTTCTAGAGTTCTCACTAACTCTCTCTTTGTGGGGGTCTATTATATACATGTCAGAAACCGGTCTAACCGTTTCACCTAGGGGAGGACTTAGACAATCAAACTGGCTGACCTATTTTACTAGACCTTAGTTTAAGCTTATACTCCTGTTGCGGAGTTTTCTCTAACAGGGAAGGGTTCGTAGCAATGTCTTTTGCGGGACAGTCCTTAAGAATAGTACTTTGGCAGTTTTTAGAATCCTCGGAAATGCTCTTTGAAACAGGCTTTAGTCCAAAAAATCTTTTCACATGTGACAGGTGGACCCAGCCCTTCCTGCCTTCCAGCTTGACGGCAGTACGGGTGGCCAGGAGGACCTGTCGGGGTTCCTTCCAGCGAGGCTCCAGCGGACTTGAACGATCAAAATTCCGGACAAGAACCATGGATCCGGGAACGATTTCATGCGGTGCCACCTCGGTATTGTCTGGAAATGCGGCAGCAACCTGTGAACGACAAGAGTTGAGGGCAGACATCAAGGAAGCTAGGTAATCTGTCAGCATATTACTTGAAACATCGGTAATACTTCGAGGTCTAGGTGTACCCCACATGTTAGGGGGGCGGCCGAATATGACCTCATACGGGGACAGACCTGATCTGGAATGTGCGACCATGCGCATATAAAATAAAGCGACTGGCAGAGCTACTAGCCAGTCCACACCTTTCTCTTTACATACTTTTGCAATTCAAATTTTCAGGGTCTGGTTATGTCTCTCTACGAGACCGGCTGCTTCAGGGTGGCGTACACAATGGAACTTCCACTGGTACCCTAACAAAAGGGAAACATGTTTCATCAACTCAGATGAGAATGGCTGGCCGTTGTCAGAATATACGACTCTAGGGAGTCCATAACGGGGGAAGAATTCACGAACCAACTGCTTGGCAGTGGTCGCGGCTGTGTAATCTGGGACTGGATATGCTTCTGTCCACCTGGACAAAGCGCATACAACTACAAGGACATACTTGAAACCTCGACATCGCTCCATCTGAATATAATCCATCTGGAGGACTTCAAAAGGGTGGTCAGGGGGCTGGAAACCACCTTGTTCCACCGGGACACTTTTACCTGGATTAAACTGGCAACATATCATACAGGTACGGACTTTCTGCTTGGCTGCAGCTCGTAAATGCTTGTTGAACCAAATGTTCTGGATACTATCTAACATAGCTTTTTCTCCTAAATGTGCTGGACTATGTGCGGTATTGATAATGACTTGAACCATAGAGTCGGGGAGAAACCATGTGGCTTTACCCTTCGTTACCCATCCCTGATCTGTCTGGACCCCTCCTTGTTCGGACCATTTCTTGATTTCATCGGGAGTAGCATGTAACTGGATATCTATGACATCTTGAGTAGGGTCCTTAACTGTCATACATGTAGTCTGTTCTAGAGTGGATGTCGGTGTCTTGTTAACTGGAATGTCCTGTGTCTGTGCTGTAAGCTTGGCTGTGCGATCTGCTAGATCATTACCTTGAGAAATAGTGTCAGTAACTTTCGTATGTGCTTTGCACTTCATGATAGCAATAGATGTCGGTAAATGTATGGCATCTAACAGAGCCTGAATAAGGAGACCATGCTGAATCTTGGTTCCATGAGAAGTCATGAAACCTCTCTCCTGCCAGAGCACTCCAAAGTCGTGTACGACTCCGAATGCATAACGTGAATCTGTGTAAACGTTAACTTTCAGGTTCTTAGCGTGTATGCAGGCTTGTGTCAGAGCAACTAGCTCTGCTGCTTGAGCAGACAGGGTGTCAATACGGTGTGTTTCTATAACTTCAGTGTCAGTAGTCACTGCATACGCGGCTACTAGTTCTCCTGTACTTGTTCTCATACATGAACCATCCACATAAAGTGTCAGGTCTGGATATGGTAATGGAATATCTGTCAGATCTTGTCTTGGCTTAGTCATAATATTAACTACTTCCACACAGTCGTGTGTGGCAGGATTCGAATTAACTGATGGTAACAGTGTAGCAGGATTTAGAACGTTGCAGCGTCTGATTTCTATGTGTGGCTGGAACAGTGTCAATTCATAACCTGTTAAACGTGCAATTGTCAAGTGCTGAGTCTGTGTTCGGTTTAAAAGAACTTCCACGGAGTGTGGGACTTGTACGGTCAAGGAATGTCCTAATACTATGGAATCACTTTGTCTGATAGCTAGTGCTGTGGCTGCAACTGACTTGAGGCACGCAGGCAGAGCCTGGGCTACAGGATCTAATGTGCTCGAAAAATAAGCACAGGGCTTGTATTGTCCTGCTTGATCTTGTGTGAGAACAGATAATGCTGTACCTTCGCGTTCAGTGACAAAAAGTGTAAAAGGCTTACTGTAGTTCGGTGTTGCTAGAACTGGAGCTTGGCATAAGGCTTTCTTTAACTCATTGAAACTAAGTGTATGTACAGATGTCCAAGGGAGGACAGTCGATACGGCTGCCTCCTGTGTCGTTAACTGTATCAGTGGTTTAGCTAGAAATGCATACTGAGGAATCCATTGTCTGCAGTAAGAAGTAAGGCCGATAAAAGCACGTACCTCCTTCTGTGTCTTGGGCTGAGGAAGACTCGCTATTAGCTGGATACGGTCAGGTGTCAACTGCCTACCCCTCTTGGACAGTAAGTGGCCTAAGTAGATCACTTGCTGGACACAGAATTGAAGCTTCGAAGGGGACACCTTGTGCCCCATCTCGGCAAGGAAATACAAGACTGTAAGGGATGCTCGCTCGCAAGTACGTTCAGAACGGGCTGTGATCAGTAGATCATCGACATATTGGAGCAGGGCAGTGTCAGTTGGCATGTGAATATTGTCTAGTTGTCTTTTAAGTGCTTGACTGTAAATACTAGGACTTTCTGTGAAACCTTGAGGAGCTCGTGTGAACATATAGCTCCTTCCATTTAAACAAAATCCGAAAAGAAACTGGCTGTCTGGATGAATGGGGACACTGAAAAACGCGTTCTTGAGGTCTATGACTGTGAAAAATGAGGCTTCGGAATCAATGGCTGTCAATAGGGAAGAGATATCTGGGACAACTGGGTACTGGGGAATAATACATTTATTGAGTTCTCGTAGGTCAATCACTAATCGATATACTGGGGGTGCATTTGGATCAGTACGTTTCATGACTGGAATGATCGGAGAATTACATACATTGGAGTCAGTTTCTACAACTACTCCTTGAGCGATGAGCTCGTCAATAATTTTGGATAAGGCTGCTACAGCCTCAGGTGGCAATCTGTACTGTCTGATTCGTGGTAACACTACACCTGGCTTGAGAGTCACACGATGGGGTGTGATTTGCATATAACCAACATCAGTTGGACCTTGCGCCCATAGATGCTGCGGAACATTGGACAATCTCGGATCAAAATCTCGTAATACATAGTGACCCTTGAAGTCACGTAGAAACAGGCGTATTCCCTCTGGGGAACAGCAAATAACTGCACCTAATTCTTTCAGTGTTTTAATGCCTAACAGATTTTCTGGACACGACTTTGTAAGTAACAGATCAGTAGTGCGGGACAATGGACCTACTTCTAGAGTAACTGGCTTAGATATCTCGTTTACAATAGGCTTTCCTGAAAATCCAAGGGAAACATTTCTTGAGCCTGAGAGCGGAGCCCCTGGAACTTCGGCATGGCTGATGGTGGTCCTACTTGCCCCTGTATCAATCAAAAACTTTCTGTCTTTCCCTAATACTTGACTATGAACATAGGGACCCTCTTGATCTACAGGTATCTCGATGAGAGGCAAGCCTACCTCCCTCTCTAGGCTGTTTCATGAATATGGCTGATACTCTGGATACTCGGATTGTGCATACTGGTACATTTGCTGTGTAACATGCTGTGTTGCAGCAATAGGCTGCGGTGCTGGAACTGTCTGTTGTGCATTCTGTGGCTGAGAAGTCTGTGAAACTTGTTCTTGTCTAGGCGGACGTGGTCTTTCTTTAGTCTTACCGGTAGCTATATTGTGTTTCAGAACTGCACACTCGTTTATAAAATGACCTGGCTGTTTACAATAATTGCATGTCCCTTTAACGGGAGCTGTAGGATGACTGGCTTGATTCGGACCCCTCTTCTGACTGTCTTGTGGAACAGATTGTGATAGTACTTTCATTTTCGTGTCTTTCATACGTTTTCTTTCATGATCTTGCTCTTCTCTGATTCTATTCTGGTGGTACTGAAGCATCTGTAACATCTGGGACGGGGTATTAGCTTGCCATGTACTTTCGACTTTCAAAACTCGATTCTTAACTTGTGGACTTGAATTCTCGACTAATTTAGTAACAAAAAGATGAGGGTATGACTCACTACTTGTCTTGAGGCCACTGTTTATAATAAAACATTTTTCGAATCTAGAATAAAAATCACTAGTATCTTCGTCTTGTTTCTGTTTACAGGCTGAGATTGCATCCCAGTCTTCCTTTTTAGTGGCTAATAATCTGGGCAAAACTTGTATTAACAGTTCTGGTAATTCTTTACATTTCTCTCCAAGACCGGTACCTGGTACTCGTATCTTATCTTCAGCTTCTAGAACTGCCCAATCGATCTTTTTCTCTCCCACCTCCCAATCTTTTTCCTTGAGTTTTTCATATACCCCTGCGGGCAACAGGACTTTTAGCATTTTAATTATATCTGGATACGTGTATTCTCCCATACGGAGCATGTCCTTTAATTCTCGGTGGAACCCTGCTGGATCTTTGTCATGGCAGGGAATTAATTTCTTCATCTCTAAGAGTTCCATCTTTGTAATCGGGGTGTAAACAAACACTCGTTGCATTTCACCATCTGTTGTCCTGACTGGGTGTACTTCTCGTAACGGATTCTGTCTGTCTATGTAAAAGGGTTTACTTTCTGGGGGTGAGACATGAACAAAATGCGGGTTCAAAAACGTTCTATATTTGTGGCGCTGTTCTAGAATGACACTAATTAAATCGGTACCTAAACCTTTCCATCTATACTGGAGTAACTCGTTCAGGACATCATGTAACGGACCTGGATCAGAATGTTGACCCTCATACAAAGTAATGAGGTGTTGGATCATATACATACCCACCAGTCGCTGCTCGGCTGGGGGCAATTTCAGAAACATTTGTGCCACTATTTCATCTGGAAAAGTGGTAGAATCAGTAATCCATCGGACTGCTGATCGGACTAGTTCTTGTTCATGCATAGTACTTAACTCACTATAACCGATTCGTGATTTCAGAATATGATCGGTAGCTTGAAATACTTGTTCTAGAGAACCTTGTTCTGGTGCTGGATGATGAACAGTTTTCTTGTAGTCTAGACGTGAATATCGGTCTGGGAATCTAGATTTTCCTACATACGCTATTCTGACGGGATTCTCGTCGTCTACCTCTTCAGTAGAAGAGTCATTCTCTTTCTCGCTTACTTGTGCTGCTTTACGTTGTTCATGTAACTTTATTATTTCTTTACGAATTCTCTTGTACATACTCTCTATACTACTGATAGTCTTGTGCTTACCCTCGGCTATATTATCACTCCACCTTGTCAGGATTCTCATTTCGGCCGGATCTTTGGTCGGGTAGTCTTGTTCTCTTATTAGACAATTAATCAGAAACTTTAATATCATGAGCTGGATTTCAGCTTTCCTTTGAGACATGGCTTCACCAATACTTTCTGGATCATCCCCTGTACGGATGAAACGATATATTCTGTCTAGATCTCCTTTCATATCTGGTAGGGTGTCTAAATACCCGGTCACCCGTCTTACACGGATGGAATATATTACTGTACTATCATCACCTGCAACCGGATCATAGCGGCATTCAGTAAGAGCTCGTCGGATATCTGCAACGGACTTAAATTTGGGCGTACGTTGTAACGCACATTCATGTAACTCGGCCAACGTTCTACGTTGGTGTGGTGGCGGGGTACCAGGAGGACCTCCTCCTGCGGCCCCTATGCTGGAATCGTCGACTGATACTCTTCGTGCTGGCAGAGTGGGAAATTGTAATGTGGGCTGAACCGGGGGTACCGTGGCAGGTACTCCGGTGTCTGGAGGAGCAGGATTTACATTATTTACAGGGACTGGCGGAACAGGATTTGCATATTCTGGAACCGTGTCGTCCAAGTAGGACGAAATAAAAATATCAGCTGCGGTCGGTTTGTGACGTAGCTTGGTCGGAACTAGTGGTGGCGGAAAATTACTGGATGCCTCCGGGGTCGCTTGTGGCAAGCCCTCGGCAAGAAGAGGATACATACCCTTAATGAGGGCATGTCTCTGTCTATCTGACTGTTCAGTTTTGACTCGTTCACCTATCTCGATTAGTTCCCTTTCTTGGGCTCGTTCTAAAGATTCTCTACTTAATTCTGACTTTCTGATTTCTTTTTCGGTTCTTTTATGAGATTCTTTGCGCCATAACTCGATGGCATCTTTCTGTGACTGTCTGGCTTTCTTTTTCCATAATGCTTCTTCTACTCGCATGATGCACTCGGCATCCCATGTACCCGATACGGGCCATCTATACTTTGCTTCTAACTGTTTGGTATACTCTACCCATAAATCTAGATATAATATGGCACTTATGCCATGCTTCTGATACATAAAATGACCTGGACTGTCCCTAGGCGGGACAGGAACTGCTTCTTCTAACAGACCTTTTCTAGTTCTTAACTGACGTAGTCTGGAAAATAACGGCATGACTGAACTGTTAATCTAGACACAATACAATCCACAATGAACACGATAATTACTCCACATTCATACCACGACATTAAAATACATGAAGAACATTTAAAATAACAGTTCGAACAGAATACTACCTGGAATACTGAAAACAGAATACATGAATTTCTCGAGAACAGAACTGACTAGAACAGAAACTAGATGTACTGCTAAAACAGTACGAAACTTACCGGTCTCATAAAGGGACACGTCAGGACCCGCATCCACCGAAGTGGACACTTCGTTTTGGGTCTGTGTACCACCAACCCACGGACCAGAGTCAATTAGATTGACCCTGTCTAGATACTACCCCAGCAATGGTACTCACCGGGCAGCAAGAACGGAAGGCCTCGGACTGGACTGGACTGCTTCGACGCCGGACGGACGAACTTCGGACTTCTGTTACGGGTGGGCCTCCGGATACCTCGGACCTTGGACTCTCGGCTTGGGCTCTGGTCGGGACTCGCCGCGTTCCTCCACCGCCTCGTCTGGATGCTGGACCGCCACCTCCGTCTCCTCCGTGGGCCTGAGGGATACTTGAAGCAGAAATATCTGCACGTGCACGGTATGGTTCCGTCACGGCTGCAGAGGGTCAGGGGGCCGGCGTGGCTTCACCGGCGCGTGGGGAAAGGGCAAGTCCCTGTTCGGGCGCCATTATGTGGTATATAAATAAATAATACCGGATCTAGGTTTTACTGGACATAGCAATAACAGATAGCTCAATAAATAAGAGTCAAGATTCGAGGTAGTAGGAGTTTGCAGGTTTAATACAGCATAAAGGACAGGAACAGGACAACCTGCACGGGAACAGGATGGCAGCGCTGCCGGGGGCAGGATCAGAATCGGCGTAACATTTAATAACAGTGCACCAATATATATACTAAAACAGTTACATTACAATGAATTACAATAGGCGGAGCAGTGGGTGTGGTCAATAGCAGTCGCGAAAGATAAGGGTGAAAATGGGTGTAACAGGGGCGTATACATAGACATGTGATGCAAACGTAACAGAATATGTCATAAATGGGGCGGAAACATGGAGGGGGCTACCTAAGGAGCCGGGACCTCTAACCTAATGGTGCGCGCAAACTGACAATGACGTGTTACTAGGAGAAGCTGGGGGCTATGAACTCTGTGCTAGGAGCAGAGACTGAAGTCTGGAGAGTCAGGGCGACATGTGCATAAACAATATCTAGTATCTGATGTTTAGAGAACATGTTGATAGAATCCAAAAGTTATCGGGGTAAAGGCTAACAGACTCTAAGAACGGTGCATGCATTACTCTACATGTAGTGCGTGATGAAGAATATTAAATGACCATTAAATGCAGTATTTCTCTTACATGGAGACGTAAAGGCTAGACAATGACGGAAACTATTGATGCGATTCAGTAGCTTAGGAATGCAGAGAAGGAGGGCTGGACTGATAACTAGAATCATAACATACTCTTGGCAGACTCAGAGGCAGAGCCAGGCTGAGCCGGGCACTGTGAGGCAGGAAGTAAGTGAAGGGTCGAGGATACAGGTGGGGGCTGTATCGCTCCTCAGCGAGGGTTCAGGAGACAGGAGCTGAATCTGGTGTCCGGGCCCTTTTGAGGCCTAGAAACGGGGACTTTTCAATGAAATAACGTGCACACTGGGAAACGTGGCAACATAACTTTACATAGGCCTGATATTCATAGTATTCACGAGAACTGGAAACTGGCATACTAGAGATGGACACAACTGTAATTGCGTCTTTAATAAAACATGGGGGATACATATGCATATTTAATCATGCACACATAACATAAGATGGAGGACACGTAGGGACACAGAACATGGCAAAATTTACTTTTCCACAAGTCCCTGGGCCAGTCCCGTTGTCCTGGTCCCTAAGGCCGCCTCCCCCGGAACAGCTCCAGAGCTCCGGTTCTGTGTTGACTACCGGGGACTGAATGCAGTCACCAGGACCGACGCCCATCCCATCCCCAGGGCGGATGAACTGATCGATCGCCTAGGGGCCGCCAAATACCTCAGCACCTTCGATCTCACGGCGGGGTATTGGCAGATCGGCCTTACTCCTGGTGCACAAGAGCGATCGGCCTTCTCGACCCCTGATGGCCACTATCACTTCAAAGTGATGCCCTTCGGCATGAAAAATGCGCCGGCCACCTTCCAGAGACTAGTGAACCAGGTGCTGGCCGGACTAGAGGAATACAGCGCCGCTTATCTAGATGACATTGCGGTGTACAGCCTTCAGTGGGATGAGCATCTGACCCACCTCTGGGAGGTCCTGACGGCCCTCCGGCGGGCCGGACTAACCATCAAAGCCAGCAAATGCCAGATAGGCCAAGGGTCCGTCGCCTATCTGGGACACCAAGTGGGGAGCGGCCAAGTAGCTCCCCTCCAACCAAAAATAGACGCCATCCGGGCCTGGGAGCCCCCGGTCACCCAAACCGCCGTCCGAGCCTTCCTGGGGCTCACCGGATACTATCGGCGATTTATAAAAGACTACGGGAGCATTGTGGGGCCCCTTACAGAACTGACCTCCAAGAAATTACCCCAGAAGGTGCATTGGACCCCTGCGTGCCAAACAGCCTTAGAGACTTTAAAGACTGCCATGTGCACCGCCCCTGTGCTCCAGGGCCCCGACTACAGTAGAGAGTTTGTAGTCCAAACCGACACCTCGGAGCACGGCATCGGGGCGGTCCTGTCCCAAGTTAACCCCGAAGGAACCGACCGGCCTGTGGCCTTCATCAGCCGACGCCTACCGGCAAGAGAACAGCGATGGAGCACCATCGATAGGGAAGCCTTTGCCGTGGTGTGGGCACTCAAGAAGCTCCGGCCCTACCTCTTCGGCACCCACTTCCGAGTCCAGACCGACCACCAGCCCCTGCGGTGGTTAATGCAGATGCGGGGAGAGAACCCGAAACTGCTGCGCTGGTCCATTTCTCTGCAGGGGATGGACTTTACTGTGGAGCATCTCCCCGGCAACGACCACGCCAATGCTGACGGCCTGTCCAGATTCTTCCGCCTCGGTGAGGAGAATCCCCAAGAAGATGGGTGACTCTCCCCTGCCTTCAGCTGGGGGGGACGCGTGTTGGACCCGGCCTCATGGCGTGGTCCTACCCCTCCCGCATGGCGGGCCCCGGACGACACCAGCCCTCCTCCGAACCTCGGGCGGCCCCTTCGGCCCGACCCCGCACGCCCCAACACCACCGATCCGGATGCCATCCCGGATCCCCATCACCAGCCTGGCTCCGGCTTAGGCCCATCACGACCTAAGCACGAGGCCGTGCCTGACTCCATCTTGGGTCCCCCACGTCACGACCACGTGGCCTCGGCCCAGGCCCAGGCCCCAGCGAAGCCCCGACATCGAGGCACCAAGATCCTCCCAGGTGGTCGAGTGGCCACTCGACAGATCCCGGAGGGAGAGGAGTTTCGATGGCCCTCCAGCCGTCCCCGGACGCCTGGTATCGATCGCCCTCCGGCCTCACTGGGCGCTGGCTCCACCCCCCTGCTGGGTGTCTGGACACCATCATCCCGGCCCCTCTGACCCCCCAGGCGGGAGGGTCCGGACATCAAAGGACCTCCGTCCTATATCTGGGCCAGCCCCGGAGTAGGACGTCAGTTGTATCCTGGACTGGAAGCCCTACTGACGCTGTCACGGCCGACACCAGACGAACTCATCCTTCCTGTAACCCGTCGTCCATCTGAGAGCCTGCTGGCGCTGCCGCGGCCTACCTTGCTGAACCATCTGAGAGCCTGCTGGCGCTGCCGCGGCCTACCTTGCTGAACCATCCGAGAGCCTGCTGGCGCTGCCGCGGCCTACCTTGCTGAACCATCTGAGAGCCTGCTGGCGCTGCCGCGGCCTACCTTGCTGAACCATCCGAGAGCCTGCTGGCGCTGCCGCGGCCTACCTTGCTGAACCATCTGAGAGCCTGCTGGCGCTGCCGCGGCCTACCTTGCTGAACCATCCGAGAGCCTGCTGGCGCTGCCGCTGCCTACCTTGCTGAACCACCCGAGAGCCTGCTGGCGCTGCCGCGGCCTACCTTGCTGAACCATCCTGTAAGCCTGCTGGCACGGCCGCGGCTCGAACCTCTCGGAACCCCCCAGCTCGAGGATTGAGAGCTGTGCGCAGGGTATCCCTTCCTCCCCCCAGAAGCGAGACTGTCCCGCTACCTCGCCCCCTTTTCGAGACTTTACGGATCCCTCGATCCGCCTGTATATACTGCCAAGAATCCGCAACCCGTATTCCTTATAAAAGCTTGAGAACTTGACCTCCTGTGTGGTGTCCGTTTGTAGTGTTGTGATTACTCTGCTGTACGATCCTAGGAGAGGGCCCTCCCCCAGGAGGCCTCTCGGTAACGCTCGGCTACGTCTCGACGGAGAGGTGGATCTAGGGGTGGTCAGTCAGACATCTTCTGCCTCCCCCGGGGTCGCCTTTCTAACAATGCGACCAACTGGAGAACGCCTGCAGGTTGTAATATGTAAATGGTCTGAAACTAAGTTCTCCTTCAACTTCTGTCTTTCATACTGGGTGGCTCCCACCACACAGAAAGTACTGAGGTTCCCTGGTCACTTGTGTGTGTTCCTGAGTCCTTGGCATTAGTCTTTTCACACAAAAAACACTTGCAGAATTTCGCCTTTTATTTAATGTTTCATGTGCTGGTTTAGGTAATTTGCACATTATATATATATGTGCTTGTAGATGTTGGAAATTATGCAGTTTGGGCCTGATGGATTACGCTAGGTTCTCTTTCTGAGATGGCTGGTAACAAGGGGTGGTAATACCAGAACAGTTTCCTCATTAGGGCGGGTGAGCGTCATCCGTCCCCGCCCACTGCGAGCCGCATAAAACGTGAAAAATAAAATTGCAGTGAAATTATTTCGTTGCCATTTTATTTTTCACGATGGAGAGCCGCAGCCACCAGCCTGCCCCTGAGTCAGGAGAAATGGGGGCGTGTCATCTGCTGCCGATTCGCAGCAGAGGCCCGGAGCAGTGGCTTGACTGGATGCTCCAAAGTGCGCGTGTCACTTTTGCCGGCATTTTTCTTGCGCCGGCCAAAGCCACATACACACTTTGAATCTCTCCAATCAGCTGTTTTAGACAGCTGGGTGTAGAACAAGCACAAGCCTCCAGGGCCTGAAGGAGCATCCAGCCAACCCTCTCCACCCAGTCCTGGTGCTTCTCTCATGCTAGTTAGCCGCATGAGAGCAGCGTTTGGATTGGTTTGGGTATCATCCTTTGTGCATTAGACTGCAGAGGAACACCGCGGAGGGCGTGGAGTCTGTGGGTAAGTACAATTGTATTTTATTTATTAGAAATATGTAATGCATTGTAGTGATAAAGTTAGTGGTTATGTTTTTTTAGGGGTTCTGGGTGGACCTGACGGGTCTTTTGGAGGGAGGGGTTGGTTGTTTTTGACTTTTGTGCGGAGGGTTGTTTAATTTAGTTTTTTGAGAAGCAGTGGGGCACTTTGCTCGCCCTACCACTTTCTAAGGCTAACAGCCGCCCCTGGATGTTACTGATTTCAGCGAGTATCATTACCCCAGTTACCGCCATCACAATTTTAGGAGTAAATTGGGAATAACACATGGCTTCCAGAATCACCAGGCCCTTTACGGCATGCAGTTCCAGATTTCGGGACCAGCAGGTGATGTGCACGGAAAAGCATTTAGTTTTATTGGGTGCAAGTCTATACCCAGTAAAAGTTGTAGTGGGGCGTGGTGGTAATCCAACAAAAAAAATATCGGATTTACCTGTCCACACAATCCACAAATAAAGTCCTAAAGAGGAATAGGTCTAGCAGCTAATGGTCTCCTGTGGACTCAGAATCTCTGTGTTCTAATACTGCTTCCCCACATTGTGTGACCTTGGACAAATCACTTCATTTACGTCAGTTCCACAGGACTCATTTCTGCTAAAAATGGGTTATGCGAACCCCAGTATTAAATGCAACATACCAATTAAACCTTTGCATTTTATAACTTCCACAAACAATAAAAGTATACATATTCGGACCTTATTTTCAAAACAGTAAAAATAACACTAATCATGCAAACAAAAGACTACAGTTCGGCATCAGGTCCCTAAATAGATTATATTTCTTACTTGCTGAATTAACACTTTCCTACAGCTCTTAATACCCGCTGCCAGCATGTTTTACGACTTTCTACAGTAAAGCTTCTGTTTTGACAAAGCAAACAGCGACGAGTCTACAAATGCGAGCCAACCATTAAGTAAAAATTGCCTGACGGCCAATGTGGGTGGAAAGATTTCATGCGAGCAGACAGAAATGCTAAGAGTGAACATACAGTTTAACAGACACGTCACTGCTGGGAAAGACTTACCGTCTCCTGTGACCTGGCCCTCCAGTAGACTGCTGGAAAGATATCCCTTTGAAAAGCAAATTTAAAATGAAGTCTAGGTCTTACAGTAGGTGTAAATATGGTTGTTTCTATGCTTATTGACGATCAGATCTCCCGAGGCTTCGCCGGGAGCAACAACGCTACCTGGTGTGGCGCAACTTTGTGTTTTAAATCGGAAAGACTTTTTTAATAACCTTACCTTCTCCTGCTCTGGGGCTGCGCTCTGGACATCGCACACCCCTTGCCGCCACTTCATCCCCTTGGCTCCCGCTGTCAGAGCGCCCCACGCTGATCGTTCTCCCCCCTCTGACGGGCAGGTCACTGGGGCGGGGACGGGCGTGGCCACCATCTTGGGCTGCTCTGTGGTTGGTGGGGCAGTTCCTCTGTCCCTCCCCCCCTGGCAATTTCTTCCGGACTGGCTGAGTCCCGCCCCAGCTCTCATTGACGATCAGATCTCCCGAGGCTTTGCCGGGAGCAACAACGCTACCTGGTGTGGCGCAACTTTGTGTTTTAAATCGGACTGGGGCTGCGCTCTGGACATCGCGCACCCCTTGCCGCCACTTCATCCCCTTGGCTCCCGCTGTCAGAGCGCCCCACGCTGATCGTTCTCCCCCCTCTGACGGGCAGGTCACTGGGGCGGGGACGGGCGTGGCCACCATCTTGGGCTGCTCTGTGGTTGGTGGGGCAGTTCCTCTGTCCCTCCCCCCCTGGCAATTTCTTCCGGACTGGCTGAGTCCCGCCCCAGCTCTCATTGACGATCAGATCTCCCGAGGCTTCGCCGGGAGCAACAACGCTACCTGGTGTGGCTCAACTTTGTGTTTTAAATCGGAAAGACTTTTTTAATAACCTTACCTTCTCCTGCTCTGGGGCTGCGCTCTGGACATCGCGCACCCCTTGCCGCCACTTCATCCCCTTGGCTCCCGCTGTCAGAGCGCCCCGCACTGATCGTTCTCCCCCCTCTGACGGGCAAGTCACTGGGGCGGGGACGGGCGTGGCCACCATCTTGGGCTGCTCTGTGGTTGGTGGGGCAGTTCCTCTGTCCCTCCACCCCCTGCCACGCCCCTATTACTTCCGGCGGCTTATTTTATGGCTCTCCTATCCCGGCCGCGCAGCGGACGAGCGCAGCGGGCGCGACGAAGCCTCTTTACTCGTATACTCCTCTGCGCAACTTCTCGCCTGCTCTGCTGATGTGCCCTTTCCCCATTCCCTCACGCAGCATCTCACTTCCCTAGGTATCTATGTCCCCCATCCTGACTGTGCCACTTCCCCGTGGGCTATTCCTTCCTTGCCCTCCCAGGACCCCATGCTTTCTACCACCACACCCTCTCCTTCTCACATTTCCTCTGCCTGCCTCCTTAACACTCGTTCGGCAGGCAAGCATCAATTGCAATTATTTAACCTTCTTACCTCCGATTCCCCTGACATTCTGTTTTTAACAGAAACTTGGTTCTCAGAGGCTTCACTCCCTGATATCCTGGCCATCCTCCCCGATTCCTATTATGCCCTCCGGGCTGATCGCCCTGACGGCAGGATCGGAGGGGGTGTAGCCATGATTGTTCGGGCCAGTCTCCAATTCCAGCTTCTCCCTCAACCTTCCATAGCTGGAGTGGATTTTTTGGTTGCCCGCTCCACTAACCTTCCCGCCCCTCTGACAGTTGTCCTGGTGTACCGCCCCTCCCCCCTGAGCATGCCTTTGTTTGTGGCCTCCCTGCAGGAACTCCTTGCTACCCTAGTAGTTAACAACTCCTCGGTTCTCCTGCTGGGAGACTTCAATTACTGGCCTGGTGATCCCAGGGAGGATCTGGCGTCCAAGGACTTCACGGCCACCCTCTCGTGTCTTAACCTCCTGTCTCACGTTTCTGCTCCCACCCACAATCTTGGTCATACTTTGGACCAAGTCTGGTCATCTCAGGACATTGTCTCTCCCCCTAGCATCCTTCCTTGCACTTGGTCTGACCACTTTCTTATTTTCTTCACTATTCACCTTGGTTCCTCCCACAAATCCTCTCGCCCCAAGAACATCTTTGCACGCAGCTGGAACCGTGTGGATCTCCCTTCCCTTTCCCTCTCCCTGGCATCTTCCCCTCCTGACCTCAACGGCCTTCCTCTCGATCTTCAGGCCGTCGCAGTCAGCAATTGGTTATCTTCTGGCTGTGATCTAGTTGCCCCTCTTAAAATAGTCAAGTCTATTCGCCCACATGAGGCCCATAGATGGTTCAACTCTGAACTCAAGGTTCTTAAACTGGAACTTAGACGCTCTGAGCGTCTTTGGCGTCGCAGTTATTGCCCCGATCTCAAGGCCAAATATAAACGTCTCCTTAACGATTATAAGAAAGCTATCCTTGTGTCCAAGACCAAGTATTTCTCTGAGCGGGTAGCATTATCCGCTAATAAATCTAAAGAGATCTTTTCCTTGGTCACTAATCTGGCCACCTCTGATCGTGTCTGCCCCAAGCTTATCCCTTCCCAGGCCCTCTGTTCTTCCTTAAACGACTTCTTTATCGAGAAGATCGTTAAAATTAAATCCAACATTCCTACCACTCCCTTCCCTCCCCTTCATTCTGCTCTTCTTGTGTCTAATTCTTCCTTTGCTTCCTTCCCACCTATTTCCTTGGACTCCTTTCTAGCTTTACTTATCAAAATCAAGTCAGGCTCTCTTGCCGATTGTGCCCCTGCCCGCGTGCTGAGAACTCTCTTTACCTCTTGCCCTACTACTCCTCTTTCCTTTCTTAATGCTTCCCTCTCAACTGGCTTGGTCCCCTCTTCATTTAAATCTGCGATTGTTTTTCCCATCCTCAAAAAACCTGGTCTTGATCCCTCCCTCCCTTCTAATTTCAGACCTATTTCTCTCCTTCCCTATCTTGCCAAAATTCTCGAAAGTTATGCCACCTCCTGTCTTTCTTCTTACATTGAGGAGAACCATCTCCTCGCTTCCCACCAAGCAGGCTTCCGCTCGGGCCACTCGACCGAGTCAGTGGTGCTTGCGGTTCTTGATGAGTTGAAAGCCAAGGCCGATACCAACTCCCCTCAAGCTTTGGTTCTCCTGGACTTATCCGCTGCGTTTGACACGGTCGATCATACCATCCTTCTTGACCGTGTCAGCGCAGCGGGTATTCGGGGCCCTGCTCCCTCCTGGATCACGTCCTTTCTTTCAGGACGCTCACAAGCTGTTCACCTCTCCGGTTTCTCTGCCTCCCCCCTCCCGGTGTCATGTGGGGTTCCCCAAGGTTCCTCTCTCTCCCCTCTTCTTTTCAATCTTTATATTCGCCCCCTTATTGTTTCTCTTCTCGATCTGGGGGTCTCTGTGTACAACTACGCAGATGACCTCCAGCTCGTCTTTGATCTTTCTTCCTCTCACTCCTTATCTTTTTTTCGCTCCACTCTGGTTTTTATTTCCGGGTGGATGAGCGCCAATCACCTCAAGCTCAATCCAGACAAGACTGAGCTTGTCTTGACTGGTGGCTCATCCAGCCCCTGGTCCTCTGCTTTCTGGCCCCCTATTTTTGGTCCCCCTCCTACCCCTGTTCCTTCCGTCAAAACGCTGGGCATTAAGGTCAGTCATGACCTGTCAATGCACGGCCAGGTCAGTTCTGTAGTGTCTTCTTGCTTTCTTTCCCTCCGTCTGATTCGTAAAATCTCCTGTTTCTTTTCTCTTGATTCCCTCAAAATTATCATTTCGGCCCTCATTACTTCCCGCCTTGATTATGGAAACAGCTTGTTCGTGGGTATCCCTGCCTACGAAACCCGTCGTCTTCAAGCAATCCAAAATCAGGCTGACCGACTTATTTTTCATTTTCCCAAAACTCATCATATTACTCCTGTCCTCAAATCTCTCCACTGGCTCCCCGTTTTACAGAGATCCCTGTTTAAAGTAGGGTGCCTAGTCTTCCGGGCTGTTGATCGCTCTGCTCCGGCGTTCATTAATTCTTTGATCTCCACTCACACCCCTGCCCGCACTCTCCGCTCATCTACCTCTGCCCTCCTCACTGTTCCCCGCTTTCGTAAATCCCGCACTGGTGGAACCAGATTCTCTGTCCTTGCCCCCCGGTTTTGGAATTCCCTCCCTCTTTCCATGCGTTCTATTCCCATTTTTTCACACTTCCGCAAAGCGCTGAAAACATTCTTGTTTGCCCAGGCCTACCCCTGCTAACTTCCTCGGCCCTGTCTGTTCTGTCCAGTAGAGCTCTCAGCGCCAGGAAGCCGTTTGGCCACCGTGCGCTCTATAAATACTTTATTTCATTTCATTTCATTTCATTTCATTAGATGCAGTAGAGGGCGTTCAGGAGACAGACGAATGGTGAAGAAATAAAAAAAATGCCTCGTAGGAACAGAGAATGTATTCTGAGGCAAAACAGACATTTCATTACATAACTAATCAATGCAGATGTAAAGGCATGGATGTCTATTAGGGGTGGCTATGGCTAGCAGCTACTACCCCTGACTAGTGATCCAGCGCCCGTATTGAAAATATGTCATAAGCTACACTTCCCAACTTCACAATACTCACCATTAATCAAAAACCATTCACAAGGCCCATAAACTAACATGACATATTTTGAGCAGCTGCATCATGTGACCTAATTAATAAACCCTTTTCACAAATTATATATACATTTATATACATCTGCAGTATAATATTCTCAATATTCTCACCATTGGCTTTGTAAACCTTGCATTTAATTAAGTCACTTAGGCTAATGAATCTGCTGATGATAACATGACTCTGAAATAACAAGACCAGCTTGTCTTTTCAAAAATGTTATTTATTAACTATTTATTTAAGGAAAGTGCATTTATTAAAAGAATAGCAAATTAGACTGACAGTTTCAAGTAAAATTAAATAGCATGTTAATGAAGAATACACAGTTTATTATCACCTAAGCCCTATTTTCCCTGCCTAAATAGACATTTCACCTAGAATAAAAATTAAAGTCATTTGGCCCTATTGATCCTTACGTGCTCCAAAGAAAGTCCAACAGCACGTCACGTCTAACTGGAATCAGGAGAAGATGAGCAGCAAGAGCGCCCGCCCTCCCATAGGGTCAGTTTTTATACCTTTCTAACTAACTAAAGTAACATTATCAAACATTTTTTTCTGTCAATTCAAAGTTTTGATTGGTTAAGCCATGTCAGTCCACTGTCAGGTCACGCTCTCCAGACCAAGACCGGGGCTTCATCAGAGCCCTTATTGTTCTTAGTTTCACCATCCTCTTTGCTTCCTCAAAAAGTTACATTTCCCGAGGAGAATTTTTCATTCCCTAATCTTGGCAAGGCCCACAGCATCCTGTCCTTGGCAAAGGCTCCAAGAACACATTTAACTCGACCACGTTTGTCCCTGCATTAAACGTTGTTTGTTCAGCAAAAATATGACTCTTTCGACTGCGCATGGGTAAGACTTTTACTCTGGTCAAGTTTGCACAAGCTGCAGGACTGCCAGTCATTTTCTTTAGGCCCACTTGTAAAACTAATGTATAAACAAACACAAAACATCAATTAATGAAAGAAATAGAGTTTGTTCTGTTACCCACCCACCTTTACTAATTATTAACCCATTAATCTATGTTACCTAGCAGAAGCAAATAAAGTAACAAACAAAATTGTGCAACATAAAGACAAAACATGAGCACACAGAAATAAGCTCGTGCTATTAATTAAACAGCCGCATTTAATTCTGACAATAAAAATAGACAAGATTAATTTATTAATTTGTTTTTCACAAACAAGCATTTGCAACAAGAAGCACATATATAAGCACATATATTAGTTTCCCGCGTGTGATGATTTGCAATTTTACTCTAAGTTGATTAGTAATATTCACTGCAATCTTATTAGTTCAATTATTTTATTATGGAAGTTTAACTTTGCGAATTGAAATAAATATATTTCCAAATCTCGCTCCATCAACTCCCTCATCTGGTGATTTCAAAATCACCAAACCACACCCAAAAATTTAGCAAAATTTTATCTTATAAAGAACATTTTTTGGTTTCACTGTATTAGTATTTCTAAAGACTAGTCTCAGCTGTTTGTCTGCAATTTTCATTTTGAGTTCTACGAAACTCTTCCAGTTCTATCTCTCTTTCCTGTTCCTTTCTGATCTTGTATATTCTCTTCTTTTCCCTTAAGTATTTCTTTCTCTTGTGTAACATGCAACTGATCTTTAGTAACAATATCACAAAAACTATAACAAATAAAGGTGTCAGTATTTTGCCAAGAATTGAACCACCAATCTCTTAAAACCATGCTTTGATCGCTGCAAATCTTTTAGATAAACGTTCTGAAAAATCATCCTCTTCTAAAGGTACAATTTCCGAATGCAACTCAGTGATATTTTTGATATATCTTTCAATATTCTGACTTTCGTCAGGAATATAAGTACAACAGTGTTGGACATGTAAAATGCCACAAACTCCTCCCTCTTTTGCTAGCAGAATGTCTAAAGCAAGACGATTCTGCATTACCATGGACCGTATAGCAATGACCTCAGTATCCACTAACTGGAAACCACCAGCTGTGTTGACAACCTGTCAACAATTGTGGACAATTTTCTAATTCTACCAGCATTCAGGGTTATACCTACTAAAGGTATTACTGCTTCAAAGATGTCTCCTAGAATTTCTGAAAAACTTTCTCTTTTAAACCTGTTTACATGACTGCTGATTTCAAATGAACCTTCTGCATTCCTGTCAACATGAAATATGTTTGGAAACAACAAAACAAGTCCCATACCAATGGTCTGGGAGGTTGTAGTAAACTTTGTCTCCACATACAAAATTAATTCCAGGGAAAATTGGATCCTTGCCACCTTTAAATCCCCAGCCTCACAATGACTCGCACCCACAAAATAATTGTCGAATAAAGTATTATCGCTCCTGATACAAAATTTTCCACTAATTGGTTTGTCAATGTGAATAGCAACATTTTCAAAAGATTTACCATTAAACTTTTCATCCTCTATCTGCCAGAATTTAGATTTGGTCTGCTTGAGCATTTCATTTCTTTTATAAATTGCTCTTCTCTCCTCAACTAGATTTAGGAAAGATTTTTCCTCAGTTCTCAATTTGCATGTCAAATTATTTCTAAAAGCATACTCATAAGTAAGTTCATTTGTCACAATGAAAAATTCCCTCATCTGTTTAGCTTGTTTGTGCTTATTCAAGCTTTTCTCAATTTTCAGGTTTGCAAAAATCTCATCATAATCAGAATAGTAATATTCTAAACGACCAGTCTGATAAAACAAGCTAGCTATTACACTACAGGTTATGCCATAAGTAAGAGGAAGCATATTATAAGTAACACCCTCTGAAACAGAAGCAGGCAACTTCAAACAGATATAACAATCTTTAACCTCCATGACATTTACATACTCAGCCAGGAGTCTGGAAAATGTATTCGAAAAATCACCAACAGATCTATCTTGATGAATCTCTGGTCTATGATCAATAACTCTGTTAGTTTTGCTTGTCGCACTATATTTACCTTGTTTAACTGAAGCTTTGCTTGTCATATTGACCTTATACATTTCCTTGTCAAATCCAAAAGGGAAAATGGCAGCTAACACTAACCAAAGTAAAATTATTAGAACCACACAAATCAAAGACATCTTACAGCATCTCCTAAGAATGGAGCACCTTGAACTGTTATTATCAAAAACGTAAGGCATTTTCACTAACCTTGCAAAGAGAAACAAAATCAAAAAGAAATAAAAATTAAAAATGTCTAAATTTTCTAAAATTTCTATACCCCCCCATATTTAATTTTTTTTATCTCAAACCCCTATTTTCTAACAGCTTTTCTTCGACCTTATGTCACAATTTGTTTTCCAGCTAACAAGATTTCTTCGACCTTGTGTCTCCTAACACAATTTCTTCAGCCTTACGCCAAAATGAAAAACCCTAAATTTTAACAGATAATACTTCAATCGTTGTCACTATTGTCTTCTATCTCTTCTTGACTACTGCTGTTCACTTCCACAACAGGTGGAATAATTATGTAAGTCCACTCTGGTGACTTGTACTTTTGATTTGGTTTCACAATTCTTTTTACCCTACCACTAATGACTTCTATTTTCTTTCCTGGTTCACTTTTCTCTCCAGTGTCATCTTTTTGACTTGACACTTCATTTACTTGTTCTTTTGATCTTTTCACCAATCTATATTTTAGGCCTTCATTTTCATTTGGCCAGTTATCACCTTTTCTCTGTAATTTCCTCTTTGGCTCAGACACATTACACTCTGTTCTCCAAGCCCTTTTTCGGAAATGTATTATCTGAGAATCTACATCACTCTCTTCAGTTTCACTGTCAGAAATTTAAATTCTCGACTCAGGTACTTCTTTACTCAGCAATTTCACTCCGTTAGGAACTCTATTCTTATAGCTGGTACTTGGTAATTCGTCTTCTTCTTCTTCTTCTTCTTCTTCAATTACCTTCAACTTCCCAGTTTCAAGATTTCCGTTCCTGCTTTCAGAGCTTTTCTTTTGCTTTTCAATACTTTCCTGGTCTTGAATCACAACTTGATCAGACTCTTCTCCTGCTTCTTTTTCTAGCAGATCTTCATCAATTTCAGAGTCTAGTATTACAATTTCCAAATCTTTTTCATTCGATGCTTGATTTACATTTGAATTTTCCAGTCGAGCTTCAGGATCTGGATTTCTCTCAGGTTCTTCTTCAGAATCTGAATCTGCTGTAGTGTCACTGTCACTTTCATCAGAATTTTCAGGTGGAGGTACACGAATTGTATGACTTGCATGAATCCACCTTTTCAAACCCTTACACTTTACTGCATTTGTTGTGACCAAAATGACTTGTCTTGCTTTCTGCCACCTAGGTACCAGACAGTTTCTTCTTCGATGAACTTTTGTCCTTACCCAGTCACCTGGTAACAGATCATGTGCTTGCTCTTTTTCTCTTGTTTGCACATCAGTTCCCACCTGATGGAACACAGAAGTCACGACATCAGATAAATTCCTGCAGTACTCCAGAATGACGCTATCATTAATAGTCATCAATTTTCCTACCGGTATAAATGCCTGTCTCATGACCCTGCCCATAATAATATCATGTGGACTTAAACCTGTCTTTTTATCAGGAGTACTTCTCAGAGACATCAAAACAAGTGGAAGTGCATCAGTCCACTTCATACCTGTAGCTAGACACATTTTTGCAAGTCTGTTCTTAATTGTTCCGTTCACTTGCTCTACAACACCGGATGCTTCTGGTCTGTATGCACAATGTAACTTCTGTTTTATATTTAAAGCTTCACAAACCAATTTTAACAATCTGTTCTCAAAATGTGTTCCACGATCACTTTCCAAGGCCACTGGAAAACCGTATCTTGGTATTATTTCTCTTAACAGTAGTTTTGCAACAGTAACAGAATCATTATGTCGAGTTGGAAATGCTTCTACCCATCTTGAAAATAAACAGACTATCACGAGTACATATTTTAATCCATTGTGGCGTGGCATGTCAATAAAATCCATCTGTAACCTAGTAAAAGGACCACCCTCCCGTCCTATGGTGCCCATGCTCACAACTGTTTTTCTGTTGGGGTTCATTTGTTGGCAAATCAAACACCTTTGGCAAAGAGATTCTGCAATAATTCTGAACTTTGGGTTATACCAAATCTGTCTGAAAAGTCTAATCATAGAATCTCTTCCTATATGTCCCTGACCATGATACATCCTGGCCATGTCAGCAATCATGCTATTTGGTAAAACTGGTCTGCCATCTTTGCAAGTCAAAATTCCATCCTCATCTCGCTGTCTACATTCTGATTTCAACCATGTGTTTTTCTCCTCATCATTTGCTTCATCCTGTAAATCTTTTACTCCCTGCCATGTTTCAACTGCTGATGTTAGCATAAGTGAGCTCAAGACATGTTCTTCATTTTTCTCCCGATTAATTGAACAATTGTTTTTCGCACAATGCCTAGCAATCTCATCTGCATAGGCATTTCCTTTTGCGATAAAATCTTCTCCCTTTTTGTGTGCTGCACATTTCACGACAGCAATCTTTCCTTGTAATTGAATGCCATCGATCAATCTTTTAATCAATTTTGCATTTCTGATAGGAGAACCTGCAGAGGTTAAATAACCTCTTTGAGACCGGAGCTGTCCATAATCATGCACAACTCCGTATCCATATTGGCTGTCAGTCACTATAGTGATTTTTAATTCTTTTGCCAATTCACAAGCTCGAATCAAAGCAATCAATTCTGCTACTTGAGCTGAACGAATTCCTTCAAGACATAATGGTTCAATTACATTAGCAACCGTGCAGACAGAATATGCTGCTCTGAGAAAGCCCTCCTCTGTTCTTAAACAAGAACCATCAACAAAGTAAACAAAATCTGACTCAGGCAAAGGAACATCTTTTATGTCCTGCCTAGGCTTGGTGCAATATTCCAAAACATCCAAGCACTCATGATCGATGTCGTTTTCATTCCTGATTTCTGTTACAGTGCCATCAGGCAATAATGTGGAAGGATTTAAATTCACACACCTTGCTATCGAGACGTTATCTTATCCCAGAATAACTTTTTCGTATTTTGTAAGTCTGTTACTTGTTAAATGCTGAGTTTTGCTTCTTGTAAGAAGAATTTCAACAGAATGGGGTACATAGACTTTTACAGGAAAACCCATTATAATTCCTTCACTTTGCTCAAGGCTCACACTAGTTGCAGCTACTGCTTTTAAGCAGCCTGGTAATGCCTTTGCAACAGGATCAAGTACTGCTGAGAAATATGCAATTGGCTTTCTCAATTTTCCATGCCTCTGAATTAAAACAGACAATGCACATCCTTCTCTTTCACTGCAATATAGCTCAAAATCCTTTCATAGTCTGGCATGCCTAAAGCAGGTGCTTCACACAGACTTCTTTTTAATTTTTCAAAAGCTTCCATTTCAATTTCTGTCAAAACAATAGGATCTTTAATATCTGATTTTGTTAATCTCTGCAGTGGTTTTGCAATTACTGAAAATCCACTAATCCATTGGCGACAATAGCCAACCATCCCTAAAAACATTCTGACTTGTCTCTGTGTTTTTGGGGTTTGCATTCCCTGAATCATTTTAATTCTCTCAATTGTTACTTGTCTGATTCCCTTCGCAATTCTGTGACCAAGGTATTTTACCTCTTGTTTGCAAAACTGTAATTTTGCAGGAGACACTTTATGTCCCTCATCTGCCAAATGATTCAAAACAGTAATTGTATCTGTTACACAGGTATCTTGTGTTTTTGCTGCAACTAGTAAGTCATCAATATACTGCACTAATGTTGATCTTCCAGGTAAATTTAGATTCTGCAATGATTTCTTTAACAACTGATTAAAGATAGATGGACTCTCTGTATACCCTTGAGGGATACGACACCATGCTAATATGCGGTTCTGGAACCGGAACGCAAAAATTTGCTGGCTGTCTGGATGCAATGGAACAGTAAAGAACGCATTGCAAAGATCAATGACTGTATACCATTCTGCATCATACGGAATCTGGTAAAGAATCACTGCTGGGTTTGGAACAACTGGGCAACATGGAACAACTATTTGATTAACTTTTCTCAGGTCTTGAACTATTCTGTACGTTCCATTTGGCTTTTTGATCCCCATAATCGGTGAATTACAAGGACTACTTTCAATTTCTTTTAGAACACCTTGTTTTATGAATTTATCAATTACAGGAATGACACCTTCAATTGTTTCTGCTTTCATTTTGTACTGTGGAATGTTCGGAAAATCTATTCCCTGTTTCACTGTGATTTTAACTGGGTCTACATTTTTCATCAAGCCCATTTCATTTCCTGACAAATCCCAAATTTCAGCTTTGACTGTCTTTTTTAGTTCTTCAGGTAAATTGTCTTTATCAAATACGGGAAATAATTTACTTTCCTCTGCTTCAACCATTAGCATTGTCAATTTATAAAGCCCATCTTCTTCTAATGTCTGAAGCAGGGGCGTAACAAACACCCCCGCAGCCCCCGCAGTGCGGGGGAACCCTCAGCCTTGAGTAGGTAAAGGGGGCCCCTCAGCCTTGAGTAGGTGAAGGAGGCCCCTCAGCTCCTCGGTGGAGATCAGATCTGTGAGGCTGTGAAGCAGGTGCAGGCTGTCGCTGTCTGCAGTCTGCTCTGAGCCCCTCTCCCCCTCCCTCTGCCTGAAGAGAAACAATGTTTCATCTGACTTTGTTTCTCTTCAGTCAGAGCCAGGCCTGGAAGGAAGAAGGGGGTGGGGGCCCCAGAATGAGCTTTCATCACAGGCACGGCCTCTGAGACCTGACGTTATTATCTCAGAGCATTTAGACAGGAAGTGGGGGCTATCTCGGTGCCTCTCCCGGGCTAGCTGTGTGTAAAGTGAACCTTGCAGACCGGCTGCCTGCTCTTGCTAAAGGAGCATGGAAGCCACGGCCAGGGAGGAGAAACTCAACCCCTACAGACACCAACTTATGCTCCAAGCTGTTCTATTGGTGAGTGACTGAAACACACTCTGCCCTTATCCTCTCGATCAACAGTGGTGAACTGACACATGCTGCTGCCACGAGGTGTTTAGATTTCGTCAGAACTGATGAGCTTTTGTGAGGCCGGGGGATCCTGACTAAGGCTGCACCCGATGGTTTCATGTACAGTGCAGTTAAGGCGCCTTCATTCAGACACCAGACCCATTGTCAATGCCAATGCTTGTTTTATTTCAAAATTAGGAACATTTTTTATAATTGTTAAGAGTTCATCTTGCAAGGATTGAAATGTTGAGACATCAACTGAAAGGTGACAAAAGAAGAAACAGTGAATACATTAATTTAGAAATAATGAAAGCTGTGAAAGTGCACTGAGGTACTGTGATTGGTGGCTGCCTTTTGTGCCTACGTAAGAATTTGCTGCAGACAGATCTATTTTCTGTTAATCTATTTACTCTCAGTTGGAACAGGCTAGGGTACCATCTCCTCCCAAACTAGAAAACTATCTTTATCAACCCCAGATGTCCGTTTTGGTATCATATCATGACAGCATTTCAGACACTTCAAAAGTCTTGTAAAATGTAACTTGTCTTTTACACTGACTGCTTGCTTCAAATGGGGCATCACGGGAATGCATACTGCAGAACTAACAAAAATACCTGCTGTCCCAGTGGCTCTCTCATTCCAAACGTCCCGCAAAGAGACATCAGGGAATCCTTATTGTTGTTTGTTCAATGGATTGATTTATTCCCTTGATGGTTTCAATAAACGTACATACATCAATAGGACAATACACTTATCCTGCCCTGTATCAATGCTTATGAGTTTATGATCAACTGGTTTTTATGTAAAGAGCTATGATACCTTCGGGTAATGTTCGCACTATATAAAATCACATTAAATAAATAAATAAATAAATAAAAGTTAACGGGTTCAGGGGTGGGAGGGTGTCTCCAGACCTTAAAAGTATGTTTTCTATGCCTGTGGATGATGTGTGTTAGATCCAGGGGCTCCATCTTTGGGGTTCCAGAGTCTTAGTAGAGGTGGGCAGTGGCACACCAACAAATTAAGAGGGAAGAGTCCAAGGGGCAGATTTACAAACCCCCTGTGCCACCAGTACAGAGACGTACTGGTGACGCAGGGGGCTCGTACTTTTTTTTTTCGTGACGTACTGGTGACGCAGGGGTCTCCTCCATATTTACAAGGAGAGGAAAAGCCACCCTGCATGACTTTTCCTCTCCTTGTAAATACAGCCCCTTCACACGCAGCACTTTGCGCTGAAGGGGCGTTCCATGGGTGTTCCCACGCAACACCCATGGAACAAGACACATCTCCAGATTTACGAGAAATCGTAAATCTGGAGATGCGTCTGAATGCTACGCCACCCTAGAGGTGGTGTAGCGAGGCGCAACGAGGAGAAATTTTTTATTTTCTCCTCATTTTTTCCTCTTTCAATGCATGCTGCATTCTACAGCACGCATTGAAAGAGGAAAAAGCCTTTTGTGATTGTTTTTGTGCAGGAAGGGGCAACTTCCTGCATAAAAACAATCTCCCCATGACGCAGGCACCTTTGCACCATGGTGCAAGGGTGCATGTGCTGGCGCATGGCATCTGTTTGTGCGCCAGCGCAGGGGAGAGCACAGGAATGCAACATATTTTTGTAAATATGTCGCATTCCTGTGCTCTGAAAGTGCTGCAGCGTGGTGCAGCCAAAGGGCTTGCGGAGCCCGCTGCAGCACTTTCTTGTAGATCTGCCCCCAAGGGTCTGGGTTGGCTCTTAGAGCCCTTGCACCAGCCGAGCCCTGGAAATGTTACCGTCATTCAAAATATAGTACATTCTCTTCAAAATTAACATAGTTCATTCCTTTTTTGACATGCGACAGGTTTGACATTAATAAGTTACATTATAGGTTTATATTGAGAGGTATTGAAGAAAGGTGGCTGATGCAAAATATTTGCCTGAGCATACAGTGTGGTTAAGTGGGGAAGTTGAGATTGCTCCTGGGCTTTCTGGTTTCACTTTGTACAAGTCAACCACTAAAGGGATATCTGTCTTTTTTTAACCCCGTGGGCGCGGCCGCGATTCTGCACCTGTGCAGCACTTCTAATGAGTGGGCGGGTTCATGACGGCCGTCATCAGCATGGAAGGGGTTAACACAACTGTTAGTGCTTTGTTTTTAACTTTGTGAGCTACAGTAGAGCGCAGGTGGCAGACAGAACCATGTGAAAACTTGGCTTGTTTGGGTTCGAGGTTCCATGAGAACCTGGAGCTGACCCAGAGCCCGGCTCGAGTTATAAGTGGTCCGCCCACCTCTAGGTCTAAGTGCTTCAGTGTGTGACGCTCCAACGGTGAGGAGTACCAAGTGCCTAAGTAACAACAATGAAAAGAGCTCCTCGGCTAGCAGCCTCTCGAGTCTTTACCAGTTGATTTGGAAGGAGCTCTGGTATTAATTGCTCTGCTTCTTTGTATGTGTTAATATCTGTAGTGTTAAAGCGCACAGTAGCGGTCAGCGCAGCATCTTGCATAGCTAAATAAATAATTCTATTGTATTTGTTCTTTTTTTACCTCTTACTCATACCCGCTCAGCTTTGTGTAGATAACAAAGTTGGTTAGGTATTGCATCACCTCAGGTGTAATTCGTATGGCTAATGAATGACCGACCACACGCATGTATGTCACGTTTTCGGAAAATCTATCTACCCAGTTAAAGTTGCTTTCTACACCATATTCCCCCAGTTTAACCTTTTTAAACTTGCCTGTCATGTGAATGGCACAAAAGGCGCAACTCATTTCCTGACGGTGTTCATTCAAATCTGGATGGAAACCAGGTTTGTTTGTTATGCAATCTGTTATGAGACCCAAACTTTTCCATCTCTTTCTCATAAAAGAATAGTCACTGTAATTGGACACTGTACAAAGCTCATGCATGACATGCGTTTCTCTGTTTTGTCTTCACTTGCATAATAAGGTACTCGTAGTGGTCGCTGGAAGTAGGAGCAGTGGTACAACCCTATTTGTTTTAACTTTCCACTATCAATGATTTGAGCGCTAAGAACGGAAGCATTTCAATTTTGAGTAGAGTGAGTTTACTTCCTTATCTCTGCAAAAAGAAACATGCCACTGAGATAAAGTTCTCTCCGAGATGGAACATACATAATATTAAAAGTCGTCGGTCTTATCTGGGCGAGAATCTTTGTCGCCAGCTCTGTAAAAAGAAAGTCAAGCCTCCATTGAGTTCCAACTGAAAGTTGTAAAGCATCTGTTCGCTATGCACGACGAATTCCAGTCGGATATGGAAGGTTTGTTGGAAGTGTGCATCCTGAAGTAATGTGTGCCCTCATGTAACGTAACTGGTGCTATGTAAGGCGCTCTGATACCTGATTCGGTTCGGGTCTAGTTCGCGCTATATAAAACTTTACAAAAAAAAGAAAAAAATATATATGTATGATGGTACTGTATTTTTGTGTTTGCATTTAAATTGCACTTACTCCACCTGAACGAGGCATAGAAATGCTTTGTGACGAGTATAGATAGTCTAGAGGAGAGTAAGTATTTTTAGGTTGTAGGGATATGATTTTAAAGAACGAGAGTGTGAGTTGTGAAATGAGATGTGACAATTGGCATAGATAGAGTAGTAGAAAATGTGTCAGGCAGACATGAACCTTAAGGGAAGATGAGGGTGGACAGTAAGGAGAGGTAAGTGTCTGTTGTTGATGCAGGCTTTTGGGAATATATTGGGAGGAGTCTTTTCGAGATAGTTTATGATCGGAGCATATAAAACAGTAGAAGGAACCAACCCTATTTGCATGTTTTTGTAGAGTATTGCTTTGCATTGTGTTATGGGATGTTGCGCCTCCGACGAGGCAGCAAAATGCTGACAGGGCCAGGAGAATGTTTGCAGCTCCTGGAACAGGATCTGCTGGGACACATTGGAAGGTAAGTAAGCATTTGTAATGCAATTGGTCTTGCATTTGTGAGAGTTAGAGCTATTGACGTTGTAAAGGACAATGTATTTTACCTATGCATTTTCTGTTTGGGATTGTGTGTCCTGGAGTGGGATTATCTGGAATGGTATTTTGTGTTGTGGAGTGGTATGTAGTGGAGTTGACTTATGTGGTGTGCTATTAAATATTGTAGCATGAAGTGGAATTTTGTGGAGTAGATTGGATGCATGTGGTATGTTGAGAAATTGTGTTGTTGGTTTGAATTATGTAGTTTGTTGTTGAATTATGTGGTATGGAATGGAAATTTGTAGAGTTGAATTGTGACGAGGTGGAAGTGTGCGGTGTTGAGTGAAAATTATGTTGAGTGGTATTATGAGGCATGGTGTGAAGTGTAGTTAAGTGGATTGTTGCTACGTGACATAGACTGAATTTGTGTGGACTGTATTTATCCAGTATGAAGTAGAGCTTAATTATGTGAAGCCTCGAAGGCGCTCACGAAGGGGGTGCCACAAGGCTCATGTCTCAGCCCTACATTGTTCAATGTATATGTGGCCCCCCTTGCTGAGATTGTGCGGAAGTATGGGTTCATACCGTTTCCTACGCTGATGACACCCAGCTCCTCTACCCTTTCAGCTCCCTTGGCCCTACTGTCAAGGAAAATTTTGCTGAGGGTATGAGGGCAGTGTCACATTGGATGGCCGCAAATTGCCTCCAATGTAACGTTGCAAAAACAGAGGTTATGCTCTTCGGCAGGGCGAGCCTCCTCTGGTCTCCTGAATGGTGGCCGTTGGATTTGGGCCCAGTTCCAACATCTAAGCCTCATGTTAAAAATCTAGGGGTTAAGATTGACCAAAAATTGACCCTTAAGGAGCATACCAATCACATTGCAGGACTATGCTTTTACACTATTGGCCTCCTAAGACGAGTATTTCCTTATCTTCCTGACACCTACAGGAAGACACTCGTGCAGGCTTTGGTTACTAGCCGCCTGGACTACTGCAACGGCCTGCTGACGCTAGCAAACGCTGATGCAGTAGGACGTTTGCAGGTGGTCCAGAATACAGCAGCTAGGCTGGTCATGGGTGCGCCGGCCAGGACTTCCTCTAAGCCTTTGTTGGTAGAGCTACATTGGCTCCCTATACGGCAGCGTATCAGTTTCAAAATATGCTGTACGGTCCACAAATGCTTATATGGGGATAGTCCTAAATATCTCTCTCAAGCTCTTGAACTGTACCAACCTAGCCGGTCACTCCGTTCAAGTAACCAAGCACTCTTGAAACCCCCTGCAACAAAAAGATCCAGGCAAGGAGACCAAGCTTTTTCAGCGGTTGGTCCTGCCCTGTGGAATAAACTTCCCACAGAAATAAGGATGAACAGCAACCACCTATCCTTTAGAAAGGCCCTGAAAACACTCCTCTTCCAGGAAGCATTTCAGTCCCTCTAATGCACTTTAAAGACTGCGATAACTCTCTGGCTAGCAAAGCGCGGAGATACCCTTATGGGATTGAGTCCAGCGCGATATAAGAAATTAAAATAAAATAAAATAAATAAATTATGTGGTGTTAAGTGGTATTATGTGGCATGTAATTATTTTGTGTGATGAATTGTGTGGGTATGAATTGTGGAATTGTGTGATGTGAGGAATTATGTGGTATGTTGTGGTGTATAATTGTGCATAGCGGCATTATGCAGTATGGTGCAGAGTTGTATTTTGTGGAGGGTAATTATGTGTTTTGGAGTCGAGTGTAAATATGTTGTGTGGAGTGTAATTATGTGGTTTGGAGTGGTAATAAGTTGTGTGGAATGTTATTATGTGACGTGGTATTATGTGGTATGGAGAGAAGTGGAAATATGAGTTTTATTGAGATGTTCAAATGTGCTGTGTGTGGTAGATTTAGGTGTCATGGATTCGGACCAACTGTGCACGCTATCGCTTTTATATCATGGGGTATAAAGTTGACGATTGTCCATTTTTCTTTGTAAAAATAATATGGGCTGTTTCTTTACCTTCTGGTACATTTCTGAACATTTTGTTAAGCTAAATTGTATTGTTTAATTGTGTGCCCATGCAGGGAAGAACAAGTGTCTGGCAGACATGCAAAAAAATAATCCTAGGTCTTAGTATTAACTTAAACACTTCTAAGCAGTAATACCAATCTGAGAATGGGATCCCGAGAACCTGCTCCACTTCTGCTGCCATCCACCAGCTACATTGGCTGCCAGTGGCCGGACCTGTGGAGTTCAAGTCCCTGTGCCTCACGTTTAAAATCTTGAATTCATCTTCACCTGGCATTCTAGCCACCTTCATCGCACCCTACATTCCCTCCCTCCGACTCCGTTCTTCGGACCAACATTTGGCGGTAGTTCCGAGGGTGAGGAGAGTACAGGGCGGTGGGCGCGCCTTCCGCACTCGGACAGCCAAATTATGGAATTCTCTCCCTTTGCCTATTCGCAATTTGAAAAACTACTTGGCGTTCCGTAAGGCAATAAAAACGTATCTTTTCCCGTCACCTTAGCTTCTCGTGTCCTTTTTAGTGGTCTTTCTATTTGAGCGTCCGGATGCCCCTCTGCTGGGGTAGCTGCGCATTCTACAATCTATTTAATATAACAATATAACAATGAGTTACCTGTTTGCTTTACGATAGTTAGTAAAACAAGTAAGTGCTTTGCAAGCCTGTATATGTAGCAAGCGTTTTAAAGGGACTAGTTTCCGTGTACTGTATTGCTTTTTCCAGTTCACCGAAGGGATAAAAACATTTCCAGATAATAATAGGGTTGACAGGATGGTGCGATAGCAGACTCTTGATACGTATGGATCTGGTGAGGACTGCGGGCAGCAATTGCTTGATACGCTATTTTTTTTCGTTATCCTCCATTAGTTATTAGTAAAGAAGGGGGAAGAGAAGTGTTCACCGACAGCATTCGGTTAGTCTTAGGGAGACAAAGAATGCTGTGGTCTGTGGTAAATGCCGCCCAGAAGTCGTAGGTATATGTATCAGGAGCTGCCATTGAAAGGAAGTGGAAATGCGCTTTAGACGTTGCTGGTATTGATGTCAACTGTGCGGTTGCAGACTTTACTGGGCTGACAGTGGGTGGGGAAATGCTACATTGTCACTGGAGATTTAATTACATGAATCGCGCATTCTCTCTGGTGTTTGTCCGTGGGGTAGTTGCTGACTGGTGCTACACATGGGATCAGGTTTGCCTTTGACAGGAGGTATGGTTTAGTGAGGTACATAGTGTAAATTAATGTTGGCGTGTGGAAACAAAAATCGGACCCTTTGTACATTTAATATTACTGTTTGCATCATGCAGAGGATGAAAAGTAGCAGGAACGTCTTTGATGCTGTAGAGGTTAGCAGCAAGAACTGTTTTGGGGTGGTCAGTTGAAGAGATTTTTTAACATGTTTTAAACTTCCACAGTGGCATTGAGGAGGGCGGCAGTTAGATGGGGACCTGTCATCAGTCTTCCTGTCTTTGCCGTTGGTGGTAGACAGGGGAGCAGTGAACGCCAGTCACGGAATTATAGGGATATACGAGGGGTCGTTTTAAAGGTGGGCAGAACTCATAATTGCGTGTTTCGTAGGGGTGAGAGTAGAGTGTAATGGATGCGTTAGTAGCAGGCATGACGGAAGTGGTAGGCGTTTGGATGTGGTTAACTGAGTGGGCTTCGCTTGAAGGTGGGTCATCAAGTAGGAGGATGTGTTTGGTGGGCCGGCTGGTTGCAGTGTTATGTAACTTTGCTGGAGGGCGAAGCAGCAGTATTTACTGATGTATGTAAATTGCCCGATGAGCGGGTGGATGTCACCAATGGAGAAACCAGAATCCTTTTTTTATGGCTGGGGTGACCTCTGCAGTATGGCGGGTCGCTGGCCTGAGAACTCTTATCTGGCGCTGACAATGGGGGGCCCCCTCCTTGTACTTTGCAGGAGGCCCCCTCAAGTTTCGTTACGCCACTGGTCTGAAGGTCAACACCTTCCGGTGAGCAGTATATTTTGCAATTCATTTTGCAAAGTATATCTCTCCCTAGCAGGTTTACTGGACTACTGTTACAAACTACAAATCTGTGTTTATCTTTAAATTTGCCAATTTCTATTTAACAGGTTCTGTCAAATTTGTTTTAATCTGCTGATTAGCTACACCAACTACTTGGATGCTTTCCCCAGAGAGAGGCAGGTTTTCTATTTCCACTGATCTAACAGTAGAACGGGTAGCACCAGTGCCCACAAGAAAAGTGATTTCTACATCATTCACTTTACCATTTACAAATGGACCAGACTGGTCAACCTCAAGAGTGGCTCCAAGCACACACTCTTCCCCCTCTCTCAGGTACCGTCAAAAGTAATCCTCAGAATCACTACCACTATTTTCTGTCATCAAAAATTGTCGAGAAACATTTGGCACATTCACTCTTTGTGTTCTGATTACATGATCACCACCGCTGAATCCTGTTTCTGAATTATACCTCTGACCACTCCCACAGTTTGGATGAGGAGGTAGTGGAATTTGACTCTGCTGATTCGCTAACTGTCGCTGTAGCTGTTGCTGAAGATTTAGCTCATTTAATTGTCGCTGTAGCTGCAGATTTACATCGTTCTGCATCTGTGGATTTAATGATGCATTTTTAAAATTTCTGGGCGGATTTTAACACTCACGCTTCCAGTGTCCAATTTCACCGCAATTAAAACAAGGCAGCTTTTGTTTTAGCTCTTCAATATTAACATTAAATTTTGGTTTGTTAAAATTTCCCTTAAATTTTCCTTGACCCTGATTATAATTAAGATTTACATTTTTGTTCTCTAAATTTGCAATCTGCTGTTCAGCTACTTTCACTTGTGTCCACATTGCCTTTTCCTTAAGTTTCTTCTGTCTTGCATCTATCTCATCACTACAATATTTTGCTTTTCTCAGTATATCATCAACTGAAAGTGATTGCCAGCCGACAATTCCATTTCTAATCATCTCTCCAATTTCAGGTCTCAGGCCATAAACAAATCTGTATATAAAGTGGCTCATGTCCTTTTCACATAATTTTTCATAGCCACTGTACTGTTTAAAAATCAACAGTAGTCTTTCATGGAATGAATGCACTGACTCTTTTGGCTCCTGGTTTGTTCTGTCAATTTTAACCCAATCTACTTCTTTAGGGGCAATTTTGTCTTTCAACCAGACAATTACTTTATCAGATAAATCCATAACAATTGGTGATGGAGCACCTGTTACTTCATCTCGAGCAAGTTCTACCTTTGGCCAGCTTACAGAAATTTTACATTCTGTCCAAAGATCTGACGGGACAACAATATCAAAGAATCCATCCAGATCAATCCACAGAACTTTCGAAACTTTTATAAATCTATCTACCTGTCGATACCATTCGACTGGCTTTTCTCTCAACCGAGGAAAATCCTTTGTAAACAACAAGATATCCTGTCTTGACCAAGGAACATGCACATATCCACCTTCTGCTATTTCTCTCATTGGGTACTGATTAGCTAATATGCTCCTTTCTCTCTTTTCTTCCTCTTTCTTTTTTGTTCATTTTACTCTTCATTTACTTAAATCACCCAGCTTTTTGATGTACACAATCAAATCTTTTATATGCATAATTCTTCCCATCGCATTAAAATTTCCTATATCTTTTTCAGTAAATTCTAACCTATAATGTTTTGTCAAATTTTTCTGTTTGCTTAAATCAATTTCTAATTCTGTAGCCAATTCTTCTAACTATTCATATTTGTTCTTCGTTTTCCATTGTATGCTTTTGCAAATAAATAACAATTCATCATCTTGATAATGCTTCAAACTGTCAGGACCAATTGTGCCAATGATTAATTCCTCCAAATCTGCTTTAAGTTTTGCGACATCAAGCTTTGAGCTTGAATCTGTTTTCTCAACACTTTTTCCTGACTCTGCACCCATTGGTGTTCTACATAATGAACCTGGATTAAAAGTTAAATCAGGCATCATTGTTTTCTCTCGATGTATTTCAGTTAATTCCGAGTAACATTTTTCAGCCACTTTTTGAATTTCTGCATTTAAAGGTATCGTCAAACCTGGATGTTTAATTTCCCCCTGATCAAATACAGGTTGTACAGGATCAATCGTTACTGGAACTGTTACTGCTTCCATTCCTTTAGTTAATTGCCGAATTAATTCTTCTTTTGATCGTAAATATTCTGAGGTGTTTGGGATTTCCTCATCTCTCCCAGTACCCATTAGACCTCTGGAAGGAGTCTCATTTCTTGAAACTGGAGTTTCAGGAAAATTTCTACTTTCACCATATACACTAGAATTAGTTCTTGTTTCTAATCTTTCAGGAGTTTTTGTAATATCCGGGTAAAATCTGGGTGATTCCTCATTAAGTGGAGGTGCACTCGGGGTGGTTCTTGTAGAAACCATCGGAGTAGACCATGAACAAGCTGGTTTTAAAGGAGTCTGTTTATTATTTGTAATGTATATCTCTTCTAAAACTGGATCTTCCAAATCACTTTCTTCAATAATATTTTTCTTTTGGGTATTCTTTTGACCTGGTATTTCAGTAATCATTACTCTCACTGGATAGAGACCATCACACATATCTGCCTGTCTCCATTGACGCATTCTATCCTCATGGGTTTCTCTTTTATAATTTGATTTTGGAGGTCTTACTATACCACTTGCCTCCCGTTGAAGATCAAACATCTCATCCTCCCATTCAACTAAAGCCTCAAATTGTGTCGGTCTAGGCTTCGGTACAAGAGCCGTAATTTTTTCTCTCAAATTTTTTTAAATTCTCATATTAAATGAACCATCTTCCGGCCAAGCTAAAACACCATCATCTTTGGTATAAATCATCCAATTGTCAAACCAAAGGCAAGTATGATAACCATATTCACCTTCCATATAAGCTGCAGGTGTTTTGTACTTATGAAGTAATTTTCCACCTCGCGTTTCAATTTTCTTATCGGGTGAGAGTATATTTTTCAATTTCTGAAGCCATGTAAGCTTTTTCTACTCTTTTTTATAGTAATAACTCATGTTTTAATCAAATCCGCTTAATTTAAAATGATCGTAAATGTTTCCTCGTTGTTCCATAAAACCAGCCAATCCGTGCGCGAAACACACCAACAAGCCAATCAAATTAAGCTACATCAACACCTTGCTCAACCAATAGAATTGCTGCTTTCCGAAAGAGCCAATCAGCTAACAGCTTGTCAGAGTCACGTGAGCCAATCAGTGCGCTAGCTGTGACGTATGTTAGCCAATCACAGCGCGAACCCTGTGACGTACAGAGCCGCTGCAGCTTTTCGTCTCTCACTCCTATCGCTCACCCCTCCTTCACAAAATATTTTCACAGCGCCATTTTAAGAAAACTTTTTCAATGAATTTTAATTATTAACACCAAATAAACAAACCATTTGTCTGTTTCACTAGAATAAAGTGACAGTTTATACAACCATTCAAGTATTCTTTGCGTGGAATAGACGACACTATTCTCACAGAATATACAATCGTTGATAAAGTAAACTTTTACTCTACCCTTCTAACAGGTAATATCTAACTTGTTTCCCTCTGAATGCACATAAAGTAGCAATTCAAAGTTTGACTCGGACGAATTTACAAAACCATTTACGCACTTTCAAACGGAAAGTTTCCCTAACCATACATACATGAAATCTTGGTAGGACTTTAACCAACCACAGAAATCGACATTCGTCAGTAAGAATAGACGGCGCTGCCTTACCCTTCACGCAAGCTCGGATTAAATTCTACTACTCTTTTCGCAGTGAGTTTTAGAACAGGCTCTAAGTCCCTGTACTCAAAAGCTACAATTTCATAGACAATCCTCACTATACATTCTACCTAGCACACCTAAGGTCCCTAACCTCATGCTGTACACGTCCACAACACTAGTGATATCAATACCACTATTTTGAAACAGAACAAATGCACTGTGCAACTTCACTTTGTCACACCACTCATATGCCGGCACAACTAGGATTTTTCACACTACAGGAAAAAACCTTTCGACTACATGTAACAAGTGAACAAACTCAACATATGTTAAACATCAATCCTATGTAATTACCATGTAGCATGTCAGTTACCATAGCAACCATCCTCTGCTACCAAAGAATTGATCCAGCGCCCGTATAGAAAATATGTCATAAGCTACACTTCCCAACTTCACAATACTCACCATTAATCAAAAATCATTCACAAGGCCCATAAACTAACATGACATATTTTGAGCAGCTGAATCATGTGACCTAATTAATAAACCCTTTTCACAAAATATATATACATTTATATACATCTGCAGTATAATATTCTCACCATTGGCTTTGTAAACCTTGCATTTAATTAAGTCACTTAGGCTAATGAATCTGCTGATGATAACATGACTCTGAAATAACAAAACCAGCTTGTCTTTTCAAAAATCTTATTTATTAACTATTTATTTAAGGAAAGTGCATTTATTAAAAGAATAGCAAATTAGACTGACAGTTTCAAGTAAAATTAAATAGCATGTTAATGAAGAATAAACAGTTTATTATCACCTAAGCCCTATTTTCCCTGCCTAAATAGACATTTCACCTAGAATAAAAATTAAAGTCATTTGGCCCTATTGATCCTTACGTGCTCCAAAGAAAGTCCAACAGCACGTCACGTCTAACTGGAATCAGGAGAAGATGAGCAGCAAGAGCGCCCGCCCTCCCATAGGGTCAGTTTTTATACCTTTCTAACTAACTAAAGTAACATTATCAAACATTTTTTTCTGTCAATTCAAAGTTTTGATTGGTTAAGCCATGTCAGTCCACTGTCAGGTCACGCTCTCCAGACCAAGACCGGGGCTTCATCAGAGCCCTTATTGTTCTTAGTTTCACCATCCTCTTTGCTTCCTCAAAAAGTTACATTTCCCGAGGAGAATTTTTCATTCCCTAATCTTGGCAAGGCCCACAGCATCCTGTCCTTGGCAAAGGCTCCAAGAACACATTTAACTCGACCACGTTTGTCCCTGCATTAAACGTTGTTTGTTCAGCAAAAATATGACTCTTTCGACTGCGCATGGGTAAGACTTTTACTCTGGTCAAGTTTGCACAAGCTGCAGGACTGCCAGTCATTTTCTTTAGGCCCACTTGTAAAACTAATGTATAAACAAACACAAAAAATCAATTAATGAAAGAAATATAGTTTTTTCTGTTACCCACCCACCTTTACTAATTATTAACCCATTAATCTATGTTACCTAGCAGAAGCAAATAAAGTAACAAACAAAATTGTGCAACATAAAGACAAAACATGAGCACACAGAAATAAGCTCGTGCTATTAATTAAACAGCCGCATTTAATTCTGACAATAAAAATAGACAAGATTAATTTATTAATTTGTTTTTCACAAACAAGCATTTGCAACAAGAAGCACATATATAAGCACATATATTAGTTTCCCGCGTGTGATGATTTGCAATTTTTCTCTAAGTTGATTAGTAATATTCACTGCAATCTCATTAGTTCAATTATTTTATTATGGAAGTTTAACTTTGCGAATTGAAATAAATATATTTCCAAATCTCGCTCCATCACTAGCCTTTTAGTACCTCTGGCACTGCTCGTGCTATCCCTGATCTCAGATGTTATGAAGTAGGTGACATGGGCAGAAAGTACACCGTTGACTGGGCACACTGGTTTACTCTCTGTAGTTTTCACTCTTTGCCCTTCTTCTAGCCCCTTAGCAGCAACAAGCATTGAAAAATTCAACAGGCCTGGTCTTGGCTGCCTACTTTTGACTTTGCCAATTTTTTGTTTTGTTTTGTCACGACTTTTGCAAAAATTTATTTTTGAGGGGCTGCCTAAAACTGGCTAAAAGCAAAAATATTTGTTGGTCTCGGAAAGCGCGCATTGCTATAGTAGTCCCTCACACTTAAGGGTAAAACTTTGTGCGTGGATGTGCATCATAGTCATTACACTTTCCTGCCATTCGCCCAGCCATCTAGTGCCTTACTAGAGCAAGCCACAAAATCTGCCCAGGACTAGTTAGATAGCTTCTGGTTGTCCCGAAACTTCAAGCAGTATTTTTCTGAGTTAAAACAAAACCTGGGCTTCTTTCATGGGGGCATACCTCATCCTGTCAGCTTTACCTAGGACTAGCGAAATATCCCTGACAGTTGCAAAACATGAGAGAGGAGTCAAATTTAGGAAAAAGAAAAAAATGCTCAATTAAAAATAAAAGAAAATTTAAAATCAAACATCACTTTTGATCTCAGATTATAACAAGGGATTTTTTGGTATTACACAAATCACTGATTAGCACTGCAAAAACACAAGTGCTGAATCCCACCCCTGAACACCAATGTATGAAATTGGAGTATTACATGAGGAGAATGAGAACCCACCTCGAATAATAATCACATCCTTGTCAGTGTGTACCACTAAAGTCACGGAATTAACTTGTGTTTAACCCTCTGGTAGCTTGGCAGAAAGCAGGCATGCTTAATTAAGAGGCTATGTGTACAGTATTTATTTAGCACTCAAACATCAATAAAGTGGAAACAACACAAGAAAAATCCCAAACCAATTTAGAAAATAGTGACAATTGTAATAAATAAGACGGCATTAAAACAGCAAAAACCCATGAACTGGAACCGGAGATATGAGTTTTTAAAGTTTAAATTAAAAATAGTGCCAAAAAGTACAAAGGGCCAATCGCAGTTATCTGGTTGCACTGGTCAAAATCAAAAATTGAGGCCAACCGCGATGGTGCGCGGGTCAGATACTTGAACCATATTCATCTCCGTGGAATGTTTACCTTCTTACTTAGAATTTTTTTTTTTATAACTGATTTTATTCAGTTTTTACACAGTCATAATAAAGAAGGTGTACAACATGAAACATCAGTAGCTAAAGTTGTATACCTGGTTTCCTTAAACACAGTTCTGATCTACGCACCAGGAAGCTCTGAACAAACCTAGGTCCAGCCCGTCCCACCATTTCCTCTAAATTCTGGTGTGCTTCTGCGGTCAGACCTGTACCACATATATAGGCTTCTCCTGTTGAGTGCACCAGTCCAACCGCTTATGCCACGCCACTAGCATAGGTAGACACAAGCAATTTCACACTCAGACTATATGTTTCACCACCAAAGCCGCCATGCTCACCATCTTCCTGTACCCCTTGTGCTCCTAAGATCTTCTAGAATGCCTTGAAGAGCAATATTAGGTTTAGGGTAATTTGGTACCCTCGTACTCGATGGACCATGTCTCCAATCTGGCTCCAGAATTCAGTAATGCGGGGGGCATTGCCATGTCACAAGATAAAGTCAGCCTCAGAGTGGTTACACTGTGGACAGGCCAGAATTGCCTTCTGGTCTGCTTGCAGCAAGAGGTAGGAGGCATGAATAAAATGTATCTGCATCAGCCAAAAATATTTACAACAAGGGGTGGTGATGGACAGAGTCTCTGAATTAAGCAGAATACTCTCACCCAGTCAAGAGATCAGGGCTAGATCCAACACCGTTTTTAGCTCATTGCACCATCCCAGTTTCAGAACCTGGCTGTATGCAAATTAGTCATGCCTCCTACCTCTTGCTGCAAGCAGACCAGAGACTCTGTCCCTCACCACCCCTTGTTGTAAATATCTGTATCAGCCAAAGGCAGTAGGAAATTTCCAGCTCACAAGGTGACATGCAGACCTCACCCCGGTCTATGTCTTCAAGGGGGCCCACCCAATCTTCCCATTTCTGTCTAAGGGGGCATACAGGGTGGGGGCACTAATTACTAATGTCCGATAAATTTAGGAGATCTTTCTCCTCCCAATAGCCCCTGAAGGATTTTGTCCACTAGGTCAGTTTTGTTTTCTGCTGGGCATGTCACATACTTGTGGAATTTTGTCCTAGTGAGGCGCAACTGTGCCTGCAGCTCCTGAAAAGTGCTCAGGTTACCCCATCACCAGACATCCCACAGAGTTGTCCAATTTGGTGAACCCCTCTAGCTGGTCTGTGTAGTGGAGGTATCGCCCTTCCAAGAGGGGTGTTTGTTAGGTCAACCTTCCTGCCCATCCCATGGATCAAAGTGTTGCTTCCCAGTTTTAAAACACCATTTTCATTTTGTAAGGAAGGTCCCTGAGGATCGGGTCTACATTTAACAGTCCCATCAACTTGCCCAGCGCCATCAGGGAAAGTTCAGCATGCTAAGACAGATGACTCCAGCCTCCGCACATCTATTAGTTGAGCACCAGGATATGGGCTACTCGAAAATAGAGATGTACATCAGCCATTCCCATCCCTCCGTCCTATGTAGAGAGTTGGCATTTCATCATAGCTATGGTGGCACGCGGGCTTGCTAGCCCCTATGAATGCGTGGATGTCCGCCATCAGGGTTGTGAACCAGGTGTTAGTGATCATCAGTGTGAAGTTTTGGAGGGCATAAAGGAAGCAGGAGATGACTGGCATTTTAAAAAGAGAACCCCGCCCTAGGATTTTGAGCGGCAATGAAGCCCACCACGAAAGGTCTTTTTTATTTCTGGTAACAAGTGAGGCAAGGTTCATGCTTTACGTAAGTTCGGGTTAAAAGCTATCATGACACCTAGGTATTTAAAACTGAGCTGCTGGATCGGTATGTCACCCTGCTAGGCTATTGATGCCGAGTCCCCACCGATCGGGACAAGGAGGGATTCATCTTTATTTAGTTTGTGACCCAATGCCTCTTCACAGAGGTCTAGAAGCTATAGGCAATGGGATCCCAAAAGATGAGATTTGGTAGGAACAACAGGACATTGTCAGCATAGAGTTCAATTTTGTCCTCAAAGCTGTTGCCGCAACACTAGCTGCTAACTTTGGCGTCACATCGTACCAGCCTAGCCAACGATTCAATAACGAGTACAAAAAGACGTTTCGAGAGTGGACATCCCTGGTGGGTTCCCCTGTGGCTCCGATAGGGCTCAGGTAGGACCTCATTTACCATGACCCACACAGTTGAGATCATATTTAAAAGCCTCACAAAAGTACGGAACCGTGGTCCAAATCCCATGCTGTTGAGGAATCTGACTAAGGACCAGTCTATGGAATGGATCACCTTCTCAAAATCCAAAAGGAACAGGATGCAAGGCACTTGGATCTCTCTGGCATGGACCAGCACCACATGCGTCCGTCTGATACAGTGCTGAGTGGCCCAGCATGAAGCCACATTGATTAGTACGTACCAGTTTCACTTGGGTAAGTCAGAGGGCTAGGAGTTTAGAAAAATTCCTGTATTTATCAAGGATGTGGGGTGGAACACATCACACTGAGGATTTGAGCTGCTGGGCTTAGAGATAACAACGATGGACACCAAGTCAATCTCCGGTGGACGGCCCTTATATTGCTTGCCTCCTTAAAATACTGCCAGCAAATGCGGGGCAAGAATGTCATGGTATTTGAGGTAGTACTTGGCGGGAAATCCATCAGGACCCGGCGTCTTCCCACTTTTCAGTGACAGGATAGCCTCCTCCACTTCCTCAACTGTGAGGGCTGCCTCCAAGGCCGATCTCAATGTCATTGATAGCCATGGAAGAGAGATCTTTGTCATTAATGGGGTGTATAGTTCATATGGGGCCCGATGTAGGTAAATCTGATTTACCGACCCTAGAATACCGAATTTTACCAATTCGGTATTCTAGATTCGGTAAATCAGATGTAGGAAAAAATTCGACCCATAGGCCCATAGGAATCAATGTCAATTACCGAATCGGTAAATACCGATTCGGTAAAATTACCGAATTATCAACACCATGTTGCACCCCTGATTCTGGCTTGTGTGCCATGTGACACACATACATGCCCTTAGGGCATGTATGTGTGCCACATGGCACAGGTGTACATGCACAGATGTGCATGTCTACAGGAATTCGTTATTTATCATGAAATAGTATTTCATGGTAAATAACGAATTCTTAAGGGCCTGTGGCACTGTTTTCAGTGCCACCTACATCTAGATTTACCGATTCTGTAAATATACCGATTCGGTATTTTACAGAATCGGTAAATTTAAGGCCCCCTACATTTCAATAGCCAAATACCGGTCGATAACGGCCGAAATCGTCCGTTACCGACCGGTATTTGGTGTCCTACATCGGCCCATGGTGGCCTTACCCACCAAACCAGAGTGAAGCAGGGGATTCGACCAAGCCCTGGTTAGTATGAAAGTAAGCATTGATCTCCATTGCCAGGAAAACCATGAAATGGAGGGACAGCAGGTATGCATTTAATCGCCATGTGGGACAGGGGCCTATGCGAGGCAGACCGTAATATGGTGTAAGTGGGGAGTGGCCAGAGATGCCATGGGTAAGATGCCAGAGGCTGCAACCTGAATGGAACCACAGCAAGGAGCAGGAAAAGGTCAACACAGGAGCAGGTCTTATGCGCTGCAAGGTGTGCTTTTATTCTACTTCCCCGGGATACAAGATCGTCCAGATACCACAGAGCCCAACGAGTCCACCCAAGTCTTGAGTTGTGTGCAAGGTCTTGAGACATCCCAGTCAGGATCCGGGGGACATTAAAGTCTCATCCAACTATGGTACGCTGGGGCAAGAGCAAGTATTAAAGTGTCTGGGTCCTTAATGGGCGTGGGGGCCAAGTGTGGTGGGACATATACACTGAGTAAATCCTATTGTCTCCCCTGCAGGAGGCCTTCTCGACCTATAAATGTCTCAGAGTGTCAGTGGTGTGGTGCATTTGGTCACGGTCATTGGGAAGTGCATAAATATGACCAGCCTCCTAGAACATCTGATAAAACCAGAGTTGTGGACTCTATCATATCTGAATCTACTGAGGAAAGGACATGGGGTGTTCGGAAGATGGGTCTCTTGTAGCATCAGAATCAAGGGGTTGGGTACGTTTGGCATGTTTTAGCAGCACAGTATGTTTTATTTGGTCCAGGAGTCCATTAACATTCCACAACATCAGGGAAAAGGTCATATTGCTATGGTTAGGGCCATGTAGGGACGGGGACATCCCAGTGGGGAGTCCTTATCCTGATGGAGGAACAGTAATCAGGGTTGTACAGCCATTACTGTGAACTGTGTGTGGTGTGCACATGGGAGTAAAGGATTAAAGGCTAGATAGCAAAAGAAAAAAACACTAGAAAACCAATACAGTGTCCCTAAACAACCCCCTATCCACATATCCACTACAGAAGCATCTGTCGCCCCAAACATTCCCATTAACAAAACCATAACTGTATCTGAAACAGCCATTAGAAATAGACTCCTCCTGTTGCAGGATCATTTAATCAGTCGCTTAGGCATGCTATAAAAGTTAAAATCAAACCATAACTCCCGGGCCAGTCTCATCTAATGGGTCCATGTCCGTCATCCCTATTTGGGTCAGGGCCTCCAGGGAGAGGTGTTCCTGTTGGTGAGGATCAGTCATGCTGGTTACGTCACCTCCATTCAGGGGCTTGTAGCCCGGGGGTCTACAAGACGCCGCCATCCCCATCAAGAACCTGTCCAGTGCCTGGAGGCGCTCTTCTGGGGGTCGTGGATAGACAGGGAGGTTATCCAGGTGATCCATACCGCCAGGGATGAGGTCCTCGCAAATCTGGGTCTCCGCTACCCATTCCCAAGCTGCCTCATGGGTGCCGAGGAAATATGTTCGGTCCTGGAAGAGGACTTTATGATGTAACAGGAATATTAAGCAAAAACGGAGGGTGCAGTTCCTAAAGGGGGTTTGAGGTGAAAAGGGGGAAAGACAAAGCTTTTGTCATGTTGCCCTCACACACCCCGAAAGGTGTCATGCTTCATCATTGGGCCTTGCTCCTCGTCTGGCCGGCGCTGCAATGCTCGATGGGCTCACCGTTTCCGGGGCTCTTTGTCGGAGATCTTTTAAGGAAGCCGTTGGGTGTGTGTGGGTATGGGGCCCTGGTGGGTAGTGTGCACGTAGGTAGTGATTTAAAATAGGTCAGGGTCAGTCCTATACTCAAAAGTTTTAATGGTGGAGGTAGATACTGCCTAGCTAAAAAAATGGACCCCCTTGGGAATATTATGTTCCGAGCGGGCAGTCTCTAAAGTGGGGTCGACATGTTTCGTGCCAGGGTGTTCGCTAAGAATCGGATGGCACTTCTTCAGGACCTATGTGTAGTGTGGTGCACAATTAAAGACAGGCTCAAAAAATTATAATGAGCAGCCTGTTGTGAGGCCCTAGTAGTCCTATACTGGGCAAATTAGCAACCTGTAGAAAGGATGAGAAAGGGGGACAAAGGGGAAAAATTTGAGAGGTTAGAAAAAGGGGGGGATTGAAATTATCAATAGCGGAGTCAGGCCCCTGCCACCTGGAAGATGAATTGGTGGATGCATGCATCCCTCTGGAAGCGGCAGGGTATGGTAAAAACAACAAAGGAAACACTTTGAAGTGCAACAGGGTGTCACCGGTGTGTTAGAATATACAAATAACGACACATTTATGAAGAAACTTTTATAATGAATCTTAGTGAGGTATGGAAAAGCTCGTACTCAAGCCCAAGTGAGTTGTTCCACGAGAAATGATGTCGCGCCCCACCAGTAGGGGTAAATTAAAAGTAGTGTCGAAATCCTACGGGATCAATACACACCATAGTCAGATGCGTGGTTCCCCTGATGCTCTGAAGCATAACATTCAACAACAGATTATTGTAATTCCACATGAATCATCAGATAACCTCTGCATACGGGATGGATGGTAAGGCCCGTGAAACACGCAGGCCAGTGTAGTTGATGGATGAGAAGCGCCCCGTTACATGAATTGCAGCATACAGTGGACGGTCTCATTATGCCCACCCAGTTGGATTTCAGTGTCGATAAAAATTATCAAAGGGGGAGAAGAGTGCTCCCGTAGTGCGAAGACAATCATCAGTATGGACATCATATAGGAGCCCATGCCGCTACACACAATTGCAGTAAGAGCGTAAAAAGTTTAAAATACACATTGAAGCCCCCCCCAGCACAAATAGGCATAAACAGTCAAAGCCGGAGAGGGCTACTTCCGTGGTTTAACTCACCATTCAGTATAGAGGCTACGGACGGACGGGGTTGAAAGGGAGCACGATGTCGCTCCACTCCTTGGGGGGGAAAAGGGCAAGAAAATGGTTAAAGGGACATGGGGGCTATTCACAAGGCTTACCGTAGTTCCGTGGACCTGTGAGATACTTACAGAAGGGTGGCGGCAACTTACTTGTGAGCCTACCCCGCTCCGAATCCCCGTGACCAAGAGTCCCGGAAGCTGTGTTTTTGTGGAAGTGAGGCTGGTGAACGCTAGAACGTTAACCACTACCGCCATCTTGGGGTGGTCGGCCGCGTACAAAACTTTATTGAATTCACAATATGTTGCTAGTGAGACTTGAGTGGAGTAGGGTAAGTGTGTCAACGTGGCAACTCATAGGGTGCATGAATCGCTAATTATAAAGTGTAAAAGGACGGGTGTGTAAAGATGAGCCAGACGTAGATTGATGTATATATGCTTTAATACAAGCAATTGAATTAATACAGGTGAGCGCTAGGGAGCGTCCGCTGCTTTACACCAAAGCTCCTTAACTGCCCCCACAATCACGAACACATATACATTCTAGATGTCATCATGACATTCTAGTCTTACCCTCACGAGCCTTAAAGGAAAAGTACAACACAACATATCCCCCTCTTTCCAATGAAAGAAGAAAGGAGACATGTCACTTAAAACTAGAAAAAGGAAAAAGAAACATAAAGAACATAAAAACAATTAATTGATATTACTATTATTCAGTAACATAATCTTTGAGCCAAGAAGGTGAAATGTGAGTTCTTTTGCCCAAACTTTTCTCAGTGACATTTAACTCATTCATTTCAAAACTTTATTCGATTCATAAAATGGATCATAAAAGTGCTGAACATACAAATCATCATACCTCATAAGAGAACATTTTAAATACACAGTTTTCCAAAATTTATAAGAGGCATAAAAAAGGGCCATTATAAAAATATAAGTACACAATTTTGGCCAGAAAACATTATACAAAAACATATGTGTGGGGAGGGTCAAAAAGGGGAATTAATTTAACGACCTGTCAACTCATGCCCCTAACAGCAACTTGAAAAACACCAAAGGAGAAGACCAGGTCAAAGGGGGTGTCCTGTCCCGTGTAGCGTGTGGTAATCACACGGGCACACTTGTGGAAAAAGGGGTCTTACTAGGCCATAAGAGTCCCATCAGACCACCCATTTGGCGGCATTTCATCATATGGGGATTGGTGGTCATTCCAGGCATCACCTGGACCAACTCAGGGCAGTACATGAGTGGAGACCGACACATATAGCCATAGTAATGCTCCACGGAAATGTTTTATATTAGAACTCATGCAGTGCTATTGAGAATGTGCTGGCTAAAATTGACTACCTAGATCGCTAACTATAATTAGTCTAGGTGTCAAAGATTAAAAACGCGCCTGGTAGTGAGTGAATAGGACTACCGTGTGGCGATGTGCAAATGGTCGACTAGTTTCAGCTAATAGGAGTATTGCTCCAGCCTTCATCAGGACCTAAAAACCGCATATGACAAACTACTGCAATATACGTATGGGGGTGTATACACATGTGAGAGAAAGTATATTATAACAGTAACATGTAGTATACTCAGGTAGGTCATGTATCCCCCTTTTTCCACAAGTGTGCCCGTGTGATTACCACACGCTACACGGGACAGGACACCCTCAGAAAACATTATATACATATTAATACTGACCGTAGCTCTTCCTAATCTTTAACGAAACTCTGATAAAATTTAACATGGCACAACAGGTTTCAGCAGAGGATAGTGATGACAGGTAATCATACCCTTCCTTATAAGTGCAAAATTGCCTCCCCTTCAGAATTGGTTTAACAAACCGAATTCTTGGTTCTTGATATAAGGGGCAAAAGAGGACCAGATGGATGGTGCTTTGACTAGCCCTGTTATTACATGGACAAGGGGGCAGCCTCTCACACCAACCCCCTTGTTTCGGGAAAGCAAGCAAAAAATGCATAATACCCAATCTAAATCTGGTTAATAAGAATCGCCATTGAACATTAAGAGTGAATGTTAAATAAAACTGAGTTTGAGGTTTACAAACATATACATTAACATCGTCCAAAGATGGTGGATTCAATGATTTCCAATACATTGTCTTTATGACTGCCTTTTGGTTTCCCTCTATTTTTTCTGGATTGTCATAAAAAGAGCCCAAACCAATTGTTTTAAACATGTTACAAACATAGGACAACCAAGGGATCTGTTTTGAATTTTCTAAGGCCATGCAATCAATGATAATATCTTTAGTTGCAAGTCTTCAGATCGCCATATTTTGCCCCATAACAATAAAGGAGACAAACGAATAGTATCAGAAACACTGACCAATCCCATTTCTTTATGGCAAAAGATGTTAGAGCTACCTTTGGGGACTGATAAAACTCGTTTTATAAAATTATTTTCCACCACTTGTATCACAGTTGGTGTTTCAGTCCCCCACACCCCTGCCCCATAAGTGGCCACCGATAGACATTTGGATATGTAGAGGGTTTTGAGGTGCTTTACATGTTTTTGGCCCAATTTGCTACAAAAACGGAAGATACCTTCTCTTGCCCGGGTCGCACTCTGGGCTCGAACCTCCATAAGTGGAGTCCAGCTTAATTTGCTATTAAACAAATTCCCAAGATAGTTAAATTTCTCCACCTTTCCAATTGTGCGATTGTTTACCACAAACTTCCTAATGCTTGACCTTTTAGGACCGCAACACATTACAAAAGATTTATCAAAATTTACCTTTAAGTCGAGGTCCAGCATGAAAGTATTGAAGGCATCTAAACATACTTGCATGCTATTCCCTGTTAATGTCATTAAGACAGTATCGTCTGCATAGGAGAGCATGGGAATACTTTTGCCATTAATTTTTGGAAAGTCGCAACCATGGTCTAATAGGTGCTTTTCTAACCCGTTTGTGTACACCAGAAAAAGAAAAGGCGCCAAAATGCATCCTTGACGCACACCCTCGGTTGATGGAATCGATACTGTCATTTCGCCTCCAGGGCCAAATCTAACTGATACAGTTGTTGCTGCATGCAGCCTTCGAAGCAGTGTGACCAATGATTCCTCGAAGCCCATATCGTCCATCATCTGCCACAACTTATGTCTGCAAACAGTGTCGAATGCACTTGACAGGTCCATGAAGGCAAGATGTATTACGGACTTTTTTGCCTTCATGTACTTGCCTATAATTAGTGCCAGGTTCAGGCACTGCTCAACAGTCCCCTTTCCTCGCCTAAATCCATACTGGGAATCAACTATGAGACCTGTCGAGTCTGCCCAGCTTTCTAATCTAGCTAGGATAACCCTGCCCAGGATTTTGCATGAGGCATCTATTAGGGATATGGGACGATAGCAACATGGGTCGCACCTATCACCCTTCTTGAAAATCGGCACTACAATTGCCTCCTTCCAAGAACCAGGGATACGCCCAACCACAACAGCCTTGAATACATTCAATAATAAGGGTGCCCACAATTTAACATTGTGTTTAAAAAGGTCTAAGGGTACAATATCTGGGCCTGGAGCTTTTAGTGATAAACCCTTCTCTATAGCTTCCTCAATCTCTATCAGTGTAAATGAAGAGCTGAGGGTCAAAGCCGAGGGAGATGGCGCCAGTTCCCCTGTACTATCTAAGGTTGATGTTAATAAAATAGAATTTGGATTAAAAATCTTAGTAAAATGTAAGACCCATTGTTCAGCGGTGACCTGCATAACTATAGTTTCATTATCGTCATTCTTAAAAAGTGGGCGATTTAGGACCTCCCAAAAGAGTCTACTGTCTTTTAGATCTGCAGCCTTTTCAAGGTCTTCCCAAGCATTGTTTTTTAAGTCCTGCTTTCTTTTTACAATAGCCTCCTTGTAGGCCTTTCTACTTGCTCTTACCAATTCCCTATTTCTTGGTTTTTGGCACAAGACTGATTTTAGGGATTGGTGTGTGGCAGAACAAACAGAATCAAACCATCTAAAGGCCTTTTGACCACCCTTTCCCTTGGGTTTCCTAAGGTGCTTTGCTACATATCCACATAATTTCTCAAAACACTCAATAACCTTATGGGGGTCAGGTGCTGGGAGTAGACATGCATCCATTTCCGTTTTACAACTAGCAAATATATCTTCCTCCAATTTTGTCGCATTTACCTTCCCCCATTTTAAACTAACTCCCTGATTCTTGCTGTACCTAATTTGCTGATCCCAAATCTTTGGTAATTCATGTACTGGGAGGCACAATGACAACATTAGGGGGTTATGGTCACTTGCGGGATTAGCCACCACCTCGAGCTTTTCAACATATTTAAGAAAGCTACTGGATACCAAAACAAAATCAATGGTACTCATCTCTCCCCTTGTACCCTGAAAAGTTGGTATTTGCGGTAAGTTGGGGGCTGACCAGGGTTCAACAACACATAAGTCGTTCAAGATGATAATATTGTTCAAAGCATCCCCCTGGGGTGTGTGTTTGAAATGGATCAAGGGCTGTGTGTTTAAGTCCTCCAGTCCACACACATTTGAATCTCCAAAGCTGCACAGTGAACAGTTGAAATCGCCAACCCAAATGATAGAGGATAACGGGTGCTCGCTTCGTACTTTACCTACTGCATCCTTAAGACTTTCAATTATCGATGTATCACGAACATTAAAAATATTGTGATACCAGTTGACTAACAGCACAGGTTCTGGAAAAAGATGCTCCAATAGCAGCAGTTGATACCAATTTGTGTCCACCAATTTCGAAGTTATCAACTTCTGTAGTTTTATGGACAACGCTGTCATTATCCCACCCTTTGCCCACCCAGATGTCGATGGCACGGCCAAAACATTGAATGATTGAAAGCCCTCAATGTCATAGGCAGTCCTAGTCCAAGTCTCCTGTAAACACAGGATCCCCTGGGCTCCTACATAATCCAACCATGCATCATCCTCCAATCTCCCAGCAAGTCCAGCAATGTTCCAAGATATTAGAGACAGCCTCGGTTTCCCATAAGTGCTTCCCCGGATGTCTCCTATATTTGAAAAGCTTTGTCCAGACGGTAATATGTTATTCTCACGACCCAAGATGTTATCTCCGCCACAAGTAACATCATTCTCTGGACATAAGGGTCCGATACTCACAGTATCACAATCGCCAATCACCGCAACTTGATTATTATTGCGGACTATCCCGGTGTTTTCACTCGTTCCCAAAGCCAGTGCAAGAGGCGCATTTCCCTCAGACCTAGATGATGGTCAATCTACACCGTCCAAACCCATTAATGGATCAAAGCGGTTTCTCAGTGGGATATTATTATTTGGAATCCATCCTAGGTGTTCTTCACCCTGATACCTTGGTCTTCGTGGGTTATACGGGACTTGTGTAAAAGGACCCATGCTCAGTGGTCCCATAAAGGGGTCATTTATCTCATTCCAGGGGCCACAATAATTTTGTATGCCTTGGTTCATAGTCAAGTTATGTGCCCACCCCGAGTGATTACTGCCGTGTGGTCTTTGCCCGCGGTGGTTGGATTTTGAAATGGTATGATAGAGATTTGGGCAGAAATATTCAAGTCCCACACATTGAATGTCCCCCATTCTACCAAACCTTACTTTACTGCAGATCATATCCTTGACCCAGATGTCTCTAAAATTAATCAGGATACAATCTCCCTCCAGATCTTTCTTGCTTGGCCCAACCCAGGGGACCCTCCGTACACTTAGAATTTTTGTAGCAGTGTCTTGGGTAAGGGCCCTGTTATTGTTTAGCCAATATTTTGTTTTATTTAGAAGGTCCTCCATTTTCTCATATTTATTCGCTGCGATTAATGGGACACCTGTCAAAATTGCCATATAGGGAGCAGCCTCAGGGGGTATATTTACAAAGATTTGTTTACCAGGCAGGGGAGTTTTACTAGGAACTAAGTGTTTGGTAACCGGGGTTTCTTTCCCCTCAGCATTTAGCAGAGCTGGGGCAGCTGTATTTACTGGAGTTGCTACCATCAAATAGTTCTTTAACTGAGATCCCACAGTAGTTTTAGAGTAAGTAGCTGGCACTGTACGAGGGGTAATAACTTTGGAATCTACAGATACTGCAGTTTTCAGTTGCTGAGATTGTGACTGGTTTTTCTCAGCACTCTCTTTTAATGTAGTAATGTTGTTACACCCAATAGCAGCAGGTTGTTTACTATTATCTACTAGACTCTCCAATAGGGCTGTATTTTTAGATGTTAAAAATTCAAGTTGGTCAAGTTTTAAGTTAATAACTTGAGTTTTTTCCATCAGGGGAGTCAACATACTTTTTACCAGCTTCTCTAGTCTGGCCATAAGATCCTTATCTTGTATATGGGCTGGTTTTTTGTCTTGGTTCAAAGTGCTTTTTTCCCACTCCAAGAGCTGAGATCCTATATGTGTGAGTTTAGCTTCAAGGGGAGTTAACAATTTCTTGAGTGTTTCCCACACAACAGTCAAAAATTCTACATCTTTCCCCTTTATGGTGCAAAGTGGAACCCCATTAGTTTCGCTCTCTATTACGAGATTAGTATTTTCATAAGTTATTGCGAATGATTCAGGGCTGGGTTCTGGTCTTAGTTCCAGGGGCTGTATGTTACTCACTGGGGATGGATCTAGTGGTAGCAGAAATGGTACCTTGGTGGATAGCTGTGTCTTCGCAATCTTGGCTTTTTTCCTTGCATAAGCTGTTTTACGCTCCTTTTATTATTTAGCCCTTGTTGCGGGATACAGGAATTCACCCCACCCCATTCCATTTCCATAGATTTGGGTGTTGGCGCCGTTCCCAAGGGGCCGCCCTCACCCTCCTTCTGTTCACCATCGTCCCCGACCATTGAAGTTATCAAAGAAGAAGAATCGGCAGATACTAGTGGCAACCCCCCCTTTAATATAGATGCGGTGGGTGCTAGTGGCTGGTGAATATCTGCCACGGTTAAGATCAGGGTAGGAGCAGGGCCTATTGGACGGTCAGGTGTTTTAGCAAAAGCTATAGACCCCAGAGAAGATTTTTTGGCCGCCGATAACTCCTGTGATAATCTTCTGGCAGCATCTAGTTCAATGGACACTCTGTGCTGCATTTTGGCAATCTCTGTGTCAATGGCTGTATGGGTCCTGGTGATGAAATCGTCCAGAGTACCATTTTTCAATTTGGACTTAGCTGCCCTATCTTTATACTCACGGATTGACATAATGGCTAGTCAAGTATTCAAACTGGCAATACAGATATTTACCGAGGGTTAGGGCCAAAGAGAGTGGCCCAGTCCAGTCTCTCCCAGCCTCTAACGGCCTCAAACGGCCCGCTCTTTGCCCGGTCTTCGCCCCGGGCGCTCCCGCGCGCTACCGCGCAGCGGTTACTCCGCCCTCTTAAAAAGGGTTAGGACAGGATAGGGCAAGGGGCGTGGCCGGCAGGGAGAGTGTCCACAGGTGGAACACGCAGGGACTCCTGGGCAATGGAGTCCCTGCTAGACTGCTCGCAGCCCTGCCGGTGCGCTAGGGGTTTAAAGGTAATCACTTCGCCTCCCAATGCCCCAGGAGAGTGCAGACGCAGCGGGACCCGCGCAGCGGGTCCGGCAAGTTGTAGAGTTCTCCAACGACGACGAGAAGCAACAGGAATAGCAGTGCCTCCAGCCAGGTCCAAAAAGCGAGGTTTCCCGCTGGATAGCGGAAAGGGTGCAGCTTTGTCCGCTGTCAGGGGGCGTGGCCGGCAGGGAGAGCGTCCACAGGTGGAACACGCAGGGACTCCTGGGCAATGGAGTCCCTGCTAGACTGCTCGCAGCCCTGCCGGTGCGCTAGGGGTTCAAAGGTAATCACTTCGCCTCCCAATGCCCCAGGAGAGTGCAGACGCAGCGGGACACGCGCAGCGGGTCCGGCAAGTTGTAGAGTTCTCCAACGACGACGAGAAGCAACAGGAATAGCAGTGCCTCCAGCCAGGTCCAAAAAGCGAGGTTTCCCGCTGGATAGCGGAAAGGGTGCAGCTTTGTCCGCTGTCAGGGGGCGTGGCCGGCAGGGAGAGCGTCCACAGGTGGAACACGCAGGGACTCCTGGGCAATGGAGTCCCTGCTAGACTGCTCGCAGCCCTGCCGGTGCGCTAGGGGTTCAAAGGTAATCACTTCGCCTCCCAATGCCCCAGGAGAGTGCAGACGCAGCGGGACCCGCACAGCGGGTCCGGCAAGTTGTAGAGTTCTCCAACGACGACGAGAAGCAACAGGAATAGCAGTGCCTCCAGCCAGGTCCAAAAAGCGAGGTTTAACTCACTATTGGCATTGTCAGAAACACCATCGGTACCCCCCAAGGAAACTTTACATAAAGGTTTCCCTTCTAATGCCTCATCAGACATATTGATGACGTAATTACCCCTCACATTCTTTACCCATTCCAAACTCTCCTCCTCTTCTTCAACAAACACTTCTTCCTCATCCCAAACATATTTTACATTACTCCGTTTGCGACACATTTTTGAAAAATGCCCTAACATTCCGCAATTTCCACATTTCTTATTTATAGCAGGGCAGGTCCTACTAAACGCTAAGTGTTCTTTGCTATCGCACCGATAGCATCTTCTCTCTTCTCCTTTAGTGTCTTTTCTTTGAAATCTATTGGGTTGAGTGTTCCATCTTCCCTGTGTATTTGGTTGAAATCTTGTAGGAATTTTGTTATGTGGTATTACTTTACAAACAGCACCTGATGTTTTCTCGAGTTCAGTCTCTTTTACCACCGTGGAACACCTTCCTGACATTTCAGCTTTCCTCATAATGGCTAACACCTCTTCCAATGGCGCATCGCCATTCACCCATAGTCTATCTTGAAGAGTGGTGTTGTTGTTATGCATTACAAGCTGACCCCGTATTAATTCATCGTTTACAGCTCCAAATTTACAGTCAATTGCTAGCTTTTTTAATTCATCCACCCATTCATCCACTGTTTCTGTTTTGTTTTGTTTTCTTTGAAAGAATTTGTGCCTAGTTACTCCCATACACACTTTTGGTGCAAAATATTTATCCATGTTTTTTACGCAATTTTCAAAAGCATCAACACTTGCATCCTCAACCTTATTCATTCTGGAGTATGTTTTAAGACCGATAGCTCCTAAGCAATGTAAAAGAATCCTCTTTTTTTGTTATGGTTTCATTTTCTTTTCCTCATCAATTGCCTCAATGTAGTTGATAAAATACTCCTTCCACTCAATCCACTTAATTTCTGGCTGTGTTCCTGTAGCCCAAAATGGTTGTGGAGTATTTATGGTAAAATTCTGTTGTGCCATACTGTATTCAATAACTACAGTATCTTCACCAATTACGTTTTCCACCGAATCTCCACTCTCCATAAACTTTTTAATATAACGTAGTTTAAAATATTTCTCCCTTAATGTGCTCCCCGACTGTCTCACCTGTATACTTCTTTATGTCCCGCAACTTTTTAAGTGTCCTCACATATTGTAATTCATCGTGTACTGACAAACGCGATATCAGCGTTAACTTCAGAGATTAATTTGCGCTTTACTAAGATGGCCGCCGCGCAAGGTTACGCTGCGTGACCCAGCGCCTGTGCGTCACTTCCCCACACGCCGGCTACTGTTTCACGCGCTAGACGCTCTCGCCCTCAAGCAGATCGTTGCTCCTCTCGCGCTGCTGCTGCTTTGAACCTTGCCGTATTTTATAAGATGCACACCATGAATCTAGAGGTAAGGCGTTGCGTGGTAATTATAGAAATACACAAGGTATGTCGCCGCCACTCTCACATGCTTACCGCCTTAAAGTTCCAGAAGTCTTCTTTTTTTTTTTTTTTTCGTTTTCCGCCGAGTTAGGTTACAATCATCATGAATCTTCTCCGGAGTGGTATTACCGGAAGGATTTGAGTCAGTCTTCAAAAAGGGTTCTTTTGTAGGTCCAATCGTCGCCAATTGTAAAGATGAGCCAGACGTAGATTGATGTATATATGCTTTAATACAAGCAATTGAATTAATACAGGTGAGCGCCAGGGAGCGTCCGCTGCCTTACACCAAAGCTCCTTAACTGCCCCCACAATCACGAACACATATACATTCTAGATGTCATCATGACATTCTAGTCTTACCCTCACGAGCCTTAAAGGAAAAGTACAACACAACAGGGTGTTATGTCAATGTACACATAGTAAATGTTGTACAATGGATTGGTGGTTCGATTTGCACTAGCAGTATGGCAATGATTAAAGCATATAGCAGGTCCTTGGCCTGGGTTAAGGAAGGGTATAGTGGCTATCCTTTACTCAAATCGATATATTAGTTGAGTGCACATCGTGAATTTGCAGGGACTAGTACGTTGTGCTGAGTCAATGTACACATAGTAAAGGTAATTCCAAAGAAGTGGTAGCCAGCATATCCGTGGCAGCTTGGCAGGGATTACAGCATCGAATGCATTTATGAGCTGGACAGGCTAAGTCTCAGGTCGAGGGGAGCCGTTGGCATAGGTTACAAAGGAAACCCGGGCTGGATAGGGTATGGTTGTCTCAGAGATTAATGAGAGCCTGGGGATGGTAGGAATGGTGTCAGGGCCAAGCCTGGTGACTCCCTGGAGTCGGGAAATAGGAGGCCTGACTCATTAGTGGTATTGGAAGGGGCCCAGTACAGGTGGATGGTAGTGGAGCTGGGCTGGGACAGAGTGCCAAGGGGTTAGCGGTTCAAGGCTGCCCAAGGTATATCGTCATTAAGACCTCGTGTGTGGGCGGCCAGTTTGAAGACCCAGCGCTGTTCCTTTTGGAACAGGGATTCTTTTGAGATGTTTTTTTGGTGTTCAAGAACTGTCCATCGGAGGTCATTGGCGGAGTGTTTTGCTGCCGCATAGTGGATGTAAAGTTTGTTTTTTGTTTTGCCACACCGGATATTACTTCGGTGCTCAGCGATCCTTATTGTTATGGCGCGCGTCGCCATGCCGACGTATTGGAGATTACAGGGGCATGTGAGCAAATATAACCAATCGTTGGTGTTACAGTTCGTATGTTTCGTTTGTGTCCATGTCCATGTGTAGGTCAATGCAATGGTTTTTGTGGCTCTTGTGAGAGAACAGGCCACGCACTGTCCACAGGGGAAATGACCCGTGAGAGGGGGTAGTCCCCAAAGGGTGTTGGTTGGTGTCGTCTGAAGCCTAGGTCTTGTATTTACCACCATATCTTTGATATTAGAGGTTCTTTTGTAGGCAAACCTAGGTTTTTCAAAAGGGTTTTCCCCCACCTGGAGGATCCTCCAATGTTTACTAATCACCTTTTTTAGTAGATTGGATTCTGGGGTGAACGTCGTGACACAGGTGAGGGTTGCAGTAGTGGGTTTTTCCTGCTTTTCAAAGAGCACCAGTCTGTTACTATTCTGGGCTCTTTTTTTGGCTTTTTTTATCTGATTGACTGGGTATTGCCGTTTGGCTAAGTTGGTACTGAGTTCTGAAGCTTGCAGTCTGAAATCCTCCAGCTCGGTACAATTACGCTTTAGTCGGAGGATTTGCCCTTGTGGAAGATTTTCCTTTAGAGCTTTTGAGTGGAAACTCTGGTATTGGAGGGGACAGTGTCTGTTGGTGGGCTTCTTGTAAGTGGTCGTCGTGAGTTTGTTGGGGTGTTTTTTTATCAGAAGGTCCAGGAAGGAGACCTCGCTTGACGAGCTGTGGGCTGTGAAATTGAGAAATGGGTTCAGACCATTGATCCAATTAAGGAAGAGGGTAATCCTATCATTGGAGCCTTTCCAAAAGACCAGGATGTCGTCGATGTAGCGACGCCACAATAAAATGTTGCCCCCATAGGGATTGGTTTCGGTCAGGATGTGACTGCCCTCAAAGTCTGACATGTAAAGACATGCCAGGCTCGGGGCAAATGTGCTCCCCATTGAGGTACCCTGTGTCTGGTGGAAGAGACTGTTCTCGAATTGGAAGAAGTTCTCTTTTAGGGCAATGTGGGCGCATTCCATTATGAAGCTGATTGGGGTAGGGGATGTCCAGGTGCTGGTTCGCAGGACGGACTCCACAACCTCCAAGCTGTTCAGTTGAGGGATGTTTGTATACAGGGCCTCCACATCTAGTGTCAGTACTACATCTGGTAGGAGGCCCTGTTCATTGGTGGATTCAATTAGTTTGAGGGCGTCTCTGGTGTCTTGAAGGAAAGATGGCATAGTACGCACCAGAAGTTGCAAAAAATAGTCGTAAAACTTGGAGAGGGGTTCTAAAATTGACCCGATCCCTGAGACGATAGGTCTTCCCGGGGGTGAATTAATCCCTTTGTGTGTTTTAGGGAGGGTATAGAAATAGGGGACTTTTGAAATTTTTTGAATGAGGAAGTCCGCCTCGTGCTTGGAGATCCAGTGTGGCGAGGCGTGGTACGGCGAGGTACGGGAGCTGAAGTGCGGTGATGCCGAAAATCGCAGAAAAATCGCCGGAAAGAGACGCTGACTGCTGGGAGTGTAGTGCTGCCCGGGGGCCGGGTGGCAGAAAGCTACAGTGCTGTAGCTCGTCCGATCCCTCACGGACCTTCTCTGCACTCTCTGTGTTTGTAGCGGCTTGTGGCTTGGAGCAGCCTGTGGCCAAACTCCATTGCCACGTTTTGTGAGGAGCACAGAGTGGGGAGAGTGAGAGTGAACTGTGAGAGGCTGCCGTCTGTGTTTGAGCATGGATGCCTTAAAAGGGCTGGAGGCTGGAGGCAACGTGGACTGGTCGGCCCCCCCCCCCCAATCGGGCCATAGTTTTCTGTGCCTCTCTGTGCAGCACCTGAGTGCCTGAACGTTGAGTGCCAGGGCAGGAACGGTGCGGAGAGGAGAAGGAGTGGGAGAGAGACGGCTCTACAGATCTACGGCTTGTGATTCTGCTGTGATACCGCTGTACTGTGGTACAGCCCTACAGCCCTACTGCTCCGTGCCTGCCTGCCTGCCTTGCTTGCTTGCGGCCTGTCGCTGCGAGGGGAGCAAACAACGAAAAAGGAGGGAGGTCGGACGACGTGGCAGCTACAGCAATACATCAACAGCGAGGTGAGCTGCTGGGTGCACTTATGGGAATTGTACCGCATTGCCACCGCTTACTGCCTGCCTACTGACGCCTCTAGCAGCACGGTGTGGCCGGTGGTCTGTGGTCTGCCTGTGGCTCCCCCTATGGCTTGCCTGTGGCTTGCCTGCCTACCTGTAGCCCACGTATCATCCTGCCCCTCACTACTGCTCACCTTCAGTGGTACGGTGTAGCTGATTTTGCCTGCCATCGCGCCTGTCCAGCTTGCCCAGTCCTGCTCAGCCCAGCCCAGCCCTGCCCTGCCCTACCCTGCTTTGCTCCGCTTGCCTTGCTCACACCAAAGGCGGAGGCAGTGGCAGAGGCGGAGTGGCACACAGAGGTGTGGGGAGCTACCACCTACTGAAACACTAGACCGCCAAAATAACAGCAGCTTTACTGAAGCCACGATTACAAGTTACACCACGTGACTGCGGCTACGATTATCCGACATGATGTTGAAGCTGGAGCTGGAGCCGGAGCTGTAACCGCGTGGCGAGAACTAGGATAAAGCAAGTGCCAAGAGTCATTTCCATCTGATCTGGGCCTGGGCCTGAGCTCACACAACTTACCACATCCCGCCTTTACCCCTTGTGTACCATAGACAACCAGGAGAGCACTTGGGGCACATGCAAGCTTGGGAGCAGTAGGTGGTAGAAGTGGTTTGAGTGAAGGGGCCTAGGACACACACAGCATGCGATCAGGCAGGGTGAGGAAGGCTCCAGGAGAGAGAGTAGCTACTCAAAAAGGCCTCGCCAAAGGGAGAAAAGGCAGCAAACCAGCAACAGCAAAGGGGGGAAACTCAACAACTAGGAGCCCTTTAATCTCCCCTTTTGCTTCTATATTTGAGAAATCAAATCTAAATAAACAAGCATTGGAAATGCAATAGGTCTCGCAGCATTAGAGTTAGTGCTTTTAGAATTGTTTATGGGTTTTTTGTTGTAAATCTTTAGCATTTTTATTTCTTGTAGCCAATGCTAAAGAATTACAAATCAAAAAAGCATTGGCATAGCCAATAGGTCTCGTATTAGGAAAGTTTGAGCTATTGGTCTTGTAAATGACAATTTTTTTATTTATGTGTTGTTTTTGAAAATTTCTAAATTAATAGTTTTGTCATTTACAATGCCAATAGTTATAACTTTCGCAAATGTGACACCTATAGCATTTGTAATGCAACAGGTTTTGTATTTATGTGACTTAGATGTATTGATATTACAAATATCAATGGCTTTTAATTTTTTTAAATAATTAATACTTACATAAAAGTGATTGTAATTTATAATGGCAATAGCTTAAACTTTTGTAACTAACTTTTGTGAAGATTATGTTCAGTGTATTTTATTGTGACGAAAATCCAAGAACAGAAGTGAAATATTAACATCTTTTTGTGATATTTGTAATAAAGCTTGAAACATTGAGAGAACATATTTGAACCAGTGATGCTGTGGTTGCGCTGAGTGATGCTGTTGTTGCGCTGAGTGATGCTGTGGTTGCGCTGAGTGATGCTGTAGTTGGGCTGAGTGATGCTGTAGTTGGGCTGAGTGATGCTGTGGTTGCACTGAGTGATGCTGTGGTTGCGCTGAGTGATGCTGTGGTTGCGCTGAGTGGTGCTGAGTGGTGCTGAGTGGTGCTGTGGTGGTGCCGAGTGGTGCTGTGGTGGTGCTGTGGTGATGCTGAGTGAGGCTGTGGTGGTGCTGAGTGGTGCTGTGGTGGTGCTGAGTGGTGCTGTGGTGGTGCTGTGGTGGTGCTGTGGTGGTGCTGAGTGATGCTGTGGTGGTGCTGAGTGGTGCTGTGGTGGTGCTGAGTGATGCTGTGGTAGTGCTGAGTGATGCTGTGGTGGTGCAGAGTGGTGCTGTGAGTAGGTACTTCTGCCCTGGCAAGTGAAGACAGAGAACGTTACCTCTTGTGTGAGAGTGAACCTCAGTACCATGTGAGTGAAACTGATGCTATGAGTTCCCTGCATGCATGAGAAACGTGCACTCTCGGCTGCCCTGGCTGCCTCCTGCGTGTAATGATTGTACAGTGCACTGCTGCGTCTGTGGACTTGAGATAGGGTTTAATTAGAGGTATGTGAGCTGTGTGTATATGGTCTTCTTGGACCCCAAGGACCGATGGAGGCACAAAGTGAAATGTTATTACATTTTCTAGGAAATATCAAAATACCCCTCAAACACTGTTGCACATGAACTATGATATGAGCTCATGTCAGTGCCAACATAGACATGCTGGATGATTGGAAGGAAGGTTGCGGGAGGGGGGTTGGATGGGGTGACAAATATTGAAGCCAGCTACATTCTGTTCTGTCACTGCCTATTTCGTTTTGTTTGTTTATTTCGTGTATGTAATGTGTGTGTGTGTGTGTGTGTGTGTATCACCTATTTACATTGCCCTGTGATTATTTATTTTTCCTTGTGCATTTCGTGTCTTTATCTTTCATTTTGTGTTTCTCATCTGTTTGCACTGATTTGTGGCTGTCCGTATTTGAGTCTGTGTTTTGTGCCTATATGAATCTCGGTGTGAGAGAGAGGGTGGGGAGGCAACGAGAGAGAGAGTGCGTGCGTGTGTCTATGTGTGTGTGTGTTTGCATGTCTCTCTTTCGGTACCCCGGAAAGATGCAAACAGTAATTGGCTGCCTTTGAAACGGAGCCTGGTTGTGGAGTGGAGGGAGGGGGTGACAGCTGGAGGTGCGAACCAGCTGTAATACGGGAGAGCTGAGGGGGAGGTGAGGGGCGTGAAAGGAGCTAGGCAGAGCATGGCGAAATGGAGAGACTACAAGATTGTTTAGCGAGGGAAAGAAAAACGCCCGAGGGGATTGGGTGGGTGTTCTGAATTCGGTTTTCATTTGAGAAACTCGGATCACTGCATGTGGTTTTAGTGTTGTGACCTGGATAAGAAGTGTGTGGGGTGGGGGCGCTCGAGCGCGGACTGTTACATAAAAAATGCTGTGGGTCTTTAATATAGCACACATCACAATCTGAATTGCCTACTAGTACTTGAGCAATGGCCGGTGCTATTTCTCCACATTACGTCACTTTTTATATTATCTTAAGAGTTAAAAGTAAGAGTCCACGCTTCAGGAAACAGGACCTGCTGCCTGTAGGTTATACATTTCTCTGAAGAAAGCGCTCAACACCATCGACATATACATACAGATTGCAACTCCACTCTTCAGACGCCTGCCGGACGCACTCGCGCACTTTATGAACACCGGTACGATTGGAGAGTCCCCGCCACAATCTGGTAGGACAGTTGGTATGGAGGCCCTGGCGACTGACCCTACCACTCCCACCCAGTAATGGCCCCCCAAGCATGCCCTGAGGTGTGAAGATGGTCTTTGAAGGCCGTTTACAGTCTTCCACATGGTTTTCTGGTGTGAGAGCTGGCGACAACTGTTTTGGGGTGCCATAAACTCGCCCGTGAGGTGTGAGCTCCCCCTCCCTGTGGCTTTCTTTCATGGAAAGCGGACTCGCAGAATCCCTCGCCCCGTTCAAAAATATTTCTGCAATTTTTTTGGTTCTGGCTGGTGGGGCCACAGCCATAAATGAAAGATGAAGGGAGAGACTGCGGCATGGAGCGCAAGGCAGAGGGGGGCTGTAGAGGGGAGAGAGCACGCAAGGGGGGGGGGGGCATACAGTCAAAGAGAGAGAGACCGGCAGCAGACTCAGGAGAGAGCACGCGCACGGGAGGGGTAGAGGAGAGAGACAGTCAAAGAGAAAGAGAAGCTGAGACAGGCAGTCACAGAGAGAGGCAAGCCAGGCAGTGGTTAGTGAGAGAGGCAGAGACAGGTAGTGGAGTGAGATAGAAGCATAAAGAGAGGAGCGAGGCCAAGTAGAAAAGACAGGCAGACAGAAGGTCAATGGAAGAAAAAGAGAGACAGGTAGTCAAAGAAAGAAAGCGAGAGACATTCAGCTCAAGAAAAAAAATGTATCTGGGAGACAAAGAGGGGATTAGTGGAAGGGATGCGATGCGGGGAGACGACATTAGCATTAGTGGGCTGCAAGCACGCGCACACATCAAGATTAGGCGGGAGGGGGTTCGAATCCCGGGGATGTAATGAAGTCTTGTCTGAGGCGGAAGGTGACGTGGATGGAGGGGCTCGGAGGTGGGAGATGTAGGAGACGTGCGTTTTGGGTAGTGCGCAGTTTGGTAATGCCTCCATTGCGTAGTATAAAAACAAGTATGCAACGGATGGTAACTTGAGAGCCATGTGAAGGTTTTGAAGCATTGCAGTGGCAAGCTGGCTACTGAACTTCGAAAGTATTACAAGGAAGGACGCAGCCAGGCCCGGGGCTGTTCACGTGGGTGCAGAGGGAGGGGGTGGGCTGCCTGCTGGCGGGAGGGGGTTCGAATCCCGGGGATGTAATGAAGTCTTGTCTGAGGCGGAAGGTGACGTGGATGGAGGGGCTCGGAGGTGGGAGATGTAGGAGACGTGCGTTTTGGGTAGTGCGCAGTTTGGTAATGCCTCCATTGCGTAGTATAAAAACAAGTATGCAACGGATGGTAACTTGAGAGCCATGTGAAGGTTTTGAAGCATTGCAGTGGCAAGCTGGCTACTGAACTTCGAAAGTATTACAAGGAAGGACGCAGCCAGGCCCGGGGCTGTTCACGTGGGTGCAGAGGGAGGGGGTGGGCTGCCTGCTGGCGGGAGGGGGTTCGAATCCCGGGGATGTAATGAAGTCTTGTCTGAGGCGGAAGGTGACGTGGATGGAGGGGCTCGGAGGTGGGAGATGTAGGAGACGTGCGTTTTGGGTAGTGCGCAGTTTGGTAATGCCTCCATTGCGTAGTATAAAAACAAGTATGCAACGGATGGTAACTTGAGAGCCATGTGAAGGTTTTGAAGCATTGCAGTGGCAAGCTGGCTACTGAACTTCGAAAGTATTACAAGGAAGGACGCAGCCAGGCCCGGGGCTGTTCACGTGGGTGCAGAGGGAGGGGGTGGGCTGCCTGCTGGCGGGAGGGGGTTCGAATCCCGGGGATGTAATGAAGTCTTGTCTGAGGCGGAAGGTGACGTGGATGGAGGGGCTCGGAGGTGGGAGATGTAGGAGACGTGCGTTTTGGGTAGTGCGCAGTTTGGTAATGCCTCCATTGCGTAGTATAAAAACAAGTATGCAACGGATGGTAACTTGAGAGCCATGTGAAGGTTTTGAAGCATTGCAGTGGCAAGCTGGCTACTGAACTTCGAAAGTATTACAAGGAAGGACGCAGCCAGGCCCGGGGCTGTTCACGTGGGTGCAGAGGGAGGGGGTGGGCTGCCTGCTGGCGGGAGGGGGTTCGAATCCCGGGGATGTAATGAAGTCTTGTCTGAGGCGGAAGGTGACGTGGATGGAGGGGCTCGGAGGTGGGAGATGTAGGAGACGTGCGTTTTGGGTAGTGCGCAGTTTGGTAATGCCTCCATTGCGTAGTATAAAAACAAGTATGCAACGGATGGTAACTTGAGAGCCATGTGAAGGTTTTGAAGCATTGCAGTGGCAAGCTGGCTACTGAACTTCGAAAGTATTACAAGGAAGGACGCAGCCAGGCCCGGGGCTGTTCACGTGGGTGCAGAGGGAGGGGGTGGGCTGCCTGCTGGCGGGAGGGGGTTTTGGCAAGCTGGCTACTGAACTTCGAAAGTATTACAAGGAAGGACGCAGCCAGGCCCGGGGCTGTTCACGTGGGTGCAGAGGGAGGGGGTGGGCTGCCTGCTGCCGGGAGGGGGTTCGAATCCCGGGGATGTAATGAAGTCTTGTCTGAGGCGGAAGGTGACGTGGATGGAGGGGCTCGGAGGTGGGAGATGTAGGAGACGTGCGTTTTGGGTAGTGCGCAGTTTGGTAATGCCTCCATTGCGTAGTATAAAAACAAGTATGCAACGGATGGTAACTTGAGAGCCATGTGAAGGTTTTGAAGCATTGCAGTGGCAAGCTGGCTACTGAACTTCGAAAGTATTACAAGGAAGGACGCAGCCAGGCCCGGGGCTGTTCACGTGGGTGCAGAGGGAGGGGGTGGGCTGCCTGCTGGCGGGAGGGGGTTCGAATCCCGGGGATGTAATGAAGTCTTGTCTGAGGCGGAAGGTGACGTGGATGGAGGGGCTCGGAGGTGGGAGATGTAGGAGACGTGCGTTTTGGGTAGTGCGCAGTTTGGTAATGCCTCCATTGCGTAGTATAAAAACAAGTATGCAACGGATGGTAACTTGAGAGCCATGTGAAGGTTTTGAAGCATTGCAGTGGCAAGCTGGCTACTGAACTTCGAAAGTATTACAAGGAAGGACGCAGCCAGGCCCGGGGCTGTTCACGTGGGTGCAGAGGGAGGGGGTGGGCTGCCTGCTGGGAGAAGCTGGGCTGCCTTGAAGGGACAGGGGCAAGTGTGAAGTCACAAAACAAGTGAAAGCGGGATGTAAGTAGGGGGGAGGAGAAGTCTGGGCAGGCAGGATGACTCAGGGGAGGGGGCGGAGCGGGGCAGAGCGGCATGTGGGTGTGAACAAGCCGGGCCTTTGAAGTGAAGCTAAGCTTCACTTCAAAGGTGTCGGAGGAATGCGGGCGGCTGTGCACGCGCTTTTAAGCTCAATGCACATGCGCATTGAGCTTAAAAGTCACGGGCACTGCAAGGAATCGCCACGATTCCTTGCAAGTTAGATAAAGTGTGGATGAGCCCCTATAGTCTCGCTTGCTCGATGCGCATGCGCATCGACAGGCGAGACCTAAAAAAGGATGCAAAACTCAAAACTTCAATATTTAAAGGATGCCACTTCATCTCTTTATGCTAAACCAGGAGAAACATCTGGTCTAATGACTGCCCTAACACCGCAAAAAATATCGCAATGGGTAAATCAGGGGAGGATAGATATAAACGGAAAAACGAACCCAACAGAATCAGCAGAAATCTCAAATCCAAACCTCATTGAGACATTGGAGACATTAGACCCAAGCCACCTAAAGGAAGCAAAACTCCGAGACATTAAAGATCCGGCTGGAGTTCACCTTACAAGTAATACCATCCTAACAAGAGTAACAGTGCATGCAAATGGAAGTGGTACCAGCAATACTCATACCAATTTGGAACATCTACATTATGCCTCACCGATGGCGCCAAAAACAATGTACGGTGAAAGCACTCCCTATAGAACAGCCATAAAGATAAGCAATGACCCAATACTTGTAGTAGAGCACGGTCAAGAAACCAGCCAACATGACTTGCATCTAAAAACAGATGAATCGGTGCATCAATGGTCAAGAATTGAGCAAGCGATAGTCAATTTGGAGGACTCAAGTCTGGGTATACGTGTGGAAACTACACACGCTACGAAATTGGAAATTGATGGGAAGGAGGATGAGGTACTATTCACGTCATGGGAGAGAATACCGATGGTAGACCGATATGCGGAAACCGGTAACGGACAGGGGCAAGAGGAAAGTGATGAGCAAGTACTAAGATCAAATGATACGGAAGGGGAGACTACTTACCTGCCGCCACCGCCGAGAGTCATATCCTGGGTCCTCCAGCTTGCCGCCACCGCCGAGAGTCATTCCGGGCTGCAATTAGGCTCAACAACAGAGGCCAGAGCTGACGCTGAAGCCGCCATTGCCGCCACCGCCGAGAGTCACACTTTGGGCATAGAAACCGCGCCGCCGCTCCGGGAGGGACTACAACTCCCGGCAGGCACTGCGGCGGCGCGCGGAAGTGACGGGAAACGCGCCAGCAGCGCGCACAGAGGCAAATAAAGGGAGGAAGAGACCCGCGTCGCGGGACGCGAGCGGGACGCCCGGGGCTAAGCCCGGGCAAAGGGCGGGCCCTCTACGGCCCTCAGCGGCAGGAGGAGGCAGGGCAGGGCCAGAAACCCTGCGCGAGGTTTGCGAGGCATTCTACTGCTCAAGTAAGACTGTTCTATTGTAATATATATTTTGTTGTTGCCTGAGGGGTACTGGTTCCCTGTTAGTTACCAGCAGTATGCCTAAAAAGGGTCCAGCACCACTCCCACAGCCTGCTAACACAATGGAAAATTATTTGGTGCAAACAGTGAAAAAAATTAACTTACAGAGGAGAGAATCGCTGGGTCTGAGTCTCTCACCTGACTTACACCGTTTGTCGCCATCTTCATCCCCCTTACCTGAAGATGCAGTGTCCCTTCAGACTTTCTTTGACGCCTCTTCAAATTGCCCGGTTACACAGGAACCTGGCCCTCCAAATGATAATATGCTGTCCGGTCCCGAGGTCTTTATCGTGGAGCATGGAAATAACTCTGACAGTGATATGGAACATGATAATCGTGTTGACCTCACAGATGAAGACATTTCCACCACTGAACAAACTTCACGATTAGCCGTTGTAAAAAACAAAAATCCACCTAGACGGGGGGGATTAAGATCTGGGGCTAGGAGGAAGAGGGTAAACATTCCTAAGGCAAATTCAAAGGAAGCCGAAGGGGGAAGTGCGGAGATTAATGTTTGTTATGATGAAGATTTGTTTGTAAGATTTGCTGACCTAATAGATAGCAAAATCAAATCCATCGTTAAACCGTTACTCTCTAAAATCGATAAATTACAATCTGAAGTCAAAAAGCTGGGAGGGCAGTTGAACAAATTAACAGAGGGAGTTGTTAATGTTACGACGTTGGTAGCAAACCTGGATGAAAATAGCAGAGGAAATGATGATCAGGAGAGGCAGAATACGGATGATGTAACAAATAACCTACCATCTCAGCCACCTGATCCAAAACCTGTTGCTCCCAATACTAATAGAGGGGATGGTCCGCTAACGGTTGAGATACCCCCTGTACATGCTCAGTTAACTGACCCTCTTCAATTTATAGTTGAAGCGTCCCCTGTCGTTTTGGTATTGGCGAACGTTCCACCCTTAGAAGCCGGCACTGAAGAATCCCCTTCCTCTTTGTCTAACAAAGCCTTACAGTGGCTCACTACTAACATCAGGTTAGCTCCAGGGGGGGGTCAATTGCTGGCTCAAGAGATCAAAACTGTTAAAAGGGTGTCATGGCTAGGTAATCGCCCTAAAAAATTTAAGGGGGATTGCGTGGCAGTAAGTTTTTTGCATCCAGGCGTGTTGCCTAACATTCTTATTAACCTACTCCCACCCCAACGTAGGCAGGGTTCTGTTGTACCATTAACATTGAAGTTCTTTTATGGGGAACAGCAGAATGTCACCTACCCTAAAACACCAGCCTTCGGGTGGGATATTAATTCTGACTCAAACTATAGAAGGGGCTGGGAACAACAGCGGAATACTGTAAACCAATCCGCCCCCAGAGTATGTCAGAATCCTTTTGCCCAACCCCTGTTATTGTCTAATCGATTTGCACCCTTATCCTTTCTGGATCATAATGACTGACTCTTGTTGGATCACTCTAGCCAGATAGAGAATAGTGTGTCAGATCATTCTAGCCAGATAGAGAATAGCGTGTCAGCCTTCAGTATACTTACCTGGAATATAGCTGGCATAAAGTCCAAAGTAGGTAATGCATCTTGGTTGGCATTTATAACTAGGTTTGACATCATTGCTTTGCAGGAAACCTGGGACACAAATTCTTGTTTTTCTCCTGATGGTTACAGCTATTTTTGTATCCCTGCCGTGACTAGCACGGCAGGAAGAGCGAGGGGAGGACTGTTAAGCCTCTTCAAATTAGATATCAAAGGTAGCCTTAAGAAAAGGGACTCAGGATCTGAGCAATGTCTTATTGTTGAATTGTCTCGCGTGGAATCTCCTAATATTTTGTTTATTAATTTTTATAACTCCAATGCTGCCGACTGTACAACATATAGCCTTGGTAGATTGGACCATTTTCTGTCAGTCTATAGTGAGGATGTTACAGCATTTGAAATCATTTTTTGGGGGGATTTTAATATACACCCCTGCTCACTCATGTGTGTTTGCGATGACTCAGAATCCCCTCCATATGGCGTATTGGTCCATCTCGAACATAACAGACAGGGGGGCTGTTTAGAAAACTTTCTCGCTAGATGGAACCTTTATGAATCCAGCTGTGGGGAGGGGGGGAATAGGGCCCCTACCTTTAAGGGCTCAGACAATGACTCTGTTATTGATTATATTTTTATTTCTGCATGTTTTTTATCCAAGGTTTTAATGTATAGAACTGTGATTTCTATTTTTAGCGACCATAACCCAGTCTCCATGGACCTCGTAGTGTCTGATCTTTTGGGGCGCAACCATGGTTCTTGCTATGGGATAAAAAAGCTTAAAGTTAAGGACCAGGGAAGGAAATTGAAATGGGATAGTATAATCCCAGAACCCTTCATTCAAGATATTCTTTTAGAAGCTGAGGAGGAGGTAGGAGTGTGTCTATCTAGCGACTCTAACGATGGGGAAGTGATCTTTGCATTTAGTAGCATATGTAATAAGATAAATGGCAGGCTTTCTGTGACTAGCAATCCCAAGCCGAAACCTCCTAAAAGATGGTTTGACCATAGTTGCTCGAAAGCACATTCTGCATTGCTTAATGCACTGAAAACCGTTCCAAAAGATCGTGACCTCATTAGCAACAGTAGAGCACTTTATAAAAAGGCCATTGCATTAAGGAAAAAACAGCTTAAAGATGAAGCTTGGACTCAACTCACTGACCAAGCCATTTTAAAAAATAGTGGAGAATTCTGGAGGATTGTCAACCAACCTTTATTCACAGGGGAGGATAACTCCCCCTTAGAAACTAATATTCCTGATGAGGGTTGGATTAAGCATTTTAGAGACATCTATTCAGCTCATAATATTGCTGTTACTAGGGAACAGGAAGATAATACTATTTCACTAGGGAACTATTTGCACTTTGAAGTCTGTGAAGTATTATCTGCAATAGAATGTACCTTAAAGAAAAAGGCACCAGGACCAGATGGCGTTCCTGCTGATGCCTTTAAATGCTTCCCTAACTTCTGGTCAAGATTGCTCTGCAGGGTCTTTAATGCCTTAAACCGTGATAATATTCCCAAGTCATGGAAAACATCAATAATTATTCCTGTTTTTAAAAAAGGAAACAGGCAGGATCCTGCATGTTACAGACCGATTTCGCTGATTGATTCTTCAGTTAAAATTCTTGGGAGAGTCATATTGGTGAAATTGAATGAATGGGCTACTGAGAATGACATCTTGAGCAATGTGCAATATGGGTTCAGATCTAAAAGAAGTACCCTGGATCAGTGTCTTAATCTTCACCTTTTGATCGAGAAATACACCAGGGCCATGGACGGGTCCATGTACCTTGGGTTCATGGACCTTTCCTCGGCGTTCGATATGGTCAATAGATCCAAGCTCTGGTTGAAGTTACTCGATATGGGTCTGGATAGATCCATAGTTAATTTACTAGCTGATTTACACACTGGCCTTACTGCTAAAGTTAGAGTCACAATGAACGGAAGGTGTACAGACGTCTTTGCGTCTGAAAAAGGAGTAAGACAGGGATGTATCCTGGCACCACTGTTATTTTCGCTTTACGTGAACTCGCTGGAGCCAGCCCTTAGGGGCGTTACTAACGACATCCCACGAGCAGGAGAGCAGGGGATACCAGTCCTCCTTTATGCGGATGACGCCGTTCTTCTTGCTCGTACTGGGGTGGGGCTTCAACGACTCCTGGATGCCTTTGAATTTTTTATGGCCTCACTTGACCTGAAAATAAACGCAAAAAAATCACAGGTTATGCTTATGGGTAGGGCCTCTAGGAAACCCTTCCATAAAATTTTCCTTTGTGGGCAGGAAAAGCTAGCCCGTGTTTCCTCCTTTCCCTACCTGGGTCTCACCTTTGATGACAATGGTAGCTGGGGCCCTCAAGTTATAAATAGAGCATCAATGTTGGCTAGGACATCTGCTGCCCTCCAGGGGTTTTCTAAAAAACTGGGGGGTAGGCCATTTGCAGCTATCAGCAAAATATATAAAGCTAAATGCATTTCAGTTGCATCATATGGTGGCTCAGTGTGGGGTTATAGGGGACGGAACCCATACAGACAATGGAAAATAAATTTTTCCGATCTGTTTTGGGCGTCCCCCAGTCAACCCCGACCTATTCAGTTCACATGGAATTGGGGGAAGGCTACATCTCAGATCTCATTAGAACAGCTCCTTTAGTTGCTTGGATGAGGTTGTGGCTGAACCCAGAAATTCCTCTTAATCATACCATACTGAGGGACTGTATGAAACTAGATAACGCACATAGGATTAGGTGGTTGATGTACATCAAGGAAAACTTTTTGAAGCTAGGGAGGCCTGAATTCTATACTGCCACTGATTCTCTAACGCTAAAAGATATAGTTTACATTAAAGCTGGAATGAAGGAGCTCCTAACCTTGGAGAGGGAAGAAATTGAGTTGAAGAAACCCTGTGTCAGGGCCAGTATTTTGTTGGCTATACCTAATGGTCCTGACAATTATCTTAATGTGGTGACCCATCCTTACCACAGGTTTATCTTAACTCGTTTTCGATTTAATTTGATTCATTTTAGCTTGGGGTTTTATCCTGTTTGGAGCAGCCCTGAAAAGGCACCACCATGTTCTTGTGATCATTTTTCCGAGCAAAGTACCATGCACTTTATAATGTTTTGTAGCCACTATAATGAAGCTCGGAAAATGTTTCTTGTACCTATACTCAAGGAGGCAGGATTTATTTTGGTCAGACCTGCTCTTATTTACTTACAAATGCTACAAACTCCCAGGATCATGTTTTATGTGGCTAGTTTCCTGGTGAGAGCTATTAGAAGCAGGAATATTAGACTTAAAAATGTGCCTACTTGCCCTTGTAGTACAGATTAACATTTTAGCTAGTATGTTGACCTTTTGGGTCAGCATTCTTAGAACCGAAGTAACATGGTCAGTAGTTGCCTGTTTTAACTATTTTTCATGGGACACCCTTAGCATATTTTTTAATATTTCTTAGTATTTTTGCACTTTTGCACTTTAGCACTGCACTTTCTACCAGCTAGGCTGATGTTAATATGTTAATATGTAATATTGTGTATGTTGGTCTCATTAATTCGTTGCTGGTTCTTTTTAAACTTGTCATTTTTAAACTGCTTCTTAAATGTTTTTAATGTATGTGTTATTGTTTTATACATTTGTCATTGTCTTTGTATGATATTAAGTTATCGCAATAAAGTATTTGACTGATACGGAAGGAAAAGGCATGATCCTAAATCAGAAGATAAAAACTAAATCAACTACAGTGGATAAACCAGGACAAACATCAGAAACAGAGGCAAGAAACTTTGAAAGTAACAAGAATGAACAAACTGAATTAATCTAAAAAACTCTGCAGGCACTTCAAATGTCCTCAGCAACATTGATAATGCAGTCAGATAAGCTGGACATACAGATAGATTTAATGAACGTCATCGCATCATACATAGCGGGAATAAACACAAAACTTGAAGATTTAACCGAATTAATAACAAGCATTTGCAATGCAATAGGTTCGCATTAGGAAAGTTTGAGCTATTGGTATTGTAAATGACACATTTTTTATTCATGTTTTGTTTTTGAAAATAGCGAAAATAATAGCTTTGTCATTTACAATGCCAATAGTTATAATTTTCGCAAATGTGACACCTGTAGCATTTGTAATGCAATATGTGTCATATTTACGTGACTTACATGTATTGATATTACAAATAACAATGGCTTTTAATGTTTTTAATAATTAATACTTAAATCAAAGTTATTGTAATTTATAATGGCAATAGCTTAAACTTTTGTAAATAACTGTTGTGAAGATTATGTTCAGTGTATTTTATTGTTAAGAAAATCCAAGAACAGAAGTGAAATATTAACATCTTTTTGTTACATTTGTAATATAGCTTGAAACATTGAGACAACATATTTGAACCAGCTGTTGTTGAATAGTTGCACAGATTGATGCTGTGGTAGCGCTGAGTGATGTTGTGATGGCGAACGAGTGATGCTGTGGCGTTCAGTGATGCAGTGGCGTTCAGTAATGCTGTGGTGGCGCATTGTGATGTTGTGGTGCCCCTGAGTGATGCTGTGGTGGTGCTGAGTGATGCTGTATGCTATGCTATGTTTTGTTTAGCTATCCTATGCTTTTATTTGTTATGCTATGCTGTTTTTTGTTATGCTATGCTATGTTTTGTTATGCTATGTTTTTCTATGCTATGCTTTGTTATGCTATGCTATGCTTTGTTATGATATGCTATGTTTTGCTATGATATGCTATGTTTTGTTGTGTTGTATTATGCTATGCTTTGTTTTGCTCTGCTATGTTTTGTTCTGCTATGCTATATTTTGTTGTGTTTGGTATGCTGTGCTATGTTTTGCGATGTTACTATATGTTTTGTTTTTCTATGCTATGTTTTGTTGTGTTTTGTTAAGCTATGCTATATTTTGTTGTGTTTTGCTATGTTTTGTTATGCTATGTGTTTTGTTTTGTTATGCTATGTTTTGGTATGTTATGCTATGTTATGCAAGGCTATTTTTTGTTATGCTATGTTTTGTTATGCTATGTTTTGCTATCCTATGCTATGTTTAGTTTTTCTATCCTATGCTTTGTTTTGTTATGCTATGCTTTGTTGTGTATTGTTATGCTATGCTATGTTTTGTTGTATTTTGCTATACTATGCTTTGTTATGCTATGCTATGTTTTGTTATCTTATGCTATGTTTTGCTGTGTTTTGTTATGCGAGGCTATTTTTTGTTATACTATGCTATGTTTTGTTTTGCTATGCTTTGTTATGTTATGCTATGCTTTGTTTTGTTATGCTATATTTTGTTATGCTATGCTATGTTTTGTTGTGTTTTGGTATGCTATGCTATGTTGTGTTTTGCTACGCTACGTTTTGTTTTGTTATGCTATGTTTTGTTTTGCTATCCTATGCGTTGTTTTGTTATGCTATGCTATGTTATGTTTTGCTAACCTATGCTTTTTTTTGGTATGCCATGCTGTGTTTTGTTATGCTATGCTGTGTTTTGTTATGCTATGCTATGTTTTGTTATGCTATGCTGGTGAGGGTGTGTGAGAGTGTGAGTGAGGGTGTGTGAGGGTGTGTGAGGGTGTGTGAGGGTGGGTGAGGGGTGTGAGGGTGAGGGGATGTGAGTTTGAGGGTGAGAGGGTTGTGGGGGTGAGGTGAGTGTGGGTGTGTGAGGTTGAGGCAGTGTGAGGGTGAGGGGTTTGAGGGTGAGGGTGTGTGAGGGTGTGTTAGGGTGAGTGAGGGTGAGGGGGGTGAGGGTGAGGGTGAGTGAGGGTGAAGGGGGTGAGGGTGAGTGAGGGTGAGAGGGTTGTGAGGGTGAGGGAGGGTGAGAGGGTTGTGAGGGTGAGGGGTTTGAGGATGAGGGGGTGTGAGGGTGAGGGGGTTGTGAGGGTGAGGGGTGTGAGGGTGAGGGTGTGTGATAGTGAGGGGATGTGAGAGTGAGGGGGTGTGAGGGTGTGTGAGGGTGTGCGAGGATGAGGGGATATGAGGGTGAGTGAGGGTATGTGAGGGTGAGTGGGGGTGTAAGGGTGAGTGGGGGGGTGAGGGTAAGGGTGTGTGAGGGTAAGGGTGTGTGACGGGGTGTGAGGGTGAGGGTTGTGAGGGCGAGGGGGTGTGAGGGTGTGTGAGGTGTGTGAGGGTGAGGTGAGTGAGGGGATGTGAGGGTGAGGGTGTGAGGGTGGGTTAGGGTGAGGATGAGGGTGTGTGAGGGTGAGGGGTTGTAAGGGTGAGTGAGGGGGTGTGAGGGTGAGTGAGGGGGTGTAAGAGTGGGGGTGTGAGAGTGAGGGCGTGTGAGAGTGAGGGGGTGTGAGAGAGAGGGCGTGAGGGTGAGAGGGTGTGTGAGAGTGAGGGGGATTGAGGGGGTGTGAGGGTGGGGGGGTGAGGGTGTGTTAGGGGGTGTGAGGTTGAGGGGGTATGTGGGTGAGTGAGGGTGTGAGAGGGTGAGAGGGGTGTGAGGGTGAGGGGGTGTGAGGGTGAGGGGTGTGAGGGGGAGGTGGAGTGAGGGGGAGTGAGGGTGAGGGTGTGTGTGAGGGGGTGTGTGGGTGAGGGGGGTGTGGGTGAGGGGGGGTGAGGGGGTGGGGTTGTGAGGGCGAGAGAGTGAGGGGGTGTGAGGGAGAGGGGGTGTGAGGGTGTGTGTTAGAGTGAGGGGGTTTGAGGGTGAGGGTGTGTGAGGGGGAGGGGTGTGAGGGTGAGGGTGTATGTGGGTGAGGGGTTGTGAGGGTGAGGGGTTGTGAGGGTGAGGGGGTGTGAGGGTGAGGGGGTGTGAGGGTGAGGGTGTGTGAGGGTGAGGGGGTGATGGGGGGAGGGTGAGGGGGGTGAGGGGGTGTGGGGTGTTGAGGGGGTGTGAGTGTGAGGGTGTGAGGGTGAAGGCGACGGGGTGTAGGTGACGGGGGTAAGGGGGTGTGAGGGTGAGGGGATATGAGGGGGTGACGGGGTGTGGGTTTGTGAGGGTGAGAAGGTGTGTGAGGGGGTGAGAGGGTGAGTGAGGGTGAGGGTGAGTGAGCGTGAGAGGGTGTGAGGGGGAGGGTGACGGTGTGTAGGTGACGGGGGTGAGGATGAGGGGGTGTGAGGGTGAGGGGATGTGAGGGTGTGGGGGTGAGGAGGTGTGAGGGTGAGGGGATGTGAGGGTGAGAGGTTGTTTGAGGGGGTGTGGGGTTGAGGGGTGTGAGAGTGAGGGGGATTGAGGGGGTGTGAGGGTGGGGGGGTGAGGGTATGTGAGGGGGTGTGAGGTTGAGGGGGTATGTGGGTGAGTGAGGGTGTGTGAGGGTGAGAGGGGTGTGAGGGTGAGGGGGTGTGAGGGTGAGGGGGTGTGAGGGGGAGGTGGAGTGAGGGGGAGTGAGGGTGAGGGTGTGTGTGAGGGTGAGGGGGGGTGTGGGTGAGGGGGGTGTGGGTGAGGGGGGGTGAGGGGGTGGGGTTGTGAGGGCGAGAGTGAGGGGGTGTGAGGGAGAGGGGGTGTGAGGGTGTGTGTTAGAGTGAGGGGGTTTGAGGGTGAGGGTGTGTGAGGGGGAGGGAGGGGGAGGGGTGTGAGGGTGAGGGTGTATGTGGGTGAGGGGTTGTGAGGGTGAGGGGTTGTGAGGGTGAGGGGGGGTGAGGGTGAGGGGGTGTGAGGGTGAGGGGGTGTGAGGGTGAGGGGGTGATGAGGGTGAGGGTGACGGGGGTGAGGGGGTGTGGGGTGTTGAGGGGGTGTGAGTGTGAGGGTGTAGGCGACGGGGTGTAGGTGACGGGGGTGATGGTGTGTGAGGGTAAGGGGGTGTGAGGGTAAGGGGGTGTGAGGGTGAGGGGATGTGAGGGGGTGACGGGGTGTGGGGGTGAGGGTTTGTGAGGGTGAGAAGGTGTGTGAGGGGGTGAGAGGGTGAGTGAGGGTAAGGGTGAGTGAGCGTGAGAGGGTGTGAGGGGGAGGGTGACGGTGTGTAGGTGACGGGGGTGAGGATGAGGGGGGGTGAGGGGATGTGAGGGTGTGGGGGTGAGGAGGTGTGAGGGTGAGGGGATGTGAGGGTGAGAGGTTGTTTGAGGGGGTGTGGGGTTGAGGGGTGTGAGGGTGAGGGGGGGTGTGAGGGTGTTTGAGGGTAAGGGTGTGTGAGGGTGAGGGTGTATGAAGATGGGTGTGAGGGTGGGTGAGGGTGGGTGAGTGTGTGCGAGGGTGAGAGGGTGTGTGAGGGTGAGCGGGTGTGAGAGGGTGTGGCAGGGTGTGAGAGGGTGTGGCAGGGTGTGTGAGGGTGTGAGGGTGGATGAGGGTGTGTGTGAGGGTGAGGGGGTGTGAGGGTGTGGGTGTGTGAGGGGGAGGGGGTGTGTGGGTGAGGGGGAGGGGGTGTGTGGGTGAGGGTGAGGGTGGGTGAGGGGGGTGTGTGAGGGTGAGAAAGTAGTATGCCTGGAAGTAATCCATATGATTTTGTGAATTTGAAGAGACCTATGCAAATGTAGGCAGAAATTCACATTGCCTAGACTGCCTCATTTACTAGTGAGCTGACCCCTCAGCGCCCATAATAACCAGTAGCTGGTGAGTTGTGATTTTGGAGCATTTATAGTGAAAGATGATTTCCTACCAGATTTGATGTGGGCATTTCTTTTTCCCAAAGGCCAAAGTGTTGGGGCAGTAACCTTCGAACATCACTGGAAGCAGCACATCACACCTCCCGACTAGCCATGACATGAGCAGCATGTACATTTTACAAACAATTGTGACGTATTTGCTACCCCCCCTAAGCATGCCTTCTGGCACCTGAAATTTGCCTTTCATGTACCAGCAGTCCACGGTGCCCATCAGGAGGCTCGGCTGCATTGTCAACTTTACTGATGTGAAGGCTCGACGTATAACCCAGGGCTGAATGGAAAGCAACCCATTGTTTTGAGACGAGGTCATCGCACAGAAACTTTGCACTGATGAAAAAAAGTGCAACTTTATTTGCATTATTTTTGGCTTTCATTACACGACTTTGCTTCAAACACAGACACATATTTCACATATGAAAAGCGAAGTTTTATCCACTTACATTAAGGTTAAGAGACCAGTGCAGCAGGTCAGCTTCCAGGATTGACCCGGTGCAAATGGTATTTGCTCGACTCCTATTTTAAACAAGATGTGCGCGCGCACTCATGAAAACGAAACCTAGCGTGGGGGCGGGACTTCCGTCTTGTGCGCGAATCAGCGCCCACGGAGTTCCTGGCCCGAGTAGCAGTGGTGACGCGGGGCTCCCATGCCCGAGGGAGAGCCCCGCGGAGGCTACAGAACACCGGATTGGCGGTAAGTGGGACTGTATTCGGGAGCGGGGGGGGGGGCGAGTGTGTATGTGTGCGCGTGTGTGTGTGTGTGTGTGTATATGTGTGCGACGGCGGGGGTGTCTCTGTATGCGTGCGTGTGTGTGTGTATGTGCGCTCGTGTGTGTGTCTCTGGTGAGGTAAGGGGGGGAGCGTGTGTGTATGCAGTGTGTGTGTGTGTGTGCGCGTGTGTGTATGCGGGGGTGGGTTCTCTGTATGTATGGGTGCGTGCATGGGTGCTCGTGTGTGTGTGTGTCTCTGGGTATGCGCATGCGTGTTGGAGCTTCCGAGGCAGGAGATGGGCACGGCGCCGTGCGCACCCACGAGGTGCAATCTGCGCTCGTGCCCATCTCTTGTCCACATTCCCGAATACGGCTGACAATAGGTCTAGAAGCAGACAGCAATCAAAGCTTCGCTTTGAATGCAGGTCTGCTCGACCTAAAAACCCTGAAGGTTCTTCCTTGACTAACCTCGCTTCCTCCTAGTGGGTTTCCATCTTCAAAGGACGATTCGTGAAACCCCTCTACTCTGGCACAGTTATTGCCAGGCCCCCTTACACACCTGGTGCAATACTCGACTCCACTCATGCTAGCTTTATTGTAAGTCAACTAGCACCACTTTATCCTTTTTGTGGCTGTTTTTTTTAAGGATAACCCTACTTCGACATTTCTGCAGGGCAGTTCCAGAAACTCTTGTTCCTCGGGGGTGGGCTGGATGCCGCAAACCACACCTCCTGGGGTTACAAGTTAAGCACAGCCCGAGCAAACTATGGATATCCTCCCCTTGCCTATGCACCCTGCAATATTCGATTCCTCCTTACCCAGCTCAGTAGCTGCCATGGCTCGCGCTAAATCAAACAACCTGGGACCACAGAAAGAAGAGCGGACAGAAAAAGAACGATAAAATCACGCGGTGAAAGGGTTATAAGCGTGATGAGGAGGCGCGGCGGACGACGCACGCCCGGAAGGCCCGCCTTCTTCTGACTCCTCCCTCGGTCCTCCCGCACCTTCTCTTGCGTATAAACCCTGAGACTCAAGTATTTCAGTTTCCATAGAGAAGATACAGTTAATGTCTCTGTTACTTGCATAGGAAAACCAAAGATGCCAATAATTAAAAAAAAAAAAATTGAAACGAATAAGCGGAGCTCAGAATGTCCTCTAAGTAGGGTGGCCAGGTGTCCAGAATTTGCCGGGACAGCCCCAGTTTTTCACGAGCTGTCCCGGCTATTTTCGGGAAGTTTGGTTTATGTACCGGTTTTTAGAAAGGGTCGACTCAAAAGAATGGTAGGTGAGTGTTTCTGTTTTCTATAGCCGGGATAGTTAGCAGATGTTACAAGAAAGCAATCTAATGTACAGGCATGATCCTGGCTTTAAAAATTGCATGTTATTTATTTTCTTAGTGCCTCTTCTGTAATTCTATGCTAATGAGCGCTGTCATTTCGTGTGCTCGATTGATGGTAACATTGTAGTCCTTCCTCTATTTTTGCTTAATGTCCCGTTTTTTTGGGGTTTTACAAATCTGGTCACCCAACCTCTAAACTAAAAGTGCGTCGTGGTGGGCGTGGTGAAAGAATAAGAACGCAAGCAGAAGGGAGGGCAGACGGGGTGCGGAAACTCCCGGTAGGGGCTGGATTTGGGGAGATGCAAGTAGGAGATAGGTAGTGATGGGTTAAAGCTCCTCCTCCCACCAACCTTTGAAAAGGGCGCCTGAGGTAAATGACCGGCCTCTTCATTGCTGATTTCCGGTTCCGGCTCAATCTGTTCTTATAGTAAATATGCAAGCATCCCATTTTAACTGCTGAAAGTTTTCATAGCAGATACACGGCAAGTGAGCGCAAAGCACGTCATGCGCCATTGGAGAAGAACATTGGGTGCGTTTAAGCCTGTCCTTTTGAAACTGAACGTGATGAGCTTCATATTGTGTCTTGTACAAACGTTATGAGTTGGATTGCTCCTCGGTGTATGTGACGCTAATAAATTAAAACATTTTAGGATCTGAAGCTTATGGTCCTTATCCGTCATTACCCTTTGTCGGTACGGTGCGACAGAAACGCAGACCCAGAGGTTCATAGTAAATTACCAATGGCAATGGTAATAAATGGTGGTATGGTAAGGCAAATCACTATAAGTACATAGCACGCATAGCTGCCAAGGTTTCAAATTCCTCACGTGTGACATTTTCATAATTTCAGTGTTATAATGAGTGACATTCAATAACTATGAGTGACACTTTATCTCGAGTAAAATCAAGCACTGAATACGAAGGAAACATAAATATTAGAAACTGCACCCAATTGAGAAACGAGAAACTCCTGTTGAATGTGTAAAATCAAGCAATTTAGTGCACAGAAAGACACTGACATCAGAAAATACACCCGTTTGAGCAATGAGAAGCTCTAAACAAGCAAACAAATCCCCCCCGGCCCTCACTTACCACATGCCGTCTACCTCTGGCCACAGAAACGCTGGAGCACGCACACCGCAAGTCGGCCTGGAGCGCGCCTCAGAAGAGACGCGTGACGCCGTGAACGTGCACGTTGGCGTTCCTGCGCGTTCATGGGCCTGAGTCGGCTCGTGCCCAGGTTTGGAGCTGCTCGTTCACAGCTCTGACTCCCTTGGCAGGGAGGAAGGTGACTATTAGTCTCGTTGGCGGCAGCGCTTCGCGCTGCAACGCCAGCAAGACCTAAAAAGGGTACAATCAGTTTATACCCCGCAGGAATCAACTTGTACATGTGGTCCTAAAATAGATAAATTAGGTTTTCTACCTAAAATAATGGAACAGATACTCTGTTTAAATAAGCGCTTGGTCCTACCGGCTGAGAACCTGGAGCCCAAGTTTACATCAGTAATTGAGGAAGACACATTTCAAAACTAAGTCCAGGGACCAGTAAAAACTGATCAGGACCAAACGAAAAATCTTCAAATTAACACCTGTGAGATGGGGAACGCACAGCAAACCAACCAGATTGCCAGCACCACACAACCTGGGAAACCAAGGCCACAGTCTAGAAGACAAAAAAAGAAAGACAGAAAGGCAAGAAATAGGCTTAACGAATTTAACACCGATGCAGATAAAAAGGTATATCCCATCTTTGCCATAAAAACAGCAAAAGAACATCAAAAGGAACAGTCTCCAGAATTAATTCAGGATACCGACATAAGAGATGAAATCCCTTTCTTTAACAAAAATAAGGAGACTATTAAAGACCAAGTTGAAGCCTCCGGGAACGATACTAATAAAACCACCACAAGGGAAGCTGGTGATTGTATACTGGAAGCACCAAAATGTCCCACAAACACTAAGTTTATGGAACAACCTGTGGTTACAAAGGCAAAACAAGCTGACAATGGTACAGCATATAATGAATTAAATAATGTAGATAACAGCAAATAAGCCAGGGGAAGAGAACATGCCTTTATCGATATGGTCACACAAAAAGGAAAACGTAACGAGGAGGAAGCCTGTAAAAAGACGGATATCAAAGAGGACAACCTAATTGTGTCAAAAAGGGAAGTTAATGTAAAGCAAGCCACTCTGCCCAGCATCCAAGAACAGAAGGCTTTAGCGGTAACCTATAAAACTACTGATTCTAACGAACGGAAGTCAAAAGCAAGGAGAATTACATATGCTGAGAAAGCACATTCGAGGCCCTTAAAATGCCATATAGCAAAAGAAGAGGACATCCAATGTTTCCTAGCAGTGCCTCAAGATCCTATACAAACCAGGGGTCATAATTCAGAAGGCGATCAATTTAGTGTCCGCATCCCTAACCAAGTCAAAACCCAGATTAGGGAAGTGGAGGATAAAGATACTGTAACAGGAAGAACAACCAAATAACAGGTAGATCATCAGTTGATATGGATACCAGAATATGAAACGCAGGGAAGCTGTGATATTCTAAACAGAGGCAACATCCTGAAGCTCCTGGCTGAAATAGAGAAACTAAAACACATAAACACGTCGGACCTAGTTGCAGTGCAATTTCTCCCAAGAGAGATCTACATATCAAAAGAACTAACATTGACAACGTGGCAGACGCCGGAATTAGCACAGCTAATACTAGGTAGCTCTAAACGATTCTCAGCCTGGGGCATTCAAATAAAAAAACCTGCAAGACCGTGTTATCCACTCCCATTGAGAGAAACGGAGCGGCAGGATATATACAGGATAACAAAGTATAAAAAACACATGGAAAAGACATATTCGGTCCTACGTAATGCAAAAGGCATGAGTGATACAGCTCAGACCTCGGCAATGTCAATAAAAAGAGAATATGAGTTAAGAGACACAAAGCAAGAAGATTGGAACTGGCTACCAAGTATATTGAACAATCAAGGTGTATGCCATAAAGGAGCTAAAGTCTCTATTTCAGAGTCAAATGCAATACATATGATATCTTGGAATATAGCAGGAGCCAGGCGATTACTTGTAGAAGGCATCCCACTCAAGGAGTGGGCAGACTGTGACATCATAGCCCTACAAGAGACATGGTCGCAAGAAGTCATTCCAATAGCTGGCTACGTTCACTACACAGTACCTGCGGAAAAAAGCAAGCTCTACGGTAGGGCTATAGGAGGTTTGTCTGTGTACGTATCGATAGCATTAAAAATAGCAAGCGAACAGTTGAAATCTCCAGACCCCAGTATCGAAATTTAAATACAACTTAAACAATAATATTAATTAATTATTATACACAACCAAAGGCTCAAATAAAAAGAAAGATAAACGACCTTTTAATTAAAACAATATCGAGACTACGTTGTGAAGACCCGACGTGGAATATAATTGTAACAGGCGATTTTAATTCGAACTTGATCTTCACGCCAGATGATGATGATATTCTAAGTGCAGAGAACTCATTTTGGTGTGTACCACAGCAAGATAGCATGGGGAGCAACCGTACGGATCGTATTGGCCAACAACTAGTTACAGATATTGAAATTCAGGGAATGCGAGTCCTCAATGGAAGAAATGATGAAGATCGTCCCCCTGAAAAAACATATTATGACTCAAGGGCTCATTCAACGTTAGACTTCACACTTGTAACTCTTCCCTTATTATTGGTATTAGCTCGATTCTACATAGAGTTTACCCCTTTGAGTGATCACTCAATACAGCATGTCATCTTCATCTAGACACACCAAGACATCAACCCACCAACTTGCCTGAGGGCAAACTTACCTCTGCTAATCTAAGACGCCTGAAATGGACAAACATGAATAAAACAAACGTATTCTTAACAATAAAGAGCATCCTGGCCGAGTTAACCACAGAACCCATTAGCAGAATACAAGCCTGGTCGCTATTTCTAGATAAACTAGCGAAAACTATGAAAGTGGTAGAAATTGGGGTTCAAAGAAATGACCGGACAAGAAATCTACCAAAAGATTTGCAAGCATTAAAAAAAGAACTAAGAAGAGCTCAAAGGAAACTGCGGCAGGATAAATCCAAGGGTGTAGGCTGGATTGCATTCCAACAAATGAGAATACAATTCAAAAGAAGAATATGGAAACTTAAAGAGAAAGCAGAGAGTTTCTGGACAAAACTAATTTATGACTTAAGACACTCAAATTTAAATATATTCTGGCAGTCAATAAACAACTTGAAGAGACCTCTAAATATTCTAACATCGCATATACAGGAGCAGGAGTGGGTTAAATTCCTTAAGGCTAAATTTAAAGAAGAACAACCCCATGATATGGACAACCTTTATTTTGCAACTGAGAGGTCCACTAGTGAAAAAGGAATGACATTGCAGGTCACTGGAGTAAACTACTCAACAGAAGAAATAACCAACATAATAAAGAAAGGCAAGAGCGACGGTGCACCCGGTCCAAATGGCCTTCCCCAGGCTACTTTTAAATATGACTCAGAGTACTGGAGCCAATACTCGGGAAACTATATGCTGATGTAGAATTACTCAATCCAATTCCAGAAAGCTGGCAAGGATCAAACATCACCCCAATTTACAAAGGAGGGGATAGATCGAATCCCAAAAATTATAGGCTAATCGGCTTACAGGATGTTGAAGCCAAATATTTTGCCTCATTAATCCTTAAAGATCTAGCGGAATGGTCTAGTGTTTGTAACTTAATACCAATCAATCAAACTGGATTTAGGAAGAGTATCGGAACAACTACAAATATTTTGTCGCTTTCGTTGATCGCAAAAAGATGTAAAAACAGAAAAGAAGATCTTCATCTGTGTTACATCGACCTAAAAGCTGCTTTCAACAGTGTCGATCGGAAACTAATGTGGTCCAAATTAAAATCCTGGGGCATATCAATCAATCAATCAATCAAGACATTTATAGAGCGCACTACTCACCCGTAGGGTCTCAAGGCGCTAGGAGGGGGGGGGTGCCGTTACTGCTCGAACAGCCAGGTCTTGAGCTTCTTCCTGAAGGAGAGGTGGTCTTGGGTCAGGCGCAGGTCGGTCGGGAGGGAGTTCTAGGTCTTGGCGGCCAGGTAGGAGAAGGACCTTCCTCCTGTAGTCGCTCTTCGGATGCGGGGGACGGCGGCGAGGGCGTGGCTGGTTGATCTGAGGTTGCGCTTGGGAGCGTAGAAGTTGATTCGGTTGTTGAGGTAGATCGGGCCTTGGTCGTGTAGGGCTTTGTGTGCGTGGGCACCTGACAGGATGTTGAAAGGTCTACTACTGTTTTACACAGATACCTGGGTACGCATGAAACTTGGAAATGGAGCCAGACTATCAAGGAAAGGCTAGAGCAGGGGTGCGTATTAGCACCGCACCTTTTTAATTAATTTATTTCAGACCTTTCAAGAATGCTAGATGGAATTAATTCCCATTCACCCAAATTAGGAAAACTACATTTATCGCATCTGGCTTATACAGATGATATTGTTCTCCTAAGTTTGACCCAGGTAGGCCTGACAAGACTACTAAACGAGCTCTCCGAATTTCTGTCGGCAAATAACCTGGAGTTAAATCTCACAAAAACGAAAACGATGCTTATTACAAATCGCACAGCCACGACTCAACAAATTAGATTAAAGGGAAATCTATTGGAGAAGGTATCATGCTATAAATATTTGGGTTTTTATATTGACGACAAATTTTTGTTTCGTGATCAGAAAAATACATGAAACAACGAGAAGGGCCCCTAACATTTGCCCTCAAAACCCTTGCAAAGAAGTTGGAAGGCCCGTCTCTGAAACCATTGTTAACGGTAATGTCAGCCAAAGCACTGCCAACACTATCATATGCCAGTGCTGCAATGCATGGAAATGACGCAGAAACTTTAAACAGTCTAATTACGCGCATTTACAAAAAGGTTCTTCTACTTCGAAGACTGCCTCACCAGCTCAAATGCGCTTGGAGTTTGGGCAAATGAATGAAACATTGGGAAGGCTCTATACATATATTAAAGTATGGTATCAAATAAAACAAAACGTAGAAAAAACGGCCTTAATGAATCCTTACGGCAGGAAATGGATCAAGATAAATATTCACCAGCATACAAATTTCTTGAACACTCCTTAAAGATGACATATACAAGGGAGCTGTGGAGTAAAAAAATGCCTTACCAAGCATTCAAATTAATAATAAATAAAGCTGCAAAGTTCCACTCATTATTGACCGATAAAGATCTTTTTCGAACAAGAAGTCACTCGTGGACACTGAATAATACTTATAAAACCTTGAAACAAGCGGCCTATCTAGACTCCACCTATTCCATTTACGTAAAGAGGAAATTAATAACGTTAAGGTTCGGACAGTTCCCTACTCTTGCGGAAGCCCCTCACTGGAAACCAAAAGAAAATGATAATTGCCGGCATTGTGGTTATAAAAAAGAAGACCTCATTCATCTTGTATGTCACTGTAAGACCTTGCAACTAGCACGAACCACAATTTTGCGGCGAGCATTTCAGGACAGAGGCATAAGATCGTGCAGGAGAGCTATCATATGTGGACTAGACTCCAATGACCCCCAAATGAATTGTAAATTGATTACATTTCTACGAATTCATGAGCATGCACTGAATGTTAAATCATGTTAATAATTTGGAAAGTATTCTACAATTGTATAATCTTCTAAGATTTTATGTTTTTATAGAGATGCAATTTTTTATGTGTAGCAAACTTTTAATATTAGAATTTAGTATATTGTTATGGTTTTAACTAACTGAACAATAAATAAACAGATTGTGTTTTTTTTTAGCGACATCTTGGTTGGCTTGGCCACACCACCTGTCTTAGAAACTTTTATAGAGGAAAAGAGGTTGTTGATGTGTCATCGGCAACGCAACATGGATCCGAAATGGGATTGCTGAAGAGTGGCGAACATGATCATTAATGAAGTTGGGAAAGCTCAGAGCAGGTGAAGTCCGAAGTCCAAAGTCCAGGCCCATAAAGGCCTTGATGTTGATCAAATGCTCCTCGGCATCAGACATGATGAAGCCTTCTAAGCTCGGATTTAGAAACTTTTCAAAAAGTCAAATGTCCTTCAGCGAGGCAACCCAGCAAGTTGAGGCCAACTGGTGATTCGATGTCAACGGCAGCGGCTTTGATTGCGATCTATCTTAACAACAGGCAGGAAGTTGCACTCCCTGCAGTTTGGGGACAGTAGGGGATGTACAGATTATAAGACCCAACTCCATTTTTAGTAGGCCAATGCTCCATTTCCTGTATTTCTGCAAAATCTTCAACATGTCGGCCGTTAACGCAGATGCTGTCTGTTCTTATCTTATCAAGAGCCAGTGAAACTTCCAAGTCACTCAGATACAGACATCAACAAGACACCTAATGCGACACCAGTCTAGAACAAGTGCCTTGTTATCACGATTTCAAGGTCAAACAAAAGCAATAGGCAAAACAGTGTAGTCGGAACTGTCGCATTTTTACTTTATTTGATTAAAAGAATGCATCTTAGACTAGCATTTTTATGCTGTTTGGCTCTACCAGACATTCCTAAAGTGTTGTTGGAAATTCCATTTTAGATAAGATTTAGTATAAAAGGACTGTCAGTTGACCACTTGTGAGGAGAGGTCCTTCGCTCCATATTGTGGTGCAAGATACTGCCAGAGGTGATTTTAACTGCCAGAGATTCTGCTGTATCACAATTCCTACTGAATACTAATATTGAGCTGCCAAGTCTGGGAGAAGCTGATCAATCAAACAGCATTTGTAGAGCGCAGCACTATCACCCAAAGGAGTATCTGGGCACTGTGTCTCTGTCAAAGAGACAGGTTTTGAGTCTCTTTTTGAAGTGTGCCAGCAAGGACACTGTATGGAGCTGGAGGGGAAGAGCGCTCTAATTTTTGGTAGCGATATAGGAGAAGGCGCAGCCACCGCTGCGATGGATGAGGGGGGATGTGCAAGGGCAAGTGAACAGGAGTACAAGTGTCTAGAGGGCTGGTGGAAGTTCAATTGATGGTTGAGGTAGGTAGGTCCGAGGTCATGGAGGGCTTTGTAGGCGTGAGTGAGGATGGTGAACTGGCATCACTTCTAGATGGGTAGCCAGTACAAGTACTGCAGGATGATATCCATGTAGCAATTTGAGAGTCCATAGAGGGCCACCAAAAATATTGTTTGATATTCTTTGAAGTGGCTCCCACCTCTAAGTGACCAGAATGAGCTGCTTGAAAAAGTTTAGATCTGATTGAGATTGGAGGAACCACCAAATCATTCCGAAACAGCAGCCCATTAATTTTGGACAGTTCACTAGGAACTTGAGAAAAGGGTTTCATGGGAGAAGACAAACACCTCTCTGTGGGCCATCCTTGAGTATTAAATGTCATTACTTAGGACAAAATATTATCTCCAGCAACAGCAGTAATCCACTCATCACGAGAAATTAAACAATATGCATTTAAAATGTCATCTAATGATGCAACCACTGATTCAATTTCCTCGTGTTCACAATCTGTATCATAATCTTGAATAGTCATTCTCAACAAAAAATCAGCCCTGGTATTCCAATTACCTGGGAGGAATTCGATTTTGAAATTGTATTCATGTAAGCGAGATAACAATCTCACCAGTCTAGAAGAGGCTTTTCCAGATCAGTCACCACTAAACAGATGAATAAGCGGTTTATGATCAGTAAAAAGTGAAAATGTAATTCCCCAGAGATACGTTTTAAATTTCTCAATAGCCCAAGAACAGGCTGAGGCCTCTCTTTCAATTCTGCTATAGCGTGACTCTGCTAATTTTAGATACCTAGAAGCAAAGGCCAAAGTGTGTTCACAATTATCATAAGACTGTGAAAGTGCATTTCCTATGCCTTTTTGACTAGCATCCACAGTCACCAAACATCTTGCACCCGGCTTGATAGCTGATGAAGCTAGTGCATCAGTGATGACAATTTTAACAGATGTAAAAGCATGTTTAGCACCATCATCCCAAATGAAATCAACATTTTTCTTTAAAAGATTTCTCAGGGGTTGAACAATGATGGAGTATCCTTGAATAAATTAGGAGTAATATTCTCTTATCCCCAAGAAAGATCTGTGAGAATCTCTGTCTCTAGGAGGAGGAACATCTTGAATTGCCTTTACCAATGAAAATTTTGGATGTATTCCAGTATCAGATATGTAATGACCCAGATAATCCAAGTCTGTCTTAAGCATTTTACATTTATCCGGTTTGAGAGTAAGTCCCACCTTATTGAATATTTTCAAAACCTTTCTTAAAATGGACTTGTGCTCTTCTCTAGTTTCTGAAAAGATTAGGACATCATCTTGATATGCCTGTGTACCTGAGATTTCAGAAAGTTTAGAGTACATGAATTTCAGAAACACAATTGCTGCAGAAGCCAGGACAAAGGGAAGTCTCGGAAATGTATATGCTCCGAATGGAGTGATAAATATAGTGAGATCTTGGGATTCTGCAGTGGGTGGAATCTGGTGAATGCAGAACGAAGGTCCAAGAGCGAAAAAACATTTGTCTCCATTAATATTTGAGAGAAGGTCACAAATTGTGGACAAGGGATGACAATCAACAAGGATATTCTTATTTAAAGTGCGTAAGTCAGCACACAACCTGACAGAATTCTCCTTCTTGATAACTATTACTATGGGACTGACCCATTCAGATGAGTCAGTCTGGGTAATTACCTTATCTCTAACCAGGGTGTCCAGCAAGATTTTGAGATCAGCTGTGACAGATAGGGGAACAGGTCCGAGTTTGTGGAATGCAGGCATGGTATCTTTTTTCAACTTGATTCTATGTTCAAACTTATCAATTACACCTATCTTATTTGTAAACACATCTGGAATGTTTTTAACCATTTCTGAGAGTGTGTCATGTTCAGAATCATGTGTGCAAGCTAAATTGATATCACAAACTCTGACAGGATTAGGTGAACCTGGAATCAACATTAGTCCCAATTTTTCTAAATCGCGCCAGCCTAAAATTAATTTTCCTTTCTTAGCAACATAGATTTTTGTCAATGCTTCTCTGACAAAACATCTTACTTTCTCCCAACAAAAGCCATGCAAATCAATGTCCTTGTCTCCATGAGCTTTTGGAAAAACATCAGGAGTGTCTAAAGGTTTTGATGTAGACCACACTCGTTCATACAATGTGTCTGAGATTATGGTGATGGGAGCCCCTGATTCTGTCATCATGTCGAGTTTTGTGTCACCAATGAACACATCACAAATGGGACCCTTGATTGGCTTGGAATCAATTGTGTCTACTTCATGAGTGAGAAGTACTTTTGCAAAATCAGGTGGCAAGGAACATTTTTCCGATACAGAAGAAATATCAACAGAACCAACCCTGGTGACATTCCCGGGACTTCTACACACCCTTGAAAAGGGACCCATTTGATGGCATTTGGTGCCATTTTTACCAATAGCAGGGCAAACAGGATTATTACCGTAATTGTTTTTGGATCCACATCTGAAACAAAAAGTACTTTTTTTGTCAAAGGGCTTATTAGTATTAGATCTGTAAAATAAAGCGTTAATTACATCTGGCATTTCTACATTGTTAACATTGTTAATGGGCTGAGAATTTATATCAGAGGAAATACTTTTGCTGGAAAAGATTGAGTGCTCAATAGCTTTTGACATGTCGAGTACTTCTGAAAGTGTTGGATCTCTGTAAAAAAGTAAGCATTCTTGAATTTTCTTTGAGTTACACTAAAAAACAAATTAATCTCTAATAGAAATGTCAATAGATGGGCAAAGTTGCATTTTGTTGCCAAAATCCTGAGCACGGATATATACTCTTGCACTGACTCATAATTGATTCCTCTTATTGAAGTTGAACCTTTCCAATAAGATGCTAGGCTGCTCAGAAAATGTGTTCTTCAATCTAGTTATAGCTTCCAGGTATTCATTCCATCCTTCACCTTGACCTACAGAAGATATTGCTGGAAGACTGTTGAAAACGTCTTGTCCCTCAAGGCCGAGATTGCTGTATAAAATAGCCCTCTTTCTTTTTACGTTGAATTTATCTGTGTCAATAGCGACAAGGAAGTTTTCAAAATAATTATACCATTTGTCCCATTGTTGTGCAGGTTTGCCAGGGTTCTGTAATAATGGTTGAATTTGCACAAACTGTTGAATGTTAGACATTTTTATAAAATTTGTTGAAAGTCTTTTAAAATGTTGCAAGTGTATGAAATGTTTTAATTCCAGAAAAAAAACTTTTCCAAAATCAGATCTATGCCAAGAAAAGGTTCCCAAACCAGAATGTTGTACTCGTAGGATCATAGAATGGTTAGTAAAGTTTTACAGTACCAGTTTGATGTCAAACAAATTTCTGGAGGTAGGAATGGTAGGGCAGACTTTCTTTCTCATTTTCCTGCCAAAGTGGATGAAGATGATCAGTTTACCTTTGCAGATCATATTAATGAAGTTTGCGAGGACTGTCTAGTTCATGGGTACTCACAAACTTTCTCTCGGGGGCCAAATTTACAGTGTGGTTTGTGGCCGAGGGCCGCAACGGTGGAGGCGGGGTCAGTGGGGGAGGGGGAAGGGGCTAGAAAGAAAAGAACTGTGACCATGAAGTTGAACACAGGCGCCTGCAGCTGACCCGTTCATCCACTGAGCCAACAGACCAGCATACACACACATCTCTCTTTCTCTCTCTCTCTCTCTCTCCCTCTCTCCTTCCCTCTCTCTGTCTCCCTCCTTCTAGCTCTCTCTCTCGCTCCCTCCTTCCCTCTCTCTGTCTCCCTCTGTTTCTCTCTGTCTTACCTCTCTTTCTCTCCCTGTCTCCCTCCCTCTCTTTCCTTCCCTCCATCTGTCTCCCTCTATCTGTGTCCCACTGTCCATCTCCCTCTGTCTCCCTCCCTCCGTCTGCCCTTTGTCTGTCTCCCTCCCTCCCTCTGTCTGTCTCCCTCCCTCCCTCTGTCTGTCTTCATCCCTCCCTCTGTCTCCCTCCCTCCCTCCCTCCGTCTCCCTTCCTCCCTCGGTCTGTCTCCCTCCCTCCCTCTGTCTGTCTCCCTCCCTCTGTCTGTCTCCTTCTGTTTTTCTGTCTCCCTCCCTCTGTCTGTCTGTCTCCCTCCCTCTGTCTGTCTCCCTCTCTCTGTCTGTCTGTCTCCCTCTGTCTGCCTGTCTCTGTCTGTCTCTCTCTCTCCCTTTGTCTCCCTCCCTCTGTCTGTCTCCCTTTGTCTATCTCCCTCTATCCCTCTGTCTCCCTCCCTCCCTCTGTCTCCCTCCCTCCCTTTGTCTCCCTCCCTCTGTCTGTCTCCCTCCCTCCCTCTGTCTTTCTGTCTCCCTCCCTCTGTCTGTCTGTCTCACCTCCCTGTCTGTCTCCCTCCCTCTGAATGTCTTCCTCCCTTTGTCTGTCTCCCTCTGTCTGTCTCTCTCTCTCCCTCTGTCTGTCTCCCTCTGTCTGTCTCTCTCAGTCTGTCTCCATCCCTCCCTATGTCTGTCTCCCTCTCTCCCTTTGTCTCTCTCTCTGTCTGTCTCTCTCTCTGTCTGTCTCTCTCTCTGTCTGTCTCTCTCTCTGTCGCTGTCTGTCTCTATTGCTGTCTGTCTCTATCGCTGTCTGTCTCTACCTCTATCTGTCTCTGTCTGTCCCTGTCTCTGACCCTATCTAGCTCTGTCTGTCCCTGTCTCTATCTGTCTCTGCCTCTATCTGTCTCTATATGTCTTTATCTCTATCTGTCTCACCTCACCCGGCTCTCATTCCCTGCTGCCCTCTGTCACCTCACCCGGCTCTCACTCCCTGATGCCCTCCCACCTCACCCGGCTCTCACTCCCTGCTGCCCTCCCACCTCACCCGGCTCTCACTCCCTGCTGCCCTCCCACCTCACCCGGCTCTCACTCCCTGCTGCCCTCTGTCACCTCACCCGACTATAACTCCCTGCTGCCCTCCGTCACCCCACCCGGCTCTCACTCCCTGCTGCCCTCCGTCACCCCACCCGGCTCTCACTCACTGCTGCCCTCCCACCTCACCGGGCTCTCACTCCCTGCTGCCCTCCCACCTCACCGGGCTCTCACTCCATGCTCTGCCCTCCCACCTCCCACACCCGGGCTCTCACTCCCTGCTCTGCCCTCCCACCTCACAGGGCTGTCACTCCCTGCTCTGCCCTTCCACCTCACAGGGCTCTCACTCCCTGCTCTGCCCTTCCACCTCACAGGGCTCTCACTCCCTGCTCTGCCCTCGCACCTCACAGGGCTCTCACTCCATGCTCTGCCCTTCCACCTCCCTCACCCGGGCTCTCACTCTCTGCTCTGCCCTCCCACCTCCCTCACTCAGGCTCTCACTCCCTGCTCTGCCCTTCCACCTCACCCGGCTCTCAGTTCCTGCTGTCGTCCCCTCTCCCCTGTGTGTCAGCCTGGCTGACACAGCCTCCCGGGCACCCCAGTACTTCACAGGTCTTTAAACGACCATTTGTTTGTTAATGAGGCTTTGTTCACCTCTTAGCGCCCCTGCAGCTCCACTCTTGACTGTGGCTGGAATCGCCCGGCCCCCACAGAGCAGTCTCTCTGATTACGCACTGCTGCTCCCCGAGGTGTTTGCTGAAGTTAAAAAAAAAACACACAGGTGCGATGTGTCTCAAGCTCCGCGGGCCGCCACTGAAGGCTTGCCGGGCCGCTACTGGCCCGCGTGCCGTACTTTCAGTACCCCTGGTCTAGTTGCAGCCATGGAAATACCTGAGTTAATGTTTTGTTCAGAAAATGAGTGGAGATTTGCTTTTCTTGATGATAGTGTTCTCCAAGATGTCTGTACCCAAGTCAGGAATGGGTGGCCTAGAGAAAAATTGTTACCTCCTATGTTACAGCCTTTTGCGAAAGTTGAGACTGAAATTTCGTTGGAAGATGGTTTACTTTTGTGGAGTGATAAGCTCATTCCTCCGTATGTTTGCAGGAGAGGGATTGTAGAAAGAGCCCATAAAGAACATTTAGGATCTTTTCTCACCAAACGTCATGTTTGTGATGCTGCTTGGTGGCCCAGTCTGGATTCAGAAATTGATGGTGTTGTTGCTTTTTGTTGTGTTTTCAGTGCAGCTGACAAAACTCTTAAAGTTTATTTTCCACCCCTGATACCTGTTGAGTGTCCTGATGTTCCTTGGGTAAAACTTGGAGTGGATATTATGGGGCCTTATAAGATGCTTGCAGGTGGGTCCAAATATATATTGGTCCTCATGGACCATGCCTCCAAATCTTCGGAGTTTAAGCTAGTCAGGGAGCCCAACACTAAAAGTGTTATTGATTTCCTTAGTGATGTTTGGTCGAGGGAGGGTTTTCTTGAAGTCCTGGTTTTGGAAAATGGCAAACAGTTTGTCAGTAATGAGTTTCAATCTTTCTTATCTGTTTCAGGTGTGAGACATGGTAAAAGTTCCTTGTATCATCCTCAGGCCAACAGACTTGTAGAAAGGATGAACCACGTTGTTGGTGATTGTATGAAGTGGGCCAAGGCTGGGAACCATGATGTTTATGGTGCTTTGAATAGCATGATTTGGTTTCATAGAACCACTCCTCACTCTTCTACTGAGGTCTCTCCATTTGAGCTAATGAGGGGTAGGAAGGCCAATACATCTTTCAGACCGGGATGGATGTCAAAGTGGATAGAGTCTGAGTCTGATATTTCAAAATTGATGTAAATTGTCAAAGAAAATATGTCTTCCACACAGTCTAAACAAAAGCTATGGTATGATTCCAAGAAAGGTTCCAAAACTTCTCCTTTGGAGGTTGGAGATATGATCAGGATAAGGAAGTCATATCATGTCAACAAAGGTGAAAGTAAATTTGGTAGACCTGTCAAGGTTTCAAAGATTGTGGGGGAAGCTGTACAAGTTGATAGTGGGTTTTGGTGGAACCTTACCAAAGTTGCCAAGGTTTGACAAAATGATCTACTTTCTTTTTCCATTAATAGGATTTTTGTTCCTACCAATACAGATCCGCTCCAGGGTACTTTTAGGAGGAGTGCCCGGGGGATTGTTAAGCCTGCAATATACGGAGAATACATTTTTTTAATTTATTTTTTTAAGAAGAAGGAAAGGTAATGTAGTATTTTGAGCGTTATTGTATTTAAATGTATTACTTCTGTTCTTATTGGAATGTTCCTCGTTGCTTAGGAACATCAGAATGTAGATGTGTTCACTCTTGAAGCTGTTTCTGTTGGAGCAGGCTCCTTTCCATGTAGCCTGACAATAAATCACTTCAAGGCAATTCCTGTCTCCATCGCTTTTACTACAGAGTGCATTGCTCCACATGAGAGAAGCACTGTCAGAGTTAGAAGGAAGAATCCATTGCCATCCACCCCCATCCTGCATCATGGCTTGTCAACATTCCCTGGATGAAGGAAGCAGGAAGCGTAAAAAGGAAATTTAACAACCAGGAACTTCAATTTCTGACAATGATCTACGCTTTGGCATGTGATCAGCAACTGTTTCTGGGGCTACCAAATGAGAAATCTGGGCACGTATCTAGCAGAGGATAAAGGTGGTTGGTGTGGCAAACAGGATGGTATGAGTGATGGTCACGTGCACAGGAAAGACTTGCAGCAAGAAGACAAGATGCTGAACATACTGGAGGAGGACCAAGTACTGAACCTCCACCCCCAGACCGACTGATTGAATCTTCTCGTTCAGAGGCAGTGACAGGTATGAGTACCTTTGATACATTTAAAAGCACTCCAAGTACCGCAGGTAAGTTTCAAATCTTATGTGCTGCATTAAAAAAAATATATACTTATATATATATGTGTGTGACAAATCATACACATTTTTTTATGTGTAACATTTGTTTATTGCAGTACACGCGTCCATGTATTCAAAATTAATAAATAGAATATTTGCTCTTAAAAAAGTTATTTTCCAATCTATACTAATATAATAAAGAGAGCCCAAACCTTTGAGGCGGGTAATCTCAGGAACCACAGCACCAATCACAACACTAAATACAGTGTTGGAAATGGCAGTTGCAGCAGAAGGACATAGGCTATGCAGACGCCCACCATATACATTTAAAAGGTAAAAGAACCGTACCAGCATAGTAGTCCCTTGTGGGCGTGTCTGCGTTGTGCTTTGGGCGTGTGCTGGGGGCGTGACAAACGCTGGGGGCGTGTGGTACGTTCCGCCCTTCATGCCATGTCTCATATCGTGTGCTAATCCCACCCTGCTCCCTTTAAATACCCCTGCATCCCATAATCATAACCCACCCTTACTCCTTAAAATACCCCAACACCCTTAAATACTAACCCATCTTAACCCTATAAATATACCCTGTACCCCAAAACCCAAACCTATCCCTAAACCCTAAAAATACCCCTGTACCACAAAACCCAAACCTACCCCTGAACCCTAAAAATACCCCTGTACCGCAAAACCAAACCTAGCCCTGAACCCTAAAAATACCACTGTACCCCCAAACCACCCCTGAACCCTTAAAATACCCCTGTACCCCAAAACCCAAACCTAGCCCTGAACCCTAAAAATAACCCTGTACCACAAAACTCAAACCTACCCCTGAACCCTAAAACACCCCTGTACCCCAAAACCCAAACCTAGCCCTGAACCCTAAAAATACCCCTGTACCTCAAAACCCAAACCTAGCCCTGAACCCTTAAAATACCCCTGTACCCCAAAACCCAAACCTCTCCCTGAACCCTAAAAATACCCCTATACTCCAAAACCCAAACCTAGCCCTGAACCCTAAAAATACCCCGGTACCCCAAAACCCATACCTATCCCTAAACCCTAAAACTACCCCTGTACCCCATAACCCAAAACTATATCTGAACCCTTAAAATACCCAAACACCCCAAACATATACCTCAGTACCCCAAAACATATACCCCTATACCCATACTTACCTTATCCAAACATTAGAAAAAAACATGCTTTTACCATTCATGCATTCACAACGAATTTAGTTGTAAATGTATGCGTGGTAAAAGCATATAAAATGTAATACCATGCGTTATAATGGCATTGCGGAATCATGGTACTTTCGTAATGAAAGCATGCGGCGTTATGGTATGCGGAAAGAAAGTTGCGGAATAATGGGTGTTTACCCTCCCCGGTAAGTACATTGGTCGCACGGCGGCCCACATCTCCAGCAACATACTCATTTTTTTTCACCACCCATTTGAAAAATGCACAGGTCTCTCTCATTGATGGCCAGCACCGACATACACTTTTAGACACACCTCCCGCCACAAGTTCTAGAATTGCGAACTTTAGAACTGGGGAGCTACGTTCGAATCTCGGCATCAGCTCAACATCCTGTGATTCCAGGCAAATCGCTTTGTCTCCCCGTGCCTACCACAAATGAATAAGTTCTTCTGTAATGTAAATTGTGCTCATGCCATGTTGTCGAGTTCACGCTATATAATATTGCAAGGAAAAATAAAGTAGGGAAACTCGAGTTCACACACTACTGAGTGTGCACTCTTAAGTGCATCAGCAGTGCACTGTGAATCGGAGCGTTTCACAGGCCTGTCACAGATAAGAAATGCTATCAAAACGAAATCCTACAAAACAATATACTACTGGCCGGCAGCAATTCATACCCGGACAACGTCGGGATGGGCTGCTAGTCCCCAATATAACGTTAATATAATTGCAAGCCCAAATCAGAAAATCGTGGGCTCTCTTAAGCCAGTCAGCACTTTGTTAGAATTAGTAAAAAAATATATTAAAAAAAATAAAAAATGTACAGAAATAATCAAAGTTGCCACCTTGCTAATCATGTAAAGAATTCAGCTGCTTACAGGAAAATTCTCTCCTTGAACATATTTCCATTTGACATTTTATTAATATAAATAGTTTATTCCCAAAATATATTCCATGCCTGTACACTACGTATCAAAGAGGGCCATATTCAGTAGACAGAAAAATGTTCAAAGTCTTCTTATATTCTTATTTTAGCAGAAGGTATGGAGTATAAACATGCAAAGACTATCCTTATCGTGATGTAACAAGCTCATAAAGTTTGACAATATGGTGCGGTAACATGGTGAGAATATTCTTTAAAAAGGTCCAAAGCAACAATTTTCTAAAGGTTAATTTGTTTCCAGGCATATAAAGAAACAAAACAGTGAAAAGGCCCTCATTTCTGGGTCGCTCTGAAGGTTCTGGTGGAGGATGTTTTGACAAGCAGTGTGACCTTTCAAAAATTATTTTTCAGTGACATTTTAAGAAATATATTTAGACAATGTTAAAAATGTGATAAAGCTGCCCAAAGGCTGAACAAGTTCTTTTGTGAAAGTCTAACAGCAGTGGACAGAGTGTGGTGATTGATTCAAAACAGCCAGCTGTCAGTTATAGTTTTTATTTCTTAAGATAGTCAAGTGACTTGAGCAGAAAATGTACAGAGTAGGAGAGCAGTATAGAATGCATTCAAATTATAAATAGAGGAATGGAAAAGGGGAGGACTAATTCACACAAACATAAAGGATTGGTAATGAAAAATGCAGGAGGGATTTGCCTGGTCTAATGTGCTCTCTGGGACGATACGTTTTGAAAACAGCAGTCCACTGTGTGGGAGGCAATTCATGCAATGGGGGCCACTCTCTGTGAGACAGCTGACTCCCTTAAAGGATTCCCCCAGATGACTAGTTGTCAAATGGTTGGCCATAGCAGGACCAGAAATCCCACGGGAAGAACGAAACACGGATCACAGGGGAACTGAGAGACGGCAAATCAGTAGGTGGGGCAAGTTGGGGAGCACACAAGACTTAAGAGCCATTATCAAGGTGGACATGAGATCACATAAAGTTTGAAGCTGATCAGTGGCCATCACTCGGAATATTTGGATCTTGCCAGCTAAATCCTGGATGTCCTGAAGGATAGCTTTCACTAAACATGCATGTTAGAAAAGTTTAACTTTCAAACTTTTCATACCACAAAAAACATGTTCAATTTAACATGGAAGGTTAAAGGAAGCTCAAAGTGTACACATACCAGGGCACCACTCTTAAAATGTATGGGCACTTAAGTGGTTAATACTAATATATACTTACTGTCTCTCTGCTGTTCAAACTCTTCCAGCTGAGCCTGAAGGGTCAGCCAGGCAGCTTTCAGGTCCCTTCAGTACAGTGTTATCTTGCGGGGTACCAAGAATGTGGCTGGGAAGACAAGCCCATAATGTTCTGTGCCTGTGTGAGGAAGGTTCCCCCAATGCTTGCAGCTCAGCTGCCCATGCAAGGTGTGGACACCCACTGCACTGCAGCACAATGCGATGTTCTTTCATATTTGGGCCCATGCTGCACTGCTCAGCTGGGTCTCTCGACCCATATAAAACTGAGAGTAAAGGAACCTGTCGAGGACCCCTGGACTGATGATGTTTCATTCAATTCTGAGAATGGTTGGGTCACTCATGGAGTCCTTCAGCTATATTGGGGGCATGAATAGTGCAAAGAGCATCTAGATGGAGGATAATGGAGTTGTGAAGAGAGAATGCCTCAGAATAACCCAAAAATTGCATATTTCTTCTTCCTGTATGTCATTTCCTGTTTGTTGCGGTAGGAAGATATCTCTGCCCTTGAGTGCGGAGGTTCTGCATACAGGAGGGAACCCTGTGCATGCAGAAGGAAGACCAATTCATGTACCTAAAGTACTAAAAATATAAGATTGTAAAAACTTAAAAACAGTGGTAGTTTGTGTACCTAATATATTTGTGTATTTTGCCTCAACACATGAGTGTAGTATGTGAGATTTTATGATTTTGTGTTGTTTATAAGTGTTACAATTTTTGAGATAATGAAGAGTCAACCATCTTCAACTACAACACAGCATTTTAGTTGACAACATTATGGGGGAAACAGAGTTGTGGTATAAATGAATGGTATAAATGAACAGTGTGTTAGTCATCCACCGTTCAACATTGACGAGAGACTGCCAACCACATAAATGCAGCAACCAATTTGTCAACTTAAGAGAAGAAAAAAAAAGTTAACAAGCCGAACCCCCACCTGCATTCCCTGACCTCTCGGCTGAACTCCACTCCAGTACCTGGAGGTGGGTGAAGATCAGAGTTAAGATCTATATGTAAGCCACGTCACATGGTGATGTTGTGCACTACACAACAGGGTACAACAATCTTGAACACAGCTTCATTGTGATGGAGCACTTGACTAGGAAAAGTGCCATGTCTAAGAGGTGAAATGCTGTCTTATGTTTCTTTGGGCACCCAAAAATTCCTAGGGCGCAGACCTCCCAGGTGTCAATGTACACTAATCCTGTGGCCCACTCTAGGCAGCGCAAGACGACCTCCTAAAATGGGTGAATTCTTATACAATTGTATAGTATAAGTCGTAGGTCTGCAGCTGGAACGCTGCATCTGATGCAAATTTCCGTAGCTCCCAGAAAAAGTCTGGAGCTTCGCTGAGGAGAAAGAGAAGCGCCATGAAGTATGTAAAATTAGATTGACCAGTTGTGGGAATTTCTAGAAAACGTTTTGGGGTAGGCTTGTGCCCTGGCCCATTCCCTCTCCTGAAAGGCCCTACTAAATTCAGCCTCCCACATGTCTCTCAGCTTCTGTACTGAGATCTGCGTCTATACCGTGAGGGCTTCAGTCAACCAGCTGATCGGCCTACAGTTTTCCCTGAGAGTATGCATGATATGAAGGAGTAGGTGGACAGCTGGTTCAGAGTCTTGCATTCCCTGCAGGTCTCTCATTGCATCTCTTTGCATAAAGTAGGCACTGACCCTTATGAAGGCCGTACTGGTCTGTCAGAGTTTCAAAGGACAGAAGCTGTCCATTTTGGAAGAGATCCCCGACAGTTTCTAAGCCCACCTGTGTCTTAGTATCTCAACCTGTTGCAAGTAATATGGCCACTGCAGGTTTTGAAGCCCAGCAGGGAGATGGCCGGTGCATAGGGAACCACTAGTTGGGTGAACAGTAAAACCCTGCGGAGGCACCCCAGAGTCAACTGCAGTACTGGGGGTACGATCAGGTGTTGTGGAGTATCCCTTGCAATAAGGCTGTCTGTGAGATGGGGGGGGGTTGTACTGGTATTGGCCAGATGACGGCTCACCAGCCATTGAATATGAGATCCATTGCATTTGAGCCACTAGAAAATAATGTTCGAAATAAGGCGCTCCCACTCCTCGCATATATTGAGGAAGCTGCAAGAGTGACTCATCTCCGCGAGGAATGCCATACATGATCTCCCAGGAGAAAGTAGAGCTTCCAGAGGAAGGAGGGGCGGAAGTAACTGGGAGGTTCACAAAAAAGTGGAGAAGACGTGGGAGCATCACCTTGTGTCATGGGCGCTATCCTGCTCAGGATAGACAATGGCTGCGAACTTCAGAATATCACCTAGGACCAAGGAATCGACTCGGCCCAGAACAGATTAACATTAAAAAGATTAGAAACGGAATGTAATTCTTCTTCTCCAGATATTTCTCATCGGACTGGTTCTGTTCCCATGTCTAGATATTTTGATCTCTTGCCTGAGGAGAGTGAGAATATACATGACCTCTGCGATCTAGGAGTTAAGCGATTGAGGGGATGTCGTGTGTGGCATTTCAAAGATTAAAGAGGACAACGTCTGCATAGAGCGATATGGTGTGGGTGTCATCCAGGAGAAGTATTCCCAAGTATCCATCTTGCTGCTAAGACCAAGCCGCCAGGGGCTCCATCACTAAAGTGAAGAGGAGGGGAGACAGTGGGCATCCCTGCCTCGACTACTCAGATGGAGGCAGATAGTTGCTTCCCGTATCGCACCCTGATCTTTAGGTTTGTGTAAAGGAGGTGTATCATCTGGATAAGGTGAGGTACCATACCGAAGCACTCCAGTACGCCAAAGAAAATGTACCAGCAGAAGGAGTCAAATGCCTTGTGTAGATCCAGGACCAAAGCCGCAACCCCAACCAAGCCTCTCAGGCATCCTCCAAAATTCTGTAAAGGCAGCGAAGGCTAAGAGATGTATATCTGCCCGGGGCACACCTATTTTGATTGTCATAGATCAGTCGCAGAAGTATTACATACAGAAATGTGACCTAGTCCCTGTATCACTGCTCAATCACTGACTAAGTTGTTATGCAAAGGATGTACGTTGTCTCCGTGTACAATGGCTGCGACAACGATTGGAGTGCGATGTTCATCTAAATTAACTATAACTAACAATCAAAACATAAAGAAAAGAAAAAATTGCCACATTCAGCCTGCGGAAAGCATGCTATGTAACAGGTAAGAGGGTGTATATGGACCAATGTACTGTAAATGCAGAAGAAACAACGGTGAAGTATCATGATAATATTATATTACGGTGCGTGGGGGGGGGGGAGCGTCTCGTTGTTGACTTACTGCATATGGCTCTAACCTGCTCAGAATTAGCCAAGAATATCCTCCTGTGAAATGAGAGAAAAGGGGGGGGAGGAGTAGGCTGCATTGGGGCCTCTGTTATCTCGCCGGGGTGCTACGTGTGGTGCGCTGCGGTGTCTGGCTGTGTGAGCACTTTAAGAAAAGTATCCCAAGTCTGCGCAATAGGATATTTGCGCAGACCCGCAGTTTCCTCCTTGTGTAGGGCAGAGCTCTCAGCCTGTGCCCAGATCGTGAGGGATTTCTTCCAATTAGCCGACGCTGGAGGGTCAGCGTTCTTCCAGCGCTTCATAACTAGGCGCTTGGCCGTGATCAAACCCAGATCTCCAAATCTGGATATCGCTTTATTGTTCTCTGTCCGCGGGTACAGTCCCAATACGCAAGTCTCCGAGTTAAACTGCAGTGGCGCCTGAGTGCATTTTACTAATGGGTCTACAACTGTACGCCAGTATGACTGCAATGAGGTGCAAGACCATAGCATATGTAGCAGACCCACGCCCACCAGAGGACATCAGAGGCAGGCGGAGGTGTTGAGGTGAAAATAATCATTGATTTTGTCTGGTGTCTGGAGAAGTGTGGCTCAATGGTTAGAGCGGCAGACCCTGACGCACAGGTCTGGCCCGGGACCAGGGTTCAATTCCCGCCTCGGCGGGTCTTGGGCTCAATTTCCTCGGACCTGTTAATTCTCGCCTCGTGCCTATTCTAATCATGGGTCCCACTCTGCAACTCTGGGCAATAGCTTGCTTAATCTCCCCAACGGCCCCAACAACGCTAGGACGCCTGGCTTCACCTTGGGGGTGCCCAGGAGTGGGCACTTCACAGGGAAAGGCCAGGAAGGGTTCCTCAGCGGTATTCGTACAAGCGCCGAGATGCCTCCGGGTAGTCGTGCGCTATACAAGTACCTCTACATTTACATGGTGAGAGGTATGCCCTATGTATAATATAAGTCTGAATAAGTTTAAATCTCGAATTGCGCTGTATACATGTGGACCCAGCCAGTAGTGTATCCCACTCTTTATCAGTCCATGGTCATCCTCTATACACCGCCCATCTCTCGCGGAATCTCGTTAATGGCGTCAGTGTGTGCGTCAGCAGGGCACTAACCAGTGCACAACATGCGACCCCTCCCCCATTACATGTAAGTATTGGACAAGCGTATATGTAAAATCCTCCAAATAAAAATTAAGAGGAAGGCAGGTTTGAAGTTGAAGATAATTTCCAAGTTTATTGTAGATGAAGATGAACCCTTCAAGTACCACATCCAATCCGGGCTCAGTCGTTATGTCTCCCCAGGCCCAGTCAAGGTTCGTATTATTGCAGCATGCAAAAAGGACTGGCCTGCAGGTAGGTCATTTTCTGCGGACAGCGTATCAAGCCCTGTCTCGTGCCACGTCACTAACTCAGCTTCCAATATTTTCTCTTTGCCTCTAGGGGTCCCTCCCAACGGTATCAGCTGAGCATAAGGATACATATCACGGGTCAGGTAGAGGCTCCTCCGATAGCACTTATGGGCCAATGCCACATAGAGCTGGGACGAGCAGGGAGGTTTAGTTATGGGATGAAATAAACGGTGTAGCTGGGACTGCGACCACGGGGGTGCCGCGGTTGTAGTGTCCGCCAGTTCCTTCCCACATATCCACTTTGATGCCCACTGCAGCTGAGAGGCTAGATAGTAGAGTTTGAGGCTCGGGACTGCTAGTGTTGTAAACTAATCTGGGACCCTATTTAAATATTCCCGATTTATGCCCTTATGCTGTTATATCAAATCATATCCTTATAAAGGCATAAGAATCATACCCATATTAAGTCATAGCCAATGCAGTCCAAATACGGCAAGGCTACTCCCATAGACTCCTAGAAAGCACAACGTGTTCTTGAACAAACCAAGCCTCCAGCAGCCCGGGAATTCCCCCTGCTTCTGTATTGATTTGACCTAGAACTCCTGGAGTCCTGAAAGAACTGCGAGTTCTTAGTGATGTCTTATGTCCAACCTTCCGTCAAACTCGGGCCCATCCAGGTATAAATATACCAGCATCTGCCCTAGCAAAGGACACGGTGGTTTGGAGCAGATCGGATATCTACTTTTCCGACGCCCTGTTGTAGCGAGTGCCGAAGGAAGCCGACCCTCCCATTGACGCACTGAGAGAGACGCTGTCTTTTCTCCTGCCGAGAAATCCAGCTCCAGTTTTTCCTGGTCACCCTTGCGGGTTGCTGGGAGATCGAGTCCTGAGAGAGAGATACAAGACCTCCTTCATTCTATAAACAAGGTACGGAGCTGATTAGACCCTTAGAGAATTCTTGATTCAGATTCTTGGCAGAAACTATCTTAACTAAAACTGCAGCTCACTTACTCCTTCCCATGTACTAGGCTTAGGTTAGGTACACCGGGGTAGGCGTATCTTAGAAGCACCAGTTGAGTACGTTTAGTTATGATTTTATCTATGTATATATTTTATCTATTTTAAGTACCGTATGGCTTAGAAACCATACCATGCTTTTACAGTATTATTTCATAATACTCCTTTTACTGTACGCTCTTTACTTTATAACAAGTATTGCAATTGTGGCAACTCACTTCTCTTGCATGAGAAAGAAGACTGTTCAATAAATAACCTCTTTTATTGAAAACGCCCGTCTCTCTATTTCTCTGCAGTTCTGGTGAAACCAAGCATGCACGATTGACTGAGTAAAATAGTTATCTATTGTTTCCGCGACTCTGGAGATATACTACTTATTCTGGAGGGAGCAAAGTTGTCATGTTTATGTGGTTGTCAGAAACTAATCCCTTCTTGTCTATTCAGGAAAGTTAACACCTTCTTGTTTACTCGAGAAAGTTTCTAGTGACCTCTGAGCTAGCTGGCATTCATAATTAAGTCTAACATATTCAATGGAGACCTAGTCGACCTCAGTCCTACGTCTAAACTATTGTTTATGTTATTCCAATGCGCAGAGCCTATTGGGAATATAGGAACTACACTACATGGCGCCCAACGTTTGGTAAGGCGATAATTTAACGCTAGATACTAGAGTAACTCAGTCGTGCTTTTCACACAGACCCCTTTTTCCCATAAAAACGCCAATAGACGTCTGGAGTGGGTGAAAGGTTAATATCCGCCAAAACGTAGTAGGATGAGAATCCTATGTATTAGTTTTTGGTTTAGTCAACGTTGAAGGATACAGTGTTCCAAAATATTGTGCACCTAATCTTTGTTTCCTTGAAACTTGCTCTGCAAACTTTCTGTCAGCAAAATGTCGGACGACGACAGAGAAAGAGATGCTTTGGCAGCTCAACTTTTAGCGGAGGACACAAGTCTTCGGCAAGATGACCCGGATGCTATAATCATCCCAGTTAATGTAAGGAAGAGTGTAACTTACAAGCTTATAAATAATGGAGAATCATCAAAAGGTGGTACGGTCATATTTGTGGTAGAGGCCCATGAATATCGGCAGACAGAGGTATTCTATTCATGGATACATTTTCCAGCAGCAAATGCTGTGACACGCGATTTCCACTACTACAAAATAGAGGAATCTCCAACGGAATACGTTCCTTTCGAGGACGTTGAAATTCCACTAACCTACCAAGAGCATCAGCTCTGGTTTAATGGCGCCCTAAAACATCAAAATCACATTACCAGACTCGGTCTACTAGGTAGACCAGGAGCCACATGGCCGGTTCTAGCCAGCTACACACCACATCCTGACATTGAAGGAATGTCAAACGGAGAACTTTTAGTTCAGCTAAAACAATTAATTAAAATACATAGACAATTGGTCCAATATGTCATGAGGACTTTAACAGTCCAACCAGCAATAAAAATTCCACAGCACACCCCTCACCAGGGGAACACAAATAAAATTACACCACAGACTATACAATCAGTCATTGGCAAATTACCCGCAAAACGGGAACAAATTCCGTTCTGGTTAGCTCAAAAAATTACTCAGATAGAGGCAGTATTTCCTGATACTACACCTAATGAGAAACACAGAATTCTGACAATCTGTCTACCAATGGGGATCGCACCACATGTGGAGGACTGTGACACTTGGGGAACAGTCTTTGCTTCAATATACACAAAAACACATGGTGTTCCGTCTATGGCGGTTATACCAGACGTACTAAGACAGATTCAAAATGAATACGGTCCAGAGCCTGCTTTAAATCTAGGTATGAAATTACTGAAAGACTTTAGGCAAGTCTTGGCTATACTATTAGCCAACATAAAAGGAGAGGCAGCATCTGTGGTGATCCGCCAAAAGTTGAAAGAAAAAGATATAGCAGAACAACCTTTTGAACTTGCCAGAATAATTGAAAAATCACATGAAGAATTAGGTAGAGATAGTTTGGGTGGGAAACCACTAAAACCACAACTAACTGAAAATCCTGAAAAGAGCTTTATTAAGAATAATCTCATTACTACAAAAAAGAAGTGGGAGGGTAATAAACAAACCACTCCCAGAGAAAAACAGTTTCAGTCCAGAGGAAGGTCTCCCCAACGGAGAAATAGATCTCCAGAACGGGGGGCAGGTCTCCACAACGGGAGCCCTCTGAAAAACGATACAACCTTAGAGATAGGGATAAATTAAGAAAACCTGACAGATATCAAGATAATGATACACGTCCCTCTCGATCTTTTCAGACTTCCTCACAGAAATCGGAAAGAAGAGGGCGGTCAGAACATAAAGAAGAGCGCTTCAAGTCCAAAGACAAGGAAGCTGCTCAGAAAAAGTAAAAAATTACAATTTCCCAAAAAGAAGGTAGCCAGTATTCAAATAAAACATGCCGAGGATTCTGAGGACACAACTCAAGAACGGAGAATGGGCCCAGACAATGCTAGACAGCGCAGCAGAAGTGACCATAGCTCGCAAGATCCTGATGAATCTTCTGGAGACAGTGGACACGAATGAATACATTCAGGTGGAAACTGCAGACACCAGAGTTAGTGTACCCCATAAATTATATGAAATAACATTACGTATAGAGGGGGACAAAACTAGGAAAATAAGAGGTCTCTTTTGGGAGAACCTATCAAAAGGCTATGATATCCTGCTAGCAGAGAAAGACTGGCCACCAGAGTTTGTCAGGGAGTGCCCACATGGCGAAGAAATGATTATGCCTGCCTTCTCAAATCACATTCCAATTCATAAAAAATACACATATGCTAGAAAATGGGCAGTGGCCCAAGCCCCTGCACTATATAAAAATCATGTAGGATGGGATGAGGATTCTCCTCACCATAAAATTCAGTTAAAAAATCAACCTACTGCACAGAGGCAGTATCCTGTTAAGCAAGAAGCTAAAAAACAAGTCAGGGAGATCTTAGATCAACTTGAATATCAGGGGGTGATTGAAACATGCACCTCACAAATGAACAACCCTTTGTTTCCTGTCTCCAAACCAGACGATTCATATCGTCTAGTTTTGGACTACAGACACCTAAACTCTTGTTGCAAAACATTTTCAGTACAAAACTCACACAGTGCAGCACTAATGAATAACATCGTGCGCAAAAAATATAAAACGACATTAGATATTTGAAATGGTTTCTTCTGTCAAACCATTGCACCAGAAAGCAGGTATTTGACCGCTTTCTCCTGTATGGGGGCTCAAAAGCAATTTTGTCGTCTCCCCCAGGCATTCAAGAACAGCCCAGGATTATTTTCAGCCAGGGTAACAGAATTACTACAAATGTATGATGATGATGCATTATCTTATGTCGATGACATCTATCTTACAGACGATGACCTGGAGACACACTTGAAAAGAGTGAACACCATAATACTTGGGTTCGCATCTGAAGGGTATAAATTCAACTTTAAAAAGTCACGAATTGCCCACCTCACTGTCCTATTTTTAGGATATGAGTTATCAAGTGAAGGCAAAAGTCTAGCAGACAACTTCTTAGAGAAGTGTGCAGTACTTCAAGCTCCAAAAACGCTGAAAAACTTACAATCAATTCTAGGTTTCCTGAATTTCAGAAGAACTTACATTCTAAACTACGCAGAGAGGGTTAAAACTTTCTACGAATTAATAAAACCTGATTTCAAATCGATTAATTGGACTCAGAAACACACAGAAATGTTACGATCAATACAAACAGACATGTTAACTAAAACAAAATTGCAAACACGCGCAAACAAACGCAACCTTGTAATCCGAGTCATGCCAGGAAGATGCGGATTTACGTACCTAACCTCTAATGAGGGAGAAACGGTACCAATAGCTTATAAATCACACTTGTACACACAAGCTGAAATGAAATTCAGTTCTACTGAGAAAATTCTGACTGCGGTTCAAACTGGTGTAGCAAAAGAAAGAACCCAAGCCCAAGGCAAGAGCATATCTGTTTTAACAGCAGTATCAGCCCTTGAAGTAGTAACAAGACCAAGCATTCCGAATGCTAAAGCTTTAGATCCAAAATGGATACAATGGGAAAATTCTCTTGCTACAACAGACGTGATACACGCATTTGATACCAAAATGAAAAAGCTAGAACATCTAGAATACGAACATGAATGTCCTCTGTCAATCGAAATTCTGCCTCTCGAACAGTACATCTGTGTAATCTACACAGACGTATCTGCATAACACTACGTTGTGGATAAACAAGTTTACAATGCAGCATGCGCAATTGTTAAAGGTCGCTGGCGCATAGGTAAATTCAGACCAATGGTCACTAAAACTGAATCACTCAGAAACTGTGCAGCTCAGCGAGCTGAACTACGAGCTTTAAAGATGGCGCTTGAAAATGTAGATCGCGAATTCCCGACACTAATAGTGTGCGATTCGTATTATTGCGTCCATTCTTATAATAATTTCATGCAGACCTGGATTGAAAACTGTTACAAAGATGAGACAGGTGTCACAATCAAGCATAAAAAACTATGGGAACAAGTAGTTATTTTACAGAAAGAACTACGAAAGACTCACGTGATACATACCCAGAGTCTTCAACGTGATGGCGTTCACGTTGCAGGGAATTCATTTGCTAACAGAGCCACAACGACAGCTGTTCAACCGGCTTCCGTAGCTACAAAAAAGCGTTCTAAAAAACAAATAGATGGAGAAACCATGCTGGCAGTAAAAACCTCATTAAAAGGCGACTATGCGGCATTACCTCTCAACTATCCACTCAACAATACATACATAATTGATGCGAACTCCGTTCCTTTTGCTCGAATCCCTGGAGTGGGGGACAGAGTAATTCCAAACACGAACCGGAGGGCTTACTTGATTCAAGAAGCACACATGGGAATGGGTCTGAGGCACCAAGAGATCTTGAAATCTCTAATAAAATTACAATCACAATACTGGTGGCCGGGGATGAGCTTGCAAATTTATAATTTTGCAAAGGATTGTCAGGACTGCAATAGAGATCGCAGTTGTGAACCGGACCAGATACCAGCCCAGACACCTCTATTACACAGCATTAGGCTATCTACACGCAGACATCCACACGGAAAGATGCGATCCCATAAATATTAAGACGAGATTCATTTGGATGTGGCCCCAGCGCTCGGCTGACGCCAGAACTGTTATAAAAGATTTGCGAGTCTTTATCGGCACATACGCAATTGGCTTGCTACATTCTGACCAGGGTCGGGCGTTTAGCTCTCAAGCTTACAAGGAGGCCATGGCCAGCTTGGGCATTGCATTGCGGTACTCGAGTCCATTCCATAAAGAGGGAAATGCGATAGTGGAAAGAAAAAAACGTGACATAAAGCAATCTATAACAGCGAGGGTATTAGGTTCGGGTGACGGGTGGGTCAAACATCTAATAAGTGTCCAACGTAGTCTTAATAATCTGCCAAGACATTCTCTGGGTGGAATCACTCCGTATGAACTTTTGTTTGGTACTAGAATGATCATCAAAGATCTCGATTGTCAGACTTCACTGGTGGAACAAAAAAGCTTTGATATCAAAGATCGTTTGGCTGTTTTACAGGACTTAAATGAAACAAGAAGAAGTCTAAGTAACACAAAGCTAAAGCCAACGGCCACTGAAGAAAAACCACCTGTTCCAGCAAGACCTGTCTGGATTCCAAAGATTGGGGATCTGATCAGAGGAAAGATCGCGGTGAAGAAGGAATTTGGGCCTTCTTACAGAAAAGCAGTACCGGTCTTAGCTATCAGCGGATCAAGATCAGTAGTACTACCGCCCCTTGCTGGTAAAAAGGAGAACAGAGTTGTATCAATCGACCTGGTAAAACCACAATCATGTGGCCAATAATAATAGTACACCCAGTGGACTCCCAAGAAGTAGCAGAAGACCAAACCTTGCTACAATTCAAGAGGTTCAAACTGAGAGACTAATCACATTTGATAAACCTGCAGTGAATAATAAAGGACTATGCAACAAAGCCATGGAACTTGTGCCTCTTGAAACCCAAATCGCAATAGTTTGTCAAGGAATACCAATCTATAATGATGTAGCCTCTGACTATACAAATCCAAAGATTAATGAAAATCCGGAAGCAATTCCAACAATTGACAGAACTGCATCTGGCTACTTCATCAATTTCGATGACTTTTCTGAAGATCCAAGTGAACATGAAGAAAAGCCAGCAAATAAAACTTTCAAAGAAAAAATAACTGAACTCTTTCATCAACTTGGTTCTAAAGCCCCACAGACCCTTTCACATTGAAAAAAGAGAACTATCGTCAGTAAACATCACAGCCATTCCTATACCTGGTGGTGTAGCATGGGACGCAACTGATTACGACATCTATGGCCTGGTTGAACTCTTGAAATATCCACATCAGTTCAAGATTTCATTAAGTGACTTTATCACCTAGTACTTTCTCTGATGATTGGGACTTTGAAAATATTAATAATATGATGTCAGATTTAGAAATGTCAGCAGAATTTACAGTACATTACAAAACAACAGTGGTCCCATGCATACAAGATATATGAGAGACAATAATAATAATAATAAATAATAAGCCATTTCTAGAGCGCCTGGCTACACAAAAAACAGTGTGTCCCCGCGCTAAATGCTGCTAATTCTCGGGAGGCAGAAGTTAAGGGGAGAGGCCGGGGACGGAAAGAACGAGAAAATTAATTAAGAGGAAACAGAAACGTTTTAAGTTTTCCATGGAATCTAGTTTCTGAGGGTTCCTTTCAGTGGTTAAGTGGGAGTTCATTCCAATGTTTAGGAGCCAGATACCTGAAAGAACAACCACCCATCCTGGCTCTGGTGATACGAGGGGGTTTGAGCAGCATCGCTCCGGACGATCTCAGATTCTGGGTGGGACGGTGAACAGTGAGGAGATTTTGCAGGTAGCCTGGGCCTTTGCCCTGGGCGATACGGTGCGCAAAGCAAAGGGCTTTAAATTTAATTTGTTCCTTGACTGGGAGCCAGTGAAGCTTAGCTAAAGCAGTCTTCCCGGATGCTCTGCGAGATAGGCTAAGTACTAGGCGTGCAGCAGCGTTCTGAACGCACTGAAGTTGGTGTAGGCCCTTTTTACTCAACCCTAAAAGCAGAGCATTTCCATAGTCAAGGTGAGGTGTGACTAAGGCATGGACAATTGTCTTTCTAGCACTAATAGGGAGGAGATCTAAAACCTTTCGGAGAATTTTCAGTATGCTGAAACACCTGCCTGTCACTTTGCTGACATGAGACTTATAAGAGAGATCTGAGTCAAGCATTACTCCAAGGTTTCTTACAGAATCCGCGGGAAGGGGAGGACTGCCCAGTTCAGTGGGCCACCACATGTGCGACCATGCTGAGGATGATTTCCCAACAACCAGCAGTTCTGTTTTTTCGCCATCAAGGCGCAAACAGTTACTGTTCATCCATGTTGCCACTGATGACAGGCAGTTAGAAAAGTTAGTGGCATCTTCTCTGTGGTCGGGCGTAAGCTTGAACATCAGTTGGGTGTCATCGGCATAGCTGACAATACCCACCCCAAACGATTCCACTATGTGAGCCAGGGGTTCCATATAGAGATTGAACAAGGTAGGGCTCAGGCTCGAGCCCTGAGGAACCCCGTGGCTCAGCTGCCTAGGGGAAGATTTGAAAGGGGGACAGTACATCTGAAAGCTCCTATTGGCCAGGAAGGATTTTATCCAGGCATGGGCTGATCCCTCCACTCCCATATCCGAGAGACGAGACAGCAGCGTTGTGTGCAGCACGGTGTCAAAGGCTGCACTAAGATCTAATAAAACCAACGCTGCTGTCTGTCCTTCATCCACCATCTGTCTAAGGCACTCAGTAGAATAGAGGACGGCTGACTCCGTAGAGTAGCCGGCTCTAAATCCCGATTGTGTGGGGTGGAGGAGGGATTCCTCCTCCAAATATTTCAACAATGGTTGTGTCTGGGTACAGGCTTGTGCCCCACACTGTTGATTGTTGAAGGTATTCTCTCTGTATATTTAATTCTCAATTGAGTAAATAATTGAAGACCTCTGTCTGGCTGGACATGTCGCTCCAAATATAGAATCGATTTCGTCTATATTTATTGTCTCTCATATATCTTGTATGCATGGGACCACTGTTGTTTTGTAAAGTATGCTCCCCGAGGTCCTATGCTGATTTACTTGGGGCCCCTTGTTGACCTTAACTTAGCAAAATTTACAGAACATGATTATTTAGAAGGGTCATCAAACTATGAAGAAATGTATTGCTTTAATCATTATGGGCATCACTATTTGCATAAATCTGTTAATCCTAGAAATGTTTTTAGTTATAATCAATGGGAACATTGTCCGACACCGCCAAAAGGCAGCTCAAAAACATTTTATGAGAAATTCCCATACTTCTCAGGGTTTAATGACACTGATCCAGAAACGTTTTATTTTAAGATTGTAAATAAGACAGGAATGAAAAACATGTTGACAAATACTAAACTGAAATATTCTGCAAAATGTTATGAAAAATTGTCTACATTTGGTTTTGAATTTTGGAAAAACAACATTGAGACAAAAACCATCTGGGGTACAAAATACTGGCAGGTACAAGGTTTAGAATGATTATTTATAGCCTGCATGATCCCAGAACAGATAATGTTCCTGAATGACACCATTCAACAAACAACCTGTCTTGGCCTAGCCAAGATAAAGGACTTAAACAAACCGTCTATACCAAAGCCCATACCTGATAGTAATATCACTACAGATGTGGAGATAGATGTATCCCATATTTTACACCAAAACAGAACTAATCCTGATTGGAAAAAATGGTTGATCTGGCCCACAGACACTAATAACTGTCAAGATAGATTCCTGAACAACAAACAGGGGTTCAAACAAAACAGGCCAGACCCAAGATATTCCCAGAGACAACATCCAGGGATAATTACAACATACAGTGTAGGACAACTATGCCTCGAATGGCTACAGAAATCCACACTACCTGAAATTAAGCAACACTGGACTGTAGTTAAAGAAGGTGCTGACTTGCGAGATTTCTTATTGGGACCTCGCAAACAGCGTCAAAAACGTTTCATATACGCCGGTATATACGCTGCTTACAACGAAGCTTGGAAAGTAACGCAAATTGAAACTGCTGAAAAATACGAGAAATGGATTGTATTAATTTGGAAAAATCACTGTCTGTTGGGGACAATGGGTTAACGACTCTGTCCTCCAGAATGTATTCACTGGACAGCATTGTATCATCTGCTATTGATATAATAGAACAGGATATGCTAATGTTACAACATGGCCAGTCCCAATTACGTTCTATTGTACAGTTAGGCTGGACTTACAAATTCTCCGTTCAGGCTACGTGCCATGGCGTCTAATCAACACAACGTCATTATTTTCTATCTTTAACCTTACTGATAAACAAATCTCTTTGGCACAGAAAGGAGCAGACTATACGGTGCTGAGCATTGAAAAACTAGAAAAATTGCCATTGACAGTCTCTGAAAGACCTGTCATTGAATGAATAATACATGGCACAATTACAATTCCGATAACGACTTTTCAGTTTCAATATTGCCAAAAGCACATACCAGCAGGCCTGTATGAAAGGTTGGGTAAAGGTTACATCAAGTCGACCTGGAATCTACCTTATACACATAGATGTTACAGTGGGGGGAATAAAGAGGTATTTCTTAGTGGTAACAACTGTAAAAATTCACTAAGCGGTACACTTCTGTGTGAAGGAATTAACTTGCATGGAGCCTGCGAAGGTTCATCAAATAACCTTTCATGCCACCTGCACGGCACCCCTGCTACACAAATCGAGCCTTTTTTCAGACAACTTTCCAACGGCAGTTACGTTATAATAAGTGACCGCAGCTGTTGTGGCATGGTGCCAGGAAGGGCCTATCTCGTCAGTGTAACTTCCATGGTCACTTGTGGTATGCAAGTATTGTATCCAAACAGCAAACCAGACAAGGAGGCAACGATATGCCTTCTCTGAATATCTCTTCTATTCAAAATGATACTTTAAGCAGAATTAAATCCATTCTTTTACAAACAACTGTGCCTTTAACCTCGTCTAGAGAAACGTATGATCTGCAAGTTGCAAGGACAGCAGCAGAGATACATGCATTATTATCAACAAATTGCCCCGTGTATTTTGTAGAAATGTTAAGTCAAATCTTAAACATGTCTGATACCAGTGGCATCGCACATGTACTTAAGACAGTTTTTCGGTACTGTTAGCACCCTTTGAAGCAGTCCTGAGCATATTCCCGAATTTCGTGCACTCTGTGTTCGGCGGCCTGCCTCTCATCTTGGGACTCGTAGCAGGAATCTTATTTTTGTTCCTTCTGCTCCGATATGGCCAGTCCAGCCACAAACAAAACTCAGGCTACAATGGAAGAAACGCTCCTAGCAATGAGATACAGAGACCGGATAACTAAAGTACTCGGCTTGGCTCGGCTAAGAGATCTGAATACTACCTGGTTTCTTTCATTCAGACCAATCTGGCAAGATTGCATCCTACCTGTTCTAAGATGCCTGCTCTGCGGAGAAGAATGCGTGTTGGACATCTGTCTCACACTCCCATCAGCAGTACCTATGGATGTCGATACTTTGCTTGGTTCGGTAACGGCTCATGCAACGTGTTGTCCTCAGCGGCTACCTATTCTGATGACGGCATTCGTTGAAACTTCACTATTACGATTAGGTGGCAGTGAGGTACGAGATGAAAGCGGCACATAGGTACAACCGTCTGTGACCATTGCTGATCTAGACACCGATGATGGCAATGCTTCTCACATATGCACTATTTCTACTTTTTCGGACATGGTCCAACTTTCGTCCAACTATTGTAGACGAATTCTTTGCCAGCCTATCTGAGTTAATGTTCTCCCCTAACAACGAGAATAACTTTTGAAAACACGAGCACACAGCGTTCCCTGAACTCTGAATTCGGCCTTCAAGTTTTGATAAACAGAACTTCTAAAAAACTATTGGAACTATTTTTTTTTTCTCCCTGAAAGCGAAAATCTTTTCCCGTTGCCAAAATATTTACCTTTTTTTTTGGCACATGATACTCTGCTTAAAGTAGAACTATTCTTAGAGAACAAGATTTCTATTTTTGCAAACTCTAGAGATACTATTTTGACTTGCCTCTAGCACATGTACAGTATTGTATAAATATGTGATGAAATGGTCTCGACCTTCTCTTCTGTATTCAGAGCCATTTCATGAATGTAAATTTTGTGATTCATCCAGTCGCAGTTTCAATATACAATATATGCATTTTCTGAATGACACCACTGCTTTTTCGTCTATATACCATTTCGAATGCATTTTATGTATTTTGGGGTGGGATGGAAAACACATGCATAGTTATGTTTAAACTTGCTTAGTATTTAGTAATGATGGACATTATACGTGGAGTGGGTGTGGTAAACGAATTTAGGACCCTATTTAAATATTTCCGATTTATGCCCTTATGCGGTTATATCAAATCATATCCTTATAAAGGCATAAGAATCATACCCATATTAAGTCATAGCCACTGCAGTCCAAATACGGCAAGGCTACTCCCATAGACTCCTAGAAAGCACAACGTGTTCTTAAACAAACCAAGCCTCCAGCAGCCTGGGAATTCCCCCTGCTTCTGTATTGATTTGTCCTAGAACTCCAGGAGTCCTGAAAGAACTGCGAGTTCTTAGTGATGTCTTATGTCCAACCTTACGTCAAACTCGGCACCTTCCAGGTATAAATATACCAGCATCTGCCCTAGCAAAGGACACAGTGGTTTGGAGCAGATCGGCTATCTACTTGCCCGACGCCCTGCTGTAGCGAGTGCCGAAGGAAGCCGACCCTCCCATTGACGCACTGAGAGAGACGCTGTATTTTCTCCTGCCGAGAAATCCAGCTCCAGTGTTTCCCGGTCACCCTTGCGGGTTGCTGGGAGATCGAGTCCTGAGAGAGAGATACAAGACCTCCTTCATTCTATGAACAAGGTACAGAGCTGATTAGACCCTTAGAGAATTCTTGATTCAGATTCTTGGCAGAAACTATCTTAACTAAAACTGCAGCTCACTTACTCCTTCCCATGTACTAGGCTTAGGTTAGGTACACCGGGGTAGGCGTATCTTAGAAGCACCAGTTGAGTACGTTTAGTTATGATTTTATCTATGTATATATTTTATCTATTTTAAGTACCGTATGGCTTAGAAACCATAACATTCTTTTACAGTATTATTTCATAATACTCCTTTTACTGTACGCTCTTTACTTTATAACAAGTATTGCAATTGTGGCAACTCACTTCTCTTGCATGAGAAAGAAGACTGTTCAATAAATAACCTCTTTTATTGAAAACGCCCGTCTATCTATTTCTCTGCGCTTCTGGTGAAACTAAGCATGCACGATTGACTGAGTAAAATAGTTATCTATTGTTTCCGCGACTCTGGAGATATACTCCTTATTCTGGAGGGAGCAAAGTTGTCATGTTTATGCGGTTGTCAGAAACGAATCCCTTCTTGTCTATTCAGGAAAGTTAATACCTTCTTGTTTACTCGAGAAAGTTTCTAGTGACCTGTGAGCTAGCTGGCATTCATAATTAAGTCTAACATATTCAATAGAGACCTAGTTGACCTCAGTCCTACGTCTAAACTATCGTTTATGTTATTCCAATACCCAGAGCCTATTGGGAATAAAGGAACTACATTACACTAGGCCCCCACTACTTGTGGGCGCATATAACTTACTTAACGCTATGCGTGGTCTGCCTTTGTTCCAGATTAGGTCTCGAAGAATGCCTTCTAGGCTACAAGGAATACTAACAGGGACATATACAGGGAGATTTAAAAAATAATATAGCAGCCGTGGTAAGATGATCATTTTAGTTAAAGTGACGCGACTCATTACATTCAAGGGCAGCGTTTTCCAAAAGCACACCTGCGCTTTGATTGTTTGTAAATGTAGATGCCTAAGTATCTAAACATAGTGGAGTGCTAGGCCAGACCGGATCCATTAATACTGACGTCCGTTTCGGCCACCGTGTCAGTAAAAGAGTAGATGTCAGACGTTGCCCAGTTCACTTTAAGCCCAGACATACGTTCTAATTGTTGGGAAATGTCTGCTATGACCGGAGGTATTGCCTGTAGGTCGCTGATGTATAGGAGCAGATCATCTGCATAGAGTGATACCACAGGTGTGCCGTCACCCAGCGGTATGCCCCAATTGTCTCCGCTAGCTCTAAGTAACACCGCCAAGGGCTCCATTGCCAGGGAGAAGAGCAGGGGAGACAGGGGACAGCCCTGCCGTGTCCCTCGTCTCACTCTCAAGGTGTCAGAAATTAACCTTCCCGTCTTAATCCATACTGTAGGGCACTGATAAAGAAGACTCATCATATGGATGTAGCTTTCCCCTAAATCGTATTTGCGTAATACCACCACGAGATAAGAGCACTCCAGAGAGTCAACGGCCTTCTCCAGATCAAGCACCAGGCATCCAGAACGTGGCCAGTCATTCGGGGCGTAAGCTTGTAAATGGAACAGCCTGCGTATGTTAAGGGATGTTCTCCTAGCAGGGACAAAGCCATTCTGGTCAGGATGAATTAATGTCTTCACTACTAGGGCCAAGCGCTTAGCTAGTGCCAATGCGAATATTTTGTCATCGGTATTAATGAGCGCTAGAGGGCGGTAAGAACCAAGGAGATGCGGGTCGCGACCCGGCTTAAGCAAAGAAATCAGGGTTGCCTCATTTTGTGTGGGTGTAAGCGAGGAGTCCTCTATGGCCTTTACATATAGATGTGAGAGCGGCGGAAGCAAGATATCGGAGTACGCTTTATAAAATTCCGCCGGCAAGCCGTCGGGTCCCGGTGACTTGTCGTTAGACAAGGAAAAAATGCTGTCTCTGATTTCCTCTTGCAAGAGGGGGGCGTTTAAGTCATCTAGTTGCGTGGGAGTGAGCTGTGGCAATGCGAGGTCTCCCAGAAAATTCTGAACCTCAAGGAGCGTGACCTGTGTGCGGGACCTATACAGTGCATCATAATGGGATATGAATTAGTCATGAATGGCTTTCTGGGTGTATACCATAATCCCCTGCGCTGTTCATAAGGATGTGACCGGAGGGGCCAAAAGCTCCTGTCTGATTAGCAATGAGAGGAGCTTGCCTGCCTTGTCGCCCTGGTGATGGGTCCTTTCAAAGTGTGCTGCATAATTTAGACAACGTAATCTGTCTAACAGATGGGAGTATTCTGCATGTGCGCTGGACAAGGTGTCTGCAGCATCCCCAGTATCCTCCCGCTCAACCTCAGCCAGCCGCCGCTCCACTAGCAGCAAATACCCTTCCAAAGGCTTACGCATGCCCGCCTGTGTGTGTAAACTATGGCCCCGCACCACCACCTTAAAGGCGTCCCATTCAATTTGGGGCGTAGAGGCCGTTCCGACGTTATCCCCAAAGTATTGCGCAACAGCAGTGGCTAACGAGTCACGGAAGGGGGCGTCTAGTAAGGCATCAGGCTGCAGCCGCCAAGTCTGGAACGGGGGATCTAGTGTGGTCTCATTATAGGTCTAAAGTGTGGGGGTTGTGGTCAGTGTGTGTCCATCACAGATAATTCGTGGATGTTACATGAGGTAGCAAAATAGTAGAGATCATGAAGCGGTCCAGTCGCACATAGAGTCGGTGGGCCCCTGAATAATAAGAGTATATTTTATCTGTCGGTGCTGGTGTCTCCATGCATCTGTCAGGTTCCATTGCTCCACCCAGTCATTCAATGTTTTCATGGCGTGAATCGTGACTGTGCCTTGTAGAGGGGGGAACGATCGGTCTAGTGTCGTGTCCAGCACGCTGTTGTAATCTCCCCCTAGCAAAATAGGGATATCATGCCAGGGCACTAGTACCTGTGAGATATGGTCGAAGAATGCTCCTTGGTCCATGTTGGGTGCGTACAGGGAAGTAATCACTAGTGGCCTGCCATCGAGCTCGCCCCTGACCACCACATACCTGCATTCTCTAACTATTCTAGTGTCTGTAACGTTAAATGGGATCCCCGGTCTCACCCATACCGCTGAGTACCCCGTGGCGAATAACTGCCCACGCCAGTGGCGGTGTAAGTGCGGGAGTTCTGACTTGGTTAAGTGAGTTTCTTGTAAGAGCACTATCTGTATGTGATGGCGTTTTAGATAAGTGTAGATTTGATACCTACGTGAAGGAGTGTGAATGCCACGTACGTTCCAGATACCTATTTTAACTGATGCTATTGTATTCGCTGCGCGAACTGTATTGTATGGTGAAGCGCTTTGTGGTAAAACGAATCTCTGCTGTGTGACTGAATAATAATTGCACTGCTTAGCCCCTGACTCTTAATGCTTCTTGTTTGGACCTGCGCTGTATAACGATCTATGTTAGAGCGCGAAAATAATTTTTAGATACACTGCGGCGATTGATTTTAAAATTGCACTGTGTGTTGGCCTTTTAATTATATTTGCACCCACTCACCATTGAGGCACTCGTTACCCCTGTAGCCCCGTTTCCACCGCAAGCGCTAGGCTTGTTTGTGTGGAGGGTGCAGGGAGGGACCTTCTTCCGGCTTCCAGGCCTGGGCAGGCACTGATTGGGCGAGCGTGTAGAGGCGGAGCTGATGACTAGCCCGTCCTCTACATAAGCCCATTAACTTTCCCTGCTCTCCCTGATGACATTCGCTGCGCGAATTGTATTGTATGGTGAAGCGCTTTGTGGTAAAACGAATCTCTGCTGTGTGACTGAATAATAATTGCACTGCTTAGCCCCTGACTCTTAATGCTTCTTGTTTGGACCTGCGCCGTATAACGATCTATGTTAGAGCGCGAAAATAATTTTTAGATACACTGCGGCGATTGATTTTAAAATTGCACTGTGTGTTGGCCTTTTAATTATATTTGCACCCACTCACCATTGAGGCACTCGTTACCCCTGTAGCCCCGTTTCCACCGCAAGCGCTAGGCTTGTTTATGTGGAGGGTGCAGGGCGGGACCTTCTTCCGGCTTCCAGGCCGGGGGCAGGCACTGATTGGGCGAGCGTGTAGAGGCGGAGCTGATGACTAGCCCGTCCTTTACATACACTAGATGCCCTCTATGACGCGCAGCGAGTATGCGCAGCGCCCGTGCCAAAGACGAGCCTAAGACCAGCCCGTCTGGGCCCGTCCGGGCCAGGCCGGGTCACAGGGCAGGGAACCATGCTACATCAGTCCCATCAAATACAGGTATGATGACCTCTTAGCAGCTAAGGGCCCTTCGTCCAAGGAAAAATGTTGAATGCACTACACTCATGCCATCTCATATTGGTAACCTTTCCTGTCCTAAATGCGTGCTTACTCTCACTGATTTCCAACCCTATCCAGAGATAAGCGACGGTACTATCAAACAGGGCCATCCCCCAAAACTGAAAACGCTTGAGTTTACGTTCTACAGTGTAAACTGCCGATCTTTACCGCAACACAAACTCGACATTTTCAACTTATTACTAGACAATAAACCCAGTGCTATTTTCTTGACAGAAACCTGGCTCCATGATGGCGCAGGGCCTGACGTGGCTACCGCTCTCCCTCCTAACTATGCCATTGTTAGAAAGGACAGACTTGGGCAAGTAGGCGGGGGCATTGCAATCATCTACTGTAGGGATCTCACGTGTAGCCTCGAATCGGTTGACATCCCTGACTGTGAAGCCGCGTTTTTTAAAATCTCCCTTAACCCCAATTTTACATTCTCCGGTCTTTTGATCTATCGGCCACCGGGGAACGCTACCTCGTGGGCCGCAAATTTAGCAAGCCATATTACACCTTTTCATCTCACCTCCAAAAACTTCTCATTGATAGGAGATCTTAATTTACACCTTGACGACCTAGCCAATGTCTCCTGTGTGAACCTTTTAGACGACCTCACAGCACTGAATATGACATTGCTTAATACAGGCCCCACACACAAAGCAGGCCACCTTCTAGACCCAATTTTTTCGAACATGCATGAACTAAAATGGCTAAACACGACCCCTATTTGTTGGTCTGATCACCATCTAATTCTTTTTAACCTCACATTAGCAGCATCCTCCCAACCATACCCTATCCGTCCAGTTACCTTTATGAGAAACTGGAAAATGTTGAACATTGAAGAAATGAATATTACCCATGCCAAAAAAAAAACCTGTCCATGGCCACGACATGGAAAGTATTGCCCACGCAACTCACACGTGGCTTGGGAACGCAGCAGATGTTTGTCTGCCTCCTTCCCACTTTAAGAGCAATATTCATCGCCCCCCAGCTCCGTGGTTTAACGAGTCTCTGACAATGGAAAAATCTAAGTGTAAAGCGCTTGAAAGGCAATGGCGGAAAAACTATGACCCCATAAAGAAAGAGTTATATCGAAAGGCTAGGAATATTTACCACACTGCCTGCATCAAGGCCAAAGCCCTCTATGTAGCAAATACTATTAACTCAGCTCCCAATATGGCCCGGACGCTTTTCAATACCGTTAAGGAATTGGCGGGTGAAAAATCTATTGCTGCGGCCTGCCCACTAAACACCCAACAATGCCAAGATCTGGCCTTCTTTTTCACAGAAAAAATTGAGAAAATCATTACTGACGTTAATAAGAATATCCCAGTCAATGACCCACAAGAAGAAGATACCACTCCTGTGAGAACAGAAGGATGCATGTTAGAACACTGGCCTTCTATCACCCTCGAGACTCTGAGGTCCCTCCTCAAATCCATCAAGTCAGGCTCCCCTCGTGATCCGATTCCCATTAGTGTCATACATCAACTGGACAATCTTTCCTTAAGCATCATTGCCGACACGCTTAATTCTTCCCTCCAACTCTCTACGGTCCCCTCGCTGTGGAAGCACGCCATGGTCAGCCCATTATTTAAAAAAACATCTGCCAATCCCGAGATCTTAGCTAACTATCGGCCCATATCCCTTCTCCGGATTTTTTGAAAATCCTTGAAAGACACATCCATTCTGCCCTCACCACATTTACTGAAGACAATTCCCTCCTACACCCTTCTCAATCGGGTTTCAGGGCAGGCTACTCCACCGAAACTGCTCTTCTTGGAGTAACTGAGAGGATTAGGAAACTCCTAGATGATGGCCAAACGGTCGCACTCATTCTGTTAGATCTGAGTGGGGCCTTTGATACCATTTCTCACAATAATCTACTAGCCACGTTCAGGAGAAATGGTATCGGTGGTGCGGCACTGGAATGGATCAGGTCCTTCCTTTCACAACGCACGTTTCAGATCGCTTCTTCCCTCGCATGTTCTGATACGTTTAGTGCCCCACATGGAGTGCCCCAGGGCTCGATCCTGAGCCCTTTGTTTTTTAACCTTTACCTTCGCCCATTAGCTCATCTAGCAGAAAGGTCTGGACTCACCCTAATGACTTATGCGGATGATTCGCAAATCATTTTTTCATTATCAAAGTCCGATCCCCTTGCCCCTTCCCTACTTAAACAAGGTCTCCAAGAAATCTTCTGCTGGATGTCTAACAACCAGCTGAAGCTTAATGGGGAAAAAACTGAGATTCTCCTTCTAGGGAAAAACAAAGATTTATGGAGTTCTTCCCACTGGCCGCCCATCTTAGGCAACCTCCCCACACCAGCCACTCAAGTTAGAAATTTGGGGGTTACCATCGACAATGCACTTTCTATGAAGCAACAAGCAAACAAAGTCGTTGGCCAATGCTTTACCATCATGAAATGGCTGCGTAAAATCTTGTGGATACTGCCCCCTGCTACCCAGAAGACCGTAGTCAATGCACTCATTACATCTCGGCTTGACTACGGCAACATCCTTTAGCTGGGCTCAAATCAGGAAGTCCTAAGACGGCTTCAACTTGTCCAAAATTGCGCCGCAAGATTACTGTGTAAAATCCCGAAAACCGCCAGGGTATCGAAATACCTTAGGGAACTTCACTGGCTCAGGGTCGAGAACCGGGTCAGGTTCAAAGCCCTGAGCTACATGTTTAGGATCAAAGCCGGCACGGCACCTAAATATTTGCAAGAGCTAGCCAGTCCCCTATCTTCCTACACGAAATCTGCGCTCCCTATCAGCAGCCAACTTTGGGGTGCCCAGATTTAAACTGGCAAGAATGGGAGGGAGGTACTTCTCCCATCTAGGGCCCACCCTATGGAACTCACTCCCTTCTCACATCCGTAAAGAGGACAACTATGCAAGATTCAGGAGAAACATTAAGACCTGGCTTTTTGAGAAATGATTTGTCCACTTTCTGCTTTCCATACCTTTTGCTCAGCTATAATGTCTCGGCGCCGGGAAACCCTTTGTGGGTAGCTGCGCGCCTTACAATTGCAAAAAATAAAAATAAATAAATATTAAAAAGATCAACAATACAAGAATGCACAAACATAATGCGGGAAAATCAGACTCAACAGACATGGAACAAAACTGTACCATTGGTCCCACCCAACCAGAATGTCTAAGTCTTAGGTATATGTACATGCTGAGTGGTGATTGAAACATTAATATGAAATATATGAAAAATTCCAAAAGGGCGAGGTTGCAACAGGCAATCGTCCAAACCTTGTACCAAGACAACATTTACGCAATAACTAGAGGGGGATGTACTAGGCACAACTTTAAAAGCAAGTAGTATACAGCTAACTTGATCAGTTTTCGGGAGCTCCCCGACTTCGGCCATGCATTAATGAGTGGGTGTCGCGATTCATGACATCTAGACCCCTCGAGTCCTGCTGACATCTGCAATATACGTGCGTACTTATACCAAAGCGCCAAGGGAGCCCTCGTTCCGTATTCATGCCATCATTGTGGTGGGACCGCTAGAGGCCGCCGTGTAGGAAAATTCAGAGCAAATCAGGATATGTGCATTAGCTTGAGCGACTGACATACCTGTGACACAGAAGCAATACCTGGGCGCTGCTGATTAACCAAGATCGGCAGATGTTTGCGGAGTAACATCTAGCAGTTCACACGAGCCTTGGGACCCCTGTAAATCATCTGAAAGTTCATTGTCACTGGACTGTCCATGCCGGCTGGAGACGGAGGCAAGATCATCCACTGGGGAGCCTGTGATTTCCGCAGCCGCTCAAAGGGCTCCACGTCGTTCAGTCAGTGTTTGGCTCAGACCCGGCCCAACAGCTTGCGAGGCTTATAATCGTTTCTGATTTTAGTCTGCGCAGCGGGAGGGTGCAGTTCTCACCTGTGCCTGCGAGTGAGCGGTGACAGTCTCAGGGTGTGCAGAAACATAAGAGTCCATCCATTTTTTAGCATCCGTTGGGTACTGGAAAAAGTGAGTTTCTCCGTCGGCGATCACACGTAATCGGGCTGGAAACAGAAGAGAGTATTGGAGATTGCATTTTTGAAGGTGTTTTTTAACTGCCATAAAGGTCAACTTCTGTTTTTGAACTTGTACCATGTTAGCTGGGAAAAACATAATTTTATTGTTGTCGACCTGAATATCTGGTATTTGTAGCTTTTCATGTAGTATAGTGTCTCTGTCTCTGTAGTTAAGCAGTCGGAATAAGAACGGTCGCGGATTGGAGCCTGTTGGCGGCGGTCGTGCGGGCACCCTTTGCACACACTCCACAACAAAACAGGATGAAAGGGTTCCCTCAGGTAGCAGGGAGCGAAGCCAGACCTCAGTATAAGTAGTGGGGTCTTTCACCTCCTGTCATTCCGGCAGGCCTACAATACGAACGTTGTTGCATCGTGTCCGACCTTAGGCATCCTCGACCCTGCCCTCCAAGAACTAGACTCGGTTAAGTAGGGCCTGAACATGCTGATTGGTAGCTGCAACCTGTGGGGCAACGTCAGCTATGTCAGTTTCTACGACCATGGTGCGGTCCGCCAGTTTGCGGTGATCAGCGCGCAGGTGGGTAAGGTGGATAGCCACTTTATCAATTTTGTCCTCCAACGAAGTGCGTGTTTGATTTAGAGTCTCTCCCAGCTTTTCCACTGCTGCCAGCACTGCGTCGAGTTTGCTGGAGGTTGAGTCTGTCTGGATTTGTTCCACCATCTTGCTCGTTTTGCTCCTGAAGGACAGAGGTGAAGTTAAAACACCTACTGCGCCCACCTTGGTGCGGTTGCCCTGGGACATATGTCTATGAGCACAAGCACGTAACTCCGCCTGGGTCGACCAGGGGGCCACAGCCGAGCCGCGCGTCCCACCAAGACAACTACCACAGGGTGCCTCTGCGTGTCAGGAAACAGTGACTGGATCACAGTGCACTAGGCGGCCATCTCCTCAAGTAGGCTACTGGTGTCTCAGAACTGCGAAAAGGACGCAATGGGAGGACGTAGCGCTAGGATTAAGAGCACGGCTTATTCAAACACCTGGAGACCGTGCTATGTTCGAAAGCCAGAGTGTACAGTAGGTCATCGTTATCGGGGTTGAAGGAGTACAGTCAATTGCCAGAGTCTGCACAACACATCTGAGCAACCAGAGAGACAGCCACTGTCGCCTGTGGGCACTGCATCAACCCCCACAACTGCTTGAAGGGACAAGAAGAGTGTCAGTGCCCCTGCCGCAGGTAGCCTCCCGCTCACTCTCAGAATCGCGCACTCACTTACAGTTCGTCATTGCGGCAGCATTCGGGCAATCCCAGATATGCAACACTCAGAAGCCCTTGCCATGAGCTGCATCATCTGAGTGGTGTCGCGCGTAGTAGGTGTGTGGGGTTAATTACATAGGAGCTCAACACAAAGCAGCAGGGGCAGTCCCTCTCAGGACAATGGAGGTGTGATGGAGGTCGTAAGTTAGTGGCACCGAACAGCCAGGGGAGGGCACAATGGAAGTCCCGAGGTGGCGGTGCCTAGCAGTCGAGGGGAAGCAGGCGGTAGGGCAGCCCTGCAGCAGATAGAGCTCTTCAGGCACTCCAGATCCCGCACCATGCCGCCCGCCAGATCCACGCGTCTCGGGCCCCAGACTCAAATCCGGGGGGGGTGGGTGGGGGTCGGTCAGTGCAGGAGAGGCGAGTGGTCCAGGTGAGGGAGGGTGGGGAGAAGGAGCGCCTCGAGGGCATACAAGCATGCCATGACCAACAGTGATGCCAGTCCAGCACAGCTCAGCAGCGCCACCTCCTCCGCCCCCGGCCCGCACCACTCAGTCATGCCGGCCGGGGGTGCTCCAGTCCATCTGTGTCTCTCCGCAGTACGATTCCAGCAGCCAAGCAGGGGACCCCAGGCTGTTGGCGCAGTCCTCCCGGTTCCTGATCACAGAGCACAGGCTCCAGCGCACAGGATGAACAGTCAGTGCGGTGACTAGCCGCGCTCTGGGCGCTTAAAGGTAAAGATGATCCTCAGATATCGTGGCACATCAGTGGTCTAATCCAGCAGCACAAATGTTGAGGGCGTTGCTCACAGAACTTTTGGGGGAATCGTCACTGGTAACAGCTCACTACAGTGACTCAGAACAACTGTGCCATGGGGCCCAGTGGGTGGGGCCCAGCCTCGGGCTTGCGTGGTCAGCGGCCCCAATGGCAGTGAGAGATCGCTCGGCGCGGGACAGGTCCTGGCGGCGTAGTTCGGTGCAGTGCCCTCGGTCTCGATCGAAACTTGCCCCGGGTCTGCCACAAGTCCCGAGGGATATCCTCACCCGTCAGCGGCTATTGCAGGTCAGCTGAAACGGATAATTGCTGCCATAAACAGGGAGCTCCCGGCGGAGCTCTACCAGAGCACGTCTGCCATGTTAGCTGGCTTAGCCACGATCCCCCTCAGTGGCCCAGTTGTTGAGATTTTTCACCTCTTTCCTCACCAACACCTTCCAAGCAGTAAAACCAGCACCCACGGCTCCCGCTTTCAGCACCAGGGGCAGTCAGGACTGCTCTGCACTTAGGCCCTACGAGCCAGGTAAAATTCAACTGACTGCTGGAGCTTGGTTCTAGAACCCGCATCTCCTTACCCCGCTAGTGGCGTCCACCGGACTCAACCTGCAAGTGACCGCGTGTCACTGGTGTTTTCTCATTGACTGCAACCATATCTTTTTGCAAAAGGTAAATGCACTGATTTATTTGTCCATTAAAAATCCATAACTCAGGTTATACTCATCTGATTGTCTTCTTTTTGGTGTATAAATGTATATAAAAATCTGCTTTATCTATTGGTGTCAAATTTATTTCAAGTCATGTCAATTACTTATCGTCCATGTTGGTACACTGAAATGCTTAACACATGTTTCTCTAGTAAAGCCTGACTGCTCTGTGCCACACTACCGGGACTGAGCTAGGGATTTATAGTGTGATCCAAAGGACCTATTTGGGTAACATGAAGATATTACATAGTGAAGCCTAAACAGCCTCACTCTATAATACCCAACTTTCCTACAAACTTCATTCCTTCCTTAGAAGCCCCAGTAAGATGGGACAAACTGGCACCTGTAACAGAACAGATGGCTGCCACTGAACTTCTGCCAAGCAACATAATCCATACATTCTATCCACATAAATGAAGTTATGGTATGAAAAAGGAAGACATGGTCTCGTCCCCACGTACTGCTATATATTTGGAGCAGTATGTCTGTCTGCCAGAAAGCAGCAGTTCTTTCCATAAAGCATAAGTATGAAATATGGGGGTGCAACTGCGTAATCAAAGATCAGTGTATGCAAAGACTGGCCTAATGAATGGATCTGTGCAGCAAACATTCAGTATCTACAAAAGCCAGTATACAGCCTGCAACAAAGTCAAGGCAATTTTTCCAAGTTTTTTAAACTGGGCTACTGCAGCAGTTAGAAGTTGCAGTGCTGCAATTTTTAACCCACGTGCATCGCCGACCCACATCATTTCCCTGATGGGATGCTCTGCCTGAAATTCCTGGTAAATCCATTGACATGATAGCCAGCATTCCACTGGCCGTGCAACTGCATATTTGCCACACGTTCATCACTCACTGAAGATTCAACCATAGAACTTAAACATAGTTCACAGATTCAACTGTGAGAAGTTGGCCTGGCATATAATGTCCACTATTCTAGTGGGCACCTTGCACTAGTCCAAACGACCCTTATTGATGGTAGGTTTAGGCAACCTTTATAGAAAGCTATCCCAGTGGTAGCTGTGGAGAGCAGCCTTCATGCTAAGTCTTGAAGGAATGTAAAACAGCTTGTTTTACCAGTCTATAATCTCTTGAATGATCAAATACAAGTACACCACAAAAGGTATATATCAAATATATTTGTATTTATTCTAAACACAACCCCTCTAGTCTCTTTGAGGCTAAAGGCAAAAGTACAATACAAGGACTTAAATAGCACACAGTACACTAGCACAGTATACGTTTTGCCCTAGGGGCCTCACAAACCATATACTAAAAAAAGTGGTATAAGAACCACGTGAGGGATAAAAGTAAGGCCTAGGGCCTGTAGAACCGGTGGGGCAACCAGGAACCACCCAATGTAGGGACTCAGGAGACCCACAGGGGACACGTGCAGTGTCTAAACACAGCCGCGAATCACCATTGACTTCTATAGAGGAAAAGCAAGTTACAATTTTAAAGATTAAGGACACTTGGGAGTGAACTACGATGGAACTCTTTTAGACTAGGACACTTCGAGAGTCAAGACCCACGGGAGCACCGGAGAACTCGTGTTATCTCACCCAGGGAAGCTGGGTGCATAGGTGTCTTTTGGTGTCGGGTTTCGTCTGCGATTCCAATGGAGAGCTGCGAAGAAGTGCTGCAGGCGACCAGAAGAAAAGTGTCTGGGTGGATCCAAGGGTGGATTGGAGATCTGAAGAACCTGAAAGCAGAGGGGACAGAGTCTGGGTCACTAGCCAGTGACCAGGATGGCGACAAGAAGATGCCAGACGATGTTGGGTGCTTTAAGGTGAAGTAGGTGAAGCTTGACTCTTCATCCACGAGGACCAGGAGGCGTTGACGATGACCAGGAGCTGGATTCGAGCTGTCCTACGAAGGTTGTCGAGTGCTGCAGCGTCACAATCCGGATAGGACCCAACAAGCCTCTGCAACAGCAACCCACGCAAGATGACAAGATTGGCTTCGGTGCAGACCAGCAAGGTCTGAGGGACTCACCCTTTGGAGGGGAGTCAGAGCACGTCTGGAGCAACCAGGAAAGCTCAAGAAACAAAGGATTGTCCTTCGTGGGGACCCACTGGCCAACGGACTAGGGATCGTGAAGGAACCTCGAGCTGCGATGAAGAAAACGGGCTCACGGAACACTCGTGGAGTGTAGGCCTCTCAACTTCGGTGCAAAATGTGCTCGGGGCAGGGGCTTCAAATACCCCAATGCACAACTTTGGGAAACTTCGGGAAGTAGGTGCACTTGCAAACTTGCAGGATGTCCAGGAGTTCCGGTCCCACGTCTCTCATGATAGCTACAGGTCTCAGCTTTGCTGGGGACTCGTGTCAGCCTCGGAGATGTCTGGAAGTCTGTGTCCTGTGTCGCAGATTCTTCGGGATCCGGCGGGAGCTTCAAAAATGCAGACCGGCAAGATGCTTCTTTGGTGACTGTTTGAACAGGGAGGTCACTCCTTGACCCCGAGGGAGATTTCTTCCGTCTTCCAGTCAATATGGAATGTCGAAGGTCCAAGATTTCTTCTTCAGAGTTTCATCCAGGGTAATCTAAAGTCCTAGGGACTGAGTTCCTATACTTATACTAAGTTTAGGGGATGGACTAACTCTATGGCCCACCTATGGGAAGACCTGGGAGGGGCTGGTTACACCCCTTACCCTTTGTCCTGGTTCGCGCCAGAGCTGGGGCTGAGTGCCCCAGCAACCGGTTTGAACTGGGAATTGCATGGAGCACCTTGTGTGCCCCAGGCAGTGTCTGAAAAGCATTCACTGAATGCAACACACCCTGCCCCAATACACTAAAGCCTGTCTGGGGAGGTGCTGGCACCTCCCTGGACAGGAAACCTATTGTCCAGGCCTCCCCTGTCAGAGTTTCGTCCAGCAGCAGGAGGTCAGACTCGTGTCTGTGGCAGCAGCATCCATTTTGTGATGCTGAGGCTCTTTAAAACATTTACCAGGTGTATCAGTGTGTACATGTCTTCTCCCTCTAGAAGGGTGGAATTCTACCCCCGCCGCCAGAACTGGCGGGGGGGTAGAATTCCAAAGTGTTTGACACCAAACACAACATGTTTTGATAAAGCCAAACCAATGCACTTAAGAGTATATGGTATGGCTATGTCCTAGAACAGCTGCAAGGAAGGGATTCCGAAAGCTGCAGAGGGGCTCAGGTCATGCTAGTGCACCCTCTCACACAAAACCAAGCACTCTGCCTTCAGGATTGTCAAGGCCTGCCATAGGAGTGACTTATAGGTTAATATGTGTCTATATATATATATATATATATATATATATATATATATATATATATATATATATAGGTAGATATAGGTATACTATATGTAAGTAAGGGGTGCTTACACCACCTTACCCAGGCTGCAAGTGCAGACCTGTGGTGCCATTTTGGAAGGCTTTCTTGGGGTGGCATAATACATGCTTCAGCCCCTGGTAGGCCTCTGTGGTACCTACGCCCTTGGTAACTAAGGTACCATATACTAGGGGCTCACAAGGTAATTCAGTAACCAATCTGGTATGTACCTAAAGTACATGGTATCAATTTAGAGAGAGAACAGCTAGGCTGTGGTCCTGATTAGCAGGGCCACAGCAAGACTAAAGTCGAAAAACCAGTGAAACACAGCAAAAAACTGGGGGTAACCATAGGAAGCAGACCCTACTGTCCTACATCAACTATCTCTTGAACAGTGATTGAGCAATGAGTCTCAATGTGTTAATTTTATCCAGGTATTTTTTCCCTGAACAAAACACTCTAGAGGCAGCCATGGATGACAACTTCTGAGGGGGCACTATGTCTCCGTCCCCAGCAATATTTCATCTGTGTGGCTCCTGTTTCGCAAGGGCAAAATTAGCAGATCTCACATGCAGAACATGCATCTTTGAGCGAAAAGAACTGCTGGAGATGACCCACATGAAAGTACATGGCTTTTTTCGTCTTATTTGCTCTTTAGACAAGTTCAGCTGCAGTTTTTATGCTGCAGCGAACACAGGAGTGGTGGTATGTCAGGTGGCGCACATCCCATGAAGCTCCACCATACAGCTTAACAGTGGAAAAAGTGCAACATATCTTTATTAATGGTAACAACAAACAGGGATCAAGGCTGCTTTGCCTGCACCGGTACTGAAGTCCTTAATGTGCATATTGACTATATTGAAGGTGCAAATGATCTGGGACACAATCCCCTAGGTCCCATTGGTTGGCAGAGGTAAGAGACCCTGCTGCTTCACCAGAAATCTACACAAAAATGACCCTGCACCCTTCAGTAATAGTTACAGTGTTTAATACAATGCATACAATTTTTCATCTTATTAGTGGTTCCAAATGTTTTCCCAAGAAGTTCAAATGAAGTCTCTTCAATTTAAAATGGATTCTTTATTCACAAAATATTTTCTTTAAAATGGATAGCCAACGCGTTTCGTCCGTTACCGGACTTCTTCAGGGCTTTTGAGGCTTACATATAGGATTCAATTCAGAACATTCCCACACATTGATGAAGAACAAACAATTTCAAAGTACAATGGTCAGCGTGCTCCCCTAGCGTAATGGTTCAGAAGTAAGGTTCACAAAGAAAGATGTAAGCCGCAGAAATATCGGCGTCCAGTCCTGCATGTGTTCATCCACTATTCTATGGAGTCTGTCATTCTTCTGTCACTATTCTATGGAGTCCGTCAGGGACTAGGGGGGTACCGCTATCTCTAACATACACAACAGTACATCAAACCCCTTGTTAAATATAAAGTACCCAAAAACCACATATATACATCATAACTCCTTAATGAGTCTTCAAGGTGCTTGAATCAATCTTCCAGATCTTGTTGAGTGAGGTAGAGGAGACATAGGAAAGGTATCCGTGGTCGGCACAGGTGACACAGGCACAAGTGTAGTCTTTGGGCTCTCCTGACTTCCAGATGGAAGGGTCTCACTCTGAACGTCTGGAGTCAACGAACCTCGGAGGCATATGTTTGAAATAAGAAGATCTTGTGATGGACTTTCCAGGACGATGAGCAGTCACCATGTGTCCTTTGCTAGTCACAACCCTCAGAGGGTCAGCATCAACAGGAATATCAGACTTGTGTTTCCATTTCTGCCTGACAATGACTTGGTCTCCTCTTTTAAACACTCGACACTGAGCACAGCAGCGTCTATCGGCATAGATCTTCATTTAGCGCTTGTGAGACAAATCAGTAGTGCACAGTTTACCAATGTCAATAGATCTTTCAGTGATCTATTGTGGCAATTTGGTTCACATGGCTCTTCCAAACATTAAGGTGGCAGGGCTTTCACCTGTGGTAGAATGAGGAGGTGACCCATATACATGAAGGGTAGAGTGACAAACTGATTTGATTTCAAGTCTTTCAACCAATCAATCAGTCAATTTGTATAGCGCACTACTCATCCGTGAGGGTCTCGAGGTGCTGGGGGGAGGGTTGATAGCAGCTACTACTCGAACAGCCAGGTCTTGAGAAGGTCAGCAGGTCCTGGGTCTGACGCAGATGGGTGGGGTGGGTGTTGCACATCTTGGCGGCGAGGTAGGAGAAGGATCTGCCGCCGGTGGTGGTTCTGTGTATGCGTGGGACGGCGGCGAGGACGGCGGAGCGAAGCTGGCGATTTGGGGTGTAGAAGGTGAGACGCTTGTTGAGGTATGCTGGTCCGGCGTTGTGGAGTGCTTTGTGAGCGTGGGTAAGGAGCTTGAAGGTGATCCTCTTGTTGACGGGGAGGCAGTGCAGGTCTTTCAGGTGGACAGTAAAGTGGGAGTGGCGGGGGATGCCGAGGCAGAGGCGTTCTGTATACGTTGAAGTATTTTCTGAAGTTTTGGCCGTGGTTCCAGAGTATAGGGTGTTGCCGTAGTCCAGTCTGCTGCTGACGAGGGCGTGAGTGACCGTCTTTCTGGTTCCAGTGAGGATCCATCTGTGGATCTTGCAAAGCATGCGGAGGGTGTTGAAGCAGGATGAGGAGTCGGCGTTGTCATTTAGAGTGATGAGTCCAGGATGAACCCCAGGTTGCGTGCGTGGTCGGTGGGCGTTGGTTTGGCTCCCAATGTGGCCGGCCACCAGGAGTCGTCCCAGGTGGAGGGGAAGGAGCCGAGGATGAGGACCTCCGTCTTGTCTGAGTTCAGTTTCAGGCAACTGTTCTCCATCCATTCGGCGACGGCCTTCAGTCCTTCATGGAGGTTCGTTTTGGCGGTGGCGGGGTGCTTGGTGAGTGAGAGGATTAGCTGGGTGTCGTCGGCGTATTTATTTATTTTATTTATTTAGACTTATAGAGCGCCTTATCACCCAGGAGTCTCTAAGCGTTTAGGAGACGATGTTGAGGTTGTGCGAGCGTACGATGTTGGCTAGGGGGGCCATGTAGACGTTGAAAAGGGTTGGGCTAAGAGATGATTCTTGGGGCACACCGCAGATCTTGGTGGCTTCAGACCAGAATGGGGGGAGGCGGACCCTCTGGGTTCTGTCAGTAAAGACGGAGGTGATCCAGCCCAGGGCCTTGTCGCTGATTCTTGTGTCATGGAGGCGAGTGAGAAGGGTGTGATGGCAGACGGTGTCGGAGGCAGCTGAGAGGTCCTGGAGGAAGAGGGCCACGGTTTCGCCGTTATCCAGCATGGTCCTGATATCATCATTGGCAGCGATGAGGGCAGTTTCGGTGCTATGCTTGCTGCGGAATCCTGATTGGGACGGGTCCAGGATGTTGTTTTCCTCGAGGAAGTGGGACAGTTGCTTGTTGATGATCTTTCCAATGACTTTCGCCTGGAACGGGAGGAGGGAGATGGGCCGGAAGTTGTTGAGGTCCTTTGAGTCCGCTGTGGGTTTCTTGAGTAGTGCGTTGACCTCGGCGTGCTTTCAGCATTATGGGAATGTGGCGGACTTGAAGGAAATGTTGATGATCTTCCGGAGTTGGGGGGGCGATGATGCGGGTGGCTTTGTTGAAGATGTGGTGAGGGCAGGGGTCAGATGGTGAGCCTGAGTGGATGTTATTCATAGTCTTGATGGTATCGTCGTCGTTGACTTGGGTCCAGGAAGTAAGGGGGTTTGTGAGGCTGGGGGCGGTGTATCGATGGTGTTAGCGGCTGTTGGTAGGGTCCGGGTGTTGAAGCTGTCGTGGATGTCTGCGATCTTGCAGTGATCCAGTGCAGTGCACTGAACGATCTTTTTGAGGGTGCACATAAATCGCTTGACGACACCATTCATCTGAGGCCAGAGAGGTGTACTTTTTTGATGCTTGACATTTAGGTTAGTGAGAACCTCTTTAAATTATTGACTGTTAAAATGCGGGCCATTGTCAGATTTCAAATTTGAAGGAACACCCCAGGTTGTAAAAATAATTTTTAGTTACTCAATGACTAGTAGATAATGACCGTTGTCAAGGAGTCCAAAGAAATCAATGTCAATCCTCTCCCATGCATGCTTTGGAAGATCCGACATGTTTAATGGATGCGGGGTTGTTTTGGTTGACAAGCAGTTGCATAAATAGCATGCCCGAATTCCACAATGTCCCTAATGTGCCAGTTCAATGACTTGTTGTTTAAGGCATAACAATTCTCGACCCTCGTAATATAATGCCTTCTAAAGTAACCGAAAGTTCATCCTGCACATTTTTTAATTACTGGTATTCAAGGTCATCATGAAGAGGTCAAGTATGTTTTCTCCAAGACTGATGTGAAATAGTGTGTTTGAGTATTAGCAAACCTCTGTCAGTGCGCGTGGCAGCAATGATTTGTTCCACTGTTATGGCAGCAGGGGTACTGGATTTTACGATGAAGTTAACATAAGCATCAACCAGTATAGAAGTAGTGCCATGACACAGTATCGGTGCACGTGAGAAGTAGTCAGCGGGGGTTTTGATCTTTTACAGGACCATGAACAATCGTATATTCATACTCTTGTAGTCGCAACCCCCACCTCTCAATGCGAGGAGGCAGCTTGGCTTTAGGATTGCCGAAAATGGTGAGTAATGCCTGGTGGTCTGGGAAAAGCGTTGAGTGCATTGCATTCAGGAACACATGAAAATGTTCACAATCCCACATCACAGCGAGGCTCTCCTTTTCAGGTTGTGAATAAGCATGTTCCATCAGTGACAATCTCTTGTTGCTAGCATAAGCCACAATATGTTTTGGTGCATTAGGGTGTCCAATGTGCTGGGCAATTATGGCAACTAACCTCACTGGACTGATGTCAATGACAATTAAAAATTTGCAAACATTCGTGACAAGAATTTTCAATTCTATTAAGGACACGGAGGCGAGAATAATGCTTCTCATTTCTTTACTGTTTATTCACAGCAGCCAATTAAAGAAAAGTAAATACAGACTATATTACCCATGAACACCTCAATGTCACATGATCAACCATAGAGTATCCCCTATATAAGCTCTGACTAAGGTGACTGTGTCCTCTTTCTTTGTATAACCATCTAACAGTTAAGTCCGTAAATAAAACTTGATCTTGCAGAACCTTCCTTATGGCTTCCTGCTTGGCTCTGCACCACTTCCGCCCTGCCTCCCCACCGTGCAGGTGAGCGGTCTAGTGGCTGCTGAAGTTTCTCTATATATCGCTGGTCAGACAACTGTGGCGGGCAGGCTACGGGCGTGTTCCAGCGCTGCCGATACTTTTAACTTGCAACACAGCTGATTACGAGCTGCGTTGTGCACTTCACCTATTTTAAATTGTTATGTGCTTTATGTAAATGTGCCCGCATATTCAACTTTGCTGATTTGTTAGACAGCTTACCTCATTATTCTCGCTCTCGACCCCGGTCCGCCCCGGCTGTGTGCCATTTGTGCGGAGGGTCTTTTCGACGAGCGACACTTCCTGCTTGGCTCTGCACCACTTCCGCCCTGCCTCCCCACCGTGCAGGTGAGCGGTCTGGTGGCTGCTGAAGTTTCTCTATATATCGATCCTTGTTAGGCTCGCTGGTCAGACAACTGTGGCGGGCAGGCTACGGGCGTGTTCCAGCGTTGCCGATACTTTTAACTTGCAACACAGCTGATTACGAGCTGCGTTGTGTACTTCACCTATTTTAAATTGTTATGTGCTTTATGTAAATGTGCCCGCATATTCAACTTTGCTGATTTGTTAGCCAGCTTACCTCATTATTCTCGCTCTCGACCCTGGTCCGCCCCGGCTGTGTGCCGTTTGTGCGGAGGGTCTTTTCGACGAGCAACACTTCTTGCTTGGCTCTGCACCACTTCCGCCCTGCCTCCCCACCGTGCAGGTGAGCGGTCTAGTGGCTGCTGAAGTTTCTCTATATATCGATCCCTGTTAGGCTCGCTGGTCAGACAACTGTGGCGGGCAGGCTGCGGGCGTGTTCCAGCGCTGCCGATACTTTTAACTTGCAACACAGCTGATTACGAGCTGCGTTGTGTACTTCACCTATTTTAAATTGTTATGTGCTTTATGTAAATGTGCCGGCATATTCAACTTTGCTGATTTGTTAGCCAGCTTACCTCATTATTCTCGCTCTCGACCCCGGTCCGCCCCGGCTGTGTGCCGTTTGTGCGGAGCATCTTTTCGACGAGCGACACTTCCTGCTTGGCTCTGCACCACTTCCGCCCTGCCTCCCCACCGTGCAGGTGAGCGGTCTAGTGGCTGCTGGAGTTTCTCTATATATCGATCCTTGTTAGGCTCGCTGGTCAGACAACTGTGGCGGGCAGGCTACGGGCGTGTTCCAGTGCTGCCGATACTTTTAACTTGCAACACAGCTGATTACGAGCTGCGTTGTGTACTTCACCTATTTTAAATTGTTATGTGCTTTATGTAAATGTGCCCGCATATTCAACTTTGCTGATTTGTTAGCCAGCTTACCTCATTATTCTCGCTCTCGACCCCGGTCCGCCCCGGCTGTGTGCCGTTTGTGCGGAGGGTCTTTTCGACGAGCGACACTTCCTGCTTGGCTCTGCACCACTTCCGCCCTGCCTCCCCACCGTGCAGGTGAGCGGTCTAGTGGCTGCTGAAGTTTCTCTATATATCGATCCTCGTTAGGCTCGCTGGTCAGACAACTGTGGCGGGCAGGCTACGGGCGTGTTCCAGCGCTGCCGATACTTTTAACTTGCAACACAGCTGATTACGAGCTGCGTTGTGTACTTCACCTATTTTAAATTGTTATGTGCTTTATGTAAATGTGCCCGCATATTCAACTTTGCTGATTTGTTAGCCAGCTTACCTCATTATTCTCGCTCTCGACCCCGGTCCGCCCCGGCTGTGTGCCGTTTGTGCGGAGGGTCTTTTCGACGAGCGACACTTCCTGCTTGGCTCTGCACCACTTCCGCCCTGCCTCCCCACCGTGCAGGTGAGCGGTCTAGTGGCTGCTGAAGTTTCTCTATATATCGATCCTTGTTAGGCTCGCTGGTCAGACAACTGTGGTGGGCAGGCTACGGGCGTGTTCCAGCGCTGCCGATAATTTTAACTTGCAACACAGCTGATTACGAGCTGCGTTGTGTACTTCACCTATTTTAAATTGTTATGTGCTTTATGTAAATGTGCCCGCATATTCAACTTTGCTGATTTGTTAGCCAGCTTACCTCATTATTCTCGCTCTCGACCCCGGTCCGCCCCGGCTGTGTGCCGTTTGTGCGGAGGGTTTTTTCGACGAGCGACACTTCCTGCTTGGCTCTGCACCACTTCCGCCCTGCCTCCCCACCGTGCAGGTGAGCGGTCTAGTGGCTGCTGAAGTTTCTCTATATATCGATCCTCATTAGGCTCGCTGGTCAGACAACTGTGGCGGGCAGGCTACGGGCGTGTTCCAGCGCTGCCGATACTTTTAACTTGCAACACAGCTGATTACGAGCTGCGTTGTGTACTTCACCTATTTTAAATTGTTATGTGCTTTATGTAAATGTGCCAGCATATTCAACTTTGCTGATTTGTTAGCCAGCTTACCTCATTATTCTCGCTCTCGACCCCGGTCCGCCCCGGCTGTGTGCCGTTTGTGCGGAGGGTCTTTTCGACGAGCGACACTTCCTGCTTGGCTCTGCACCACTTCCGCCCTGCCTCCCCACCGTGCAGGTGAGCGGTCTAGTGGCTGCTGAAGTTTCTCTATATATCGATCCCTGTTAGGCTCGCTGGTCAGACAACTGTGGCGGGCAGGCTGCGGGCGTGTTCCAGCGCTGCCGATACTTTTAACTTGCAACACAGCTGATTACGAGCTGCGTTGTGTACTTCACCTATTTTAAATTGTTATGTGGACGGCATAAATGGCGACCTGGAGTAAGCGCAGCGGAGCGCCGACTTCGCGCCGAAGTCGCGCATAAGTCAAGCCCGTCTGCGCCCGACCGAGGCCCGGGGCCATGCATGCTGTCCGCCGCATTACCTTCTCTTCCCAAGATCTTCATTCTCTCTACAGTACTGCCCCTCTTGCCCCTCAGGCGGCCACTATTGCCCAGACCTGTGGCATCCTGTCTTCCCTTCCCTCTCACATTTCTCCAGTCTCCATCCCGGCCCCATCTCCTCTCAGTAATCCCGCCCCCACAGCTATCAGGAGTAGCTCTTCAGCTGCCTGTTCCTTCTCGTTTGTCTATCTCAATACTCGTTCACTCCCTAAACATCAGCTGGAAGTATTCCAATTACTAGACAACGATAAAATCGATATTTTGCTCCTTTCAGAAACCTGGCTCCATGATGATTCTTCCCCAGATATCCTGCCCGCCATCCCTACAGGTTTCTACATTCTTCAATCTAACAGGTCCTCTGGTAGACCGGGTGGTGGCGTTGCTGCCATCATCCGGTCTAGACTTCATTTCACCTCCCTTACAACTATCCCTATACTTCATTCTGATTTACTTACCTTAAAATTTATGTCTCCAAAAATTTCCTTTACTTGTGTTTTAGTCTACCGTCCCCCCGTTAATATGCACTCTTTTTCGTCCCTTTTTGGTGATCTTATTTCTCAGCTGGCCATTAATTCCGCCAGGATTTTGATCATAGGCGATTTTAATTATTGGCCACTAGATCCCCTCGAAACTGTTTCATCAGTTGATTTTACAAACCTATCACTTGGCCTTAATTTTTCTCAACACATCTTCACTGCCACCCATAACAAGGGACATATCCTTGATCAGTTATGGACAATCAATTTGGATATTTCCCCTCCCCTTGTCTCCCCTTGCACTTGGTCTGATCACTTTTTCATCTCTTTTTCTTTGCAACTGTCCCTACCCTCCCGCCCCCCACCAGTATCGAATTTCTCGGCACGTAATTGGAAACATGCGGATATCCCCCTTTTTCACACAACCCTCGCCACTTCCCTCCCTAATGATCACGATGACCTGAATTCTCAAACTGTCATAGTAGATCAATGGTTGTCTCAAGCCTGCGACATGGTTGCTCCGATGGAAACCATCAAATCCAAACGCCCTCACGACGTCCAGCGTTGGTTCACCGAACAACTTAAGGCAGATAAATTATCTCTTAGACAGGCTGAGCGCCGTTGGAGGCGAAGTTATGACCCTTTATTGAAAATCACTTTCACTGAACAACTAAAATCATACAAAAAATCTATCCTCTCAGCTAAATCTTCTTATTATTCTCAAAAAACTCTCAATTCTACTTCAAAAACAAAAGAGATCTTTTCGATTGTGGCCGAACTTTCCCTCCCTGACCGTGTCACGGCTCAGCCCCAACCTTCACAGGCTTTGTGTGACTCCCTCAATTCATTTTTTATAGATAAGATTTCCATCATTAAAAATAATATCCCCCCCTCCCTCCCTTTCCCATGTTAGTGACCTCCCTCCCTCTAATTCCTGCAGCCTACACGAATTCCCCCCATCTCCTTAGATGTATTATTTTCCCTCTTGTTGGCAGTCAATTCTGGTTCCCCCCACGACTGCTGCCCTCCTCAAATCCTAAGAGACGCCTTCATGGCTTGCCCAGGCCCTCCCCTTGCCTTGCTCAATCGTTCTCTCGCTACAGGCTCTGTCCCCGATGCTTTAAAAAAAGCAGTGGTAGTACCTATCCTAAAAAAACCTGGATCTGACCCCACTGTATTGGGGAATTATCGACCCATCTCCCTCCTCTCCTATCTGGGCAAGGTACTGGAGACCTACGTCACCCGTTGCCTTAGCGCCTTCATTGAGAAATCTCATTTTCTCGATGATCAGCAGGCAGGCTTCAGACCGGCCCATTCTACGGAGGCAGTGGTGGTAGCGGTCATGGACGTATTGAGACAGGGGGCAGATAAGAACTTGGCCCAGGCCCTGGTGTTGTTAGATCTCTCGGCCGCTTTCGACACGGTCGATCATGACATCCTGATCGACCGTGTCAGAAACGCTTGCATCCAGGGCCTTGCCCTGTCCTGGATTGGATCCTTTCTTCAACACCGTTCCCAATTGGTACAGCTGTTCCCTTTTTCTGCCCCTCACATCTCACTCTCTTGTGGCGTTCCCCAGGGTTCTGCTCTGTCTCCCCTCCTCTTCAACTTATATATGCAGCCTCTTCTTGCTTCTCTTCGTCACTCCTCCGTCACTATTTTTAATTATGCAGATGACCTGCAACTAATTTTTCCCATTGACTCTTCCCCTCTTTCTTGCTTTAATTTCCAAACTATAATGCTCACTATCTATGAGTGGATGAACTTCAGTCAGCTGAAGCTCAACCCTAGTAAGACCGAGCTGGTTCTGATTGGTGGGCCCACGAATCCTTGGAGTCCCAGCTTTTGGCCCTTGGTCCTGCTCCTTGCCCCGTTAATACCGTGAAAAGCCTTGGCGTCACCATTTCTTGTGACCTTTCGATGAGGCCTCAAATTAACGCGGTTACCTCGGCCTGCTTTTATCATCTTAGGAGAATTGGGAAAATCCGAAGGTACCTATCTCCGGAGGCTCTCATTTTAGTCATCATGGCCCTGGTCACCTCACGTATCGATTACGCCAACTGTCTGTACGTGGGGATCCCTGCATACCATCTCCACCGGCTCCAGCTGGTACAAAACCAGGCAGCCAGATTGGTCTTCCAACAACCGAAATTCCAACACGTTTCACCTTTATTGGAAAGACTTCACTGCGCCCGGTAGCGTACCGCTGTACTTTTAAAATGGGTTGTATTGTCTTTAAAACTCTATCCACTCCCGCTCCTGTTTTTATTTCTCTCAGTCTTCATCCCTATGCTCCATCACGACATCTTAGGTCCTCTGCCCAAAATCTCCTGATCACCCCTAGGTTTAAACGTAAGAAACACGGAGGTGCTTGTTTTCCTTTTCTTGCCCCTTCCACCTGGAATTCCTTCCCCCTCTCCATTCGTCTTGCCCCGGACTATATCACTTTTCGCAAACTGTTGAAAACTCACCTGTTCCGTCTTGCTTACGACTAGCCTCTTTCACCCCTCAAGTCTCCTTCACTTGTCTCTGAGCGCCATGAAACCAATTGGTGTACGTGCGCGGTAACAAGCACTTTTAACATAACATTTTTAACATAACGTAGAAGAACTTCCTCTTCAAGAGACAACTTGCAGCCCAAAGGGGCTCAACCTCAGAACCTGGTTCTTGAACTAACGAGTCGCGATATCCTCCTTTTGGAAAAACTCAACGACCTTCCATCGATGTGCTCCATCAAGCTCTACTTGTTATCAGCACCTGAAAGTGTAAAGGATAAACCGTAACACTGTTCAACAAATCTGATATCTCATTATAATCAGAAAGGGAAGGAAAAACATAGGAAACTCATTATGCAGTATAAACATACTATGTCAAAATACAATGCAAGAACAATGCAGATATCTATGTTTGGGTGGGATAATCCTCGCCTCCCTGTCTTTAATAGAATTGAAAATTCATGTCAAGAATGTTTACAAATGTTTTATTCTATGTCAGGACTGGAGGCTCCGATTATGCTTGTTTAAAGCTTAGTCACCACGACAGAGGCCACATTCACAATAGGCTTTTAACAGAAAGTCTTAAAAGTGGTCTCTGTTGACCAGTCAGCTGAATTATTAATATCTGTAAGGCTGACAGCTAAAGAGAAAGACTTAGAAGCCATAGCCCCTCTGGCTGAGTGGGCTCCAAACTTTGATACATTAATGCCCGCTTCAGCCCTGAGCCAACGCATCCATCTTGACAAAGTGGCAGGAGTCACAGGGCGCAATGGCTTTTGCAACGCAGTTAGCAATTGACCCTTCATATCTGAACGAAACTCAGCCGTACTCACCTCATAGTCTTTTAAGCATTGCACGACACACAGCTTAGGATTATTAGGAAAAGCTGGGTAAGATATCGAAGAGGTATTACACTTAGTTCGCGTAGTGATAGCAAAAGTCACACCCTCTGGGGAGAATCTACGTCCCACTAAGTCTAACGCTCAGATATCTGAGACACACTTGCATGACACCAGACAAAGTAGCATGGTCAGTTTGGAAGACAGCTGTTTTCTTGACAAATACTTATTGGAAAGCCAGGCTTCCAAGAATCTCAGGACGGTAAACACATCCCACAATTCCGAGTATTTAGGGCAAGGGGGCTTGACCATTTGGATACTCGTGGGCAGTTTACACACCAAAGGATGCTCTCCACCTGGTTTGCTCTCCGCTGGTACATTCCCTGCTGAGATGGCTGACCAAAAATTGTTTACAGTCCTTTAAGCGAAGCCCGACTCAGATATAGAGGTCAAAAAGTTTACAATCAAAGAGACCTGCTTTAGAGAGATTCACTTCCCGTTGAGAGCACCAGGTACACCATTGTTTCCAAGCTGATGAGTACCGCTTGTGGGTCTTAGCTGGCCAGGCTTCGCTAATACATTTGTAGCGTCTTGTTAAAGGTCGGGGACCTTCCATCTGTCCCTGAAACCCGCCAAGGATCAGAGGAAGTAGTCCTGATTCTATCAATGGATGAGGGGCTTTTTGAGGGTCCAGCAATAGATTCCACCTCTGTGGAAGAAGGATCGGTACCACACATAACATTTCCAGAAGTACTGGAAACCATGCCTTGGCTCTCCAGAGTGGGGTGATCAGTATTAGCTCAGAGTGTTGACATCGGATTTGAGCTAGAACTCTGGGAATCATCATAAATGGAGCCCATACAAACACTTACCACGTCTCTCTCTGAAACCCCGCCGGATCAACATGGCCTTATTTAATTGTAGATCCCTCCCAAAACATCAAGTAGAAATCAACATGCTTCTACAGCCCTTGGAGATTGAGGTTCTCTTCCTCACTGAAACGTGGCTCAATGTCAACTCGGACCCAGACATCATCCAAGCACTCCCCCCAGGTTACCTTATAAAACATCTGGACAGACCCTCTGGTACCGGGGGAGGGATAGCTATTATCTACCGTGACCACCTGTCCTGCACCTTCAAGGACAGCCCAATCCAGGACTGTGAAAACGTCCACTTCTCCATTCACCTACCACCAGATACAACCCTCTCAGGGATCTTAGTCTATCGCCCCCCAGGATATCAACGACTCTTCTGCGATTCCCTAGTAGAAACCATCACCTCTCTGGCCTGCCTTACTCCCAACTTTACGGTCCTGGGAGACCTAAACCTTCACTTCGACGATCCAAACAACAAAATAGCCGCCGATCTCAAAAACGATCTAGCCTCTCTTGGTCTTAACTCAAAAAACAGCCATGCAACCCACACCTTGGGCCATATGTTAGACCCGATATTCTCAAACCTTCCGAGGCTAATAGTGAATACCCCCACCCCTATCCCCTGGTCCGATCATTTCCTTATCCCCTTTAACCTTAAGTTATCGGCAGAAATACTGGAGACTCCCCTGGAGCAACCTCCATCTCGTCCCTGGCAGAAACTGGACACAAATGTATGGGCTCAAACACTTGCTCAGACCCTGCCAGCTTTAGACGACAACCCATCCCAGGCAGACGCGCAACTACGCGACTGGATAGTTCAATCCCTGGATACAACCCTTCCCGTCAAACCCCTTCCCAGTAAGAGAAGAAGTCTTAAATCCCCATGGTTTACCCAAGAGTTGCACCTGCTTAGGAAACAGTGTAAAAAACTCGAGCGTCTCTGGAGACGGGACTGGGCACACGAAAGCAAAATCGCATATAGATCAGCGATAAAACATTACAAATCTTGTATAAAAAATGCACAGACACATTTTTTCGAGAAAGCAATACTGACAGCTTCTAATTCCTCCAAAGAAACTTACCGCATTGTGCGCCTCCTTACAAAAACCCCGGTTCCTGTCACGGCACCAGACCCATCTGGTACCAGATGCAATCAAATAGCAGAATTTTTCGCTACAAAAATCAGTAATATCTTGGAATCCCTCCCACCCCCCATCCCCTCCCAAACTCCCAGCATCTCTTCTCCGAGTGCAGAAACCCCACGCCTCCTAGCTTTCCCCGAGGTCACTACTGATCTGTTTTTATCTACCTTACTGTTGGACCCGGTCCTTTGGGCAGGTTCACCCCGTGACTTTTTTGCTTTTTCCTAGCCTGTTTTTGGAACCTGGATTGGTGATTTTAGGCCTCTGCGCACTTTTTCACTGTGGTACCGTGTAAAGTGCGTGTGCTCTCTGTGAATGGATGGTGAGTGACCTGCCCTCCCATAGGAATGAATGGGGAATATGTATGCCCTGGTAGATTCCTGATGCATGGGGAGTGCAGGGTCGAGTTTGATATGTGTGAACTCGTGGTAAGGAATGCTGCAGAATGGTATATGCGGCATGGCTGTGTCTAGTCTAGAAGCGCCACTTTTAGAAGTTGGCATAATTGTGTAGTGAGTCTGCTGGCACGTGATTGGCTGATGAGCCTGGCCTGCTGGTGGATTGACTGTCTGGTTTGAGTAGAACAGGGTCTGCAGGGCCCCGGAGGAGGGGGTCTGAGTCCTGGAGGAGGGGGTCTGAGTCAGCCGTAGATGAAAGGCCACCATCTGCTGTCACGGATGGGAGGGAAGAGCTCTGGTGGTGCCAGGCTGTGCCTGTCAGCCCACCCTGCTGCCTCTCCCTTCTGATGGCCCACTGTCACCTCTGACCTGAGGTTGACAGGAGAGGGAAACCAGATACACCCAGGGCTTAGGGCTCGCTTACACAAAGACTTCAAAAGACTTCAAAGCCTTTTCTGTGTATAAGAAGGGGCTGTGTTCCCTTCCAATTTGTTCTTGTCTTGTTCTGTTGCTGGCGGGAATCTACCCGGGGCGGGCGCTGCCCAGCCCCTGGAGGCTGATGGACTGCTGGGGGACTCTTCCTGACTGTCCCCTTGCCTGCTGCATTGCTTGGAAGACTTTGCTGGTCAATAGCGCTTAGGAGCGCTTTGCCTATTTTTCTAGCGCTTTGGAGCGCTTTATTGCTCCAAGCGCTGGAGAGCGCTTTATTTGTCTTCACAGCGCTACTTGGCCCCAAGCGCTTAATAGCGCTTCAACTTTTATGGGGCTGGTTGTATCGAGGGTGCCACCCCTCGGACCGTGGTTCCCCGCCTGCCTGCCTAAAGAGGAGGGCCGCTGCGCTGCCCGCAGCGACCCGGAAGTGGTCGGCCGGCCGGCCAATCTCAGCGCGGCCGGCCGGAAGTCCCGCCGCCCCCCCCCCCCCCCCCGCAGTCGGCGGGGAGAGGACGAAGAAGGCGCGGGAGATGGCGGCGGTGGACGGGGCTCCTCTCGGCTGAGGGAGCCCCAGAGAAACGTGGCGGCCAGCTGACAGGGCTCCCGTGTGCCGAGGGAGTCCTGCCGAGAGAGAGAGGTCCGGCGCGGGAGCAGCGAGGCTCCCATGTGACCGGAGCTGCCACGCGGAGGAAGGCGTGCCGAGGAATGGCTGCTGGGGCTCCCGTGTGCTGAGGGAGCCCCGAGTGAGCAGAGCGGAGGGGGCGCGAGGCACATGGTCGGTGCCTGCCCCTACCGCAGCCGGCGAGAGTGAGCCGCCGCCCAGCAGAGAAGCCGCCGCCCGGAGGAGCCCGCCCAAGAGAGCCCGGTGAGTCGGAAGGGCTGGGGGGGGCTCCGTGCAGCTGCTGTGGGTGCCGGAGAGCGGCACCTGGGCGGGAGTGGAGGTAGGGCGGCCCCAGCTGACAGTGGGCCGCCCCCAGGTTTCGACGGAGCCTGAGGCTCCAAAGCCCATATTTATGTTGAGAGCCCCGGGAGGCGCAGGGGGCGTGTCGTAACTCTGAGTCCCCCGAGTGGGACTCCAACGGAGTGGGTGACTTCCCTACGAGCCCTGAGAGGCTCCAACGCAGGCCATATTTGTTTAAGGAGTCGAGATGGCTCCTGGGACACCTCGGGGCATATTGTCGATGCCCGTCCCCTCCTGGGCTTGTGTAGGTCTGGTGCCAGTGAAAGCACCATGGTGGTTCTAAGAGCCTGCTAGGCTCAGGGGGCATATTTGTTCAGAGCCTGGGTGGCTCCAACGTTGCGCAGTGTCATGCCAGAGCCTGTGTGGCTCCAACGTGGACCTAGCTGTCGGTAGAGCCCGTGGGGCTCCAACGTGGCGCAGTTTGCGCCTGAGGGCCAGTGAGGGCCCGGGCACAGTTTTGATGATTCTCCAGCTGCCCAGCAATTAGTGGGCAGCTGCACCGTTTAGGCGCAATTTCAGGAGAGAGTCCCTGTGTGGGACAGCGAGGGCACAGTGGTGCCCGGCCTTCCCAGCTGCGTAGCACTTAGTGCCAGCTGCAACGTTTAGGCCCTTGTGAGTGTTCCCAGGGGCCCAGCAAGTAGTGGGCCCCTGCATCGTTTAGGCCCCTGACATTGAGACTCAGGGCGTGCTAGCCCCAACAAGGCCAGTTGGCCTAGGGACTGCCACAGGTGGTGGCTTATGTAGGTTTTGCGCAATTGTATGGTTCTTGCACCTCTGAATGTGATTTCTTGCATCATGTCTTATTCCTGCACCTCTGAATGTTTTTAGACATCATGTGACTATTGCGCTACTGTATTATTCTGGTACCTCTGAATGTAATTTTATTGCATCATGTGCTTTATTCATAACACCGCTGAATGTGTAGGTTTATGCATTATGTGTTTTTCTTGACTACTCCTCTGAATGTATATTTATGCATCATGGGTAATGTGTCCTTTCTTAGACCCCTAAAACGCTGTGTGCTACTTAGGTGGTTTTCCTTTACTACTCCTCTGAATGTGTTTCATACATCATGGGTAATGTGTTCTTTCTTAGACCCCTAAATGCTGTGTGATACTTAGGGGGTTGTTCTTTTTAGTACAGGTGGTCCTAGTGAGGTCCTGGTCCCCTGCGTGACAGTCTCCTAAGGGGTTTAGGGTTGCGTAGGTGGTACTTACCTGTTCCCAGTAGTTACTGGATGTGATCTATAACTGTTACTTTGTGTTACAGTGAAGTTTCTATACTTTTATTCTAATTACTGACAAGTATTTCTATATCTGCAAAGTGTTGATTCAGACAGTGGCCCATGTGGCCCTGTCTTGTAAATAATCCCTTGTGAATATTGCCGTGCCAGTTGGCACAATGTACATGTGTAATTTCTATCTGATATGTTTTGACAATACAAAAGTTATTTTAATATAACCTTGTGTGGAGTCTCTTTTGTGGTGTACCTAGTATGTTGTTGCTGTTGTGCGCTGACGCAAATGCTTTACACATCGCCTCCGAGTTTAGCCTAGACTGCTTGTGCCAAGCTACCTAGAGGGTGAGCAGGGGTTATCTTGGCGGGTGACTTCCTTGCCCTGACTGGAATGGTGGTTTCGGCCTGGCTTTGGCGTCAGCCTTAGCCTACCCGAAATAGCCGGTTTCCTACACTTACAATCAGTGAAAAGTGGGGCCCCTTCAGATCCTGCTCCGCTGAGCAAATTAAAATTAGTCGCCGATACTATCACGCCACCCTTCACCCAACTGATTAATAACTCTCTGGCCTCCGGCACTGTTCCAGAGAACTGGAAAAAAGCGACAGTTAGGGCGCTGCTGAAAAAACCTCACCTGGACCCTAAAGACTTATCCAGCTTTAGACCCATCTCTCTCCTCCAAGCCATGGGAAAAATCGCCGAACGAATTGTTAATTTCCAACTGTCTCTCTTTTTAGAGACCAACAATCTCCTGCGCCATTCCCAGACAGTGTTCAGACCGGGGCAGGGTACCGATACCGCACTTCTTGCCGTAGTCGAAGAGGCACGAACCATCATAGACGCAGGAGGATCAGTGGCAGTGATCCTCCTCGACTTAAGTGCCGCCTTCGACACTGTGGACCACTCCATTCTTCTCCACCGACTCAGCTCGGCAGGAGTTTCTGGTACCGCCCTGTCCTGGATCAAATCCTTCCTGGGGGGTAGAACCTTTCAGGTGTCCGACGGACCTGTGCTGTCCAAATCGTTCCCCCTTCAGTGTGGGGTTCCTCAGGGCTCCTCCCTGAGCCCCACGCTTTTTAATGTCTACATGTCCCCCCTAGAGGACGTCATTACCCCATTTGGTTTAAAAACTGTCATGTATGCTGATGACACCCAATTGGTGGTATCTTTAAACCACTCAAGTCAAAGCCTGGACAACTTGGCGGACTGCCTAAATAACATCCATTGCTGGATGTGCGAATCTCGCCTCAAGTTAAACGGAGAGAAATCCGAGATTCTACTGCTAGGCAACCCACGCAAACTCCCAATGTCCCTCTCTTGACCTCTATGCATGGGCACACCTCCTACCCCGAAGGCAGAAGTCAAGAGCCTGGGGATCTGGCTAGACCAGGAGCTTAGTTTGAAGACCCAGGCCAGGAAAACCTCTGGCATCTGCTTCGGTCTCATCCAACAAGCACGATAGATCCTCCATCTTCTCCCCTTCCAATCTAGGAAAATGCTTATCCACGGTCTGGTGAACTCTAGATTGGACTACGGAAATGTCCTGTACCTAGGAGCTCCGGCCGCAACCTTAAAAAAACTGCAATATGCCCAAAATGCAGCCGCCAGAATCCTTACAGGTACCAAGTCCAGATGCTCGGCCAAACCGGCTCTCAGAAGTCTCTCTCTCTTTATTATACAGTTAATAAAAACCGTAATGTACAAACAGAACAATGCATGTTAGATTAACATTTTAAAATATATAAAAACATGATCAGGTTCTTAATGTTGGGCGTTTATGCAGTGCAATTAAAATAGTATTGACGAACTTCCCAGCTCTTGCTAATACTTGGGCTGGATTATTACTAAAACACAAAGTCGATGCTTCGCTACTGTGTCTCAGTGATTGTTCCCGAAAGACGGGAATCAGTAGGCGACGTCGATCAGAGGCAAAGAATGGGCAACAGCAAAGCAGGTGGAGCCAGGACTCATGTTTATAGTTACAAAACCTGCAAGAGGGCTGCTCGTTCCACCAGGCCCACTGGGGGTTAAAGTCAAAGATTGGTAGAGCTAGCAGCCTCATGTATAGTATTTTGTTGCGAGTCTGAGGGTTGAGGGAGTAGTTGAAGTATCTTTGTGGTTTTCCCTTGATGTATGATTCGTTCAAGGCAGTAAAGAGTTCGTTTTTAGATAGCCCGGCAACGTCGGATTGAAATGAAATTGAGATGATTTGTTTTGTTAATGTTTTTTTCCATGTTAGCAGGGAATTAGTTGGGTTAGTAAGAGAGGTTGGTTCGATCTTTAGTGTAGAGATAGCGAGGTGCAACTGTTTGTGCCAAGGGGAGTGATCGTCTTTAAACGCAGCTTGTAGTTGCTCTTTCAAAGATTGTCCTGGTGCTCGTAAGGTGTGTATATAGTATTTGATTAGGTCGCCCAGGCAATAGAGGTTTGCACGTGTCAGGCCCAGCTCGAGTCTCATCCTCGACCTCCTCACATGCTGCGGAACGGAAAAGATTTTCTTGTAAGCTTTTATTTGTATATTTTCCAGAAATGCGTCCATTTTCCCGGGAAAGGCTAAGTGGCCGTAGGTCACTGCAGGTAATAGTTTGGCCCGCAGCACCCTTAGGATTGGTTCGGCTGAGGGACTGTGCAAATGGCGATTCAGGCGCCTAAGGCTATGGATGATCCTCATACCCTTGGACCTTAAGTGTCCGAGGTGTGCTGCTTGGTTTGCCCTGGCATTGAACCAAACTCCTAGGTAGTTGTAGCTGGTGCAAGTCGTTATTTGTGTTCCCCCTGCTCTCCAAATAAGATTTTTCTTTTTGTAGCTCCCAAAGATCAAAATTTTGTTTTTTGATTCATTCATCACAAGATGGTTCTTTATATTATATTTGTTGAGAGCAGTGAGCGATCTTTGCAATCCTGTTTTCGTGTGGTCCATGATGATGATGTCATCGGCATATTGCATTGTCTGTAGGCGAAGCCCGCCCAGTTTTGGGGCAGCCAAGGCTGCGTCAGCCAGTTCCTTTGGTAGATCCGCGGTGTAAAGATTGAATAGTAGCGGAGCAAGTACACAGCCTTGTTTTAGGCCGTTTTCAGTTATTATTTTTTTGGACAATGTTTGTGCACTGGTTTTAATCCTAACCCAGGTGTTATGGTGCAAGGATATCAAGGCTGAAAGAAGAGGAGATGGTATTCCCCAGGAGTTTAATTTGTTCCACAACGTCCCACGGTTGACCCGGTCGAAGGCTGCGCTGTAGTCCACGAAGAAGCAGAATAGAGGTAATTGGCGAGCCAGGGTAGCTTTCCGCGACAAATAGGACAGTGCCATTATGTTGTCCATCGTGGAGCATCCTGCTCTAAAGCCTGACTGGGAGTGAGGAAGGATGTTATTTTCGCTGGCCCAGTTTTCTAGTTCCGCCAGTAAGACCCGGGCGTATGCTTTGGCTTCGATGTCTAGCAAGGCTATCAATCTGTAGTTGGACGGATTTGAGAAGTTGCCCTTTTTGTGGATTGGATGTAGGATTGAGCCCTGCCAAGAAGGTGGAATTTTAGCTGTGAGGAAAGCATGTGCGAAAAGGGGTGTGAGGAGTTCAGCCCAAAACTGACGGAATTTTTTAAAGACTGCTGCAGGTATTCCGTTTGGGCCTGGTGCTCCGTCGTTCTTCATGCGACTAATGATCTTACTTACTGCGTTTTCTGCTAAGGCCAGGCCGGAAATATTTCCGTTGAGTGGGGCTAGAGGCATAGGGGTGGATGAGCGCTCCCGTGCCCCACCGTTATAAAGTTGATTAATGTGCTCCACCCATACGTTTTCAGGGACTCCGTTCTCTCTGGTGTGGCCGTTGTTGCTAAGCTGGTTGATATACCTCCAAAAATGGGCCGGATTTCTGTCCTTTAGGAGGAAGAACATTTTTAACCAGGCTTCCTCTATGCGTTTGCTCCGTTGGGCCCATGCGCGTTTCTTGCGAGCTGCCCTGTATGGCCCATTCGTGGATAGCTGGGCAGCTCTTTCTGCTTTTTTCCTGCGATTTGGGCCGTTTTGCCTCTTTCGTTTATTATCAAACGTTTCCTCGTTAGGGGGTTGATTAAGGGTTGTTGCATTCCGTTTTTTTTGAACGGCGGATGAACCCCCCAGAGCCTGATGCAAGTCGCTAAGAAGAATGGGCCAATGATACAAAATGGCTTCTGGGCCGATAACGCTTTTTAGTTGGGCGTTTTTCGTTACCCAATCGGCCAATTTTGGATCTAGATTAATGGACCATTTAATCCTACGTGAAAATTGCTCGTTTTCCTCGCCTATAGGTTCGCCTGTTGGTGTAAATCTGCAGGACGCGGTAAGGAAAAGACTAAAGGAAGCTCTTAAGGGCCTGTGATCGCTCTCGGTTCGATGATCGATGTTAAAGTCCATTAGGTGGGGGGCAAGCGTGTTTCCAACGAACAGATAGTCAATGGTGGAAATGTTTCTATAAGTTGGGAGGGGTGCCCATGTATGGTCGTTTGCTTTTCTTAGGCTAGAAGCAGATGATATAGAGCTAGCTTTAAATAAAGCTTGTAGATACGCGACCTCTTTGGCGGGATTTTTTTCGTTTGATGATTTATCGAGCAGTCTGTTGTTAAAGTCCCCGGCTATGAGAGGGATGTGGTTGGGGTATTTAATAAGAAAGTCTCCAATAGTGGCGGCCAGGGCGTCCAGAGCTTGGTTTCTCGGATGTAAGGCAGGATTGACATAGCAGTTAAAGAGAAGCAAACGGAGCGAGTTGTTGTGATTTTTTAATCCGTTGATGCATACTACTTGTGTTCCGGTTGGGTCAGATCCTATCATAGTTGCTTCCAGTCTGTGAGAGTGTTTGATATAGGCCGAGAGCCCACCCGTTGGCCGCCCGAAAATGTTCCGTCTCGTGGCTGGGACATGGAGTTCGTAGTATCCGGAAAGAGGGGTGGTGGTAGTTGCCCATGTCTCCTGAAGGCAGATTAGATCGCCACTTTGAAGGTACTCTACAGCCGGGATGTTCTTGATCAATTTCTGGAGCCCGGCCACATTCCAGGATATGATTGTGAGGCCTTAGAATTGATTGTTCCAAGTGTAGTCTGTTTTGTCTTTGAGGGAGTCAAAGATACCGTTGAGCTGACTGTCGACCATTTTCGAGTTGGTGTCCTGGTTGGTAGTTGAGGGCCTGAGAGCTGGAAAGGACCCTTCTCTGGTTGCTGGAGCAAGTGATCCTCAGTTGTTCTTGCTGATGAGGAATATTGACCTGATAGTGTCCAGGGCCCGGATCTTCTCCGCACTTTAGAATGGAATAAGTGTTTTTGGAATTTTCAGATAGAACATGTGGGTATCTAGGTTGAGGTTGGGGCCTGATCTCTATGCCCCAGTCTGCTAGTTGATTTACTTCGTGTAGCATTGCTGTCAGGTGTGTCTGTTGTTTTAGCCCTACCACAGTTGACTCGTCGTGGGAATCACCTGGCAGACTTAAAAATGTTACCCAGGCGATGTCAGCGGATCGTATATGGTTCAAGGATGGAATGTTGTTGAGCAGACCCAGAATATTTCCTCTGTTCAAGACATCGTAGTTGCCTTTAGCATGGTATCTTGGAGTAAGTACGACGGTCACCTCTTCTGGTGTTAGGCGTCTACTGATCCTTGGGGTTCCAGATGTGACTTGACTGTCAGGCTCGGGTGTTGGTCTGTGTATTGAAAGAGTACTGAAAGCCGTGGGTCCGAGTGGGAATGTTGCCGTCTGTTGGATCTCCGTGTTTGTATTGTGTGTAATGATAGAGGATGGTTGCTCAATAACCTCGGGATAAGAACTTAGGATAGATAGTCCGGGAGCAGGACATTTCCCTACGCCTGAGGCTGCTGCAGGTTCAGGGCCAGTAGACGTAGAACAGGCCTCGCCTTTTGATTTGTTATGAAAGCTAGTCAGTGAGGCGGTGGGAGGAGGCGCCACTCTGGTTGGCTCTTCATCGAGGCTCTTGATCTTTATTGATTTTTCTGGTAGGTTAATTGGTACCATTTCTTTAACTTTCTTGCTTGATGTTTTTTTCCTGAAGATTGGGAACAGTTTAGCTGAACTGGTGTCTGGGTTAATTGTGTGTATGCGGGTGGTAAAGGATGCTGCTCGATTTTTGGATTTTTTCCTCTTTTGTGCTTTCTTGAGCTTTTTCTTTGCTTTCCTGGAAAGTGGGGCTACCTTTTGGTTGAGCGCTGTAGCTGCATCAAGATCTTCTGTTGTTTGGCAAGTATTCGATGGATATGATACGGTGGATGTAGTCTGCGTTGAAAGTATTGGGCTAGGAGCTGCAGGTGGGGTCGGCTGCGGATTTTTTGTTGGACTAACTGTAAAGTCTGTGGATCGGTTGACTAAGTTGTTAGTTGGTTCCTTGTGTTGGTTGGTTGATGCCAATGACAAGGAAGGTCCAATGGGGAATCTTGAGCAGCGAGCTCTCAGAAGTCTCCACTGGCTCCCGATCAAAGAAAGGGTCACTTTTAAGGCCTTATGCATCACACACAAGCTAATGCAAGGCAAAGGCCCGCCAATCTTGAAATCCCTCATCAAACCCTACCACCCTAACAGACAACTCAGGTCTGACTCTCTCTCCCTTGCCTGCATTCCAAGAATAAACAGAGCACGATCAGGGGGAAGATTGTTTTCCTACAATGCCCCTAAACTATGGAACTCTCTTCCGCTGTCCATTCAAAGAGAACACAACTTACTCACTTTCCGCAGGCAACTAAAAACTTGGCTCTTTCCATTAACCTAGCTCTCCCCCCTCCCCCTCTGGAATAATAGGTTGTATGTCAGCGCTGGGACGCCCCAGGGTAGCTACGCGCTTTAGAAATCTAAAAATAAATAAATAAATAAAGGCATAACACAGAAATGCTGGCCAGTCCTGAAGGAACGCATCAGTGGCGATTGCCTTCAGATCCGGACGCCAGCTGTAAAAGGCTGGGAGTTGTCAGTTGAGGCATGATCCAAAGAGGTCCAACGTGCAAGGGCCTCAAAAGGTAGTTCAGTGACTGGAAAACCCGGGGATGGAGTCTCCAGTCGCTGAAATCCCTAAGATGTCGGGAGTGCCAGTCGGCCACCTCGTTGTTGAGGCCCGGGCGGTATTCCGCTACCACTGAAATTCTGTACTGAAGGCAAAAATGCCAGAAATCCTTGGCGATTTCTGCCAGAATCCGGGACCACATTGTCCATGTGAAGAAGGATACAACAGTCTATCTTCTGAGGAGAAAGACAACGAATCGCAACGGAGCCCGCCAGTAGCTCCAGACAACTGATATGTAATGAAAGTTCCTCCTGTGACCAGCAGCTGCCAGTGGACATATGACCGCAATGTGCTCCCTAACCCCAACGGTCGGCAGCACATTCAATCACTATTTTCGGGAAGGGTCCGAAGGGGGCTCTCTATTTCCATGCCTCCATGTGGTCTAGCCACCATAACATCTCCAACCTCGCCTCCTCTTAGAGGGGAATCAATTCCACATATCCGAGGCCTATCCGGAGATGCTGAATGTTTAGCCTTTGAAGTGCTCGTTAGGGGATCCGGGAAGATCACCTGAATTGACGAGGCAAGCAGCCCAACGGCCCGGGCTACAGATCTCAATGATATACTCTGCTTGTTCAAAATCAATCTCAACTCTCTATTGATTGACCTGACTTTCTGAACTGGAAGGTGAAGTTGAAAATTCTGTGAGTTGATCTGAAAACCTAGATATTTGATTAATTGGGCTGGAGTTAGTGTTGATTTCTGAGGATTCACAATAAATCCCAGACTCTGCAAAAGATTTATCGCCTATGCGAGGTGGGTCACCACTAGCGAAGGACAGCGAGCCATGAAGATGATGTTGTCTAGGTAAATTATTAGACTAACACCCCGTGCTCTCAATGATTCCACCACTGGACAAAGGAGTTTGGTGAAGCACCATGGTGCTGACGAAAGGCAGAAGGGGAGGACTTTGTATTCGAAACAAACTCCTTGCCAGTGGAACTGCAGAAAACGTTGATGTGATGCGTAGATGGGAACTGATAGATACGCATGTTTCAGGTCCAAAAGGACCATCCAATCCCCTTCTTTAAGGAAGTTGCGCAGAGGATGGATGCCCTCCATCTTGAAGTGTCGATATACTACGCATCCATTGAAATCGTTTAGATTTAAGACGAGTCTGGATCCACCCCCCTTCTTCTCGACAAGGAAGATATTCCTGGTAAAGCCGCAGGGGTGAGGGTCTGTAATCACTATGGCCCCTTTCCTTAAAAGGGGGTCTATCTCTTCGGAGATAAAGTCCTGCTCTTGTTGGGAAAAATACTTTTGAGGGCTGGGAGAACCCTGACTGTGGGAGCTGTGAAGTTCTATCTTGTACCCTTGCCCTGTCTCTAGGATCCAAGCATCTTGCGCGATTGAGTGCTGAGTTTGCAGAAATAACTGGATCCTTCCCCCCAGAGTTACTTCCAAACATGGGATCAGCCTCACCTGAATTACAGGTATCTTGTTGTCCACCCTGATTTCCTACATATCTGTCCTTTCGGAATCTATTCTTGGCACGTCGGGTCGGGTAGAAGCAGGAGTTAGTATTGCAATTGGAGTCCTGGTTACCTCCTTGATGTTGGTGGTATTGACCACGAGTGGTGCCTTTGTTGTAGCCCCGGCTGAACGACCACCCTTGGTATCGTCCGGCCCTGCCAAAAATCGGTCGGAAAGCACGTTTGAGGGAGCCTTGTGCTTTGTCCAACCCACTGAAGATGGCAAAGAATTTAGTAAGCTCTTTAAGGAAAGGCTGGTTGAATAGGAGGCCCTGGGCAAGGGGGCCTGACTCAGAGGAGGAAAGTTCTGCTAATTTGGGGTCCAGCTTCAGTAAAATTGAGCGGTGCCTCTCGCTGGACATTACGCAGTTCGCATTTCCTAATTGGCATACCGCCCTCTGCACCCATCTAATCTATTCTTCCGGGTCTATAGCTAATGCAGACTCTTTGGCTCTAAAGCCCAGCTCCAGTATTTTCATCAAGGAGCCTGTCAGGTCTAAAAGTTTGTCCTGGCATGATCTCCATGCCCGGTCTGTGCCCTTTTTAGGGTCTTTGGAGTACTTCTTCAAATACGTGAGCATCGAGAGATCAACCTCAGGAGTCTCCGCCACTTTTTCTGGCAGGTCTTGTCTTGGGTATTCCGATCTTAGTCGCGCCCTCCCGTCCTTGTCGAAGGCCTGCGGAATATGGGATTGGATGTAGTCGGCCACTTCCTGAGGCGGAAACCAAGCAGAATGATGAATAGGATGAATTATTTCTCCTGGCTCGAAAGTAAGGAGCTTAGGTTGGGAGGGGTCTTGGGTGTCGCTCCTTCTTTGATCTCTTGGAGGGTCTGGGAGCCTCTTCATGTTCGGACACGTGGTCAGAAGAGGTATCCTCATCATCATCCTGAGGCATTTCCGTGACAGTAGCCTCATGAGTTGGGGGGACTGTTTTCATGGTCATTAGTCATAGCCTTGGCCAGTTTTGCGAAGTCTGCAGCATGGGGATTTCTGACCCCTTCCCACTGGTTTCGGGACGGCTGCTGGAACTGGGGAACCAGCCCTGTTGTTGGGCATAGCCGCATAGATGGCGCTTCAGGGGCTCTATCGCTCTCACCAGGGCCCTATTAACTGAGTGTTGCACTCCTGCATCTAGTGCGGGTGGAGAAGCGTGGCTCAGTGGTTAGAGGCGGCAGACCCGGTGTGAGAAGTTGGCCTGATGTGCAGTGTTCACTATTCTAGTGATCACTATATATCAGTCCAAACAACCCTTATTGATGATTGGTTGTAAGTCAACCTTATAGACCAGCTATCCTAGTAGCATGGATACGAGCAGTCTAAGGCTAAGACTCTAGAGGGCGTGTTAAGCCAGCTGTTTTACCATCACATTACCCCTTGAACACCCAGTGAAAGGACACCACACAAGTGTTATGAAAATAAACAATGTATTTATTAGAATCACAACAACCCTGTACTCTTTATGAGGACAGGGTGCTAGGCACACAACAAAACTCTTACGAAAATACTTAAGTTAGCACGTTATACACAAATGCCCGAGGGGCACGAAAAACCATATACTTAAAAAGTGGAATGCGAAATTACTAGCAGGTAAGTACAGTACTAATAGGCTTTGGAATCGCTAGGACTTGACTATAGAATCGTTAGATTACTTCTAGGAGGCCTAGGGGACTCGGGTGCAGAGTGTGCACTCTCACGCGGGATGCGGGACAAAGTCTATGGGAGCTAGTAAAGGCAAAGTTAGTGTTCACGGGCGAGCCCGACCTGGTAGGAAGAAAACGACAGTGGATCCTGAGGCTATGCTGGGACACCGAAGTGCCGAAGTTACCTAGCCCAGGGGCTGCAGCTGCATAGGTCTGAAAAGACGTCGGGAATCTCGTTGCCGGACCAGGAGCCTGGAAGAAGGAAGTTGCTGGCAGGCGACCAGTGAAGAAAAGTTCGATGGATCCAAGCCTGGATCAAGGAAGAAGAAAACCTGAAAGCAGAGGGGACCAAGTTCTTGAATCACTAGCCAGTGATTAAGTGGGCACCAGGATGGCACCGGGCGAAGTCACCTCGACTAGGTGAGTGGGCGACGCTGGCTCTGCAGATCTCACGGACCAGGAGGCGTTGTCGGCGACCAGGATGGAGAGGCGAGCTGTCCCACGATGGATGAAGCTGTCGGCGTCGAAGTTACCCAGGATTGGGCAACAAGCCTTGGCTAATTCAAGCCCACGCGGTGGACTCAAAATGGCGTCTTGAGTGGACCAGGAGGGTCCGGGGTGCTCCTCTTTTGGAAGGGAGCAAGGGCCAGCCTGGAGCAACCAGACCAGCAGCAGAAATGTCGTCGGGCGTCGTTCAGAAGGCCACAAGCCAGCGGGCTAGTAGCCAAACAACGCGGTGAGCAGCAAAAAGCAGAAGGGCCCCACGCAGATCGTGGAGATGCTGGGAGGCTGCACTTCGGTGCTGGAGCTGCTCAGGGTCGGGGCTTCTCGGACCCCAAAGCACTCACCAGGAAATTACTCGGCGGGCTTGCTGGAAAGAAGTCGTGCAGTCTTGAAGATGGCCGGTCCCTCGAGGTCTCGTCACACCCACGAATCTCATCGTGACTGATGATGCAGGTAGAGGTCAGAGGTGCCAGGGAAGCCGGTTCTCGTCGAGCTGGGCAGTCTTGATCCGGAGGAGAGACTTGCAGCAGACCGCAGTGTTCTTAAGATGGTGCCTGCGGATGCAGGGTGACTACTCCTTAGTCACAAGGGAGAAATCTTAGGAAGAAGTCTTGAGTTCCTTTCGTGGAAAGTAGTTTCAGGATTCAAAGATGATCTGATTTGGAAGGGGGCCAGTTCCTACCTTTATCCTGTAAAAAGGGGCTGGCACGCGACTAAGTCCTGCCCTAGGGGTGGGACTAGGAGGGGGGTGGTTACACCCACTTCCTTGGCGGGCTTTTCCCCAGCACAGGGTCTGGAGTGACCCTGGAACTGGTTCCAGCCAGCCTATGCACAGTGAGCACCGGGGTGCCACGTGCAGTCACCTTCCTCTAAAGCCCTGCCTACCTACAATACACAAAACCCTGTCTGGGACGGTGCTGGCACCGCCCCTGGCAGGAAACCCTTTGTCCTTATCTCCTGCTCTGGGAGGACTCCCAGCAGCAGGAGGGCAGACTTGTGTCTCGGTGGCAGCATCCATTTTGTGGAGCTGAGGCTCTGTTTGACTTTAACCGGGGTTAGGGGTTACATACATGTCGTGTCCCTCTAGAAGGGTGGAATGCTAACCCCGTCGCCAGAATTGGCGAGGGGTTAGTATTCCAATTCGTATGACACCTTACTCGACATGTTTTGATAAAGCGATACCAGAGTTGGCATATAACCGCGAGGATTATAATGCACTTAAGAGTATATGGTATGCGATATCATGGAAACGGCTAAGGGATGGATCCCGAAAGCCGCAGACAGGCTCAGCTCATGCCAGAGCACCATCTCACACGATTCCAAGCACTCTGCCTCCAGGATTGTTAAGGCCTGCCATAGGAGTGACTGATAGGAGATCTGTGTGTCCATTTTAAGGTTAGATATAGGTATACTATATCTAAAGCAAAGGGTGATTACACCACCTTGCCCCAGCTGTCGTGCAGCCAGTTGTGTCAGATTTGGATGGCCAGCCAGGGGTGGCATAATACATGCTGCAGCCCCTGGTAGGCCCTGGGTACACCTATGCCCTGGGTACCTAAGGTACACTGTACAGGGACTGATAAGGTGGCTCAGTATCCAATTTAGATATGTACCTAAGGTACATGGAATCCATTTTACAGAGAGAGCAGTGGGCCTGAGGTCCTGAATAGCAGGGCCTCAGGTCAACTAAGTCAGAAAACCAGCAAAACACCAGGCAAAAAGTTGGGGGCAACCATAGTCAGGGATCTACCTTCCTACATAACCCCCCCCCAAACGAAAGGAGATAAGGCTATCCTTGTCCAGGTAAGCCTATATTGCCTAAGTGGCCATTTAAGGAAGTACCAGCACTGGCATGGTTACCCCCTATGTCATGGTCCACTAAGCAATCCCTCACCCTAAGGGTGTCTGAGGGTCTCCACCATAGGGAATCTCTACCTGTGGTGTGTATTGTCAAAGAAAAAGGCTGGTGCTGAAATGGAGTACTGAAGTGAGGCTCCACTAACTTTGGGCTCAGCTTCCTCCAATCATTTTCCACCATAGAGGCCTTTCTTTCCAAGACTGAGTTGTTTTGGGCTCTCAGGGTCAACCTCTGGCTACCTACAGCTGGAGGTTGGGTCCCTCTGTTTGGCTTACTGGAGGGACAGGTCAGGTCTGGGGCCCTCAGGTCCCAAGTTTGGCTGTGCCCAACAGTGTCCATCTGTGGGAGGTCCCTACCTAATTTTAAGGGGGATCCCTCAGGAGTATGTTTTATTTTCACTTGGCTAGGACTACTAGCTTCAGTGCCCTTAATCTGCTGATTGGGAAATTCTTTTGGACAGGGGGCCCCTTGGGGTCCAACACTGGCCTCCCTGACCTCTGCAGCCCTGGGCTGACTGAGGCAGGGTAGAGAGGGGCAGGTTACCTGCTCCAGACTGGGTCCCACCTTGGAAGGGTCCACTGACATCAGGGGCTCTGCCAGGCTAGGCCTGACTACCTCTGTGGCAGTTTCTTCACAAGGGGTCAGATCAGTTCCCTGAAGAGGCTGATCCTCTCCTAAAGTCTGGTGGGAGGGAGATTTCTCTTCCTCCTCCATACTCTCTGTCTGAGTGGAGTGATCCATAGTTTCAGGCTTCACAACACTATCATCTGTCTGAGTTTGAGCGGTGGCCATCACAACTCTCCCAACCTTTTCAGGAGGGGGCTCAGTTTGGGTGTGGGCTGTTACCATGACAGCCTTGACAACCTGTTCTGGGAAGGAAGTTGTCTGAGATTGGGTTGTGACTGGCACAACCCTCCTGACCTGTTCAGGGAGGACATCTTGGACTGGGGCTGTGGCTAACACTGCCCCACTAACCTTACCATGGGGGTTTACCATTCTAGAATGGGTTTCTTGCTCTACCTCAGCCCAGGCTGAGGTCTCTAAATCATTCCCCAGTAGGCAATCTACAGGCAAGTTGGATGTCACTGCCACTCTCTTGGGGCCAGTGACACTTCCCCAGCTGAGATTTACTACTGCCATGGGATGAGTTTTCTTCACTCCATCAATGTTTACCACCTGGTATGTGGCACCAGGTAAAAGTTGCCTTGAGGGGACTAGACTCTCAGTCACCATAGTGATGCTAGCCCCTGTATCTCTATAGGCCTCAACTTTTATACCATTGATGAGGGGCTCCTGTCTGTACTTGCCCAAAGTGTTGGGACAAGTTGTGAAGTTGGCAAACCCCATGCCAGTCTCACAGACAAGAGTATCTAAGTCAGGGGACCTGGTTAGGCCAGAGTCCCCAGGAACTCCCAAAGTAAATGCACCCAAATTCTTGGGGGCACTCCCACCACCTGGGGGATTACTACTAGTAGTAACAGGAGGCTTGGGAATGTTACTTGGGGGTATGTTCTCCTTATTGTTATTCTTTGGGCAACTGCTGTCAGTTTTCAAATGACCCACCTGTTTACAGGGATAACAATAGGGTTTCTTCTGGTTATTAGAAGGATTCTGGGACCCACCCCCCTCAGAGGATTTTTAGGGCCCTGATGTGGTTTGATCTGTAGATTTATTCCCACCCTTCTCTTGAGGCTTGGTTGATTCCTTTTTCTGGTCACCACCTTGGTTCTTGGGCCTAATCCTGGTTCTGACCCATTTGTCTGCCCTCTTACCCAATTCTTGTGGAGAGGTCAGATCAGAGTCTACCAGGTGCTGGTGTAATAACTGGTTCTGACAATTATTTAAGACTTGCTCTCTCATAATTAGATTATACAATCCTTTGAAATCAGTAACCTTACTACCCAGTAGCCAGCCTTCCAAAGCCTTAGTGGCACAATCAACAAAGTCAGACCAGTCCCGAGACTGAGTTTTCTGGGTGTCTCTGAACAGCAACCTGTACTGCTCAGTGGTTAAGCCAAACCCATCAACCAGTGTATTTTTCAGGACCTGGTAATTGTTAGCATCCTCTACTCTTGTAGTGAGGAGCTTATCTCTACCTTTACCATCAAAGGAGAGCCACAGTATAGCTGCCCACTGACTCTGGGGAATGCCCTGCACAGTGCAGGCCCTCTCCAGAGCAGCCATCCATTTCTGGATATCATCCCCTTGCTTAAAGGGGGGCACTATTTTAGTCAGGTGTTTAGTATCTAAACCCTTCTCTCTATCTCTTGGGAGATTGCTGCCACCAGTGGGAGCTAACCCACTCATCTGCTGCTCTCTTGCCAGGGCAAGCTTCTCTTTGGCCAGGGCAATTTCTTCCCTTTCAATCCTCAGTTCAGCTTGTCTCATCCTAGCTTCATGCTCCCTTCTCTGAGGGGAAGTAAATCTCCTCTGTGGAGGATTCCTTCTCCCCTGAGAAGAGGCATTAGAGTGCAGAGATCTATTGGAGTCCCTAGAAAGAGATCTATCTCTCCTAACTCCAAGGTTAGGCCCACTTCGGGTTAGTACTGGGGGTCCCCCAGATCCTAGCCCAAGTAAGTCTAAGTTGGCCCTGGTTAGCCTTCTGACTACCTCAAGACCTTTGTCTACCTCATCCCCAGAGAGTTCCTCTTGATCCTCCTCCTCAACTGCAGTAGCAATGTTGGGGAGATCTGGATCCCCAGAGGTTTCCTCTAAGGCTGGCATGTTCTCATGTAACTGAGAAAGCTTTCTGGCATCATATGTCTCTAAGAGACCTATCAGAAAGGGAATGGTGGGGTTAGACCCCTGCTTCAGTTTTCTGGAGACACAGATCTGTCTCATCTCCTGGAAACTGAGAGCTGCATATCTTGAAGTGACCTGTGGAGGGTCAACACTGACCAGGGGAGTCTCAGTAGAATCTCCCTGGGTAGACATGCTTTTCTAGTGAGGTGTAAGTGGTGCACTTACCTACACTATATGTTTGCCTACTGATCCCTTGCTAGAGTTGTAGTTTAGGGTGTGCTAAGCCCTAGGAGCTACAACAGCTGGTTCAGTAGAACTCAGAGTATTCTAAGCTAAGTTATATGTACCTTTAGTACTTATGTGATCTTTCACAAGATATTCTTAGGGCATGTGTGGTAAAACAACAGCAAGCTCAAATCCCAACCGCTGCTCACCAATGTGAGAAGTTGGCCTGATGTGCAGTGTTCACTATTCTAGTGATCACTATATATCAGTCCAAACAACCCTTATTGATGATTGGTTGTAAGTCAACCTTATAGACCAGCTATCCTAGTAGCATGGATACGAGCAGTCTAAGGCTAAGACTCTAGAGGGCGTGTTAAGCCAGCTGTTTTACCATCACATTACCCCTTGAACACCCAGTGAAAGGACACCACACAAGTGTTATGAAAATAAACAATGTATTTATTAGAATCACAACAACCCTGTACTCTTTATGAGGACAGGGTGCTAGGCACACAACAAAACTCTTACGAAAATACTTAAGTTAGCACGTTATACACAAATGCCCGAGGGGCACGAAAAACCATATACTTAAAAAGTGGAATGCGAAATTACTAGCAGGTAAGTACAGTACTAATAGGCTTTGGAATCGCTAGGACTTGACTATAGAATCGTTAGATTACTTCTAGGAGGCCTAGGGGACTCGGGTGCAGAGTGTGCACTCTCACGCGGGATGCGGGACAAAGTCTATGGGAGCTAGTAAAGGCAAAGTTAGTGTTCACGGGCGAGCCCGACCTGGTAGGAAGAAAACGACAGTGGATCCTGACCCTAGGATAGTGAGGCTATGCTGGGACACCGAAGTGCCGAAGTTACCTAGCCCAGGGGCTGCAGCTGCATAGGTCTGAAAAGACGTCGGGAATCTCGTTGCCGGACCAGGAGCCTGGAAGAAGGAAGTTGCTGGCAGGCGACCAGTGAAGAAAAGTTCGATGGATCCAAGCCTGGATCAAGGAAGAAGAAAACCTGAAAGCAGAGGGGACCAAGTTCTTGAATCACTAGCCAGTGATTAAGTGGGCACCAGGATGGCACCGGGCGAAGTCACCTCGACTAGGTGAGTGGGCGACGCTGGCTCTGCAGATCTCACGGACCAGGAGGCGTTGTCGGCGACCAGGATGGAGAGGCGAGCTGTCCCACGATGGATGAAGCTGTCGGCGTCGAAGTTACCCAGGATTGGGCAACAAGCCTTGGCTAATTCAAGCCCACGCGGTGGACTCAAAATGGCGTCTTGAGTGGACCAGGAGGGTCCGGGGTGCTCCTCTTTTGGAAGGGAGCAAGGGCCAGCCTGGAGCAACCAGACCAGCAGCAGAAATGTTGTCGGGCGTCCTTCAGAAGGCCACAAGCCAGCGGGCTAGTAGCCAAACAACGCGGTGAGCAGCAAAAAGCAGAAGGGCCCCACGCAGATCGTGGAGATGCTGGGAGGCTGCACTTCGGTGCTGGAGCTGCTCAGGGTCGGGGCTTCTCGGACCCCAAAGCACTCACCAGGAAATTACTCGGCGGGCTTGCTGGAAAGAAGTCGTGCAGTCTTGAAGATGGCCGGTCCCTCGAGGTCTCGTCACACCCACGAATCTCAGCGTGACTGATGATGCAGGTAGAGGTCAGAGGTGCCAGGGAAGCCGGTTCTCATCGAGCTGGGCAGTCTTGATCCGGAGGAGAGACTTGCAGCAGACCGCAGTGTTCTTAAGATGGTGCCTGCGGATGCAGGGTGACTACTCCTTAGTCACAAGGGAGAAATCTTAGGAAGAAGTCTTGAGTTCCTTTCGTGGAAAGTAGTTTCAGGATTCAAAGATGATCTGATTTGGAAGGGGGCCAGTTCCTACCTTTATCCTGTAAAAAGGGGCTGGCACGCGACTAAGTCCTGCCCTAGGGGTGGGACTAGGAGGGGGGTGGTTACACCCACTTCCTTGGCGGGCTTTTCCCCAGCACAGGGTCTGGAGTGACCCTGGAACTGGTTCCAGCCAGCCTATGCACAGTGAGCACCGGGGTGCCACGTGCAGTCACCTTCCTCTAAAGCCCTGCCTACCTACAATACACAAAACCCTGTCTGGGACGGTGCTGGCACCGCCCCTGGCAGGAAACCCTTTGTCCTTATCTCCTGCTCTGGGAGGACTCCCAGCAGCAGGAGGGCAGACTTGTGTCTCGGTGGCAGCATCCATTTTGTGGAGCTGAGGCTCTGTTTGACTTTAACCGGGGTTAGGGGTTACATACATGTCGTGTCCCTCTAGAAGGGTGGAATGCTAACCCCGTCGCCAGAATTGGCGAGGGGTTAGTATTCCAATTCGTATGACACCTTACTCGACATGTTTTGATAAAGCGATACCAGAGTTGGCATATAACCGCGAGGATTATAATGCACTTAAGAGTATATGGTATGCGATATCATGGAAACGGCTAAGGGATGGATCCCGAAAGCCGCAGACAGGCTCAGCTCATGCCAGAGCACCATCTCACACGATTCCAAGCACTCTGCCTCCAGGATTGTTAAGGCCTGCCATAGGAGTGACTGATAGGAGATCTGTGTGTCCATTTTAGGGTTAGATATAGGTATACTATATCTAAAGCAAAGGGTGATTACACCACCTTGCCCCAGCTGTCGTGCAGCCAGTTGTGTCAGATTTGGATGGCCAGCCAGGGGTGGCATAATACATGCTGCAGCCCCTGGTAGGCCCTGTGTACACCTATGCCCTGGGTACCTAAGGTACACTGTACAGGGACTGATAAGGTGGCTCAGTATCCAATTTAGATATGTACCTAAGGTACATGGAATCCATTTTACAGAGAGAGCAGTGGGCCTGAGGTCCTGAATAGCAGGGCCTCAGGTCAACTAAGTCAGAAAACCAGCAAAACACCAGGCAAAAAGTTGGGGGCAACCATAGTCAGGGATCTACCTTCCTACACCCGGAAGTTGAGATCGACCGTGGACCAGGGTTCGATTCCCTGCCTCGCCGGGTCTCGGGCACAAAAATTCCACGGACTCGATAATTCTCGCTCCGGTGCCTACTCGACTCACAGGGTCACACTCTGCGACTCTGGGCAATAGCTTGCTTAATCTCCACTACGGCCCCTCGCGGTGGGATGCCTGGCTTTCACCTTGTGGACACCCTGCCGGGGTTTCTCACAGGGGAATACCAGGACGGGTTCCCTAAGCAAGCGCTTAGCTACCGTGTCGGTGATTTGCGCTATACAAATACATTTACATTTACATTTACAGTGCCCCGACGAGGTCTTGCTCATGGACCCAGAATGTTCCTCCTCATAAAATTACTCCAGCATGATGGCACACAGTAGTGCAGTAATTATCCCACAAGAGTACTGCCTGACTACAACACAAAGGGTTAAATTTTCCAGGCAAAACTAGTAGAGTCTTAGGGATAAGACCATTCAGGGCGAGTGGTACAACCCCAGGCAAGCCAAGGCAAATAGAGAAACTGTCTGATAATTATTAATTTGTGGAGGGAGGGCTTGCCAACCACTCTAGGCAAAGCCTATGCAATATTCTACAGTCTACACCAGCAGCAGGTGTCAGGCTTCACTAGGTGCCTGCACGAGCAAGTGGGAGATAAGAGCAGGAAGAACGCTGCTCCCGCGTTCATTTAAGCCCGAAAGTGAATCACAAAACGGGCAAAGATGGCCGCTGTGCATGCGCGATGCCGGCTACCCTTTAAAACAGAAAGAGGACTGAGCGTCGGATCAATGCTCGTTCTCGCTCCCTTCCTCCCTCTCCACTTGGATAGAAACACTGGCGCAAAGCACTCGGTCGGGGAGGCAGAGCGCTCTCAAGAACCCGCTACTCGGCAATTGTAAAGGTAAAATTTTTAGAGTGATATGCTAAAACCATAAAACGCTGAATATTAGCTGCAATCCGTTTGTTGAAATGATGAAATGTTGAAATGATGATTCTTATGCGAAGATTTAGTTTGAAGACCTTTATTGGTTAACATACGTGGGAGACAGAAAACCCCATGACTGCTCATACTGGTGTTCCCGCTGCAACTGCCTGTCAAGGACTGTCCGAGACTATGTGGGGAACAAAGTCAGGAACTTGGGCAAGGACTGGGAACTGGGTAGAAAACATACACAGAAAGGAGTACAGCGCTGCCCAGGATCATACAGGGAGTCAGAGGAGAAAAAGGGATCCAAAGGGGAAGCCTGTACAAGTGAACAAGATGGGTAAGACTCAGAAAGGAAGGGCACTCACAAGGCAATTTAGCATTCAGACTAACTACACCCAGGACAGACGTGCAAGACATATATATAATACAACATTAACAATAAAGGGGGGTGTGGGGTAAAGCACTCAGGGGCTCCACACGGTAAGACTGAAGCTCAGTAAGTTTCTTACCCACAATTGCTGTTACAGATACTGACTGCAAATACCCACATGTAGGATATGCATGCAAAGGCAGGGTCTGTGGAGCTTATACCTATAGTGATGTTAAAAATGTAACAAAGACAAAACGCACAGTGAACAAGAAACACCACCATGGTAGTCAGCTGTGCCCACGGATCCTGGCGATCAAACAGGAACACGCAAGGCAGTAACAGCAATGGTGTAAAACTAAACACAAGCACAATAGACAAGGAGCTAACATGGAGGAGTGCTTAACAGGAAAGGAAGGAAATCACAGGACACATTTGGCAGAAAGCAGGTAACAAACATACAAGGTAACAGACGCAAGACAGCAGAATAGAAAGACAGCAAACTAGGAACTGGAACCAAGGAATTGGGAAGAAAGGCAGGGACTGGAAAGGGATATACAGAAGGGGAGGCTACAAGGGTATACTAGAATAGTGCAGGTTAAGGAATCAAGAAAACAAAGTAGCATAGAAAGCAGTGCTGGTGCAGGTACAAGAGTGGAGCAAAAGCTCAGGAGTCTAGGTAGCACTGCAGTCAGTGCTCGTACAGGAATTGGGAATTACTAAGGCTTTAGGAGGCAAGGTAGCACTGCAGGCAGTGCTAGTTCAGGAACAGGGAATTAGCTACAGCTCAGGAAACAAGGAGTCGGGATTGCACTACAGGAGTGCTAGTTCAAGAAACAGGACATAGCTACAGCTCAGGAGTCAAGAGAGCACTGCAAGCAGTGCAAATCAGGAACAAGAAATAGCTGAAGCCCAGTAACAAAGAATAACTATAGCTCAGGAACTCAGGAAACAAGAGCACTGCAGGCAGTGCTAAATCAGGCACAAGGAATAGCTATAGCTCAGAAACTCAGGAAACAAGGTAGCACTGCAAACAGTGCTAATTTAGGATAAGGGAAACTGCTGCAGTTCAGGAACAAGGAATACTAAGGCTCGGGGGTCAGGGTAGCACTGGCACAGGCAGTGCTAATTCAGGAACAAGGAAAACAGCAGCAGGTCAGGAACAAGGCATAACTAAAGTTCAGGAAACAAGAACAGCAAAAGCTCAGGGAGCACTGGAAACAAGGATAGGTCTCACCGGTAAACAGCTACAATGACCAGCCTTTGCCTGGGGCTTAAAAGAGCTCACAGTAATCACATGCAGCTGGTGTGAGCAGGCTAGAAGCAGCCAGCCACAGGTGAGCTGAATTCCTCCACCCATCCTTGGCCTGCAGGGGTGGAGACAAAGCAGTGAGCAGGGAATTCTGGGTAATGGAGTTTCAGGCATGAGTAGGCTGGCTTTAAGTCTAAGCAGGCTGGCTTTCATAAAACCCGGCATGGATTGGGAATGCATATCAATTCCCAAATAGTGTCTAAATGGCTGGAAGTCAAGATATGCATGCAGGGGAGTGTCAGGAAGCATATTAGAACGCTGTTGAGTCCCACAGTTCAGCCCCCTGGTGGTGGACACGAAAACACAGGGAGCGAATCGTGACACTGCCAAAACTAAGGAAGCAGAAGATTAGGAACGAGAACTCCAGAATGAGTGACATATTAAATAACATAAGCGCCCGAGAGCCGACAAGTTGTCCTTAAAGGAACAAGGACAACTTGTCAATACAACATCACCCTCTTTTTTTTACAGAAAAGAAAAGAACATTATTAGCAAGCAATGCCAAAGTCAAATATAACAAAAAGCAGTGAGCAAACATAGGCAATGCAGTGAGAACAGAAATGAGCATTGGAACAGAAGCTGCATGAGATAATAAAAATTATTTATGAAAATTAAAGAATAAAAGAGGAAAGATAACAGGAAAAGCAACTACAAATAACACAAGCATTATGTACCTTTCTCACAAAAGATAACCACATACTCAAACAAACAACAAAACAACCCAAGTACAAAGATCATGAAAGCTGGCCAGGATAACAAGATAAAGTATAGGGTGAGGGGAAGAAGATGAAAAAGTGAAATGACGAAAAGAAGAACAGAGAACAGTGAAAGAGTGGAAGACAGCCGAAGGCAGAAAAAGGGAAATGATTGCTGCCGTTCACACAAGCAGTATACAGCAGTGGTATGGGACACAGTAAATAAACGGATGTTAAGCTCACAAAGGTGGGAAAGGGTGGAAATGGAGAGGGGAGCTAAACTATAGAACTTCCCCAAAAGCAGGTTGGGTGGAAAGTGTGGGAGGGACCCACACAGCACAAGGTAACTTTGTAAAATACATCATGTGCAATATATGTGGATGAACCACATGAAACAACGTACGGTAAAGGAGAAGAAGGTGTGGGAACGACCCACACAGCACAACGTATAAATGTAAAAAGCAACATACGCTTTAGATGTGGGAGTACCACATGAAAGTGTGAACAAAGCACACAAAACAATGCAAAATGTACGTAATAGATATGGGTACAGGCCACATGACAAAATGTAAATTTCAAAGAGAACTAGGTGTGGCGAAGAAGCTACCACACTGTAAAATGCAATGCATAGAAACCAGTAGAGAATAAAATACAATAAGTGTATATTTAAGTGTGGCAGAAAAAATACCACACAGTCACATGTAAATGCAGAATTAGTAACTTACAGCCTTTAACACAAACTGGGATGTGTGGGAAAATGCCACACAGTACATGCAATATGTAAGAAAAAACGTGTGCACTTTAGTTTTAAAAGGAGGAAACCAAATTCATATAAAAAATGGCCTAAAATAGCCCCATTAACCATTAAGAAAACTGATAAAGGATTTATGTAATTATAGGATGACTTAGAGGCATATAAAAATATGAGCATTGACCATAAGAAAACAATAAGATAAAACAAATAAGTAGTCACCTTGGTCTGGTGTCTCGATACTAGCGGAAATCATTAGTTTCAAATAGAACTGTTGCATTCTTTTCATAACAGTATATGCATTGTCATCAAGAGGAAACAGCGGAAGGGAGATGAAAGACATCATTGGGAAATACCTTGAGTTCATGACTTGTTCCGTGAAATCTTTGTTGAAAGCAAACGCCTTGGTGGAAGATCTGGAAATAAAGTATGCTGGCTGGAAACGCTGTGAAAAATAGTTCAGGAATGCGAGATGCGCATGCCATGGCTAACGGCAATCGTCTGAGGTGTAAAATATAACAAACGCAGTGCAAAGCTGGTGCTTGTGGCAACGTGCAAGCTCAAGATGGTGGCACGTACAGCACATAGTGCCAGATGGCTCACGGGGCGCTGAAGCAGCTGGGCATCCCTTAGCAGCAATAAGAAGTAAGTCACAGACATCACAGTGGAGCGAATAAAGAAATAGAAGGCAGCAGGTGAAAGGTAATGCTGCGCGAGCTCTATATGTGCACTCACAATAAATTTTAAAAATGTGTGTGTGGCCACAGTTCAACAGCCACAAAGGAGGCACACACGTAGGCAATATGTAAAACAAATAAATCAAAGAAAATACTCACACCCAACGTCCCAAATACCGGCATCAGTCGATAAATGTAAACAAAAGTGCTTTGGGGGTTTCGTTGGCCCAAAGTCTGTGCATGCCTGGTAGATCAAATGGGAATGGCGAGCCTTCTCTAACAACAGTCTTTATGTAAAGAAGAACTAGGAGGTGGCACTTCAGCAGGGCGAAGCAGTGACTGAAGTGCTTAAACGGTGTCGTAGAGTAGTGGCAGGCAAATGCAAGAAGAAAATAAAGGCTACCAATTAAGTGCAGTTTGACAGTTTGCATAAAGCTTGCATACCTGAGTTGGAGCAATAAATGAAGTGGTCAAGGTTGGGGAACAATGCGAAATCTTTAGTCATGTGAAAAGTTCTTGAATGGTTTTCTCAGTTACTATCCTTAAGGATGCTTGAAGTACGTTGCTTGAAGTACATTGGTTGAAGTCGTTAACCCAGAGTGTGGGGTGGGAATTTCAGAAGGTCGTAAGGTGGCAAGTAGTAAAATTAAATATTGTAAAATGAAAGCGTTGGAGTCAGTCGGTGGGTTTATTCTTTCTTTCTTCTTGTCCAGTCGTCGCAAAATGTTGAAATGATGAAATGTTGAAATGATGATTCTTATTCGAAGATTTAGTTTGAAGACCTTTATTGGTTAACATACATGGGAGAAAGAAAAACCCACTACCGCTCATCCTGGTGTTTCCGCTGCAACTGCCAAACCTAAGGAAGCAGCAGAGTTGGATTGAGAACTCTAGAATGAGTGACGTATTAAATAACAATAGCGCCCGAGAACCGGCACGCGGAACTGACAAGTTGTCCTTAAAGGAACAAGGACAACTTGTAATACATCACCGTCCAAAGTACATTCCGAGGAACTAATAATAACAGTGTATACAATCGCATTACAATAATTACCAAATCAACCCATAAACTATAGCAAGTAAAACAAACAGACAATTATAGTATAATGGGGAGGCCTTTAACTGGCTGCGGAGCATCAAAGAAAGAGGACACTGTCACCTTAGTCAGAGCTTATATAGGGGGTACTCTATGGTTGATCATGTGACATTTAGGTGTTCATGGATAATATAGTTTATTTACTTTTCTTTCATTGGCTGCTGTGAATAAACAGTAAAGAAATGAGAAGCATAATCGGAGCCTCCAGTCCGGACATAGAATCTCAGTTTGTAGTTTTGTATCAAAGTAGGCCAGTTCAGTGGCATTCTCATTTGCATTTTTGATTTTCTTGAAGCTCTGTTAACATTTATGTGTCCATCAAGATGGAATATTTTGTTTTGCAAAGTCTCTGAATGGGGCACTTACTGTGGCAAAATCACGTATATACCTTGAACAGTAACTGGCCATACCAAGGAAGGATCGCAGCATAGTTACATTTTGTGGAGAAGAAGTGGATGACAAAGCATGTACTTTATTTAGACCTGGAAGCTGAAGAACAGATTGAACTCAGGCATTGGAGAAGACAGGAAGTTAATGAGGCTCCTGCCTGCAACAATTTTTTTACAGAGTTTTATATAGCGAGAACTTGACCTGAATTGGGTATCAGAGCGCTTTACATAGCACCAGTTGCATTACATGAGGATACATCCATTTTTGTTGGGCACAGGGAGATTAAGTGATTTGCCCAGAATAACAGGATGTTCAGCACCATTGCAGAGACTCGAACCCAGTGCCACAGATTTGAGGTCAACCACCCTATCCGTTAGACCACCTCCTCTCCCCAGAGAGCTAGTTTGGTGTTGCTGAACATTCTTCACATGTGTATGTTAAAAGTTTCAATGCCAGCCTGTAGCCTTAGTGCTATGTTTGAGTTCTTGAATGCATTTTTTGATTTCATTACCAGTCCCCTTGATGGTTTACACATATAGCATGGAAGTTGGATACAATTTAAATCAGGCGGGACAACATAAACATCTCTAATTTGGCCTTTTGGATAAGAAGGAGGGGAATATCGAGACTGGCACCAAAAAAAAGAATTGAAAAATATGCAAGTATAATCAACAATCTTAAAAATAAAACTAAATTCAGACATTGATATCCCATGTACAGGGTAGAATACTAAACTGAAACTGACCTATGCCATCCACCTCCAGAAAAAATAAATTGATTTCTTTCCCTACTAATGGCTCACTATGAACAAGTAAGATTATGGGTCACTCAACTGTAACATATCTGCTTTTCCTACCGCCTCTCTTGACTTCCACTAGCCAACGTCTGACTTCTATAAGGTGAAGTACTTTCTGCAATGTGCATTTTATCTGGTTCCCGTGAACTTGCACGGATGAGGGGGCGCTATGTATCCAAGAGGATTCGCCTTCCTCTTTCCGCCTGGAATCTTCAGCATTCCCTTCCTTATTAGGTAAAAGGGGGGTCAGAGCAGCCGGTCTCTACACTGGAATGGGAAAAGGGGCAGGACTGGGGCGGAGCCGGGGCTCGGCTGGGACGGTATTTTGCATGAAACTGTTAAAGTTGCACCAGGCTAGCAGAAAAAAACTTCAAACTGATGGGAAAGTAGTTTGTTTGTAAATTGCTTAAATGTTCTTCTGGGGGAAGAATCACTGGATATTGGCAAAACATTTTCATAAGTAGAGTAAGTTTGCTACTACTACCAACGTATTCATTCCACGTCCCGTTACCTGGCCCACGGGTGACAAAAGGTTAATGTAGAATATGCGGTCTAAGCTGCATCCTTAGTCAGGCTTTCAAGCCGAGCAATCTTGGCGGCCATGTTTGAGTGCAAAATGTTCAATGGGAATTACCCACTAAGACTCAAAAGGATGACGGAAAAATGAAAAAATGAAGTTTACAAGGACTGCAGCAACGTTTTTCTGCAGTAAAATATCATACAGTGAATATTTAAATAGTTTATTGCACATAGGTGTGACAAGGTTCCTTAACGAAAAAGAACTCCAATGAATTATTTGTCGATATCGTTAATTTTTTGTACCATGCATTTCTTGGAATACATTGTTAGACCCTCGCGGAATATTTGCCAGCTTCTTCCGTTAACGTACTCCGTGGAAATACATTTGTCCGACAACTGGCAGGAGTGCGCATGCTCGCATGCTCTCCTGCTGGACCATCAGGGGGCGGCTACCGGCGTGGGTGTGGCCAAGCAAGGGGCAGGGCTTGGGATGAAGTTGGCCGGGGCCGCTGCAGAAGTTGTGGACGGAGGCTGAGGGAACGGGTGCTGGGGAAGGAAGATGGCTTTTCGCAGGAGGACGAAAAGTTACCCGCTCTTCAGCCAGGAGTTCTTTATCCACAACCACGCCGACATCTGCTTCTGCCTCCTGGTCTGCGTACTCATCGCGCTGATGTTCGAGGTGAGCAGTTTGGGCTGCTTGTCCGCGGGACGGGTACCGGGGGAAGGATTTTCCAGTGGGAGTCATATCTCCCGACAGGGACCGTATCCACTTGGTTGTCAAGTGGGCCGATTGTAGTGTGTCTCTCGCATCTTTTCTTTGATTTTTAGCCAGACGTTGGTAGGGAGCCTAACTTTTATTATGAGTACCGAAACGTCTATTCCAGACTGAAAACGCCCCTTGCCTAAAAACCAGGATTACTCCACACCACTGGAATCAAGCTAGCCGGGCTGATGAGAGGTGTTACCTCGAAACCGGGCCGGTCCTCGGATGCTTGTTTCCGTTCTGGGAAGGACATGGCTTTTGTAGTTCGGACTGGACTGTTCCCATGGGGCACAGGGTCAGCGCTGATTTGCATATTGCCATTGTCTAACCCAGGGTGGTGTGGAGTGGAAAAACGATGGATTTGGGCCCAGATCTTTGGACTGGGGTGAATGTGTGACATTGATCCACATTCTGTCCATCATTGTTGTGTTTGCAGTTACCGCTCAAAGTGTACTGGGGATGCTCAGACGTGAGTCCCAGTTACTCCACACCACTGGAATCAAGCTAGCCGGGCTGATGAGAGGTGTTACCTCGAAACCGGGCCGGTCCTCGGATGCTTGTTTCCGTTCTGGGAAGGACATGGCTTTTGTAGTTCGGACTGGACTGTTCCCATGGGGCACAGGGTCAGCGCTGATTTGCATATTGCCATTGTCTAACCCAGGGTGGTGTGGAGTGGAAAAACGATGGATTTGGGCCCAGATCTTTGGACTGGGGTGAATGTGTGACATTGATCCACATTCTGTCCATCATTGTTGTGTTTGCAGTAAAAACCAGGATTGGCTGACTGTGGCATCCATGACCTTTGACAATTTAGCATCACTGTAGTCACCAGCATTGTGTAACTACAAGCTGGGGGGCTGTGTACTCAAAAGAGAAGATGTATAACTAGATCTGTCTGGATTAGTATACCCAGAATATGTAGTAGTGTCTAAGAAGGCTAGCGGTTACCTGTCACTGTGGATTAGGGGCTTCAGCTATCAGTCATGCACTTTATTCCATTGCAGGGGTCATACCCACTGTCCGGGGAGTAAGTAAGTCAGCTAATAAGTATTGATATATATATATATATATATATATATATATATATATATTAAAATTGCTTTATTTGGGGAGAATCCCCCTAAAACCCATTTACAAAAAAAATATGTATATTATTTTCTTTTTAAAATGAGGGACATACCCCATTTTATAACTGATATATAGTTAAAACATTTCTCCTCATCCATAGCCCATCACTTATTCCATCATTGAACCCTAAAACCCTTCCTAGCCCATACTCCTTCCAGCCATGAACCCTAAAACATCGTGTACTACCTCTTACCCTACCTATCCCTAAAAACCTGTTACAACCCCTTCCCCCACCCATCTTTGAAACCTAAAAACTCCTATCTTTTGGGTGACAGAAGTAATTGTGTGTGTGTGTGTGTGTGTATATAGATATAGATTGATAGCTAATTCTGGGTGGTTCCCAAGTTATTGGTGGAGAGCAGCTCCTTTATTTGGAACACTTTACAACACTGGCACTACAGATCTGTTTTCCTCAAATGTGTTTTTTTTTCTAGCAGGTATTTTTTAAATTGAACTATTTTATTCCTTTTTTTACAACATACAAGACCAACAATTGCTTTGATCTGCCCAATTCCACAAGTAAAACTTCCCATTATGATAATACGTTCCCAGGTCCAATTCTGGTTATCATTCCCATTTCTAGCAGAGTTTTAAACATGGTTTTAGCTAGTGTCATACATGCTGAACTGAACAATGACAAACTCTCTTGCCATTCCAGGTACAATATTACAGTTTTGGATTGATTAAGTTTCAGAGCAATGGAACAATCTACAACACTCCTCCTGACACTCCAAATCTTCTCCCCTTCAAATGTCTGTGTTTTTAACCCTGCTGAGGGCAGCTACCCCCCATGCTGTGAACAGCCTTTGGCTGTGTGCAGTATGGGGGTTGGCTCGGCGCCCAATCCACCACGAGTGGCCAAGCTCCCGTTGCACACTGCTTAAGGCTGTACTCAGCAAGGTTAAGCTGCCTGCAGCCGGGTTGGAGCAGGGCCTGACCCAAGGGAAGGTCCTGCACCTAACCCCCCTGCATTGGAAAGCACCTAAAATGTTCTATCTGGTACCTACTTGTGTGGGAATCTTTGCTTGCTAAAGGCACAGCATGCTAAAGGCTGCATGGTTAAAGTACCATTCTGGTAATATCCCCTGGCATTGGCTATATACTCTAAAGCTGAACTGTAACCACAGCAGAGGTTAGGAGCATGTTCATGTTCAGCTGCGGGGAAAATGGCCACCAATATTTTTATGTTCAGCATCAGGGCCCTAATATAGTATTGTAGTAGCCACTAGCAAGACTCCATGTTTACTGACAGGAGTGACAATCACTGGAAGAGGCACTATCCAACACAGAAGGCTCGACCTCGCACCTGGGGATCTGGGTTCGAGTCTTGGTAACTACGCCAAACATCCTGTGATTCTGGGTATATCACTTAATCTCCCTGTTCCTAACAAAAATAAATGTGTGTCCTCATATAACGTAACTGGTGCTATGTAAAGCACTCTGATGCCTGATTCAGTTTGGGTCAAGTTCGCGCTATATAAAACAATGCAAAAAAACCCCCAAAAAAACATAAGCAATATGAACCCTAAAGTACAGCAGAAACTACCATACAAACAAGCAGCAACCATATAACAAGCAAGGAGAATATCTATTAAAAGGAGAAATAATTATTATGTAGGACTAATATATATATATCACCAGAGTCTATATGCACCATTAGAGACCATGTGCATCTTCAAGGAATTAACATTTTGAGAGATTGTCATGGCCTCTCGCCCATCAAAGGTTACTGTGTGAACCATTGAATTGGTGATCAGTCACATTATTTATTGCGTTATGAAACCGACTGTTAACATTCCTGTCAATATGCTTAGCCATATTTGTCCAGCACATATGTATCCACCAGAAAAGACCAGATCTGGTGGTAATAGCTGGAAGGCCTGCGTGGGGTTTTGGAATTGTGCTGGACTTTGGCGCTCAAACAGTGGTATACATGGTTAGCAAGTGGTACAGATAACAGATTTCACGGTGCAACCAGTGCGGAGGAAATACCCTAAACCTCGTGGTTGAGCTAAAGGTGAGAACCTTAGTCTCCAGAACAATACACAGCAGGTACTGGGCACACGTGTAGGGATAAACAGTGTTGGTACTGAGAGATTTACATGAAATCAAGTAGACATTGGTAGTGTGACAAACAATTTCTTTATGTAGCTTTTGTCTTCAGAAACATACAACGCCAGCCGACACGTGTTTCGTCAACAGGGTGATACCTGTGACTCTTCAGGGCTGTATGGGAGAGTAGCTTAAATCTATGACCACTATCATTTATGTACCAACACTGTTTATCCCTACACGTGTGCCCAGTACCTGCTGTGCTGGTGGTAATAGCTGATGTTGGTGAATATCCTTCAGTGCACTGAACATCTTATGTGTATTTTACTAAGATAACTGTTTCCCCTGATCTAATCTTTTGATCAAAAGGTCTATGTCATTGCCGAAGACAATATGTCAGGCCTTGGCAAGGATGCATTTTGTTCGACTCCGTATCTCACCACACCCTCATTGGTTGGTTTGCGAATCAACACACCAATAAAAAATCGACTTTCCAAAGAAAGAACATCAGTTTCTTTGTCCTTGACCAACTGAAATGGTTTCATATTGTTGATTTACTCACATTAAAAAAATATATATATCTTTATTGCATTTTTATTTTTCCCGATACATTGGTCCACAAGCATCTGCGCATGGCTACTTGTCTTCGATATCACCTGTTCTATAACTCAGTGCATATTGATCAAAAACAGTTCTAACAGGTTTCATCGGTGACAACCATATCCAGTATATACGAGTTACATTGTTGTAGACAAGTCTCTCTGGGCTCCTATGGCCTGCACATTCTGCCATCTCCAGTGAAGGATCAAGACAAAAGTATTTAGGGCACCTTTCTATGGCAGTGAGGGTGATTCGTTATGGCATCAATGCATACAGTCATGTATATTTCACGCTAAGGCCCAACACTAAGCTTGCAGTATGCTACTCGTCACAGGCAAGTGGCTCAATATACATTTCAACTTCAAGGTCATGCATTAGATATTATTTTATATAACAACAATTTAACCTCATCCAACTACTATAAACAGTGATTCAAAACATAAGAAAGAGAGACATCAGTTAAGCAAGGGCATACGTTCCAAATGTCTGAAGTATCGTTTGGATAAACCCGCGACTAGGCTGGTGTACAGGTATAGTGCATGGGCTGGTACTTTAACTTTCTGTGTGAGTGCGTGGTTGTAGAGGTAATGCACTGCAGGGGCTGGCCCCGCATTGTGTTTCTCAGGGAATGAGAGGCGTCTGCCTAGCCCCGTTAGTGCACTTAGGGTGGTATGTGAAGAGACCTCAGTGCCAGCGTCCCGGCGGCTTTTCAGGTGTCAATTCCCGTTAGTTGCACCGGAGGTGTCTGCAGTGTGGCATTAGACTGTGTGAAGTTCCCTAGCATGTCGTCCCAGATCTGCGCAATTGGATATTTTTGCAACCCTTCAGTTTCTTCCCTGTGCAGGGTGGTGCTCTCCGCCCGTGCCCAGACCTCAAGCGACTTCGCCCAGTGTGACGCCTCTGGTGGATCCTTATGTTTCCACCTCTTAGTTATGAGGTTCTTTGCTGTTATGAGGCCTAGGTCCCGAAACCTGGAGCCTGTCTTATTGGCTTTGGTTCTCTTGTAAAACCCTAGGATGCAGACTTCCCACGTGGAGGGTGTCTCAATGTTCGTGCAGCTGGTGAGTGCGTCCACAATCGCGCGCCAGTAGGGTTAAAGCAGGGGACAGGACCACAACATGTGCAATAGATCAGCGCCCAGAAAGTGACACCTTGGGCACTTGGAAGTGTTGACGTTCAAATATTTATTAATTTTATCTGGTGAGAGGTACGCTCTATGTAATATGTAAGTTTGTATGAGTTTGAATCGTGAATTTCGCGGTACGTGCGTGGCGCTGGCTAGAATTCGTTCCCACTCTATCCGTCCAGGGACGTCCTCTGTCCAGTATGTGCAGAGTCTCTGTAATGGCTTCAGTACATGGATGAGCAGGGCCTGTACCAACCAATGTATCACATGTGATCCCACCCCCCATTACGTGCAGATATAAAATTAATTGCAGTCTGCGACTTATTGGACATATCCCCCCCGCTGTTGTGTGAGCGTTCGTATAAGGGCTGTGTGTAAAAGAAATTGGCCCGCAGATAATCCAGTGTCTGCCGTCAGTGTCGCAAAAGGTAGTAAGGTGCCATCCACGTACAAATCTCCAAGTGTCTCCACACCCGCTGCAGTCCAAGGCGTCAATGTTGTCTGTTATAGGGTCCTTGCCTCTGGGTGTCCCGAGAAGCGGTAATACCGGGGCATATGGGAGTGTGTCTTTCGTGAGGTGAAGGCTTCTGCTGAAACATCTGTAAGCTAACTCGATATGTATTTGTGTAGTGCGAGGGTTTTTTCCTAGTGGGTGAAACAATCCACAGATCTGGGCCTGCGTCCAAACTGCGTCCCCATCTGCCGTATCTGCTAGGCTTTTGCCGCTGAGCCACTTTGTGACCCACTGTAATTGTGCTGCTAAATAATATAATTCCAGGTGCGGGACTGCTTAGCCGCCACTTTCCGGGGGTGCATATAGTTTCTGCAGTGCTATCCTAGGTCTCCCCACATTCCAGATCAAGCTACGAAGCATCCCCTCTAATTCCTTGAAGAGCTTCACCGGGATATACACCGGTAGGTTTGCAAAGTAGTATAATAACCTGGGAAATACTATCATTTTGGTTAAGGTGACGCGGGCCATCACATTGAGTGGCAAGGACTTCCAAAATTGCATCTGTGCTCTGATCGAGGAGACAGCGCGGACCAGATTACCCTCCAGTATATCTGCCGGGGATCTGTAAATATATATTCCTAGGTATCTAAACGTGGTCGGATACCAATTAAGTCTGGTTCCGTTAAAGATGATATCGGCCCCAGCCACATCTGCACAGAAAGAGTAAGCGCCTGATTTTGCCCAGTTTACCCTGAGGCCCGATATCGCCTCGAAACCACTGAACAGTGCTGGTATCTCCGGTGGCACAGCATGAAGATCCTGTATATACAACAACATGTCATCCGCATACAGGGACACAGTATGCAGTCCATCACGTAAGGTGGATGCCCCACTCCGCGCCACCCTCTCGAAGCAGAGCTGCTAACGGTTGCATAGCCAGGGAAAAGAGCAATGGAGACAGGGGGCACCCCTGTCTGGTCCCTCGTCTCAACCTGATTTCATCTGACAGGAGCTTTCCCGTGCGAGCCCGTAAAATGGGTCGCTGGTACAGCAGTTGTACTAGCTGTAGATAGTCATCCCCCAGCTCATATTTACGTAAGACCGCTGCAAGATAAGGCCACTCCAGCAAATCAAAAGCCTTCTCCAGGTCTAGCACTAGACAGCCAGATCTGGGCCAGCGTTTCGTGGCATATCTTTGGATTCGGAATATTCGCCGAATATTTAGGGAGGTGCTCCTAGTAGGTATAAACCCATTTTGGTCGGTATGTACCAAAGTTGGTACAAATGGGGCAAGCCGTTTAGCCAGGAACAATGCAAGAATTTTATAGTCAGTGTTTACCAGGGCCAGTGGGCGATAAGATCCCAGGAGGACAGGGTTCCTGTCTGGCTCCAAAAGAGAAACCAGCTTTGCCTCATTTTGTGTGGGGGTAAGCGTTGAGTATTCCAGCGCCGCCGCGTATACCCGTAGCAGCTCTGGTACCAAAATATCCGAATATGCCTTGTAGAATTCAGCCCGTAGTCCATCCGGGCCCGGCGTTTTGCCGTTCGACAGAGAGTATATAATGTCCCTTATTTCCTCCGGCAACAAAGGAGCACCTACTTCTTCTTGCTGACCAACCGTGAGATGACAGGAAATTTTGTACGTCTGTATCTGTGGTGTCAGGCAAGACCTGTATACTATGGGGTAGTGGTCCGCGAATGCGCAGTGTATATCTTTTTGGGTGTGTACTATAACTCCCTGCACGTTCTGTATCGCCGTCACAGGTGTAACAGCCATGTCTTGCCGTATTAGCCATGACAGCAGCCTACCAGGTTTGTCTCCCATGTGATGGGTGCGTGCTGAATGTGCTGCATAGTTTAAATTACGGGGACGGTCCAATAACCTCGAATGTTCATGTCTAGAGTGCTCTAGAATACCAATATTACCCTCCAACGCCGCTTCCTCTCCTCGGAGCAGGTCAGTCTCAAGGCGAGTGAGGTTCGCCTCCAGCTGTCGCCTCATGCCTGCCTATGCTCCAAGGCAGTCCCCCATTATCACAAACTTGAAAGCGTCCCACTCCACCAAAGGGGTCGTGGCCGTGCCGGTGTTTTCCTCAAAGTATCGGGAGATATTGGCAGCCAGTAGGTCTCTGAAGGGCGCATCCAGCAAAAGGTCTGGTTGCAGCCGCCAGGTTGGGAACGGTGGACGGGGGCGTTCCCATGCTACCTCCAAAACATGCGGGTTATGGTCAGAGTGTGTCCGATCTAAATAATAAACCGACAATACGTGGGGGAGCAGTTCGTCTGAGAGCATGTAACGGTCCAGTCGCACATGTAGGTCATGGGCTCCTGAATAATAAGAATATACCCTGTCTTGGGGATAACGATGCCTCCAGGCATCCTTCAGGCGCCAGTGCGTAGTCCAGTTAGTCAATGCCCTCATTGCGTGGTATGCGCCTGTACCTGGTAGAGGCGGGAAGGAGCGGTCCAGTGAGACATCAAGGACGCTATTGTAATCGCCCCCTAAGATCATAGAGACGCCGTGCCAGGGCGCAAGAATGTGTGAAATTCTGTCAAAGAACGCAGCCTGCTCTGTATTGGGAGCATATATCGATGCAATCACTATTTGCCGGCCGTCCAGAGCGCCCCTGATTATTACATGCCTCCCCTCCGCGTCCACCAGCGACTGTGTGATCGTGAGTGGAACACCCGCCCTCATCCATATAAGCGCGCCTCGCGCAAATGCTGAGTACCCTGTGGCGAATAATTGGCCACGCCAGCGACGATGTAAATGTTGTATCTCTGACTTGGCCACATGGGTCTCTTGCAGCAAGGCAATTTGTATATGATGTCGCTTGAGGTGTGAATAGATCTGATATCTACGCGACTGCGAATGCATCCCCCTCACATTCCATGTACCTATCTTAAATGAAGACCTAATCCCCGCAGTACATCAAATAAACATGTGTCTGTAGCAGCCCAACAGATACATACATTAAATACAGCTTAGCGTCATACATCCTGTCTAGTACTCCGACCGCCAGCCCATATCCTTGCATAAAACTGCTCATAACAAATGATGTCTCAACATAAAATCTAAAAAAAAAACATAACCATACGTAATACCAAAAGGGTGAAAATGCAAGTAGCAATCGTCCAAACCTCCTAATGGAGATAACAGTTCAAACAATCCAGGGGGGGTGCACTACGGACTACTCTAGGTTAGATAATTAACGTGTCTTGCATCCCAGGGGCTCCCCATTCACAGGCCAAATACAATCTGGATGTGACAACCTGCGCATATTGACTCAGGAGCACATATCAGGTGGGTCAGGTGCTTGGGCGTCCACAGGATAACAGCAAAATACACACTTGAGTCTCGCCACCTCCCCCCCACCTCCCCCCCCTCCCCCCCCCCAAGGCACAACGACAATCCAGCAGTGAGTGAACATTATAGGAGGACAACGACTGATGTTTCATGTGTGTGTTTGTCACCACTTACATACCGCTATACCTCCATCCGTTGTCCCGGCAGCGAGAAAAACCCTGTCGAATTCACATTATCAAGTCCGCCATCTGTGGGGTGACATCTAGTTGTTTGGTCGAGTCCTGCGAATTCTGCAGGCCGTATATCCGTTCGTCATCACTAGACAAGTCTCGTTGGCTGGAATTGGATGCCTCCTCAGTCCTTGGTGACCCGCTGATCTCCGCCACCACCTACAAGGCGTCTCGCTGCCCGCTGAGAATCAACTCAGAGTGTGGGCCCATCGGTGGTGAGGGCGATGTTCACAGTCTTATTGATCTGCGCTCCCTGTGCCGGCGACGAAAAGGGCCTTTCAACCTGGGCAGTTGTGCAGTTACAGGTTTATCCCGAGGTCCCGCATTGGTGAATGTGTCTAGCCAGTCTTTCGTCTCCTCCGGGGTATTAAAGAAGTGCGTTTTGTCGTTGGCTACCACCCGCAGGGAACAACAGGGAGGATTTCAAGTCATTTTGCCTCAGACGTCTCTTCACCGCCATGAACGAGGATCTCTGGCACTGTACCTGGATGGTGTAGTCCGGGAAAAACATCACTTTGTGGTTGTCTATGTGAACGTCCTGGAGCTTCCTGGTCTCCTGTAGAATGGCATCCCTATCCCGGTAGTTAAGGATCCGAAGAAGCAGGGGCCGCGGATTCGATCCCGTGGGAGGGGGGTCTTGCCGGGACCCTGTGAGCACGCTCTATGACAAAGTGTGAGGAGAGAGATTCCTCTGGCAGCAGATTTCTGAGCCAGGTCTCCATGTGTAGGGCAGGCTTTCTCCCTTCCCATTTTTCCGGCACACCCACTATGTGGATATTATTTCCGCACGCCCTCCCTTCCGCATCCTCTGCTCTGTCCTCCAGGAACTCCACACGATTCAGCAAGTCTTGCACTTGTTTATCCGATTGCGTCACCTGCGGTTTGATCAGCAAGCGTAGATTCCAAAGCAGTGGTATGGTCCGCCAGTTTCTGGTGATCGGCGTGCAGATGCGTAAGGTCGAGAGCCACTTTATCGATTTTTAGATTCCAGGGAAGTGCGGGTTTGATTCACGTTTTCCTCCAAACGTTCCATTGCGGCAAACGCCGCGTCCAGCTTGCTTGCAGTCTGGTCCGCAGATCCCTGCTTAGCCATTTTGGCCGATTTGGGCTTGGATGGCGTGGGTGCAGCCTGCGGTCCGCCAGCTCCGGTCCGTGCTCTGGTTCTGCCGACATCAGGTACAGGCGCAGTACACCTCTGCTGTTCTCACACCCAAGGAGTCCTACGTAGCGTCACCAGTGTGTATGCGCCACTATGGTTTCTGCTCCAGCGCTAGCGGGCCTCAGGCAGCACTATTCGACAAGTCACGGCCAAAGCGGTGGAGTCCCGCTATCCGCTCTTCCCGAATCCTCCCCTACACCTCCGTCGGCGACCGTAGCACACAGTCACCTAGGTCTTGGTAGGAAGGAGTGCTTCAATTCTCTGTCCAACAGGAAATCAAGTTGGGTCAGGGTCGGTGACGCACCGAGCAGGTTCCAGCCACAGACTCCTGCACCAGGGGACCACCCAGATACAGCATGTGAGATACAACAGCGGCGGCCTAATCATATGGTAGTGTGTTCACTCCATCTGTATGGCGGCCGCCAGGATGATGGTCCGGGCCCCAGGATTATGCCCCAGCTCCCATACAACAACAATCCCGCAGGGGTACCAACCTCCAGGTGTCCCCGCCGTCCACCTAGTAAGATAAGTGAGTGTCTGTGGAGTATTGTGCGATTCCCAGGAAAGCTATAACCCCGTGCTCCGCCCGGTGCAAGTGCGACCGGGCTCCACTGCCATCACACAGCCACCAATGCCACTCTCAGTGATGAAGTGCTGATCAGGGCAAGCTGGGGGTGACAATGTGTAAAAGACTCTCAGTGGAGTACCAAACCTCAGGTACAGCAGTGTTCGTGGCGTCCTAGGCAGCGTCGTCCCACAACCTCGCCTCCGCTCCCATGGACCTCTGGCGGGTCGTAAACCTCCCGGGTTCCCACAGTGAGTCAAGAATGTCCCGATGGTCTCAACCACAGTGTGCCTCTCACCCCCAGTTTGGCGCAGGACATCCAAGAAGCAGCAAGCAGTCGCAGCTCACAATCCACTACGGGGAGTATAATCACTACAGCTCCTCTCCGGCAACGGCGGCAGCAATATCAGTCCAGACAGCGGCCATCCTCAGGTCGTCTGCAGGAGGAGAGGGGGCCACCCCTCCCGGTCATGCCGCGCAGGAAGCAGCCACCTGATCAGGCAAGACTGGGTCTGCAAACTTCAAGCCCCCCCAGCCTCTGCCTCCATCAGACATCAAGCCAGGCTAAAGCGATGCCTTGTATTTTGTGGACAGCACCGCCGGAGCTGTGCTCATTCCCCGCACTCCGCCAGCAAGATGATTCCGGGCAGCTGGGAGGCGAGCGCCCGCAATGTTACCTCGGGGGGGCCAGGGGTCATTTAGGGCAGCTCTGCAATGTTGTTAGCGGCCATTCTGGGAGCTCAATCGCGGCCGCTCACAGTCCCCCGCTTGCTGCAATGTTTGTCGGCGATCAGCATCAACCCGCACCCGCTGCGGCAGGTGGGCAGGGCGGTCGGGTCCTCAGTCGCGGCATACCATCCAGCGGCAGGCATTAGGACCGGAACCCCAGACAGGGTCAGCTGCTGGCTGGTCTCGGCATCTACGCCATCACTCGCGGCCTTGTGGGCAGGGCTAGACCCCGGGCTTGCGTAGTGTGGGTCAATCGCTCTGGGACTATGCAGCCAGCGGCCACGCCGAGCAGATGGTGCACTTTGGTGCCTAGGGGAGTCCGGATCGAGGCCACGGCACCAGGTTGACGCCCCACATATATGCTGCTACAGTAGAGTGTGTGTATATATATATATATATATATATATATCTTCACACGCCGGTTCCTGGTTTCCCAGCCCTGCGAGCGCTCAATGTGGGTGCGTTTCCCTACGGCGGAACCTCGCCGTTCAATATTTCTCACTCCTCCGAATTCACGAAAGTAATGGGCGCACACGCGCTGCCTTTCCACAATTAAATTTATTATTAAATTATTCCAGCATGGAAACAAACAAAACGATCAACGCGTTTCAGTGCTCCTGGCACCTTGCTCACGATCACTTTTTTTACATTTTTTCAAAACTTTTAAAGTAACCAATGACATTGGATGTTACCTCACATCCTGTTTAACTCTAGGCATTGTGGTTTTTGTAGTTTTTAATAAAAAAGAGTCTGTTTTGTGAAGTTAGATACTTATGCAAAAGTCAGTGTTTTTTGGTTATTCATTGCATCATGAATAATTTTTATTTGTGGACCATATTGACATTATTTACATCCCTCCAGTGGGATTACTTAACTGTCAACCAGTTTGTCAGAGATCCATTTTGGTACCATTGTATCTTTCTCTATCCCTCCATATATATATATATATATATATTCTACCTACCTACTGGCGACCGCCAGTAGGAGATATATATATTTCTTTGGACGGAGTTATCAGCCTGTTCGGGGGAGCCCCATCCAGAGCTCTACCCGAACACGTCCGCCACCATTGCTTCCGTAGCCACGCCCCCATTTGTTGATTTACTCACATGCGTGTGCACAGGATTTGTTGTTTGCACCCTCATTAAGAGCCTCTGCCACATCCTTTCTGACTGGACGAACCCAGAGAATCCACCTGGCTCTCTTCATGTTGGAACCCAGAAGCATCATCTGCGGCATCCCGCAAGGCTCATCTCTGAGCCCCACCCTGTTCAACCCTTACATGAAAGCCTCTGTCCGACATCGTCTGAGACCATGGCCTCAACATCATTCCCTATGTAGACGACACTCAGCTCATCCTCGCACTCTCAAAAAACGCCTCAACTACCAAGACCAACTTCCACATCTGCATGATTAGCATCGCTGACGGGATCAAGACCAGCTGCTTGAACCTCAACACTGACAAGACTGAAGTGCTGATCCCTGTGAAAGGACAACTGCCGAACTTGGACCCACACCAACACACAGTGCCCGCAGTCTTTGCATCATCCTGGACAGCAAGCTCACCTGAAAAGCCAGATCAACAGTCTCCTCTGCCTACACCCTTTGCATGCTCCAAAAAATCTTCAGATGGCTCCCCGTTGACACAAGAAAATCTGTCACCCAAGCCCTGGTCACCAGCCGACTCAACCATAGTAATGCACTCAATGCAGGAATCACCTCCATACTCCTAAAGAGACTCCAGACGATACATAACTCAGATGCCAGACTCCTCCTCAACCTCCCCAAACGGACCTACATCACCCCCCACCTCAAGAACCCCCACTGGCTTCCCTTCCAGAAAAGATGCCAATTCAAGATGCCTACTAGGCCCTCCACGACCAAGTACCAGCATACATCAACCACCACCTGAACTACCACAAACTCTCTACAGAACCTGCTCTGCATCTCCCATGCTCACACTCCCCACATCCGCCGAAGCTACAGCGGAGGACGCTCCTTCTACATCGCTGCAAAGTCCTGGAACAGTCTTCCCCTTCACCTCCAAACAGCATCCTCTCTCATAGAATTCAGGAAGGGACTTGAGACCTAGCTTTTCAACTGCACAGGATCTCAGCGCCTGGGTACTCTCACAGGCGATTGGCCGCCCTCTACAAATCCCGATTAGATTCAGTAAAAATAAAAAGTAATAACATAAAAATGTCTGTATGTGGCGTCCATATGTTCTCCAAAAATACCCATCACAAAAATAATCAGTTGCAGAAATAAATGAAATGAAAGCAGAGATTGGTCTACCAGCTCTTGGATAGAACTGGACTACTCTGTAGGTGGATGTGTAGCGGTATAAAATGAAAATGCTGTCACTCACATTGAAGATGGGGAACGGCTGACATGGACTGACCCTTTAACCCATGCTGTAGGCTGTGAAACTACCAAACACTGGCCCACAAATAACTGATTTTGAAATATTATTGCTTTGTTGCATTCTAGTAAAAGAAAATGTATAATAGGATGTCACAAAATGTAAAATTTGTATAGGATAAAAAAAGATTTATGATTTAATGCAATAGTGTTTGGTATGAGGAGTATGAACGGTGAGCTTTAGATTTTCTTTAAGAATGGTTGCAGTGAATGCGGGATGGCGAGAGAATTGTAGATTTTTTGAGATTGTTATATATATTGTTGTGTAATGTCTAGTTAAAACATGTATCAGATGTTTGTGTAATGTCCAATTGAAAACTTTCTGAAAACTTTTTGACAAATAAAATGGTTGATGGTATGTGCACACATTTTTTAGGTTGAATTAATTGTTGATTGACAAGCAGTATTGGCATTTCTTTCTTGGTTGTTGGTAGGCTGTGCTGGGCAGATGTAAAGTGATAATGACACTTAAGCAGCCTAATGAATGAAGAGGGCTAACCAAAAGCTTCTGTATGTGTATATTTTGGTTATGATTCATGGCAAAACCTGAGGCTAGTGACAGTTAAAGCTGGTTAGACCTACACCTTAATATAGTATCCAGGAGCATAGTTTGACCACTAAGCACTCTTGTATAACTGGAAGTATGGACTGGCCTCTCCCACAGTGCTCCCTAATATAGCTTCTTTCTCACCACCATTGACCCTGTTGCCTCTTACCCTTCCGCTGTCCATCTTGCGTCTCACCTCCTACCCTCACCCTCCCATAGTCCTTTTTTTTATTCCCTCCCACCCCACCCTCCCATTGTCTGTGTAATTCCTCATCCCACCTGGCATAAGAAGAAAAAAGTGATTAGACGTGGAGAGTGCTACCCCTGTCACTGCATTTTTCCACCTTGTCAATCTTGTTGCCATGCTGCTGTACAACATGTCTAAAAGATATCTCTTGTAGGTGAAGCCTGTTGGCTTTTCCAATTTTTGTTTACATAATATTTCATGCCGCAGTTCTGTCTTTGTCTAATCGCTGTAAATAAAGAGTTACTGGGACTCATTTTAAAGGCTCACATTTTAAAGAATTGGATTGGATTTAATGCCTGGTCTTGAATTTTTGAATTGCAGGTCCCACCAGATTCCAGAGGCGAGTGTTTAATTTGATGACCCATATTGCCTACTGCCATGGTTTTGCTCAGTTTGTTTAATGGCCTTCAAAATGTGTTGGCTCTCTCAGGGTTACCTTAGGTGAACTGCATACCTAGTTCTGCTATTTTACATCCTTGAAACACCCACACTACTATGAAAATTGTCTCTCAATTTTGGCTGCAGGCTGTGGGGGGGGGGAAGATGCTGAGAGCAGAGGTTGATGTTGGAAGATACTTTTGGGTAGCTGTTGGAAATGGGTTCCATCCACTTAATCCTCCTGAATTTTTTTCTTTTTAACTACCTGATTTTGGACTTTTACTGTGAGTTGGTTGAGTCTCGCTTGCTGTTAATTCTGTGGAAGTGGACTAAGAGTGGTAACCACCAGTGACTGCCTTTTAAAATAAGGATACTGCTGCTCTGCTAGGGTAAGATGCTTGGTTACACGTGAGCACACATGTGCAAGCTGAGCGTGTGTACTATCATCTAGCTCATCCAGGGTTCTGCATATAGATAGCTTGTCACAGAAGGGATGCTTCAGCGATTGGTGCTGACCTGGAGTAGGCCTTACAATGTGAGTTGGCATTAATAGTGTAGTTCTGTAGCGCTTACTGGAGAGCAGTAAGCTCAATGCGTTATACCTTATTGGTGAAATTTGTGCCACAGCACAGTTTCACCCTACGGAAGCCTAGAGATACCGGTCTGGTATCAATTTTAGGGTAAACATGTACATCAACTGCAGATCCCCCATTCACCTTTTTGATAACTGTACACCTTATGGCACTTTAAGAATGATTATATTTCCTTGGTTCTAACATAATCAGATTCCAGTCATTTGCCTCCCTACTTGGGCCAAATTAATTACTCTGCTGGTCAGCAGAAGGATTAAAGGCTTCCCCCACACAATAGAGCCATTGGCAGTGCTTGGCCCTGTTCCGGGAAAACGTAGGTGTGGGGAGAATTCTGCATGTGTCAATTAACTCTTAACACTGCACCTGGCATGGGCAAACCTAGTCCCTCAGAAACAAAGTAGGGAGGTCAGACCTCTGGAGCCAAACAGAGGCATTTGCTCCCCTTTAAAGTTTTGTTGGGAAGGGCTCAGGCAGTTGTCAGTTGGGGGTAGGACTGAGGATCCCAGGGGAGTTCTGTGTATAGGCCACTTGAACTTGAAGCAGTCTTGTTCCAGATTTTAGGGATGGCACTCAAATGCATACCCAATGAGGGTAGGATAGTAAATCATTGCTTAGCAGATCTTGCTCTGAGAATCAACGCACTTCCGAGTTACTAGCTAGTTGAGTCAGCCAGCCTTTGCAAACTTTGAAAATATTGAGAACAATGATCCATCAAAGCAGTAAGTGATGCTGTGACCACCTTGCACTAATTGTAGTACAATTTTAGATCGCAGTGAACGCATTTGAAGGCTGAGAAACAAAGGTGGTGTATTAGTAAAGCAGCTCGATATTGGCGCAGTTTAATTTATTTTCCTGCGTCCAACATTTCGCATTTTGTTTCCTTGATATTAACTTCATGTTATTTTCGTACACCAAGCTTGACGTTGGTGTTATGCTGCTCCTTCCATTTTGAACATAATGCATTTGTGAAAACTTGCGACTGAGCTGACCCCTGAGGTGGGGGGTGGCGCCCTACCTTCTGTCAACACATTATACTGGTTTGAGAAACCTTACTTATCCCTTAATTTATATCCATAACAATATTTAATGGTCCTTACAGTGACAGTAGGTCTTAAACCACAAGCAGACCTCATCAAGCAGAAGGAACATTCAGGAATGCCTTTTGTTGGTGAATGTTAGAGACTTCTTTACGAGAATATTTTTACTTTAACCTGAAGTGCCCCTTTAAAGAGATTTTGTTCAGCTGAAAGATAGGGTCTTGCCCCTTAATTTTGACATTGTGGGTTGTTGTCTGAAGCTCCGTCTTTTGCCAGGCTAATAAAGAGCCAGGTTAAATTAGAGTATGGGCGTTGAACAAAGGTTTTATTTTTTTATAAGTGTAATGGCAATGGATATACACTCAATTCCTGATGGCATGGTCTTCTAGCATGGTCACAAATTCTTCTAGTGCAGACACTTCGTAATATATAGCACGCCTGCTTTTTATTGCGTTTTGTATTAATGTAGGACCTTGTGTCTTACATAGAGCATTGTATCTGTTGATAGTTCATGGAAATATACTTGCCTGGTACTTGTTTGTGATTGGGCGATACAATGTACATGCCCCTTTGATTTTGACTGTCAATTGATCCTTCATGGACCAAATGTGACTGGGCTTCCAGGCTGTGCTTTACCGACAAAGCTAGAGCCAGATCACTTATAAGTGATTGCAGAGCTCATCATCATGACTTTATTACAACATTTAAATATTTTATTCATGCGAGATCAACGTAGAGGTCAGTACTGCTCAAGTGTTGGAATTAAACTGTTGCTAGATTTTAGAAAATCTGTTCTTCTCCATTTGTTACGTTTTTAGGTGTGCATGTATCATTTGCAGAATCGACATTCGCAAGCCGACTGACCAGAAATAATACTGAGTGAGGTGCAGCAGCAGTTTTTTTTCCCAAAAAAACGAAATGGCTGCCTGAACTCTTATCTTTGTGGGATTAGAGTAGCGGGATAAATTGTGGGATTAGAGTAGCGGGATAAATTGTATTTTTGCAGTTCGTCTGTAAATGCCCTGTCCACTTGTCTTGAGGAGGATATACAGGGGCGAAGCCAACAAGTACTTGAATAATGATGTAAATCTGTAATGAATAGCAATGTGTTCCCATGCCTCACTTGACACCCTCCTTCGTAGTGCCCGGCTCCTAGACTGGGGATGGAATCTAATTCATATCAAACAACCCGGAATCCCAATTCATCACGGAGGCTTTGTGAATGAATTTTATTAACAAGTCGGCAGAAGAGGAAATGTGGCTCAATTCCACCGAATGAGATTAAGGGCCTAGTTCAAATCTACACAGATGGAGTCAACTGGGGGCAGCTTCTCTTGCAGCACTTATAATGGTTTGGGAGATGTCAAACGAAGACCCCCCCCCCCTCCCCCCCCCCCCCCCCCCGAAAAGTTTGGGATTTTTATGTTTTCCACTCGGTGTAAGTAATATAACTACGTGTTTAAAAAAAGAGAAAAGAAACAATTACTTGAAATCGATTGCAAATTAAAAGTAATTGAAATGACGACTGGTTGGGTACAGTGCGATTCAGCCGTACTTATGTTGGCACTTTGATTGGAGGGCGACTGCCCCAAATACTGCCCTTCATTGAGGCAAACGTCGGTACATTTTCAAAGTGCAATTATGCTTTTTCACTTGAAGTCAAAACGTCACGGAACCCCAAGTAACAAGCAGCATTGCCCTACTGTCCTTGTTTCCACCCTGCCCTGGAAACATCTGCCACACGAGAGCTGGGCCGGTTGCCTTTCTTTCGCCCGTGTAGAAAATTGGACGAGTTTTCTCTGTATAGCCCGAGCCCTTCATGCCTAAAAAATGCTAGGAATGTGGCTTTTTTCCTCCTGAGCACCCCTCTCCCCTCCCTGCAAGAGGTGGCTGTGCAGCCTGGCCTGACGGTGGAGGTGAATTCCCTCTTTACTGGGGGAACACTCAGGCCTTGTGTCCGGCCTCCTCGCGGGCTTGATTGCCTGTTATCGCCTCCTGAATTCTAGGCTTCACTGAACCTTGCAAAAAAAATCTATATTTCCACACACCCAGCTCGCTCGGTGCCACGTTTTCAGCTGCATCGAGCCGTCCCGCAGCTGGTGAGCTGGAAAAAAATACTCCCATGGACAAATGAGAGAACCGACTCGTCCTCGTGCCTCCACCCCCGGGACAGCCCTCTCCACCCACGTCCTTCATTGAAATGCAGAAGTGAAAAAGTCATTTCCTTAGCATCACACAGCTTTATACACTGAATGCTGAACACGTCAAAAGGGGAACTGAACACAGGGCGTGTACCAGACCGCTAAGTCACAGGGACGCAACAAAATCAATGATTTTATATCGTATTATCAAATATGTGCTGATTTAAAACAAAAAAATGACAGTCTTTAATATTAATGAGTACTCATTAGTTTTGATTTGTACTTTTTTCTTATTTTTATGCTCATATTAATACACCGTAGCCTTTCCAAACCCATTGTTTTTGTAGAACACAGCCGTTATTATGTAAAAGTTCTCTTTGGTAAAAACGTGCCGTTTATGAGCATCTTCTTGGCTACTACTCGTCAGATTGTTTTTCGTCAATTCGTACATTAATCCGTATTTTGAGAACCCGTATTGATTTTTTTATATTTTCATTCAGTATTTTTTTTTTCTTTCAAACAGTAAATCCTCAATATAATGATGCAGTACTTTGGAATACTACAGTTCGTACTTGGTATGCGGACACTGTTCTTACAGTAACTCTACGAAATATTTTTTGTAAGAAAATGGAGCCCCTGCAAGTGGTATTGTGACAGTGCTACCCATTGTGAGAACTGTGCTTTTTAAGAAGCTATATATTTGATCTATGTGCTGTCAAGTGGAATGTCGTGTGGGACTACTTGGTTTGCTGACTTTGTAGCCAAAAATGGTTTACTTTCTAGGGCTTGTAGTTCTGTTTTTTACACTAAGCATATGACTTACTACTCTTTGTGTGCTGTTGGCTTAGAGGCCTGCCCGTCTGTAGGTATTACACGTGGCCTGAGACTCCTTGGGAGCTGGCTGATCCTGTACTTGCTAGTAGCTAATTTCCCCCTGTACATAAGAAGCATCAGTGATTGTTTATTCAGTGCCCAAGCTGGATTTAAGACACATTTTTGGTGGCCTAATAAGGGCTACCTGCGCCCTAATGCAAGCAAGAACAAGCATTGGAAATGCAATAGGTCTCGCAGCATTAGAGTTAGTGCTTTTAGAATTGTTTATGGGTTTTTGTGTAAATCTTTAGCATTTTTGTTTCCTGTAGCCAATGCTAAAGAATTAAAAAAAAAAGCCATAAACATTTCTAAAAGCTCTAACTCAAATGCTCCGAGACCTATTGCACTGTGTGAGGGTGAGGGGTTGAGGGTGAGTGAGGGTGAGTGAGGGTGAGGGTGGGTGAGGGTGAGTGAGGGTGAGTGAGGGTGAGGGTGAGTGAGGGTGAGTGAGGGTGAGAGTGAGTGAGGGTGAGGGTGAGTGAGGGTGAGGGTGAGTGAGGGTGAGTGAGGGTGGGTGAGGGTGGGTGAGGGTGGGTGAGGGTGGGTGAGGGTGAGTGAGGGTGAGTGAGGGTGAGGGTGAGTGAGGGTGAGGGGTTGATGTTGAGGGTGAGAGGGTGAGTGAGGGGTTGAGGGTGAGTGAGGGTGAGGGTGAGTGAGGGTGAGGGGTTGAGGGTGAGTGAGGATGAGTGAGAGTGAGGGTGAGTGAGGGGTTGAGGGTGAGTGAGGGTGAGACGGAAAGTTGTGGAAAAAGTCGAAAAAGAGAAGACACTGGGCATAGAGAAATCACGGGTAGTCTAGAGGCTACCATAGTGAGCCTGTGAAGAAAGTCTTACAAAACTTGTTATTGGAACTCTAGTCTAGGGGAATGTTTTTTTGGTGGGCAGTATTGCCAGTGCACCCTTTTGGGATTGGTGTTTGTTTTGCAGAACTTGAGTATCAACAGGGAAGCACCTGCCCCTCATAAATGTAAAATAAAAATGGCCTTTGTAGCTATTGCCCTGTGAATTTCCGAAAGTTATAATTTATGAATTGATCACTGAAAGCTGTAGGTTACAAATACAGATCGCTTGGAGATGTTAGCAGCAACGTTGCTGGGGTTAGGCCCCCTGGACAAATTGTGACTGACCTTGAGCAAGTGGTTTTGTCCTTGTGCTTCACTTTGCTTTCAAGTAGGGACTATGCCAAATATAAAATCATATTTAGGGAATTGGAGGTTACCAATGCCACCTGGCTATAAAGGTGTTTGTTTGCTTCACTGTTGCTAACTAGCTTCCATTGCAAAATCTGCAACCCAAGCTATACATTAATATGTTTTTTAAGATGGTGAACTAAAGGTTACTTGACAGCTTTGTGTGCACCTGGACTGATTTCTTGTTGTCCAATCTGTTATTGGTCCTTTGAGCTATTGGCATTGTAAATGGCAATGCCTTTCATAAAAAAAAAAATGATAGGTATTTTCATTTACAATACCAATAGTTCAATCTTTTGCAAAAGCAATACCTATTGTATTGCAGAACGCTGTGTCTGTGTAGAGGGCGTTGCATTCATTATTAAAGTTAAAAAAAGAGCATAGTGTCCCTGAAGTGGGGTCCGTGCTAATTGCTAAAGTAAATAAATAATTAAACCAGGCGTGTTGTCCCTGAAACAGGCACCACGCTTAACATCACACTAAAAAATAAATTAAAGCCAATGACCAATATGGACGGAGAGTGAGCGGGGCTGCTAGTGCAAACCCTAACACAGCATGCCTTGCAGAGTGTGCAGCGCATGCGCACTGCCACTAGGTTCAACCTAAACCAGAACTATACTCTCCATTTAGGACACTCTTGCACTTGCCCAAAGTGCCAGTCACTCGGGAGGTTGCATTCCAGGATCTGCTCCGCAAACAAAACCGGAGTGTGTGGGGAAACCTCTACCAAGCAGGACAATTTAAAAGCCGGCAGGAATTACTGCTTGGAGAGGGGGACCACGCCTTTCGAGGTCTTTCTTTATATTAGACTCCGCCACGAGATCCGTGGAAGAAGGAACCAGGAAGAAGAGCCTGTGGACCCTCAGCTCATGCGGTTAGATAACATGCTGTTAGCAGAGGGTGTGGCTGGGCCAGAGAAAGGCGGAGGGTCGGCAGCTGCAGCGGCTGCTGCCGCAGCCTCTGGCGGTGTGTCTCCCGACAACTCTATTGAGCACTCGGACTACAGGAATAAACTATCACAGATCCGGCAGATCTACCACTCAGAACTGGAGAAATACGAACAGGTAAGTCTAGTTGTGGAAAAGACATGGCTGGTGTGGTCGGATGGAAGAGCTCTGTTAAGACTTGTATAACTTAGTAGGATTACAGGGGAAATGAGGTTTATTAGAGAAACAAATATCGTTAGTGACCAACAGAGCTGAACACATGAATCAAACAAGACGGAGGGAAGAGAGGGGAGAGGGGAGGGGGGAGGAGAAATGCGACACGGCGGGAAGGGGCAGGCAGGATGACTCAGGGGAGGGGGCGGAGCGGGGCAGAGCGGCATGTGGGTGTAAACAAGCCGGGCCTTTGAAGTGAAGCTAAGCTTCACTTCAAAGGTGTCGGAGGAATGCGGGCGGCTGTGCACGCGCTTTTAAGCTCAATGCACATGCGCATTGAGCTTAAAAGTCACGGGCACTGCAAGGAATCGCCACGATTCCTTGCAAGTTAGATAAAGTGTGGATGAGCCCCTATAGTCTCGCTTGCTCGATGCGCATGCGCATCGACAGGCGAGACCTAAAAATGACTACAACAACCTATTGTTTGGTTGTAAAAGACAGATGTAGAGGGCCTTTAGTGACTCTGAGCCCTGGTGGCACTGGATTCTGGTGCAAGTCTACAATTTCTGAGTTTAAAATTCCTACTGCTTCTCTAATATCTTAATGTACCCAAATAGTGGTGATCTGCTTAATCGCTAACTGGAATGACACTCTTAATAGTTATGGTGCTAACTGTTGTACCGTAGAGGGGCATACACCAATACAAAAGAGGAACACCTTTAAGTTTTGGTTAGGATGCATTCCTGCTCCTCGTGCTTGGGATGCATTCCTGCTACTCTAATGGAGTCCACAAAGTGCATTTCTCAAATAGTATTTCCACACCGCTGCGAATAATGCAGTGTGGGCCGGAGAGGGGTCTATCCTGGTCTTCCCAACCATACTCCCTACTTTTCAATTCCTTACGTGCCCCTTGTTTATTAAAATAACTACTGAAGCCACCGCTGCTGGGGGAAAAAGGAGCTCCATAATACAGGGTGTTGGAATGGAGAAAGCCGCCAGTAAAAGATATTGTTTTGCGACTACATTCCGGTTGCAAAACAATCGTACATGCCCTTGCAACTCGCTATTAGGAAGGGAAGCCCTTGGCACGTCCCTTGATAATAGTGACTCGCTAACCCTATTTTGCAGGTCGGTAACATTTATAGTCTAGCACAATAGGGTTGATGCATGCTACAACCCTTTTTAGCGGTCGCAAACGTCCCAAATCTCCATTTGGTACCACTAAAAACGGTCATACATGTGGCTTCTACTTCCTTCACTCATGCTTAAGTTGCAGCTCTGAATCCTACAATCTGGGCTGCCTCCCTCCACTGTCCTACGAGTCTGTCCCAGATGTTGTTAGGAGAGTGTCTGCAGGCTGACTGTTCATATTGCAAACTGCCTTCTGACTTCACTAACTTGATAAGACTAAATGAATTATTAAAAAAGCTCAGCATGAATTGTGAAGAACTCCATCCAGTCACAGCCCGTTTCTTCTGGCTGCTACATCGGCCATTTATTAGAGGAGCATGACAAAATCTCTTAGCCAGTTGGTGCATCTATCACACATGGGAGCGGATCAGTTTACTCACTGACCCTGACTTATCCCAAGTAGACAGCCTGCACAGACACCCCCAAGATCACCTGGTGCAGAATACGTTCCAAGATCACCTAGTGCAGAATACGTTCCTCAACACAACATTCAAACCTGCAGGGATTACTGGCATGCTCTTTGAGTTTTTAGAGATCCCTGCAGCTGAGGGGAGATCAAGCAAGCCAGTTTTGCTGGACATTTCATATTTTGTTCTCCTCCCTACAAGTAACAAGTGGAATCCAATCGCATTAAGTGTCTGCCATTCAGTTTCCAGTAAAGTTCCTTCCTTCCTTTTCCTTCCTTCCTCCCTTCCCTCCCTCCACCACAGCCTGTTTGCCATCTGTATCATTGGCTCTTTTTATCCTTACACAAGTGTCGTCATATTGAGAACTTTTGTTTGCTTTTTCTAAAAGCACTGCATGGAAGTGCATTAGCATCCCCTGTTCTGTGTTTTCTCACTTCTCCCACCACATTTCTTTTTCATAACCTAAAAATTTAATTTTCACAACTTTGCCCAGCCAGCCGCTCTTATATACTCTTTACTTTTATTCAACAGCACCATTCCAGCCACTCTCCTGTGCGCTTCAATTCCATGTTGTGCTCTCCCTTGTTCGTTCACTTCCACACCTCTCCACACTGCTTTGTCCCTGTTTGCTTCCTCTCACCCCTGCCATTGATGTTGCTTCCCTCCACTTGCACCCTTCATATTGTTTCAACCCACACTCTGTGTTGCTTCCTCCGTTGCTTCTATGCGCTCCGTGATTACGCCCTCTGTGTTGTTCTCCACCTCCCCACCTGCTCGGGTCCCTTTTTGTTTTTGCTGATCCAACTCAGATCAGTAAAAAAAAAAACACTTGTCATTTTGTAGATTTGCCATGCTTTGTGCGCATGCCTGCAAAATGACCTAGCCAGCAGCATAGGTTTTTTTTTTATTAACCATGCTACACAGCATAAGGTATGCTGTTTAGCATGATGAAAACCATTGGCAAATTCAGTAGATCCCAATGGCGAGACCTATTGGCTTTGTGAATGGGCTGCATTTCCGCCTCTAGTGAGTTTGGAGCCATGGCAGTAAGGGAGGATCTCCGTGCACTTTAAAGCCCTGTCTTTAAAGTCTCCCCCACTTAAAAGGCACAACTCGGTGTAAGTACTGGACCTCAGACTCCACCTCTTCAGTACACTACTGGACCTGTGAATACTCTGCCAGGAAGAAAAATCTGCTGTGCTGCTGAAGGACTGCCACTCTGCTGGACTGCTGCTTTGCTGGACTCCTGACTTGTCTCGCTGCCATCTGTCTCCTGCCTGGGTGAAAAGGACTGGTGCCCAGAGTTACTCCAAGGGCTAGCAGACTGGCCTCCTGATCCGAAGATGTGGGGACATAAAAGACTTCCAACAATCCTGCTTCTGCACCTGGACTCTTCCATCTGTAAATCTGCCAAGTCATGCCACCCCAGTCCTTGGCCCTTGGAAGTGGGCTTAAAGTGTTTATTCCAATATAACTCATGCATTCTTCTGTCAAACCGGGGAGTCGCGTGGATCCACACCAACCCATCGCCGTCATTGCTTGGACCAGAACCAGTGGATCGGACCAGACTCATCGCCTTCGGAGCCTCCACTACGTGATGCTCTTCCCGGCTCAATGCCTTCACATCCCCGTCAACAGTTGCCTAGGTGACGCCTAACTGCATCTCAGCTCACTGCTCATCAGCGCAGATGCATCTCTGCTGCTGCATGGATCAGGACCGGCACATCACCACTGCTGCGTGGATCGATACGGATACATCGCCTTGGGTACACCCTCCATCCTCGACGTCAACGCAACCAAGATTAAGGTACTTTTTGTTCAGCAGGCCTCACTGGGTCACTCTATCCATCCCGCATTCCATCGCGGTCGGCCTGAACTTTTGACTTTGTCCCGGTCCGATGTGACCAGATATCCCCATTAAGTGCTTATTGCTTCTAAGCGCTATTTTACAGTTTATTCTTTTAAAAGTTCTTCTCTTCAGTTCTGTTTATTAGATTTTTGTTGTAAGCTGGTTTTATTTTAAATTAAGCTGTATTGTTCTAACCTGGTGTGGAATCTTTGTTTGGTGTTTGAAGTGTTGCATAAATACTTTACACATTGCCTCCAAGTTAAGCCTGACTGCAAGTTAAGCCTGACTGCTCTTTTCCAAGTTACCAGGTTAATTTAGGGTTTGCCTGCTTCTTACCCCGAGTAGGATAGTGGTTGCTGTTTGACTAAAGTTCATGCCCCGGTCAACCAACAACCTAATCTCTAACAGCCAGATATCTCTGAGTGACGTTTTGGATGGCCTTTGTAGGTGACGCTGCAGGTCTTGAAGATTACATGGGCCTCAAGGGGGAGTTTGTGTAGTTCCGTCAGGATAATAATAAACAAATTGTTCGACATTATGAGCTTCTAGGACTTATTAGCTATGGCAAGGCCAAGGTACTGGTGCCCATGTCCTCTGGAAACTCTGTTTGCCCTCTATGGTAAAAACCTTTTCCTTTGATCTGAGTGGGAAAAAAAAAATGCACTATAGTTTTTGCTTATGTTTTACTTATTTTTTCAAACTGTGAAATTAGTTGATGGAGGGTAATACCAAAAGCCAGTTTTATAGACTGGAATTAGATCTGAATGTCTGCCTGGAAGCGCAGAGGTATCATGAATATTGTTAAACAGAACATTTATTAAAGGTTCCCTTCATTTTACATAGTTATTTCAATTATGTTTTACTCAATAATTCAGTTTTACTAATACCGTTTGTAACTGGGCAACTGATTGCTAGAAATAAAATAATTAGGAACCACTGGTATTTTGCTGCCCCGCTTCTTTCCTCATTGCCTTCCCAGTTACACTACAAAGCTAAAAGAACTTATTTTTTCATTGATAGAAAAATAGGTCATTGACAAGAATCAGGAGAATATCAGCCTTGTGTGCTTTCTCCTGTCACCAGATTGCTGATGGAGGTATGCCAGCCCCCCCTTGTTTAAGCCTTCATATTCTTCTGTGTAAGGGACGGGGCGGCCGTTGGCACTAGATGGGCACCCTTCCTGGCAGGGGTGACTTCAGCCACATCCTGCTAGTAAGGCCAGGGATTCACCATGCAAATCCTAACAGCCATCAGAATTGACGTGTTGTATGTTCCAATAACCATCACACATGGTCTTGCACAGCAGCTGCACCAGGGATCAGACTGGGACGAATTGGGCAAGGGTGTATATATAGCGCATGGTAACATCAGAGGGGCAGGGCAGCTTTGTGATAGGAGGGAATGTTAGCAGCAGAAGTCTGGTGTGGACCGGATGTACTTGGTGGTCTGTGGCAAAAGCCCACTCCATTTAAAGTAGGTCGCTCGGCAAAGAAGATGGGCATATGTTGTAGCCAGTCAGTATCAAGGATAGGTAGATACTCTGGTCTCCGTTATACTAGCATCATTTATCCAACATATTCTGGAGTGCTCGCCTGCCAAGAGTGTGTCTTACACTATTGGCAGATATCAGATGTTCATTGTTACCCAAACTCAGTGGTGCTCCAGTTGTGAACTGCATATGGATACGTAAGCTGCGTGGACCCGAACGAGTGACCATGGCATTGTGGTGTATTCATTAGTCTACTGGAGTGATGTTGTAATGGTTGCTTATAATTTTGAAACCCGGTATACAAATGATTCTGCCTCTACTCTGTGGTATAATAGGTTAGTCATATTATTATGGCTTACTATTTGGTTATCTGTGGCCGTAAAGTTGCATAATATTCCAATGTCTGGAAATGTTACAATGTACGGGTATTCTTATGGCTTAGAGCAGCGGTTCTTAACTTTGTGCTTGGGTGGACCCCGACTGAATAATTACTAGAATTCAGGGACCCTCACCGAGTAATTATTGGAAGTCAGCGACCCCGGCCCAAGCAAATACTGTTATTTGAACCTCAAAACTCACAAATACAGAGTAAAGTATACACCAAACAAATGCTCAAATATTGAAATATTTTCTTTAATTGACAAAATATAGAAAAAATTAAATGTATACATTTGCTTTTTTATTTGTATATACTCTATTCATTTTAATGTATTTTAATATGATTTATTTTCGTAAAACAGTAGCAGATGCCCGGAATAGGCCTCTTAGACCCCCAGGGGTCCTTGGACCACAAATGAGGAACCTCTGGCTTAGAACATTATTTTGTGCAGCGTTTTTATGGCTGATAATGTTACTTTGAAATATACTAATGTCTGGAGTTCTAGTTATGCACTGTTCTGACAGCCGGTACTGTAACTGTGGCGCTCTACTCTGTATACAGCATTCAGTGACTTGGTGTATTTGTTTTGTAAAGCATTTACCCCGTTGTAGTCACTTGTTATAGCGAAGGAGCTGCATGCTTCTGTTTGGGGCATTTTTTATCATGTTACTGTACCGTAATATGATTTCTGCAAACCTTTGTGGGTTTGGGAGCATATATCTCCTTAAGTAAAAGGTTGGCGCAGGGGTCTGCTTAGGATGAATGTGCGCTTGAGTAAATGGCATCACTGTGTTACCTCTGACGCAAATGTTTCAAATCACCAAAATACATAAGCATTATTTCACATTTTCTCAAAGCAAGCATTTGCAATGCATAGGTCTCGCATTACTGAAAGATTGCCCTATTGGCGTTGCAAATAATAATGCTACGCCAATAGTTTAAACTTTCAGTAATGCGAAACCTGTTGCATTGCAAATGCTTGTTGATAAATGTTGCGGGGGATATGTGCAGGATTATCCTCGTAGATTTGGGTACTTTTAACTCCGCAGTTGTGCCATGCTTGGTAAAGCTTGCCTTTCACGTGGTTGCAGCAGCGAAACAGAGCAAACGACCAGCATGTTTTGCCTTTCCCTAGGAAGGCTGCCACTGCGAATTCTTCCTGACATTCTGCAGATAACGGAGTATAGTGCGTACCATTACAGGATCTGAACATCAGCCATTGATGTGACACGTGACAGTAGAGCGCATGAATGGCTTGCATTGCTTCCCCCGCCCACTAGGTGTGTGAGTTTTCTCCGACCATACCGCCTTATTGTGTTATTCCTCATGCCACCGAATTCTCCACTGGTGCGGATCCAATGCCCTTTCTACGTAGCACACACTTTTATGATGGACACATACATTCATCCACTGTAGTGTAGAAATAGTGATGTTTCAGGACTGTCTGGGACAGTTCTTCAAGCAGCTAATTATTTCATGAGCCCCCTTCAAGTGTGCTCCCAAAAATGACCCTCTACAAGCGTGCTCCTAAAAATATGAGCCATCTTCAAGAGTGCTCCTAAAAATATTGCGCTTTAGCGAAAAAAACAGGAACAAGTGGCATTAAAGTTAGTGTTTCATGCAGATTCGCAGAAGCATGGTGTGAGAACACACATTACAGTAAATATGGAAGCAGTAGCCTTGGACTCTGAGCAAAGTAGAAAAAACCGGAACACATAAACAGCAGTTTGGCTCAAACCCAACAGCAGGCCGATCCCCCTTTGGACAGGTTATCAGTATAGGGCTTCACACACCTCACAAGACCCGAGGCGCAGCGTTGTGGTTGGGTAAGGTTTGTGCATGCTTGCTTTACAGAGGTTGGTATAACTTCAGAAACATCAGTGCAGTTTATGCCAGCAGCAATGACGGAAGGGGGGGGGGGGGGTAGGGTGTGCGAGCAAGGAGTCAAGAGATGGTCAGAGCTGGCCAACCAGAAGAATCGATAGTTAATGTCTGCTGGGAGGGAACCAAGCACGGAAAGGCGGGACAGATGTCCAATATTACCCAACCAGAGAATAGGAATTTTAGAAAGCAGGTCAACTAAGCAACCAGAAGCGGTGGGTCTGTCTAAAGCCCCCAATAGCCCATTTACCGAATACAGAATGCCTCTCGGAGCAGCGCCTGTGCTGCTCAAGCTCGACCTAAAAATGAGCAATTTAGGAAAATCCTAGTCCTTGGCCTGGAACACAAAGTTGTTCCTTTCTCTGTGAATGAGAAAAAGAAAATGATTTACAATACTTCATAGATTGCCTTGACTGAAACATACGTTGCTCTAGAAATATGTTTTTAAATTTTGTCTTCGCTCCTTGCTGTGGTTGACAAATGTGGTTTAGTTGTCCATTGAGACAGTCGTCCGACCCTGGCCAGAACACTTTCTATCTTCCGAAATTCAGAAGCGGTCTGGGCTCTGGTATCTGGAGCTACAGAAACGTCATTTCAATGGGATATACACCCATGACCATTATCTCACCCCTGAAAACCTACTGTGTTTATGACTGTGTGTATCTAGTGTATGCATTTTTGCACCTACTTTGAGTTTGGCCTGGACCGTGTTGTTGACTGCTGTTTCAGCGCCACCTGTAGGGTCTAAGGGTGTAATGCTGGCTGCACTGTTCTGTGGGAGGAGGGCTGCCAGTGAGATAACACGTTGCAGGATGCTTTAAAAACTGTGGGTTTCGAAATACCAGTTCTGTTATCAGCATTTGTATAGCATCGTCTACTGTTAGCACAACACTTAGCACTTTGTTAATCTGGTGCCCTTCTTAAGTCTTGCCTACACAGCATACATGCTGTGCTGCGAGACGTATTGTTTACAATTCAGTGGGCTTAAAACCCACCCAAAGCATACCATTAGTTGTTTTCATTGTCGCTCTAATTTGCAATCTTTCGATTGACTGGCTCCCATAGGATTCCTTGCCTTTCTTATTTCGCCTCACTGGAGGTTGGACCAAGTACATGTGTTCTTTCCGGTCTCTGTTCTTCCCTGTTTTTTTGCAACACACACTTAAGTGTTTCTGTATTCTTCTTGGACGTGGAATATGCTTTCTACTTTTAATGCAGACATATGTCTTCTTATTTTTGCCTCTTTCACCATATTTGCCATCTCTATTGCCCCTTTAATTGCTTACACCCACAGCTGTACCACTCCACTCTATGCCACTCCCTACCGCTCCACTCTACGCCACTCCATTCCACACAGTGCCAATCTGCTCTCTGCCGCTGCATTTCACTGTACGCCTCTGCATTTCACTGTACGCCTCTGCATTTCACTGTACGCCTCTGCATTTCACTGTACGCCGCTGCATTCCACTGTACGCCGCTGCATTCCACTGTACCCCACTATATTCTACTCCACTCTGCCATTCCATTCCACTCTATGCCATTCCATTCCACTATATGCTATTCCATTCCACTGTGCGCCACTATATTCCATGCCATTCCTTTCCACTCTAGGCCACTCTGTTCCGTTGCACTCTAGGCCACTCTGTTCCGTTGCACTCTAGGCCACTCTGTTCCGTTGCACTCTAGGCCACTCTGTTCCATTGCACTCTAGGCCACTCTGTTCCGTTGCACTCTAGGCCACTCTGTTCCGTTGCACTCTAGGCCACTCTGTTCCGTTGCACTCTAGGCCACTCTGTTCCGTTGCACTCTAGGCCACTCTGTTCCGTTGCACTCTAGGCCACTCTGTTCCGTTGCACTCTAGGCCACTCTGTTCCGTTCCACTCCACGCCTTTCCACTCCACTCCAGCCACCCTACGCTAAGCCACTCTATTCCACTCTGCACCACTCTAGCTACCCTAGCCACCCTACTATATGCCACTCCATTCAACTTTCCGCCACTTTATTCTCTGTGCCACTGTACTCTATGCCACACTATGCCACCCTAATATACACCACCCTACTGCGCCACTCCATTTTACTCTATTCCACTTCATTCTACTCTATTCCACTCCATTCTAACCTACCCCACTCTATTGTACGATACTCTCCTCTTCCCCAATGCACTCTGTCCTACTCAACACAATGCCACTCTACTCTGCACACTGCTGTAAAACATGGCTAAAAGACATTACCAAAGTTAATAGCTCTCACCTAGGCGAGATTGCCAATGCTTGTTTGTTTCTGTTGATCTATTGTGTAGGGTTGTTAGGTTTAGTGTGGCTTTTGGGTTAGTATTGGTTCATCATTGTGGGATGATTACAGCGGGTAGAAATTAAATCTATTTTCTACAGACTCTATCCCTGGATACAGTTAAGCCATTTGCATTTTATTTGGTGATGTTGGAAGGTGCCTTCCCAGTGAGGGGTAAACTAACAATAACGACACCCGTAATCAACTTTAAGATGCTGGTAATAAGCTCTAGAGCCAGTAAAAAGCCTTTTACAGTTGTCCCAGGAATCTTCACCCTCAGTGAATTACATGGCGCTACATCCAGGCCAGGACACTGAGACAGTAGCAGCTATGGACCTACTGGAGTACCAGCCCTGTACCTCACCACGCAAGCATAGCAAGATGTCTGAACCCTCAAAGAGAGTTAATGGTTGAATTTCCCCCGCAAGAATGCTTATAAAAAAGTAGCATCTCTCTCTCTCTATCTCTCTCTCTCTCTCTCTCTATCTCTCTCTCTCTATCTCTCTCTCTCTCCCTCTATCTCTCTATCTATCTATCTATCCCTAAATCCGCGCTCAACGGCGGGTGCACTCTTAAGGCCGAACCAGTGGCCTGGGCTTACTTTTGTAAAATCAAATTACGCAGCACTTGGGAAACTTGATCAGATGTTTTATTTCCTATGCAGAGCCAGTCTGCCTCCACCAACGCCTTTTGGTCTTGCTCACTGTTCAATGACAATTGGCTAAGTAGTGTTTTTATACCTCTTCCCCTTACAGACCCATTATGTGGCCTTCTATTTACATTGTTAATTCAGATACAGGTTAATTTGCTAGTTGTAACACCGATTTGCTAGCCGCTTGGGAAATATTTCCATGTATTTTGGGGTTTCTTTATCATTATTAATCACCAGTTTTTGAGTTCGGGCACATGACTGCATATATTTCAAATTTCATGCTGGTATAGTACCAACCAGTACATACATGAGCCATCGCATTTAGTCAAGTACAATATTAATTTTCTTGTTATTTTGACAGGATATATATCTCACAATCTTGCGGTGAAAAGTATTCTTAGCTTACTCTTGTATACATCACACACCGCATCATTGGTTGTCACAGATTATAAATCTCACGCCCTTCCGGTCATAGTACCTCGAGTGACTCTTATATGGTAGATGAAGGTACATGATGCATATATCATTTGGCTGTTTGATTACAGTACATTGTATGTCAAATCTGGGTTAGTACCCTTAAGGTGATTCTGACATGTTCCCAAATTAACACCATGGTTCGATTGTACAACAGATTAAAATGTTATAAATGGATATATAGCTCTTCGTCATTATTAAGACCCTTGGGGGTCTTGGTACTAAGTCTGATGATATAACGTGACTCAAGCTGTCTTAATTTGAGTTTTGGTCGCCTCCTCTCTTGCTCTGTGGGATGGTATCCAATTCAAAGAACTCCATTTGCTTCCAGTTGTTGTTTTGGCATTGTGCCATGTGTCTTGCTGTCGCATAGTTTAAGTCTTTATGTTTGAATTTTCTAATGTGTTCCAGGATAAGTTTTTTAACATGCATACAGTACTTCCTACATATTGTAAGCCACATGCACAGCGGATCACGTATACCACAAATTGGGTAGTGCAAGTAATTATGTGGTTGATCTTGATTTTCTTTCCTTCTGTGTCCGAGATTTCTTTGGTGTTGATTGCTTTTTACAAGCTTTGCATATGTTGCTTTTCTTAAAGCCCAATTGTTGGTCTTCAAGCCAGTTTTTCTTAGGTTTGTCTGTGAAGTGGCTTTGTACTAGCTGGTCTTGCAGTGATTTTGTTTTCCTGTATGTTATCAAAGGTCGTTGTCCTAAAATGCTTCCAATGTCAGGATCTTGCGCTATTAGATGCTAAAACCGTTGAATTGTCCTCTTGATTTTATGACTTTCTTTGCTGTATGTTAGAATAAGTCTTGGCATTTCTTTTTTTTTTTTTTTTCTTCTGTATCCTTCTTTACTTTCTCTTTTTGTGTTATCAAAGTCTCCTATTTTGTTCTTATGTAATCCTTCTCTCAAGTCTTTGGTTTTGTATCCTCTACTTTTTAGTCCTTTTTTTTGTTTTTGTTTATTGGAGTTCCTGGTGCATTGACAAAATATATAATTAATCACAAGCAAGGTATAGGAACATCTGATACAATTACATGATCACTCGAATATAAACAGCTAAAAACACATTATTTGACGTGGGGATATAAAGGATGCAGAAGATCTATCAATAAATATAACAGTACAGTACATTTCAAGTTCCTATTCTGTCCTCCAGCCATTTCTTAACAGGGGCCCATAATCGTCTTTCCATCTCTCGTTTTTTAGCACCTTTAAGTTCATAGAGACAAGACTCAATATTATAAATACCCAAAAATCTGGAGATCCACATCTGAAAAGAAGGGGCTGTAACATCCTTCCGCCCGGCCGAGATCAAGATTCTGAGCACAGCGACCGACATGAAAGCCAAAGCAGCCTCATCCTCTGTTAAAACCAGTTTAGAATCTGAGCCAAATAACATCAGTGTTGGGGATAGATCGATCTTATGACCTAGCAGCCCCTCCCAAAATGTTGTTATTCCATCCAGGACAGGGGCCAGCCGCTCACAAGTAAAAAACATATGTAATAAGTCTGCTTGCCCCTTATTGCATCTCGAGCAGCAGTCCTCATTCCTGACACCCCAGGCAAATAGTTTGGCCTGTGTATGATACAGATTGAAAACTGTTTTAAAATGTTGTGCCCGTAAATTGGACGCCCGAACGATCTTTTTATTTAACCATAATGCTAGGTCCAAATCGACATCCGGGTTTCCCAATTTGATTGCCAAGTCACTTTCTACTTTCCCTACATCATCCTGTAATCTGGATGCCAGCATATTATAAACCTCTTTTATCTTCCTACATCCTCTTCCAATGCCCTCAACCACAGGGAAGTCTACCAGGGGTTTAAGTTTTGGCCTAAAAGTCTGTATGATACCTGAAATTTGGCCATATATAAGCCACTGATTTACAGGGAGGCCATATCTCCTTTGCATTTCCTCAAACCCACTTATCTTGTCTCCTACCATTAGGTCTCCAATAGTCTTAACCCCTAAGCCCTTCCATATTTGTAGGTTCCCATCATTACTTAACTGAGGAAAAAGACTCGAATTTTCCAAAAGAAGAGAAGGGTTAATTTTAGGGACATGAAAGAATTTAAGATTGATTTCCATACTTGCCATGCCCCCAGTAGGGTCTTAAATCATGCCTTCCTATAGAACCTATATTCCAGTTCCGTCAACAATAGGCCCGTTGCTTTCCCCCCCATCAACAGTTTGAAGATTGGAGGGGGACCCTGACTGTCTACATTAGTCGCGCCAGTGTCACATTGGAACAGAATTGACATCTGGATCAGGAGACAAGACCAGTGATACAGTCTCAGGTTCGGGAGTGCCATCCCACCCCTTTCCCACGGAAGGGACATAAGGGTTGTTGATCGTCTAACCTTACCATACTGCCATATGAACCTAATAAAGGCAGACTCTAATTTCTTCAGAATTTTCTCCTCAATATATAGGGGAATGGCTCTAAATAGATACAACACCCTGGGAAACATCACAATTTTTCAGACATTTACCCTCCCAACCAGAGAGAGATGAAGAACATCCATCCTTTTCAGTTCTATCTCTATGGATTTAATAAGGGGGGGTAGTTCTCGTCCACTATCTTACCCACTGAAGCATTAATCTTTACCCCTAAATATATAGCAGAATCAACATACCTTAAATCGGGTCTTGGTATATTCCTAGAGCAAATTATCTGGGTTTTGGATTCATTCAAAAAATATCCAGAGCCTTGACCGAAAACTTTAGCCATCTGTACCAATTCCGGGAGTGCCTGCTGCGGATTTGTTGTGATAACGGCCAGGTCATCAGCATAGGCTAAAATCTTATTTTCGTAGCCATTATAGATCACTGGAGATATTCTAGGGCACTCTAAAATTTTCTGAATAAGAGGGTCTATGTACAGAGCGAATAGTATGGGGGGAGCAGGGGCAGCCCTGCCGTGTCCCTCTACTTATCTTAAACTTGTCTGACTTCTCCCCCATAACCGTAATTGTTGCCACGGGATCTATATACATAGCCATAGCCTCTACTTTTTAGTCCTACTGCACTCTGTTATTTTCTCTTTGGCATCAGTGTCCTTGGAGCAGTTGCGTCTCATTCTTATGAATTCACCACATGGAATACTCCGTAGTAATGGTTTCGGATGGAAACTGGTGCCAGGCAGAATGCTGTTTGTTGAGGTCTTTTTCCTGTATATGGTTGTGTATTTCTCCTTGGTCTATATATATTGTTGTGTACAAAAAGTCTAATTTGATTTTGCTTGTGGCAATTTGCACATTAGACCTATAGAGTTTACATTTAGTCCATTGAAATATTCCATGAATTCTCTTTATTCTCCATTCCAAATTATAAAGAGGTCATCTTAATATATCTGACCCATAGTATGATCTTCTCTAGAGCTTGATGGTTGTTTTTGGCCCCCAGGCTATTTCTCATTCTCACCACCCCATGGTGAGATTAGCATAATTTGGTGAGAAAGAAATCCCCGTGTCAGTGCCACAGAGTTTATGGTACTGACTGTGATTTTAAAAAAAACACATTATTTTTGATACACATTGCAATCATTGAGAGTAACATTGCTGAATGATGGAGCTCAGATATACTGCGTTGTTTCAAGAAGTATGCACAGGCCTGCAGGCCTATGCCATGTTCTATCGATGTGTATAAAGATATAACATCTATTGTTGCCATCATATGTGTAGGGCTCCATGTGGTATCTGCCAGAATACGGAGAAAGTCTCCTGTGTCTCTTATGTAGGAGCTTAGATCCTATTCTGTGGGCTCCAAGTAGTGGTCTACATAGGCGGAGACATTTTCATACAAAGAGTCACACGAGGAAACGATAGGTCTCCCTCGTGGATCACATAATGTTTTGTGGATCTTTGGTAAGAAATATATCATTGGAATAGTTGGTTGTTCTTTGAGTAAGTATTGTAATTCTTCATCATTGTTTAGGTTTATCTTTTTCCACTCATAAAGTTTCTCTTTTGGATCCCATATCATCCGATTAATGGGGTTTTGATCTAACTTTATTTACTTTTTTCGTCATTGAGTTGTCTGTGAGCTTCTTTCACATAGTCTGTCTTGTTTTGGTTAACTACGTTGCCTCCCTTGTCCGCCGGTTTTATAATTCTATCCCTGTTCTCCATCAATCGCTTTAGGGCTTCATGTTCCCTCTTAGATAGATTTTCTCTTTTGTTGTTAGTTTGAAATTTCTCCATTTGTTCTAGTTCCTTCATGATAGATTCCGAGAAAATATCAAATTTTATTCCCTGGCGAGTGTGTGGGATAGAATTTTGACTTGCGTTTTAACCCACTTAGGGCGTGTTTTTAAATCTCCACAGAAAGCTCCTCAAGCATTTGAATCTCTGTTGTTTCGATGTCCTCCCGAATGTACATTAGATCAAACTGTTTTCAAATCTGGGATTTGCTCAATGGTTAGGTTTGTCCCTTTGTCTTCTTGTTCAGTTGTTACATTTTCCGATGAGGATTTCTTTGTGTTCTGTTCCGGTTGATTGGCGTGGATTTTTGCCAATTTCAATTTGCGTATATATTTGTATACGTCTATCTTGGTGTCAATCAAGTGAAAGTGTTTTTCTGGGCAAAAAGATGAGCCTTTTTTGAGTAGAGTATGTTCGTCTTTTGTCAATGTATGATTAGAAAGATTGACAATTATGTTTTCTTCTCCTTCTGTTGTTATTACTACTTCTTCCCTTTCGCCAGGTTGCTATATATATATGTATATATAATGCACATTTCAAATTCTTCTAAATAGCAAAATGGCATTACTGAGGTAGACAACAGTGGATACAAAAAAAATTACAATTGTTATCATTATTTTTGTTACTATCATCTGGTTTTCAGGAAGAGCTGAAAAAGAATGCCTAAAATATTCCAATGCTTGAAAATTATTTCTCTGCAGCAGAAAATCGTGAATGTACCTGAAAGAACATTCTGTGCTGCATCTTGAAGGCTGGATGGACTGAGGATTCCTCCGCCCACAGAACCCTGGAAACAGCCGCTCCAAAGATATACCATTGGTGCTTATTGTAGCCCTACTAGCCGTGGCTTTACCTCACCGTTCACGTTTGTGGAGTTGCATATAGCTGGTGATATTGGGAGGATGGCGTAATCGAGTTAGGTCTTTGTGTATCGCACATTTAAATACATACTGTTGGAAATGGTAAACCTATTGTGTCCCTTCCAAGAAAACGTGAACTTTTAGCATTTGTCGTAGTGTGAAATGTGATTTTAATTGTGGTGTGCCCACCGTCAATATTTTAATGATTATAATAGTTATTTGTGTTTTCATCTACCGTTTGTTCTGCTACAATTTAAGGTACTGGTAAATCAAAATGAAATGCCTCTCCACCCCTCAAGTGAGCAAGCGAACTGAGGGTCCTGACTCAAACGTTTTGTAGCATGATAAAACCTACTACAAAGCATAACTTTTGCTGTACGTTAGTTGGAAATGTGAGAGGGACACAAGGAAGTGGGTGGGAAAAAGGGCAAACTTACTAATGAAGAGAATGGAATTAGGCAGAGGTTCAGGGATGGGTTTTGGTAAGGACATCACCCACACACATAAGAGTAAGCCAATTGCATTACTCTGGGGGTTCGAGACATGTCATATATTGAGTTTACAGTCAGAGTCTGTAAATACCGAGAGGCAAACTTACTCAAACGTATAAATCACCATTGTGAATCAGACCTTGAGTGATTCCGACCCCTTATTTAAAGGCCTATGTAATTTTCCCAAGATAGAAGTTCAGAAAAAATGGTGTGCATTTCAAGCAAGATTTTAATATAATTTGGTGAAAAAGCTACATACTTGCTACTGTTTGCTTCATTCTTTCTTTCTGTAATCTTTTTTCTTTCGTCTCATCATTCTTTCCTATTGTATAATCTTTCCTCCTTTCTATTCTCATCATTCATTTGGTATCTCCTTTACATTTATATTTATTTTTTCTTTCATTCTTCGCTCGCATTTGCTTTACATTTTCTAATGTATTCTCATTATCCTCCTGTCTTTTTATTGTTTTCTTTTTCCCTTCCCTTCTTTGTAATCTTCCTTCCGTCAGACTTTCTTCTTTTGTTCTTTCCTTTCTTCCTTACTTTTTTCCTTCCACCTCTCATTCCTTATTTCTTTTCTTCTTTACATTTAATTTTATTTTGCCGATTTCAACTTTTCATTTTGTCTTTGTTCATTCCTTTTCTTACTTTTGCGGTCCAACTTACTTTTCTTCTCTTTCCTCTTTTTCGTCTTTTTTTCCAGTCTTTAACTATTTTGGTTTTCTTTCTATTGTTTCATTTACTTTTCTCCATCTTTCTTTCGTTTGCTTTATCATGCTCTCACACTCCATTTGGACGTATTTTTTTTAAGTGTTCATCATTTCTCTTTTCCTCCTCAAATCGTTTGGCTCCTTATTCACCCCTTTTTTAGGTCTCGCTAGACGTAAGCAAAAGCAAAGCTTTTGCTTGCTGTCTATGCGAGACAACTATAGTAGTTACTTTTCGGGGAATGAGGACAGAAAAGTGCCACGCGCATTTGCAGGCCGAGATTCGACCTTGTGAGCGCGCACGTCGTCACTCACGCATGCGCACAAAGAAAGCCATACACACACTGCATATACACACACGCACCCCCCCTTAAACATACACACACGCGCACACAGACAGACAGACGCACGCACAAACACACTCAAACAGACACACACGCGTACACCCCACCCCCACTCACCCCTCCTCTCACTCAACTTACCTGTTCTGGCGGTGCACGGCGGCGGCTCCTTCTCCCGGGTGGCGGTAGCGCTTTGCGGGTCTCTCTCACCACATGAGAGCCCCGCCTTCCCCATGCGCCCGCCCGCTCTTCACCCGGTCCCCCATCTCGGGACCGGGACTCAATGCGGAGCCTTCGTGGCTCCTCGGGCAGCTCTCTCTCCCTCTCGCCGCGATGGGGCGGGACTTCCGGTTGGGGCCCGGCGGGGATTTGTTTGATGTGAGGCAATAGGTCTTGTTTTTTTAAGATGTTCCACAGCAGCGCTGGCTGCTTTGCAGCTCAAAGTAAGTAACCAAGAAAAGCACTATTGCGTGGCCAGTGTGGTTCACCTCATTGCGCTGTTTTTGTTTACTTTAAGCAACGTTGCAAAGCAGTCTCCGTTGCTGTACAATATCGTTAAAAAATGTTAACAAAGTGCAAAGCCAAACGCAATTAAATATATAGAATAGTTTTCCCTGAGAGCACGTGACTGATGCAAACAATAAGCAGCAATTGATTACCAATTTACCGTGGGTGCTGGAGCAGCGTGCTGCTGATGTGAATAAGGCGCTTCAATATTCTCGCTCTGAGTTTTTTTGAACATTTGGATTACATTTACAAGTAATCCACAAGGTAGCACTCACAGCTAAGTTTTTATGTGAAATGGACACCGCAGTATGAAATATTATACAAAAAAAGAGCGGCGGTATCTATATGTGGCTGCCAATGTTTTCACCAATGGTAGACATTCATCACTGTAGGTGTATGTTAAATCTAATGGTGGCCGGTACTCTTCAAAGTATTATCATAAAAGTAAGCTCCCTGCTCGCGAGGTTTCAATAGAAAGCTTACGATTTAACTGACTTACACCGCATTATTTTCATACGATTTGCGTTTAATGCCAGGATGAGGGGAGAGGCGGGTCAAACGTTGCACTGTGTAACAGAGGTATGGGTTGGTGGGGGCAGTGGGAAGGCTGTGTCTGGTTGGCAGTCAGAGGGGGAGTTTGGAAGGTACTGCACTGTAGAAGTCTTGAACACAGATGCTGCCTTCGGATCGATTGTCACATAATGTCATGGCTTTAAGTGGGATGAAAAAAATAAAACTGGGTAGAGGTCTCTCAAAGGGGCCTGGTCGATATATTAATGGAGTGGCTTAAACAATTAAGCTGAAAATCTGTGCTAGTCATAATGTGCGTGCCATACGACTGCTATTTGGCTGTTTCTGTTATTGCCTCCACGTATATTGTACAACAAGTAACATTACACCTACCACAAGCCAGGACAGTTAGCTTTGTCAAAGGTTGTTAGTTGCATAAAATAAATATACTACATGCATACATACAAACTATTGCTTTTTTGTATATAATATTGAAAATGCTGTCGTTCTTGGGTGAGAGGTTGTGGCGTAATGGCTTGAACTGCCAACTTTGGAGCTAAGGAAGCAGGTTTAAGTCTCAGCCTCGGCTCAACATCCAGTTTTTCTGGGCATGGTACTTTGCTGCTTCTGTCATTGCATCCAGATATATAATATAACAAGTAACATTACACCTACAAAAAGGCAGTACTATTGGCTTTGTTAATTGTTGTTAGTTGCGTAAGATAAATAAGTAACAACTATGGCTTTCTTGTATATAATATTGAAAATGTTTCCGGGGGTCAACAGGGGGTAAAAGACATTGTCATTTACAAAGCCATTACTTGATTAATGCAGGAAAAAAAACAATACAATTTTCAATGCCAATAGCTCAAAACAGCATCATTGCGAGACCTATTGCATTGTAAATGCTTGTTGCCCATAGTTGTTTCTTGGCAACTTGGAGTCACAGATAAAAATAAAGAGCCATACAAATAATTTAAGTGGCCCCTGTGGCATCAATGTTGAAGGTGGTGCAGTGGGTGCTTCACGACGCCTGTAGCCACAGTCTCTTCTAGCCCCCTATGTTTCTTAGACTGACTTAAGACCATGTAACAAAGGCCTTCCCACCCAGGCCTATCTGCATCACTGGGGAACTATTGCTCCACCTTAGGGTGTTCATATTGATATAAAGAGGGGTGTGGTCTAAGAGAAGGTTGTGTCTGCAGCTGCAGGGCTAAGAGGCAAAGAAACTCTGATGACACTTAAATAACTGGTGGACGAGTCATTCATCTTCCTTTTAAACAAGATTTTATTGTTGTAAAATAAATCGAGGAACCTAAAGTCCACAATTAATATTTTAGGTAGAAAAATAAGTGAGGAATTTCTTGTGCTCCAATAAGTTTTCTTTCAAGGCTCTTGGGTTTAATGGTTGCCTCCTAATGAAGTCTTACTAAGAATTTGAAATAATTCTTAACTCTATACTTTCTAAAATTCCCTCAGTACGCTGCTGAGGCTATTGAAAGTGTGCTACATCCACTAACACTAATGGATAAAAGAGCTATAGATTCTGCCACCACTATCTTCTGTCAATACCTCCATCAATAAGAGAGCTCCAGCTGCTGAGGCTAGCAGATGAGAAATCTGTAGCTGCAGAGATTCGCAGATTCTCGGCTAGGGCCCCTGCCAATAAGATATGCATATAGCTGCTGAGACCAGTGAAAGAGACCTGCGGTTCTCCACCTAAAGCCTCCCTCCATAAGAGAGTCACTTTTACTAAGGCAAGTAGGTGAGCAAACATAATTGCAGCAGGTTGAGGTTATCCTCCCTTGGAATAGAATTCACTCAGCTGGGAATCCCCTATAATCTGTAGTTACATTCATTTTGACAAAGGTTCAGTAGATATACAAGACTGTAGATTTAGGCCAATGCATGGGACACTAAATGATCTTTTGGTATCTCTACTGGTCTTACAAATTACGCTTTACTGGTTCTTGCTGTTCTCGTTTTGATTGGTCTCAGTCTGCCTCCTTTTTTCTTCAAATCCCTTCCTAGTGCTGGCAGGTGTCTCCCAGCTTAAGTCTGAATGGCTTCCGCCATTACCTTCTCTTGTGACTAGTACAGTGCCTCTGGCTGTTCTTTGTGGTGTGTTCTGGGATCTTGTCTGAGTAATGCTCTCATTAAACCCAGTGCAATTGAACGCAATACGCTAGATGGAGCAAGTACTAGGTAAATGTTCATCTGGACTACTGCCTACAGCTCTAATTGTCTATGAGATCGAGTAAATGAAGTTTTTGCCTAACTAACTTTTATGTGGCATCACAAACGTACCAACCTGTCTAAACATGAGCAGCATATATTAAAGACACTGGCTAACAATCTAAATCTTACATTTCAAAAAGCAGATAAAGGGAGCGCGTTAGTAATCATGGATCAGGAATTTTCCCAAAGGAATATATCCGATCATGTTTTAGATGAGTCCATCTATATTAAGTTGAGTCAAGATCCAACTAATGAGATCAGGAAAACTCTCAACAAAATTGGAACAAAAGCTATGTAAATGGGCTGGATCAATGAGAATACCAAGGCATTTTTATCTATGCCTTGTCCTATGCGCCCGAAATTGTATAAGTTGCCCAAAATTCATAAAGATTTGAGAACCCCCCCATTTAGGCCAATAGTGTCAGGCTGTGGATCTTTATTTGAGTGAGCCACTCTGTAAATATGTTGATTATTTTCTTCAACAAATTGTTCAATCTTGGCAGTCATACATACAAGACACCACAGATTATTTTAATCGATTGAAGAATTCACCAAAGGTGGACATGGAAAATTGAATTGTGTGTGCAATAGATGTGGCTGCATCATATACATCTATACCTCTTCTTGAGAGAATGGAAGCAACAGAACGGGCATTGTTAACCCAGACAACTCTGAGAGCTAACAAAGTGTTTCAGCTTGAACTTCTGCAATTTTGTTTCCAACACAGTTATTTTGAGTGGCAAAATTATTTTTTCTTACAAATCAGTGGGACTTCTATGGGATTTGGGGGCGCCCCAGTTTACGCCAACATCTTCATGGCTAAATTTGAGTCAGATTACATCCTTTTCAGCAAAAGAATAGAATAAACATCTTGTTTGTTACTTCGGGTTCATTGATGATATTTTTTTAATCTGGCACAGAGTCCGCTCTATTGGCTAACATTGCAGCACTTAATGATAACCATGAAAGGATTAAATTCACTCACACCATCAACAAGTTCTGTACATTGTTTTTGGACATTTGGATTGAAATAAATCAGACTGAAATTCTCACAAGCGTATACACGAAACCCACCGATGGAAATAATGCTCTACATTTTCAAAGTTTGCATCCTCCTCGATTACTCAACAACCTTCCATATTCGCAAATGATGAGAGCCAAAAGGATCTCGTCCAAACAAGAAGTTAGCAAAGAAGCCATTGCCAAAATCAAGCTCAGATACCTGAACAGGGGATATCCAGAAACAATTCGAGAGCAAGCTGAACAATGCATTGCAATTAAAGAAGGACAGGAATTACTTAAAAAAACATTGACACCAGAGAAAAGACAAACTTTGTCTCAAAGTTCTCTGCGCAATCTAGACAGATCAAAAGAATCGTCCTGAAAAGGTGGGAACTCTCCAAAAGGAGTTTGAATTTCAGGCAAATTTTCAACCAGAGACCTGTATTTGCATACACTTGGACAACAAATAAAGGATTTGCTAACATCAGCAGATAACATTATGGAGAGAAAGCCCAAAGGCATGAGTAAATGCCATAGTTGCTTTCACTGCAATAATGTGATTTGTGGGAATATCACCCATCCTAGGACAGGGGAAACTGTGCACCTTAAACATTCTGCAGATTGCAACTCTAAAAATGTTGTACATTGCATTGAATGCCTGTGCGGCCTTCTATACATCGGAAAGGCTGTACAAAAAGTGAAGATACGGATATTAGAGCACTATCCGGAACAAAAACATGAATTCTAATCTAGCTGCACATTGGACAGATCAGCGTCACAACACCGCACATTCTTAGTCCTAGAAACTGTTTCACCTAAGGTTTCATTTAATCCTAATAGGATGTTATTATAAAGAGAGACATTCTGGATTGCCATATGGTCTTAACTATAAGATGGAAATGAGCTGCTTCTTATAGAGTAGAGAGTATATGACAACTTGGGATCCTCGCAGACAGTTTATACTTAGGCAGAGATGGTCAGCTCAGGGTTAACATATCCATGCTATAATAGATTGAATCTATGGTTGCCATCAGTCACAATTGAAACACATTCTGACGTTTCTCTGTTGAACATTAGGATTGAATCTCAACAGTATGTTGGATAAGCAATCAATGCAATGTTATTCATAAGTATGGAAATACTGCATTTCTTCAAGAGTAATTGTTTTGGGTATAGAAATATCTGAGTATGAAAAAATGCATTTATTAAAGTGTAATAGTTTTGGGCATTGAAATATCCATGACAAGGAACGATCAATAAACACTTTATGGCTCTCACACGTGATTACTAACCCACAATGTTTGCTGTTAACCATTTGCAGTTTCATCCTGACACAGTTCGGATAGTCGTATAACCGATATGGTATGCATGTGCACAATTTTTTTTTGTTTTTTGATGCAGTTTAGATTCACATACCCATTGATAGTTCATGGTCATTTAATCGTGATAAGATGGCTGCCTTGTGAGTGTACTGTATTTTTGCATTTTTCCTTGGAGTTGTCTGTCCTCCTTGTTCATTCTGGGGAGAAGCCCCATGTGCGGCTCAGCGTTGGATTCATCGAGACATGATTTCCTTCACCGTAGTTGCACACGTACAGCACGGAGCTTTTGAGGAATGTTTTCAAAACTCCAGACCAGGAGCGTGGTTATCGTAATAACACGGTAGATTAAACCAGGTTGACGACCCGGGATGTAATTCATCATTTATTCGGGTTCTGTTGTGTTGCAGCACCCATTGGCGGAGCATTGGAGAAGACGCCACAACTGTGGACGCAGTTGGGTTGAATTTTTTAAAGGTATGCTCTAGAGAACGAGCATATAGGGAGCATGGTGTTAGTCACTGTAACGCATAGTGAGATGGTTAAAGCTGCACTACTATGACATAACGTCACTTGGTTACATGATCTATATTCACAGCGGTGTCGGCTGGATTATTAATGGAGTCTGAGGGGAGTTAATTCACATTCACTATATCTTTGGCAATAGGTGATGTAGGCCATAACAATTTGTGGTTGCATGACAGAATAATAGTGGTGTTGGTTGAAACATTAATTGTGGAGTGGACCTGCAGTGCATGAACTTACATTCACTAAACCTTTTTGGCAATAGGTGTTATAGGTCGTTGTGCACGGTTTCAGATAACTTACTTCATTAATTTAGCAGTTTGCTTTTCACAAAGTTATATGTATTGAAAACTACTTTGTTTTATGTTTAGTTTACACAGTAGTCCCTGAAGAAGGTACTTTTGAGTCCCAAAATGCATTGGGCAATGGAAACTCTGTAACATGGAATGTACAGATGAAGATTTCTTCACTTCACTTCAATTGATTCACTTTTCTTCAATTATAAAAGAACATTTGAGTGATATTGTCTAATAGGATCACACAAATTATGTAAGCTATGATTTCTGCTTCTCTATTGTGAAAAGTACATATTGTATACATGAATCATTTGAAAAATCAATTGGTGTTTGAAAACATCATTTGAAATTTGTATATACAGAATTCGTTTGAAGATTGTTTAACTTGCTGAAATTGTTGACACCGTATGTTACACACAAAAGGCTGTCCGCACAGATTTTCAGATAGAATGTGGTCCTGAATATTTCTTTTAATTAGCGTTACGGGAGGTCAGACAGCTCCCGCATTCTGTTGTGCATGCAATTTGGCAGTACACACACAAAATATATGACAAATTGAGTAACGGAGTGCCCCACTTGACTTTCAATTTGTTGGCCTCCCATTTTAAGCCAAAACTGAGAAGCAGAATTACGAATGGTTCAATGAGGCCTTCATTCAGACTTAAATAAATTCAGCTTGGGATAATTTTGAGCTTTCGCTCTTCAGCGGGAATTATCGTGCATTTATTCATAGAAGAAATTGGCTAGAAAATGTACGCCTTTTGTCTCTTCTCCCATTTTTAGGTATAAACTGTCCGGTTTGCTAAAGACATCTCGGGTACATTCAGAAATCTTCCCTGGGAATGCATATCACCTGTTGCTTACCATTGGCTTTGTGGTTTGTAACTCACTTTTTCTGGCTTTCTATTTGCTGGCTTTATTTGTTTTAGGCTGCCCAGGGTTAGTTTGTCCCTTTTTGATTTAAACATTCTTTTTTTTTTTTTTTACAAGTTTTATATAGCGCGAACTAGACCTGAAGATATTAGGTATCAGAGCGCCTTACATGAGCACCAGTTTCGTTACAGATGGACCCATTCATTTTTGTTAGGCACGGGGAGATTAACTGATTTTCCCAGAATCACAGGATGTTGAGGGTCATTGCGCAGTCTCGAAACCGATTCCCCAGCTTCAATGTCAACTGCTCTACCCGTAAGGCTACATCCTCTCCCCACCAAGGAACAGAGCCTTTTCACACCAACTCCCTTGTATTCTTCCATAAATGCTCCCTTTTGTAAACCGCCCTTTAATTCTTGTTTTGATCTTGTCACATTTGCTATGCATTCAAAGACCGAGGTAAAATGTCATGCTCTGTCTTCCAGGGAGCTTGGTGGTTACTTTTCTTTCTCCGACTTCAAAGTGAGAGGATTTATATGACCATATTGCTGGATGCTAGAGGTAGGAAAGGGTTTTTTATTCCTAGCACACATTTAAATGCACTGTGCAAGTATTTCAGAGTATATCAGAATTAGGAAAGCACAAATGAAGCACATTCTCTGTTAATTCTGAACTGTGTTTGAAACAAATACTTGAATATGATCAAAACAAATCAACGCACTGGGTGATGCCATTTCTACACATTATCGTTTGTGCACTATTTAGCTTTATTAGTAAAACTGTATTTCTGTTCAAATGTAATGGTCATTTCAATTTACATCACTACATGCCACTACACTCTGTGCCACTTCACTCTACTCCTCTCTACTCTGCACAACTCTACTCTTTGCCAATTCACTCTGCTCCACTCTACTCTTCACTACTGCACACTACACCATTCCAGTTTAAATCACTCCAATCTACTCTGTGCAACTCCGCTCTACACTTTAAAACTACACTCTGTGCCAATGCACTTTATGCCAATCCGCTGTATGCCACTCTAATCTACACTGCACTCTATTTCAATGTACTCTACACCACTTTAATCTGTCATTATACTCAATACCACTCTTCTCTATGCCACTCCACTCTACCCCACTCTACCCTGCACCACTTCACTATACGCCACTTCACTCTACCATGAAACATTCTACTCTACACCACTGCACTCTGACATTGCACTCTACACCACTCTGCTCTTCGCTAAGTAACTCTACTCTGAAACACTGCACTCTATGCCAGTGCACTATACACAGCTGCACTCTACGTCACTGTACTGTATGCCACTGCACTGTGCTCTACTCTGGTGTACTTTAGGCCACTGAGCTCTACGTCACTGTTTACTACTGCACTCTAGGCCACTCTACTCTACATCACGCACTCTAGGCCACTGCACTCTGCATAATGCCGCTCCCTTCCACTTTGCTCTGTGCCACTCTGCACCATTCCTCCTACTCTGCACTATTCTACCATGCTGCATAGTACGCCGCTGAATTCTATGCTGCTGCACTCTACGTCACTATATTCTGCAACACTCCACGACAATGCACTCTACACCAGTACACTCTACTCTGCGCCACTCCACAGCAATCTACTTTACTCTGCAGCACTCTGCTCTATGCCACTACATTTTATACCTCTGCACTATTGCACTCTACACCACTCTATACCAATGCACTCTACACCACTGCACTCTGATACTCTATTCTGCAACACTACACTGTGTGCCACTCTACTCTGCACTACTGCATTCTGTGCCAGTGCCCTCTATGCCAATGCACTCTCTGCCACTCTAATTTGCATCACTCTACTCTGCATCACTTCAATCTACGCCACTGTACTCTATGGCACTATATTCTACTCTGCTCCACTCTACATCACTCTACTTTGTGCCACTCTACTCTGCACTGCTGCACTCTACAATGCAACATTCTAGTGTACGCCACTGCATTCTATGCTGCTGCACTTTTCATTTTTATTTTTTTATTGTAATTGCCTTTATTGTCACCACTCACAGCAGCCTCTTTAAAGAATGTAAAACACGAACATCAAAATTCAAAAATTATAGTAGGTTCGAAGCCTTAGCCATCTTTCTTTCTTTTTTGCTGCTGCTCTAAACAGATAAGTACAATTTTTATAAATGTGAACTGAGTTGGATGTGTATGTTTTCTGGTTTTGTTTGAGGTGAAAGTGCTGTATCTCAAGATGATCTATATGCATAGTTAAGCTGTTGGCATGATTGTGTATGAGTGTTAAAATACAGCTGTCCTGTTTTTTTTTTTTTTTTTTTTTTAAAACAAACTTTATTGAGCCATTATTCAAAGTGTATCACATCATGGCAAATGGTCGTGCCATTTTCCATTTTCCATTTTTCATTGTGGTGCAATATAACCTATTATTTACTATGGTCGAGTATACAGACTTTAAACCTTATACCCATCAGTTCCATGATATAAAATGTATAATGCAATAAACACGGCTTGCAGTTTCATTTATGTTAATCACTGATATCACTAACGTGTCGTGACATGAATTTGTATTTTTATCCTCGACAACTAAACAAACTACCCCCATCCTCTCCCCTCCTCTTACTGGTCTGTCAGTGCGTTGTCATCTAGGTAGTCTCCTAGTGGTTCACTATCAGGAGTGTGAACCTATATCTTTGGTGTATCAGGGCCTTTCTTAGTCTATTCTGTTTGTCCCCGTTGGTGTGGTGAATGTCGTAGTGAATCAGGGTAGTGAATCCAGTAATGGAAATGTGATATCTAATTGCGTGAATTCTTCTAACATAACGCCCCATTCCATGGAAATAGGATGTTTTCGCAACCCCCTTGCCTCCTCCTCTTTCCATGCATGAAGTGGGGGGCTCCTTGGGGATTTCCATCTCATCGTAATTGCTCTAATCGCTAGTATAAGTGCTAAATCCAAAAATCTCAAGTGCGCCTTCGGGTCTTTGGTGCACCTGCGTAAGCCAAATAAGCCCTCCAATATGTTATCTGTCATTGGAAGGTGTGTGATTTCTTCCATCATATTGCGAATGTGCCCCCAGTAATCATTGAGGCGCGGGCAAGCCCATAACATATGTACAAAACCAGCCTCCTCCTCCCTACATCTTGGGCAATGATTCTGGGCTTCTGGGACCATGCAATGTATGCGTTTCGGGGTTAAATACGCTCTATGGAGTACCATGTATTGTATAAACTTGAGTTTTGCGTTAAGGGAGACCAGCTTAGGGTGTTCTAAAATACCCTCCCAGGCTTTTTCTGTGATTACCAGATCTGTTGCTTCTGCCCAGTTCTCACAGAGGTCCGTTAGACATATAGAGGCCTGTGTTCGGATGCCAGTATATAGCCACCTGACTAGGTGTCCACCCCTCCCCATGTAATAAAGTAGATGTACCATGTCATGCTGTGGAGGCTCCCTACGCTGGGGTGCCCATGTAGTCTTGATGTATAATACTATCATTGCATGCAGTAGGTAAAGGCGATCAGAAACCCCAGTGGTCCTTACAAATGTACCATGATCCATAAGTATTCCATCCCCAAAGAAGGAACCCACCTCCGTGACTCCCGCGTCCTCTCAAGCTTGCATCCTAGCCATTGTGAGTCTACCGTCCATGAGTGGCAGTACCAATAGTGGGACATTGGGTGCGTAGGGGATCGCTTTCGAAGTGTATTGCGATTTTTCCAGCAGTGTAGAGCCGTCTGCAATAGCGGTGGGCCATCCAATGGTATGCTCGCCCCTGAGAGTAGCATACTATGTAGTGTACCTTTTTCCAGATCCTGCGTAGTATAACTTATTTCCTTTAAGTTCCTGCCTGCTGTCCAAAAGGACAGCCATTGCAGTTGGGATGCGTAATAATACGCTCGGAAATCGGGGACACCCAGCCCTCCCCTTTCTGATTTCAGCTGTAACTTCTTGAGACTTACCCTGCGTCTACCACTTCCCCATTTAAGTTCGATTAGGAGTGTCTAATAAGCGAAACGTAGATTGAGGCACCACTAGGGACAGATTTACAAAGAAATACAATAGTCGAGGCAACATCACCATCTTGGAGATGGCTATCCTCCCCATCACAGACAGTGGCAAGGTCGTCCAGAAGGAGATACTAGGGCGCAACGAGGCAATGGCCTTCATCAGATTGCCTTCTAGTTGGTCTGCAGGGGCCCTATAGACGTGGATACCCAGGTACTTAAAAGTGTTCCGTGCTTGGTCACTGTGTATAAGAGTGGAAAAAACCGGAAGTGACAATCTACCAGTCTCCCAAGCTACCTTATACAGTTCCGCTAGTTTAGGTGCCAAGACATCCGAATACGTCCCGTAAAATTCTACAGTTAGGCCGTCTAGTCCTAGAGTATTATTCCGGTTAAGGCCTTTTATTGCTGCACTTATTTCCTGTTGGGTTATGGGGCCTATAAGATCCTTACGCATAGCTTCTGTAATCTTGGGGAACTGCAAACCATTGAAGAAGGCCTCCATGAGACCGTCATCCATGGGCGGTGGTGCCTCTTATATAGGGTAGTGAGATAATCACAAAATGCTTCATTAATCCCACTCTGAGTGTGAATCAGTCCCTTCTGTGGTGAACGGATACAAGTGATCAATGGCGCCTCAGTGCTATCCCTCAGTAACCGAGCTAGCAGCTTCCCGGATTTGTCAGCATTTGTGTGCTTCAGTTACGTATACGCTCTGTAATCCATGAGCCTAAGTGTTTCCAGGGTCTCTGCGTGTCTAATACGGGCCTCTTGAAGAGCTTCCTGTTTTTTGTCAGTAGTCGTAGCAGCCGGTTCTAGCTCTGTCATCAGTGTCTCTGTGTCGAAGTCTTTTATGCGCTTCCTGACGTGCTTCCATGGTAGCACTAATCGTCAAGCCCCGGACCACCACCTTAAACGCATCCCAATCTATGAGGTTGGAAGATGCTGTATTCCAGTTGTCTACAAAATAATTATTGACAACTTCTAGTGATGTGCTCCGAAAGGGAGCGTCTTCTAAGAATTGGGGCCATAGCATCCCGGTCGGCACCCTGCCCCACATGAGAGTAGTCTCCAGGGGATTATGATCCGAGAATGTCTTGGCTAAGTATGTCGATTGTTGTATTTGCGTGACCAATGAGTGTGAACAGAGAAATCTATCTAGCCTGGTGTGAAGTTAGTGTACTGGGGAATAGAAAGAATATTCCTTGTGTGTAGGATGTAACTTCCCTGCATCTACGAGACCCCAGCCTTGCATCCACGTGTTTAGGAATTCAGCCTGTTTGTGTGTGCTGGCCCCGTTCAGGGGAGGATGGGATCTGTTCAATGCTACATCTAGAATTATGTTCTAGTCTCCCCCCAGGATCTAGGGAATGGTATCCCACCCCACCAGAGCTCTACCCAGGTCAGCAAAAAATGTGTCTTGATCAAAATTCGGCGTATATATACTACAGAGGATTACAGGTTAACCATCTAACGTACCTTTCAGAAGTAGATACGTCCCTTATCATCCTCTCGACTTCCTCAAATGGAATTCCATGGCGTATCCATATGGTCGCCCCCCTAGCAAATGCTGAATAATTAGTGGTATATATTCGGATGCTGCTGCACTTTATGCCACTGCACTCTACAGCATTATACTCTGCAACATTCTACGCCAGAGGCCTTCAAAAGATTTTGCTATGATCCCCCTTTATGCAAAATGTTTTAGGGTCGTGCCCCCTCTCCAAAGATGTATTGCAAGAATAGGGAGAGTGAGAGAAGCAAGGGTGTGCTCCGGGACGCCACTTAGGAGATAATTTCCGGAGTATTTTTCTGTTGCTCATAATCCAAGCTATATATGAGACTTATAAAAGTACAAATATATCAAAACAAAACAGAAATTTACCAAAGACACTGGACCCCATAATTGGGGTATCGTCAGTCTGGGTACCAATGCAACTGCACCTGCTGCACTAAATGCCCTTAAAAAAGCCCCCAAAACTCCCCACCTTCCTCAAGACAGTTCTCTGAGAAATCTGTCAATATCATTTGTGATCTAAAAATAATACCCCCTCTCCATTTTACAAAAGCAGTCCCCGTACTTTGTGTTAAAAACCAACCATCCCAAAACAGTTATTGTGGCCCTTAAAGGGCCTCTGTGTAAAATTGAAGGGAGGGCGGGGTTGGGGTGGTGAGGAGTTTTCTTGTGCTGTGAAGCTCAAGGAGCGACACAGAGCTTAGGACCAAACGGACATTCTCACCAGGGAGCCTGCTACCTGAATGAAAGTAAATGTGTGTAATTGGTTAATCACCAAATGTAAAGGCTGCTTAGAAGCCTGTTTAGGCTTTAATTGATGGAGTCCCCTGAGGCTTCATAGTAGTAGTAGTATTAGTAGTAGTAATTTATTGGTCAGTTAATTAAAACTCACAATTACAAAAATAAACACTACATTAAAACCACTCAAAATCCATCCATCTTTTTTGATTTATGCACCATGTGCGGTTGCACCAAAATGTATCGTTATTAACAGGGGATTGACCAATAATGCGGCATGAGGGGAGTACCACAGCCGTGTCTCGATCCTAATGTCCTGTTAGGCGCACAGAATTATGCCAAATTATTAAGGCTTCATAGGGACAGTAGTGAGGTATTCTTTTTTGAAACTGAATGTCAGGGTGTTTTAAGCCGAGGTGTGAAAAGTGTACTTTTAATAGACAAATGTTTGCACTACGTATAGTTTACCCGTTACAAAAATATATATGTTGAAACAACTTGTTTTATCATAAAACACTAAATCATTTTGCAGCAGTCTACCTTATACTGTGTACAATACAATTAAAAAATAATTACATGCATTTTCACAGTGCTTTTACTATTCCTAACATCTGCATTGGTCACATTACCCAAATTAAATTACAAAACACAAAGGAATGTATTTCTATCTGATTAGCGTTTCTTGCATTTATTTTTAGTTTAAGGTTCTTTTTAGCCTTATGACTAAAATATTCTGTAAGTGTGTTATTCACTTTCAGTTAACCTTCGCCACTCCAATTCTATGACGCTACACTACACACCACTCTCCTCTATGCCACTGACGTTTAGCCATGCAGCAACCACACTGGTGTACAACATGGCTAAAGCACACTGGCAAAGCAAGTAGCTCTTCCGTAGGCGAGACCTATTGTCTCTGCCAGTGCATGTTTTTTAATACCAAACATAGGGTCATCTACCTATCCCCATCATTCAGCAATCTGTTTTGCATTTTCCATGCAGTTAGACTTCCAGGTCTCTCTTTTCATGGCTGTTAATAATAATAATTTCCTCTCTTAGAATCCTTTTTAACATCCACTCTATACATTTTCACTGCTATAAAATAGCGTAACTGGGGGCTTATCAAAGGGCACAGTGATTAATGTGGAGGTGAAAGGTGATCTTATTTGCCTGAAGATGAACTACAAGGCATTGTAAGAAAGAAACTAATTCGGAGCAAAAAGAAGCAGCACAGACAAAAATGAAAGGTGGCGATAGTAGGCTGTCTCAGCAAAGGTGATCCAATTTACTTACGTAACCAGTTGTGAAATTAGAGACTGATGTGCAACTTGTGAATGAAAGATCACGCTTTTTTTCCTTTCTCCATTTCTGTAGAATGGACCTCCCTCCATAGGGTGCTTGGGAAAAAGATGTATACTAATTAATCTTGCAGTGTTCAGCTGTAGAGGGCAGAGGATAGACGTTTTGCAGAGGGCCTAAAGTGGAATTTTTCATCCCAACTTTAGCACAGGAGGGGGTTGGACGTAGCAAGATATATTGAAGTAGACTTGGCTGCACCAGGGCATTTCCTTGTTTTACCAAAATTGGCAAATTCTCAGTTGTTTACTGATCCTGTGGCAAGATGTTTGAGATAATGAAAGCTTAGCTTGCACAGGATTGTTTACAAGTTTTGTATTCTCTGCATGTAGACTTGAGGTCTATATTAGATGCTACCAGGTTGAGGTCACTTCATGGAGCCAAAATTAAGAAGATTGCTGGATGAAATTGAAATTAGTGATGGTGGCTGACCATTTGAAAAAAAGACAGTGCTATTTGCCAGAGGAGTGACAAGTATTGCTATCTGGCTGAATTTTCTGTCCCCACATTCTGGTCTCTCGTAATCTTGTGATGTTTATAGGAGAGTGATTTTGACATGCTTGCTAAGGATTTTCTGCTTGAAGAAGATTAGAGTTCAAATAACCACCTTGAAGTTATAAAATTGAAACCGTGGTTTTAATGTATGTTCAAAATACCAAAACATTTGGGTTTCTATGGTATTTTGTTAGTCCAAATAGAAATTGGAGGATCAATGCCTAAAGTGGACTTTTGCTTTTGATTTAAGACCAGCTTCCAGAATAAGCAGTTTTCTTTTCAGAAAGGAACCACATACATTCATGCGTTAAGACTGAGGACTTTGAGTGCTACTACTTCTATCCCTCCAGGGCTCTCTTTAGCACTGGTGGCGCGCGGTGCGGCAATCACCTCAGATTCTTTAACCATCACCTCCAAAATATGCCTCCCATATCGCCAATCATAAGATATTGCTGAACACAGTGCCCCCCCCTTGAGGTTACAATGCCCCCGCCACAGGTCAGCGCCCTGTGCGGCCACACCGTTTGCACTGCCCTAAAGCCGCCCTGTGTCCTTCTCAATCCAAATAACTGACTAACCTATCCACCGCTCAAATTACTTTTATTTCACTATAGGAATTCACCACTAATCCTTTATGGGTTCCGGAGTAGCGTGCTACTCGCCAAAAAAGCAATTTGACGCCTCGTCCGGGGTAGTAAGCGCTATATAAATGCAAATACAATTACCCAGACTATCTTTTTAGTCCTATGATATCTCAAATGGACACGAAAAACTGTTGGCATTGACTGGTGTCCCTTGTATAGCTTCCATGATGCGGTTTGTCATTGATCTAATGATGGTTTGACATCCAGAGTCAATCAGTTTGGTGAGAGGACCAATGCCAGTGGGTGCACATACACAGGAGTTGTCTGTGTTGCAAGTGGTTGTCCTCCAGACCTTTGATTGTGAGCAGCTGAGTATTTTTCCAAGTGTAACCAATGTTGAGTTATGTCAAACCCTAGTGAGCTTTAATTAGTGTGAATTATTCAGTCCAGCCACTGTCTAGGATGTAGGCAGAGTGAGCTAGCATCTGAATTGTGGCCGTTTAAGCGCTTGATAATTTATACTCCCAGCTGAATGTTTTGCCATTATCGTGAAGCCATATGTTTTGCATATATGTCTCGTCCATGCATGACAGATTCTTGTGCAGATAGGATTTCAAGTTGTTGAAGTTAAAATGAGATGACCACTCAAGAACATATGTATTCCCGAACAATCCCAGAGGACTTTCTGTGTCACCATGCTGCTCTTAACTGTTATGTATATTATACTGCCTCCTAGGGAGTGCTTCTTTTGCAATGTAGGACATGCCTAGTTTTCAGGAACAGTAGCCATCTTGAAAAGCAGGCTTCCCTACTAACATCTACATATGAGTTATAAAAAAACAATATAGGTACAGACCTACACACACACTCGCTCACACACCCAGTCAGATACCCACATAGCTAGTCCTATACTCACTCACAGATCCCACAAAACTACTCAGTCACACACAGCCACTCAGACGCGCACTCAGCCACTCACACACTCGTACACCCACTTACTCGTTTGCCCACCCACCGCACAACCACTCACAGACCCACAAAACCACTCAGACCTTCACATTCATTCACACACCCATACAACCACACATGCACCCATACAACCACCCACTCACACAGCCACTGCCACATCCATACAGCCACACACCCACTGCCACATCCATACAGCCACACACCCACTGCCAACCCCATACAGCCACTCGCACACCCATGCACAGATCCACAAAACCACTCACACACCCCTTCACTGACTTTCACACCCACTCAGACACCCACGCATCCACTTCCAGACCCACCCAGCTACTCGCAGACCTACCCATATAGCCACTCACCCAGCCACTCTCACATCCACACACAAGCAGTGATTCACTTATAGAAATTGCAATAGCATATGTTTGCATTAAATGTGGTGTTGTTTTAGTATAGCATTTGTGCTTCTGGTTGGGAACGGATCTGCAAATCGATAAAAGGAAATTATTTGTAAAAAAAAAAAGGCTTTGTGCATTGGATTTGTAGGGGGACTACATAAGTTACCGTACCCTAATTAAAAAAAGAAATATATATAATAAGAATGATTGTGAGAATAAAATGTATTTATAAACTCATGAAAAAGTATATTAGTAAATTTATGGGTCAGATTGTGGTACAGTTCATTTTTTAATTTCAGGTATTTTTTTATTATTTTCCACAAAACAGGTACATTTGTATTGCAATTGAGAGGTCCAGTTGGTCGTTACATATCGTCACAAAGCGGAACAATAATTACATAAAAGCTTATTTGTTGTTATGTGGATTTGGGTGTCTTTTGGCAGCCCAACAAAAGCTCACCCCATAGTCCACTGGGGTCCGGAATACAAACTGAGACCAACGCTGGAGCCAGAGAGAAAGGATGTTTATTACAATCTCATGAGATGGAGAGGCCTCGACAACAGATGCCCATAGCTGTCTGAAGAGGCAGTCTGTTACAATGGTCTTACTTCAAGACTTATATACTCTTTATCCTGCCCCAGGCAGGTAAGGGAGTTGTACCAATTACATTCCTAAACAAATGGAAAATCTGGAGGGTCAGCAGGTGAGTAGCCTTTGGGGTTTTAGCAGGATATGGGCAAAACATTAGAATTACATAATTCACAGAGGTTAATCTGATTTAGATGGCACTGCAGGGGATAGCATGATTACATGTCAAACAAAGGTTAATCTGATAAGCTCAGGTAACGGTGAGGACCCTGTAGGGTGTAGGCAAAAGGCATGTTTATTACAATTGAGTCCATAAATATTTGTCGTTTAGACTACAGCAGGGCAAAGGTGAGAGGTATGATTACACAGCAAACAGAGATAAGTCTGATTAGGCCTGTTGAAGGACGCCTGCAGGGCGTAGTTTGCAGGGTGAGGACGATAAACATCTGAGAAACTCCATGTCCGACTGGTTGAGCATGGGCTGGTCAGTTAGTGGCAGGCCAGAGCATGAACAGAGTGTCCGTGGAGAAATGCAACCGGTCAAAAGGTAGAGCTCCAGCGTGTTCGTGACACAGAGAGAAAGTCAGTCATGAAGGTTAAAGCACAACCTGGTGGAATTAAGCACAAAATGGTGGAGTGAATGGCAAGATAGCAGACCCACTTTTCCACAGTCCCTCCGTTTGCCATAAGCGAAACCATTTTCAGTCAATTACATCAATAGCATTCATGGGGACTGGTTTGAAAGCATTTGCACATAGGCTGCAAAGTGGGGGGCCACAATGAAGGCAAAGAGAGCAGAAGAAGATCAGTGCAAGAGGTACTAGGATAATCATGAGGACCTTCCATCCCCATGTCAGTTGGAGTTGCCATATCCAAGAACAAAGAGACCATGAGCCTGTATCTTGATGGAGGTCGGAGGCTATTCGATGGAGTGTGGAAATAGCCTCGTAGACAGATGATGAATGATCCGGAACATACAGGCAACAGCTGGCGCCAATGATGCGACATGCTCCTCCGCGGTCAGCAAGGATGACATCAAGCACCATGCGGTTCTGAAGAGTAAGGAGGCGTACCGCTTGGAGCTCCGCAGTGTTGTGATGTTGACGGTGGCTTCCATGACTCTGGTGAGGTGACGAATGGCTTCACTGTTTGCCATTGGTCCCCAGAAAGGAAAGATGCCCTTCATGGCATCCAGGAATAGTTGAGAGGTTGTGTCTGTTTGCTTGGCCACATTGTCGCTGCGGCGGGCGCGATGATTAAGAGCAGGAGCAATGTAGACAGGGGGAAGGAGGAAAGCTATGTAACATGTGCCTCCCCAGTTCTCGTGAAGCCAAGTGTACGCCTTTGTTCTGCACACAAAGTAGGTGTTTGGGGAGGCAACCAGGGGCGGTGGAGCTGTTGTATTCAGAGTCATTGTCATGGCACAAGAGCTGTCCCCAACGTACTCAGTTCCCAAGCCTCTGATACACATTAGTCCAGAAATGCGAACAACAGCTAGCGGTGAGGTCCGCTTGGTGAGTGTCCTTGTTTTGAAGCTGGAGAAGCGTGTTCTACTGGTAGAGTCGAATACCTGCAGTTCCTCCTTCTCGTCCTTAGACATGCTTGTAGAACTGTTCTTTGGGCAAACAGCATTGTCTGTCTTTTTCTGCCAGAATTCATCTTGCAATTGGTGGAGAGTGATGTCGGCAAGGCCGCTGGACCGATGGGCGCCCATGATGAGCGACATCAGGCAGCACAAGAGGCATGAATAGAGTAAGAGTAAGGTAGGAAGGGTATATTATTCTCCGTAGAGTGAGGCAGGAGACCACAGACCCAACAGTTTGTTTTATTCAATACCTCATTGTGTTGATTCAACATTTGGATGAAGGTGTTGTTCCAAAACTCTTGTCGCCTATTTTTGTGATCAGGGAACAAGGAGACATGGGAGTGTTCAGGAGGCGTGGCACCAGTGGGTAATATGGTATCCTTGGCTGGTGCCCCTTCCTCTATGATCCAGAAGAGGATGGCGAAGATGATAGTAAGGAGGAGAACTGTCGTCAAAGCTATTGACCTGTTATTATGCAGTTTGTTACATAGCGCTATCTTCTTTTTGGAAAGTTTAATTGTTTCATTGTTGGTCATAATCCGTCTTCTTTTGGGGCCCTACAGCAGTTGGAGAGTGAAGGTGAGCCCTATGCGTCGCCGATAGCTGGTGATTGCTTCTCCTGGCGAGGCTTCTCAGTACCCCGCTACCCTGGAACACCAATCCACCCTTCCAGATAATACTACCGCCTGCAACTTTTGGCTCACCTCCCCTCCCCTGCCCGGTAGCTGGTGCCCCAGAGGCCGTGCGTGGACGGAGATTGTATCTTTCTTTAGTTGGCACAGTGTTATCTTTGAACAATTCCAGTTCTGGTTCTGGGAGACCACACACAGGGGGGTCGCACGTCAAAACTTCCTTGTAGGTGGACAAGGTGGGATCGGTTAGAGTGATGCTGGGGACCCTCCGGCAGTGAACGACATGGATCCAGGATTTCTTGCCTTCCACTCGCAGGGCCGTTCTGGTGGTCAGCAGGACTAGGAGCTGTCCTTTCCACCGGGGTTCTAGCATCTTTTTGCGGGCAAAATTCTTCACCATTGTAGTGGAGACAAACCAAACACTGTTGGACCAGCCTGGAGGCAGTAGACCTGAGTTGGTTGTTATCCCACCCTTCCTGTAATATTTTAGTCATGGTGGCAGCATTGGTGTGTGCTGGCAAATGAGTCATGTTCAACAATGGGAGGAGATAAGCATTTGGTAATTTCCAAAGTTTTGCATCTTTGGATCGCCATCAATTTTCTTCATCAAGCATGCCCTCCTTCTCCCAATTTTGAAGTTCTTCAAAGGTGGCAGTGCACTGGATGTCCCTGATCTGTTGTCCAACACCATGCCATTTCTCTGCTTGGGATTTTACTATGTACATAGGGGTATGTATTCTTTCCTGTGCATTAGCCCGGGCTGTCTTATCAGCAAAAGCATTTCCTAACCCTATTTCGTCTGTGACCTTCTTGTGTGCGTTGCATTTAACAATAGCTAATGTTCTGGGTAGTGTCCAGGCTTGGAGCAATGCAGTGAATAAGTCACTATGCTGAATGGGCGTACCATGTGATGTTAAGAACCCTCTTTCGTTCCAAAGGATACCGAAAATGTGGGCTACCCCGAAGGCGTACTGGCTATCGGTATAAATGGTGACAGCGAGATCCTGGCTAAGGATACAAGCGCGGGTGAGTGCTATAAGTTCTGCGGCCTGGGCCGATTTCTGAGGTATGCGTGCAGTCTCAACAATGGTGTTGGTAGTGGTGACGGCGTAGGCAGCAGATGTGGTACCGTTTGATAGTTTAATACAAGACCCGGCCACCCATAATTGCCCATCCTGTTCTGTGAGAGTGGTGTCTTTTAAGTCTACCCGTCCCTTAGTCTGTTCGAAAAAGGCAGTCATGTGGTATGTCTGGGATGTCAGAATCTGGTGTGGGCAGGAGTGTGGCAGGGTTAAGGGTCGCACATCTCTTTAGCGTGATATGGGGTGCTAACAGCGTAGGTTCGTATCCTGTTAGTCGTGCACTAGTGAGGCGTTATGTCTTTGTCTGATTCAGTAATATGTCGACTGCGTGTGGAACTAATACCGTCAATCTAGACCCCAACACAATCCCTTCACTTTGTCGGATAGAAACGGCCACTGCTGCAACCGCTCTAAGGCAGGAGGGCAGACCTCTGGCCACAGGGTCTAGGGTGGCTGAAAAGTAAGCACTTGGGCGTTGTTTGATGCTGTGAATTTGGGTCAGGACTGAAAGAGCACATCCTGAGCGCTCATGGGTGTAGAGGCAGAAGGGTTTAGAGTAGTCAGGTGTGCCCAATATTGGTGAAGAGCAAAGAGCGCGGCGTAAGTCTTGAAAGGCTTGGTCGTGTTCATGTGTCCAAGGAAGAGGTGTGGGTGTATCTTTCGTAAGCAAAGCAAGGAGTGGCTTAACTATGAGGGAAAAAATTTGTATCCATTGGCGACAAAAGGAAGTGAGTCCAATTAGTGCACGAACATCTCTTTGGGTGGTGGGAGAGGAAAGGTGTAGTATTGTTTGGATGCGGTCAGGTATGAGAGTACGTCCCTCCTTAGACAGCAGATGGCCGAGGTAGGTCACCTGCTGTCAACAATACTGTAGCTTATTCTTTGACACCTTATGGCCCTGTGATGCCAAAAAGCATAGTGTAGTAAGAGAGGCAGTGCGAGCCAGGGCCGGAGTGTCTGCAGCCAAAAGAATATCATCGACATATTGGATGAGAGCAGCGCTGGGTGGTAACTGTATCTGATCGAGCTGTTGTCTAAGGGACTAGGGCTTTCAGTATACCCTTGAGGAACCCGACAAAATCTGTACGATCTGTTTTTTATGGTGCAACAAAAAAGATAGCGTTACTCTAAATGTATTGGTATGGAGAAGAAGGCATTTTTGAGGTCAATAACTGTAAAGGTGGTCTCTGACATAACAACTATATTGACAAACTATAGTTGTTATGTCAGAGAACACATGATATTGTGTGACCACTATTTTGTTAATTGCACGGAGGTCGATGACAAAACAGTATATTTTCTCAGAGGTGGACGTACGTTTTAAAACTGGAAGGATGGGACTATTGCAAATGTTAGTCTGAACTTCCTCAACTACCCCAGCTACAATCATATCCTGTACTATAGTCATGAGAACCTTTACGCCGTCTGCAGAAATTTTATACTGAGGGAGGCGGGGAAGAGGTGCATTCTGTTTTACTGTTATGCGGACAGGCTCCTTCACAATCTCCCTGAAGTCTGTGTCCGTGATGGCCCACAGGGTGTCGGGTAACTAGGACAAATCCTGCTGTTTGGAATCAGTGAGACAATAAAGGTGGGATTCATAACCAAGGGGGCAATCATTATCAAACAGTATGACTCGGACATTCTGAGGAGAACAGCTAATGGTGGCTCTGAAGTGCTTTAAGAGATCAATGCCCATCAAATTGTCTGGGCAGTTTGGGGAGAGCAGAAAAGAGGCCATCACTGTGTTCCCCTGTATGTCCAGGGGCACCTCAGTAGAAAGGGGGTTGGTGGAGGGCGTGCCGTCAAATCCTACAGATGTGACCGATAAGCCAGACAGGGGTGCCCTAGGAATCGGTTTATGTGAGAGGGCACTTCTAGAGACCCCTGTGTTGACCAGGAATTTCCCCTGAGTTCCAACCACTGAAGCTGTTACATAGGGGCTTGATTGATCAACTGGAAGTTCCACTGGTTCCTTTCCCTGTCCATGGCTGTCTCATGCAAATTCATTGTCGGGGAAGTGGTCACCAGAAAAATCGTGTGCAAAAGCCTGTCTGTTGTTATCGATGACATTGGGGCGTTGTCCGTTGGAGGGTGGGACTCTTCCTCTACCTCTACTCAATCCCCTTCCCCGACCCATTTTATTTCGCTGTAAAAGAGGACAATCTGTGCGCCAGTGGCCTGTTTCCTTACAATACGCACATTGGTCCTGGGGCAGTTGGTGTGGGGATGGGGGTGTTCCAGTAGTTGTGGGCATATAATAATACTGTGGATCTCTACCGTTTCCTCCCTCTCTAATGCTTATTTGGGAGAGCATTACTTTTTCTTTGAGTTCTTTTCTTTTCTTCTCTTTTTCCTCCTCTATCTTATTCTGCAGACGTTCATAATATTGGGCCATAGTCAAGATCTGTGTGGGTGTTGCAGCCGGCCACGTGCTTTCCCTACTCTGTAACTTTGTGGAGATGGGTGGCAACAATCCTTTAACAAAAGTCTGAACGGGGGAGGAGCCTAGCCTGGAAACATGATGGCCGCCTAGTCCCTTAGCTCCGCCACCTCGCTCTTCTTCCCTCCGTACCGCTGCACATCCTGTCGCTCATCCGTTCTTCCTGACAGCGGTATCGGACTCGGGGAGTTGCGCTGATTCCAGCGGTGTGTCCCCCGATGGTCTCCATTCGGCAGAACTGATCGAGTGTCCCTGTTTTCTTTCTGCGGTTGATGGCGGCGATCTTCTCTTTGTTCTTGGTGCCGACGTGCTCCGGCCACCACGAAGACGGCCACGGACGGCGGTGCGGAGTCGATCAGCGGGACGCGGCGCCCGTTTGGATTACTTGCAGCGACGCGCTTTTCCTTCATTCTCACCTCGGCACTTGAATAGGCTCACGGCGGCCGGTGCTACTTTTGTATCCCCCTGTTCCGTCCCCTTGCGGAGCAGTGAGGGGGGGCCATTTTGCACCGAGGGCTCTGCGATTGCACTGGATGGCTTCACCAACTACTATGGGTGTTTACCTCGGCCGTTTACACACTACGCCTGTGTGCCGCTCTGGTATGGACCTTGCTGCCCATGTCCCTGTGACCTCGCTGTTCTTACCGGGGCGCCCGTGTGATGACGGACTGTGGGAAGGGGATGCCGACATGGGGTCTCGGGGACCGGTCCTGGTCGTCGACCCTCGTCTGCATAGGGCCGCATTATCTTCCTCTCCTGAGGCTCCCCTCCAGATCGCTTCGATTCTGGGCGCCCTGGCTGCCTTGCGAACTGCTTGTGTTGGTCACACCCGGGACCTGGGGGGCCGCTTGGACTCCATCTTGTCTATGCTATCCACAACCATCCGAGATGGGGGACGCGTGCAGAGTGCTTCGCCATACCCTGTGCCCGAGCACCGTGAGCTATCTATCCTGATGTGCTTGGAGACGCTTGAGGTGCGAGAATTGAATACCGCGGCGACGCTGTCTACAACTATCGTGGAGGACGGTGCGAATCCTGGACTGGCGCTGCTGAGGGGAGGTCAGCACTTGGCGCCATGTCTTTCACCTAATTCTGGACCTGTTGCTGCTTCTTCCTCTGGTGTCCTGGATGCGCCGCTTCTGTTCCCGCTGTTCACTTATGGAGGACTGTCATTGAGCACCGCTTTTCTTGGTTCGCCTATGGCCCACATGGCTTTGTGTTGGATTGACCTTTGTGTACGATGCCCTGTTCGGCCATGGCGCTTGCAGCGGTTCCAGTTGCTCTGGTGGGCGGTTTTCTTTTCGGCTTTCGCTGCCACGCTGGACCGTCAGGGACAAGGTTGACATTCCTTTTCACTTTGCTTACTGCTGTTTGTTTACTCGGACTGTGATGATTGTAAGGGGGACCTGGACGCTGGAGCTGTTTTCCTTGGGGTTCGATGGGTTGGGCGGCCGCGTATATCCTGTTGGTTTCTTTTGAGCTGCGTTAATTTGGCCCTCCTCCGGTTTTATGTGTGTGTGATATTTCTTCTTTCTTTTTCTCTTCTTTTAGTTCTCTATATTTCGGGTTTCTATGGGCGACAGGCACGCTGCTAGGGGGGTGGGCCGTAGTCACACGCAGTGGTGCAGGGTGGGGGGATGTTGTTATGTGTTGTTTTATGTTCCTATGGCCCTCTCTTTTTTCTTTCGCTCTTTGCTGTCCCCTTTTTTTCTACCTTTGTTTTTCCTTTTTTTGTATTTTTCTTCTTCTCGTGTGTTTGGATGGGGTCCGGGGCCGGGTGGTGTTCCTTTTGGGTATGTTTTGTGCTTCTGTGGTTCGCACAGCTTCTGGGACTTTGTGTGTCTGGCGTTGCTGATGGTACGTGACCGTTGACTGTATGCTTCTCCTGCCTGCTCGTCCTGACAAAATGGTGGTGAGTGGTTTCCTCCTACTTGGCTTCTTCCCCATATCAGTCGCATTGTTGCATGACGCCGGATCCTTTCTTCCTGCTCTAAAGCGTGCCCTTTCCTGTTCTACTTTTTGTGGCTTCGTTTCACTCATTATCCTGAAGTGATATGTCGATTGGGTGGGCCCCAGTGGGCGCGG